>NC_083341.1:86474624-87135776 GCF_019175385.1 Lycium barbarum
AGTTCCGGTTGATGATGTGCAAGTAACAGAGAAGCTAACATACGAGGAAATGCCCATTGCCATTTTGGATAGACAAGTACGAAGGCTTCGGAATAAAGAGGTTGCTTCAGTCAAAGTTCTATGGCGGAACAATAATCGGGAAGAAATGACTTGGGAAGCGGAGGAGAAGATGAAATCTATATACCCCCATTTGTTCCAATCCCCAGAAGAGATTCAAGATGAGACGTCGATGATGTAAGGTACGTATGTTTTAATTTTATGTTTTTGGTCGTGTGTGGCCATAAATGTGTTGTTATTGTGATATAGCCCTGTGAGGCGAAGATATTGTGGGTTGTTATAATGGGAAGGTAGTGTCCAAATTACAAAGGAAACTCTGGCAAAATTTTTCCAGAATCCCCGAGTGTCGAACATTCGAGGACGAATGTTCCAAAAGGGGGGAAGAATGTTACACCTCGGAAATTTCTCCGTACTTGTATGATGAGTGGAATGATGAAGAGTTTGAGTGTATGATGTTTTGTTAAGTCGGGAATGGCTAATTATGAATTTTTGGAAATAAAAAAGTCGCAGAAAAATTTTCAGCCCAGTGGTCGTATATGGCACTATACGGCCCTTAAAGTGATTTACGGACCGTATAGTGCAATCGTCTTCCATCAACCAAAAATTCTTAGTTTTTGTCAAAGTGTTGAATATGGTTAAATACGACCCAGTTTACAGCCCGTAAACTAGTTTACGGTCCGTAAACCAGGTCATAAAATGCCATGTTCCTCAGCCAAAACTTTCTGTTTTTGAAATGATTAAATACGGCCATGGAGGACGGACCGTAAATCAAAATACAGTCCGTATATGGTGGTTTACGACCACTGTTCATCCCGACAAGAATTCATTAAAGATCAGATTTTGTGATTTTTAAAAGGGACTTAAGCTCATTTCATTTCATTTTTCATCAAGACAACTCAAGAGACTTCTAGAACTCTCCAAATATTTCCTCCACAAGAATTCAAGAGAATTAAAGGGGATATCAAGACCAACAACACTAATTTCATGGAATCAAGTGTAAGAACACATAAAGGATCATCTAAGTGAAGAAATTTCAAATAAGGTGGGACTAGGGTTTTGGCTAATTGAAGTATTTCAACTTAAGGATTGTTCAACCATCATCCAAGGTAAGTTTCATGATTATTCCATGTTGTTTGAAGTATTGGAAAACTTAGACACTTGAAATGTAGAAGAACATAGAAATGGGTCATTATTGAGTGAATAGTGACATAAATGAATGATAGTGGAATTGAATTACGAATGTTGAAGTATTGTGAGTACAAATACGTTATAAATGATGTTTATATCATGAAACAAGTATTAAATGCATGAAAACGCAAGGATGAGCTAGAAGTAGAAATAAGGGAAAATTGGAGGAAAATGGTGGATTTTGCCAAATGTACGTAAATGACGATTGTCGATTATGATATTGCGAATAATATTATGAATATTGAGAGTTGATATAGAACGTGAGAAAAGTAGTATGAGCAAAGGAGACGCTGCCCAACTTTTCCTAGAATTAGCGATGCGTTCTTATAGTTAGTTTACTAATGTTGATACGAATTCTCTTATGAAGGTAACGACGTGATATCGACGAAGAACAAGTGAGCGATATCTTAGCTAAATGACCAAGGTATGTGAGGCCAGTCCATCTTTCTAATGGCATGAATCTTTTAGCTTAAATCCCTATTCCTTTCATGAGTTCTTACATTCTAAGAAGTTAAAAGCTTATACCTATGAATGTCTATATGAGATAAGTTATACGATATGATGACACTAGAATGATGATGATGTTATTCCTTGCCTACACTCACCTTATGTACTAGTCCTTTCAAGGTGAGGCAGAATGTCCATAATGGTTCCATAATGTAACCGGGGATCACGACCTTACGTCACCCCGATAGAGTAAAGTTGATCTTGAGCCTTATACACGCATTATGATAAGATAAGTATTTTATGATAAGCATATTACTATGAGTATTTACGTTAAGCATGTCATGAGCATTTCACACCGTCCCTAGTTGGCCGGGCAGACACCGCTTCGGCGGGCGGCAATACGGATACACCACGACCTTCGGGCGTGGGCAGACACCACTAGTGGGCGGCATGAGATGGTACCCCGGACGCGGGAGGCCTGGACGCGGGCTAATATTATTGATTATCACACCGTTCCGACATGGACGGGCAGCTTGCATATGATGCATACATGTTATGATGATGAGTATGAGTAAGATAGCATGCATTACTTCATTTATGATTATCAGTCAGATCCAGATGTCTTATGTTGATGTTATCCCCATATTATTGATGTCTCCTTTCATTATGTATGCCTCTCATACTCGGTTCAATATTCGTACTGACGTCCTTTCTTCGGACGCTGTGTTCATGCGCACAGGTAGACAGGGAGGAGAGCTTGGCCCAGGTCCTCAGTAGCTGTCAGCTGATAGATAGCACTCCATTGTCGGAGGTGCTTATGGCTATTCTTTTGATGTACATTCATATATGCATATTTTGGGCATGACGGAGTCTTGTTCCGTCTATGTATTCATTATGTTAGTAGAGGCTCGTAGATACGCAGTGTGGGTTAGATGGTCTCACAAGATGTTTTCATATGTATGTATATTATTTTGATGGCCGAGAGGCAAATGTATATAAAGTATTTATGTTTTGATTAAATATGATTTTCCTACAATTGGTATGTAAAATTGATAGAAGAGTATTAAATGAGCAAGACAAGTAGTAAAGTGAGCGGTGCTAGGTAATTTGCTCCGGGTACCCGTTGCGGCCCCTAGCTGGGTCGTGACAAGAAGCTTATACAGGTACGTGATCTATAACACACATAGATATAGGGAAGGCAGAACAAAGAAGGAGTTGAACATAAACTCAGTCTCAGTGCAGTTAAATGGAAACGAATGTAACAAGGCATAAAACATGTTCTATATAAAGGAGTCATCAAGTACGGTGGAGGAATGGTCACAGGTCATCAGTGCATTGGTTGAATGACCCAGTAGTGAGGAGAGGTGAAGTGACTTAGACTTGGAAGACAATATTCAGAAGGAAGAAATTGTTTAGCTAAAAGGGTTTGCAGACAAAGCTTATGAATCAGGTTAACAGAAGAACCAGGTCTACAAACATGTTCCATCACAGAGCAAGAACAAAATTAGAAGTCAAAGAGTGAGTCAAGATTGAACACATGATTTATTCCAGCAATGAATAAATGCATGTGAAGAAGACAGACACAAAGCTACACATATATATGAAATAGGTCTGTCAGCATGTTCCTGCCAATATCTCAGAAGCAGTTCAACGGCAGATCAAGAATGAAAGAGATTAATGGAACAGGCATAAGAACATGTTCTATCTTAGACATTGCAGAGATTCAGAGGTAGACAAACCATGTGGTGAAACAGGTTCGTGAACATGTTCCAGGGCAAGTCCTACAACAACTAGGATTTGAAAAATTATGGAAAGAACTTGGCGGTCAAGTATGAAAGATTCCTTTCCATATTTGTAGGGATTAGTAAGCTTCCTACACATACAAGGAGCGGACTCGACAAGGCAAGAATCCAAATACTACAAAAACCCTTCGTGCGTTTCATTGATCGACTAGGAAAGGGTTTTATGTTTGCCGACCTGCGAAGCATAATGCTATAAATACCCAGGTCTTTTCAAGAAGAAGTTTGCGCACCCGGAAAGAGTGAATTAAGAATATTGAGCTATCAAAAGACTTATCAAGAATATTCAAGAATCCGGGGTTGCGTCCCTAGTACAAGAAGAAGGATTGAAGGAACTGTTTTAATTATATAATGTTCTCCAGTTTACAAGTCTAGATGTCTTTTATTAGGTTTGGTTTATAGAGTTGTATCTGTAACATCCCGTAAATTCGAGTTAGGTGTCAATGTGAAATAATAGGGGTTTAGATGTCATATTAACCTTTTGGATCCCTTTGGGACAGATAATGGTGTTAAATAATCTTTTCGGGGTCAAATGAGATAAGGAAGTTCCTTAGAAATCTTTAAATTCGTCAAGTTTGAGACAATTTCCAGTTATGTCCAGTTTGCGAGTATTTGCGTTTGATATTTGGAAAAACTCAAAACATATAAGTTGTAGGGAATTAAAATACCTTTTAAAAAATATATTATGCAACACAAACTGACATGTGAGTAAAAAGTTATGCCTGTTTTGCAGAATACGTGTAAAATAGAAATCCCAATTCTTGTAGGATTAGGTTTTAAAGCCCAAGCCTTTATGATAACCTATAACTACAATCCAAAAACGTCCAAGGAGAGGGTTTTTCCACCAGAGCCATATATCATCTCTCTAAGGTTAGTTTTTACTCAATTCCGTAAGTTAATTACCTTAACTAATCACTAGATTAACACTGAATCATTATATGAAGTCAATAGATTGTGAAAACTTAATTCAAGGTCAAATATGAGATGAATTTGGGATTTCTTCAAAAAGGTAACACCCTCACACTTTTATGGATATATGGAATTATTATTATGTTTCAGACATGGAATAGTTGGTAGAATCATGAAATAGGATTGATTTCGATGCACTTTATTAAAAACAAAACCCTAGTATTTTTGATGTAGAAGTTCCTCCGACTAGCCATATTAATTCGACGTTTTCCGCTTATCGAACTATTGGATGGAGCCCAAATTTTAACAGAGTGGTCGCAACATATAGGTCTTAAATGTGAATGGTGAAGATCAGATTTCGAGTCTGTAGCTGTGCGTTTCAAGCTATGAAAGTAGTTGCGAATTTTGTGAATATCTATAGTTTATTGGTCATACAAACCTCAATTAGATGTAGAATGATTCTTTGAAGCATGAAGCTTACGTTTGGAATATTTTAACGGGATTTAAGGTATGTCTCTTTTAAAAATCATTTTTGACTATAAAGGTGATTTGTATGTCTCTCTTTTGAAAACTTATTTTGAATGAAAATCACTTTTTGAAACTATTGTTGGAAGTATAAATTTTATTCAAGATTCTTTAATGAATGAAAGGAAAAGTAATCTTTTCATGTTTCTTGAACTCTAATTCAGGTCTAAATGGTGGTTAATGTGTGTGAGGGGACAAACCCACATTAAACCTAGATTGTAACAAACTCTATATATGTATAAGATATTATGAATGTTTTCCTCTATGAGAGATGCTTAATAATGATGTTTAAGAGTTGGTAATGACATTCTCATTGATGAATTGGGACATGGAAATCTATTGTAAAGAAGTTATACGTTTTCAAAACATTGATTGGAATGACTTCTTCTTTCGATATGGCATAATGAACTTTAATTTTATTGATGGTGTGGCTACTTTGAGACAAATTGTGAATCGGCTTCTATGCCACAGACTTTGTTGTTGTGTTGGTCTTGCTATTCGGGAGGAAGAATAGCCACTATGGATCCTAATGTATTAATTGCCTTGCCATTCGGGGGGAAGAGTGGCCACTTCCGGGTTCGCTACCTGGTGTGTATTAATTTCCTTGCTATTCGGGAGAAAGAGTAGCCACCGTGAATCCATATTCCGGTGTATTGCGCAGTGTGCCTTTCTATTCGGGAGGAAGAGTAGCCACTGTAAATCCATATTCCGGTGTATTTCTTTGTGTTGTTGATATTGAGTTGGGCCTATATGGGAGATTGTAATATCCATCTTTATTATGGAACTTGTATTTATGCCTGATCGATTTAAAGCATAATTGAAACTGGGATTTTGAAATGGCTTTATAAACTGTTTAACAAATGATATTAAGAATCATAAAGTGGAATGACAGTTTTTATACTATCTTTTCAGAAATGATTTCTTTATGTATTATTATATTTTATTTTTGTATTACTTGTTGTCCCCGAGGCACTCACTGAGTACGAAAGTACTCAGGCATACCGTGTTGTTTTTTATGGTATGTTAGGTAACGGAGAAGACCAGGTTCATGATACCCTCGACGCTTAGGGGAACTTGCTGCTGTTGTTGATTTGGTGAGCCCACATACTTGTTTGTGGGACACTTCTTGTTTCATTTATTATTCTAGATTTTCGGGCTGCGTCCCGAAGTTAGATGATTGTTGTGTCTCTTAGAAGCTCCATAGATAGTTGTTAGAATTGTGGGTAGATTGTCAAAGTCTCGTATGACTCAATGGGTGTTTGCCACGTTTATGACTATTTACTTATATTAGACTTCTGCTGATTTTATTCCTTAATTTTGATCCTCATATATGCAGTTACTTATAACTTAGTTTAATTTAATAAGGAAAGATTATTAAAAAGGAACTTGATGTTACATTTATTTTATAAACTGTTGGAGGCGAGTATTGAACCTGGCGGGTTCAAGTGTTATTATTGTGTCGTTTAGGTTCTTCCGATATTGTACATGACGTCGGATGCCGGTTACGTCCAGGGTGGGTTTTTGGGCGTAACAGTATCTTTATCCACTTTCATAGAAGCATACAAATAGATACAAACAATTGTAACTCCAAGTAGGAAGTTTACTACTTGGAGATAACTTTCTAGTCAGAGGGTGGGTACGAAGGTTGAGGAAAGGGTTAGATTACAGAGGTTGTAATTGTAACATGGAGTTGGCTCATTATTGTAGCGAAGTTGTTGGGGAAATCCTACAGGCCTATAGGTCGTGGTTTTTATCACCTTTTGAGCCAGCTGGTTTCCACGTAAATATCGTGTGTCCTTTACTTACCTGCAGTTTATTATTCTGCGTAGACGCTAGCATAGAACAGGTGAAGTAACGTGTTCCTTCCTATAAGTGAAAATTGGATATGCATAGGATATACAGTAGGTCGTGCAACTTAATAGATACTATAATAAGCATTAATATGGCATGCATAACATAAGAAACCAAGCTAAGTTATAAAGACTCAATGTTTAGCTCTTTTCCACTTTTAAATGAGTATTTTAGGAGTGATGAGAACATACAATCACAAACAAGACAGGTAATAATCATAGAAGCAATAAATAAGGGACCTCATATCACAATCGCAGACACAAATAAATCTACGCTATCCGCTAACGCCCAAAGTATGACATTAAGATCGGACTATACAATTGA
This sequence comes from Lycium barbarum, assembly GCF_019175385.1. NCBI lineage: Eukaryota > Viridiplantae > Streptophyta > Magnoliopsida > Solanales > Solanaceae > Lycium > Lycium barbarum. Next base: position 86,481,725 of record NC_083341.1, read on the forward strand.
TATTACGCAGACACCCATACCATGGCACCGTACCCAATACAAGTGCTCGTCACCTCAAAAGTATTGGGACCCCCTTTAGTTACCCCATTATCCCCTCTTATTAGTCCAATTAAACCAACCACGACGTTTTAATTAAGGTGAAAAGTCTCAACATACCTGGATAAAAGTTCGATGAGCACAACAAAGCCTTGCCCTTTTGTTGAGCCTCCGAACAATCCTAATCTATTCAAATACGAATTATATGTAAAAATACGAGTCAATCGATACCCATATTTGCATATAAAGATTCAAGTCTACAATTAAATCCAAAAACCCCGTTCCAAACCCCGAAGGTCAAACCGTAACTTCATCGCATAATTGGGTTAAATATGGTCAAATTAATGCTCTAGGAAGTTATAAAATACAATGATACCCATATTGCTATACATTAGTTTCGGACTTAAGAGTCACTACAAAATAGGATTTCGAGCCCCGAAGGGTAAAAATGGAAATTTTGACTCATGATTAGTTTACCCATGGTCTATAAAGTCTAGATACCAAAAATTACTCAAATCCAACATCAATTTCATGATTAATTGAAGGAATCCTTATTTTAGATTTAGGGTTCATAAACCCCCAATTCCCCCCCATCCTAAATCATGATTTCTAGCATGGAATCCCTTAATAAACGATGTATAAGGGAAATAGGAAGATTATAAACTTACCTACTTGATGAACCTTGCAAATCCCTTAGAAATCTTCTTAGATAGAGTCCCAAAACTACAAGTATGTGAATGAGAAGTCTAATCTAGAAATGAGGAATTTTATCTCATTCTACCGAGCGATTCCTACCCCTGCTTAAAATCTCGCAGGTGTGAGGTCCACTTACCTAGTCACTTGCTGTAGGTGCGGCCCAAGGTTAGAAAAAGTCGCTCGGCCCCTGCGGAAAACTTCACCGAGAAACAGCCCAAGCCCAACTCATCCTTCTCTCGCACCAAGGGCCCACCACGTGCAGGTGCGGCCCCGCAGGTGAGAGCCCAGTGTTGCAGGTGCGAAAACTGTCACGACCCAACCAGAGGGCCATGACGGGCACCCGGAGCTAACACACCGAGAACCTCTAAACATACATCACATAAATTTTTCTGGGGGGACCATAAATATAGCTCATGGATATCATAATCTGTAAGGACAAATATCACAATATAACAGCACATCTCTATATAATCTTCAACAATTATGCCCATCGTCACTAATCGACAAGGCTACTAAAATATTATACAACGATATGAACCGGTAGGGTTATGAAATGTCTAACTGTACACACATGTCTACGAGCCTCTACATAGAATACAAGTGACCATGAAGACCAATATCAATTGACTGCAGCTGCGAAGTAAGCGGAGTGCTCCTGAGAATCTGCTGACAAAGCACCTATGGATCTGATCCGTATCCCTGCCTACCTACGGGCATGAGCGCAACGTCCACAAGAAGGGACGTCAGTACGAACAGTGTACTGAGTGTGTAAGGCATGAATAACAACATAAACAAGAATAAAGAAGCATGAGATAAAGAGATAACCTGTATATCTGATTTCCTTTTTAGGCAGATACCATACATGCTTAACCTTTAAATAAAACATTTCTCATATCATATACATGTACATAACATAATCAATAGCCCGCGTCCGGGCCTCTCGCGTCCAGGGTAATCATCTCGCGCCGCCACTAGTGGTGACTGCCCGTGCCATATAGACATGGTGTTATTATCATTATCTATAAGCCGCCCACTACGCCCACCGTAGTGGTGTCTGCCCGACCAACTAGGCCCGGTGTAATCATACATATACATATACATAAAGCATGCATGAGAGCCTAAATAAAAGCTACAACTCTATCGGAGTGACGTAAGGTCGATAACCTCTGATTTATATTATGGAATAATCATCATCAATTTATCCCACCTTGAAGGAACAATTATGATAAGTTGAGATTGACAAAATTGAATGGAATCAAGAAAAGCATGAAATAACTTAATAATCTCATAATAGCCTTAAAATCATAAGCTTAGGAATTTCTAGAAATAAAATCATCATCATCATCATAATCATCACAGAAACATTCTCATCTTTAACATCATAAGAAGCCTTTAAGAATCATGAACTTCTAGTTTCTAGAAGTAAGAAGGTTATTGAAACTATGTATGGAATCATAACATAGGAATCATGCCTTTTGAAAGAAAGGGACTAGCCTTAACAAACTTGGATAATCTCCTTCTCAATCCACAACAAAGCTTAACATAATCCTCTTGCGTCTACAACAAGTGAAATGATACCGTCATCAACAAACAATGTCGCAACTATCATATTTTGCTAATATTATAAGCTTCAGAAAATTGGGCAGCACCTCCCCTATTTATACTACATCCCAAAGACCACTAAGGGTCGTCAAACAGCCCAACAAAAACAATAGCAATAACTACAATATAATCCAATATAACCCTCTTTGATTACTTTAAGAATCATATCGAGCGGCAAGATCGTTTATCGAATAACAAACGTCATTCAAACCCAATTCTCCTTTCATAATTCAGTCCACACCCTTCATAACAATATTCATATATTTACCATATCATATTTAGCTCAAAATATCCTTAAATGTATTCCAAAACAATCCATACTCCTACGCCTCATCCTTTACTTTCGATTCCTAGATTTCATATATTTTCTTCTCCATCTTTCCAACTAACACATGAATAATCCCAATAACAGTAGGGAAAATATATTCAGGTTATAATCCACCATTTACAACCATTAGGAGTCATATTTAAACATTCAAAACAGCCCCTACAAAACAATGGCTTTACTTAATTTGTTTCGATGTAGTCTTGCGGTATTTGGCCTCAAACAACTTTGCCAACATTTAATTAAGCTAACACATGAACAAAGGGGTGTTATACATACCTTAAGAAGTGCATAAAACCCAAGAACCATGGCTGAATCAGTTCAACTTCACCCTCAATCATGATACAATACCATAAGCTTGCTACTTTTGTAGTTTCCAACCTTCTTGATGGAAGATTTGGTTGTTTCCACTTGATTTGGGACAAAATTTTATGGGTGGAAGTTGGGAGAATGTTATAGAGGGTTGGGGATGGTTATGGAAGGTTATGGAAGATTATGGAAGGTTATGGAGAATTATGGAATATTATGGAAGATTATGGAAGGTTGTGGAAGATTGTGGATGGTTATGGAACCCTCAAGAACTCTCAAGAACTCTTTACAAGTGTGGAGATGAGAAAAATGATGAGTTAGAGGGGTATTTATAGGTGTGTGGGTCGGTTTAGGCTCCATTGGGCCGAAATTGTTGGACCTTTTTAAGTGAACTTTCCGGATTTTCCGCCCAGGTTCGGGTTCCTCTGACTGTCCGTTTTAAAACGCCCATAACTCCTTGCTCTGATGTCACATTGATGAACGGTTTTTTGCGTTGGAAACTAGACTCAACGAAATTCATTTTAGGCTTTCTAAAGACCTTAAAATTCCTAATATACCCGGAGATATAACCCTCCAAAGTTGACCCAAAATTCTGTCTAAAATTCTGCTAACTCTTTCTAAATTTTCGACGAACTTATTTTATTCGATTTGCTTGGTCCCGGAATCTTCCGAAACTCTCCATAAATGATATTTATCATCAATTATACTTGATAATGGTCATTTCCTTTGGTTCCAAGGTTGTCCTTCCCTGTTACGACTTACGAGATCATAATTCATCATTTGCTTCATTGTCACGTACTTCTCATGGCTTGTGCCTTTCAAAATTTCATGGGACATCTCTGATACTCCATTAATACGGTGAAATACGTGGTGTGCTCATTCTATGAAAGTGCGAGGTGTAACATCCTTCCCCCTTAGAAACATTCGTCCTCGAATGTTGTAGCTTGCGAGCTTCCGATGCTTTCATTAGTTTCTTGAAATGGGTGTCCTCCTTTAATTCTTGATCTCCATGCTCTTATACTATGGGATCATTAGTCTTCTTTCATATTCTCCCAATTCTTTATTGAACTCATTCATTAGTTTCATATCCTCATGTTCTTATGTATGTACCCATTGGTCAACTGATATCTAGTTACCGTCCTGGGACCTGTTGCTATTAAGATGGTCCTAACTCATGATTTCTATTGCTCCCCGCCGATATGTGAGAACCCTTAATTGTTGTACTCTTTTTCCTTGCTCCTTATTTCCCTACTAGTAGACAAAGTCTCTTGTTCAGATATGACACCTTTCCTTGCTTGCTTCTCTGGTGCTATTTTAGATCATCCCTTCTTGTACTAGTCGACCTTATATATATATATACACCGTATAACCTCCTTTTTATTCCTTGGTCGGACTCTTTAATCCCTTACAATACCATCATAGTTCCACCTATGGTAGCGCCCAGATGATTTGCAATTTCATTTCCTTGCTAGTGACTTATTATTCTTAGTGATTACCGTTTCTTGGGTTCTCCATCTCATACACACTTAGTCACGATTTCCTTTTAATGCGAGTATGTTTCCCTCCTTAAGTCCTTGGCTCTCTTATACCTGTGACTAATTGAGACATGAACTAACCTCCATTCTTCTTCGGCTCCTTATCATCGTCCTTGCACCATTTTGTTAGCCATCTCATCATGACGATTGTTTATATGGTTCTATGTCAGATACTCTCACAATTGATATAACTAGCGGCTTGAAATTTCACGACTTATGAGGTACTCCCTCATCTCAGGAAGTACTACTGTCTTGCTATCTATAGGCACACTATCTCCCTTTCCTTTGAAGATTATTGAACTTCTTATAAATATTCCTCTTTTTAAAGCTTTCATCATTTCTAGTGCTACAAGTTCTTTTTAGTAATCCTGATTGTCCTTTATACTTATCCCTAGTCACATGCGGCCTTTTTCACTCCTTCTGCTACCCCTTGGAGTACTTTACTGCATATCTAAATGTACCTAAAATTTCTTCGGCACGAGTAATTCGAGTCATAGTCCGGAATACAACGTGTCGCATTGGCGAAACTTATTCTCCTTGATTCGCTAAACCTTCATCATCTTGTCATGCTTCCCTTTTCACAGTTGTCTCATAATATACTTGTATTTAGTCTATTCTCACTTTTGTTTAGCACATTCTTGATATATTGGTTCATCTCTAAATTTGGCTCCTTTAAGCAAGTGTATTTCCCTCTTTTGAGCTTGGGAATATTGTAGCTCATCTTAGAACTGAATTTGTTCTTCCCCTTTTAAAGGATGTTTTCATATACCTGTAACCTTTGAGTGTTAACTGTCTTTGATAGTCATCTGGCCGACCTTAGTGATCCTTCAACTTCTGTATTCCATATAATGCCGGAGTTCTTTTCATCGTATGGTTTAACTTATTTTCTTTTCTGCTAGTTGAGGTCTTGTATCAAATCAAAATACTCATACATATCGGATCCAATTCAGATACCTTCTTTATTGTCTTTTCACTTCTACCTTTCATGACTAGTAGTCCCCTAGGCTACTGAATTAATGGGTACACCGATATTCATTAGGCTACTTATGGAATGTCCGACTATACCACGCTCCTTTAGCCCTAGTCTTTCTCTACGACTATCTTCTTAATATCCTTGAAATTCTCCTTGATCTAGGTTCCCAATTCCGATTTATATCTGTACTATACCCTTTAAAGTTGATATTCCACACCATCCATTCCCACGACTCATCCTTTCATTAGCTTAGCTCATTTTGTCCCTTAATTACTTGTTTACATCACAGCTATGCATCACAGTCCTTCTAGTGTTCTGACGGTTCTTGTTCTTATTATGAAATCCTCACAGAGTACACCCTTTTCTTTCTTCTTTCGTCGAGTCTTCATCTTCCTTTATGATTCCACAACTTGTGCACACATATATAGATATATATATATCTCGAATTTTCTCGGTATTCTTCATGACCGCATCTTTGCATCTTTCACCCAACCATTGTCTTTTAACTTCATTTTGTTTTTCCTTGGGCAAGCCTACTGATTCACTAACCTTCTCCTTGTTGTCGACGACCACATAATTCCCTTTAACCATTTCATTGACACATTCTGCTTCCTTTAGTCCTCATAGTTTCTTTTACTTGTAAAATGCCTGTTTTCATCCTTTACTCTTAGGTTAGGAACCTTTGGAGTGTTTCGTTACGAGTGCGAATCCCTTTGAACACTGAAAATCTCATCTTGGGGTACTTTCTTCCCTTAAATAGGCGTACCAATCATGGGTTCACATCCATCCTCCTGGTCAAGTCTCAGGAGTTTAAAATATTTTGTCGCTCTCATAAGATCTGCTTATTTCTTCTCAAGGATGCACCTTGGTCCATTATTTCGAACCTTCTTGGTTCTAGTTATGCAGACGTATAGGTTGATTCGGGGGTCCTCACATTCATCCTTTGTCACGTACAACATTGCTCTATCTCCCGTTGATTTATTTAAATTTGATCCTATCGTCTTCTTTTCCTGCTTTCATCCTAAGCCTTTGCTCACTTATATTACATGATCCTCAATGGGTATACGTTTTCCTTGTCCAAGTTACGCTCCCCTTCATAATATCATAACCTTCTTTTTACCAATGCTCGTGCTTACATATTTGGTCGTGTTACCGTTATCCGACTTTAATTCCCGAGAAAATCCAATCTTGATTCTTTCTATAGCGCTTGCTACCTCAATTTTGACATACAACACAATCAATATTTTTAGCATGTCGTAACATCAATTATAAAGGTATACATAATACTCGATGTAGCCACTCGTGACTTATCTTTTTATTGTTTTTCAACACCTTTTCTTGCAAGATGTCCCATTGCCATTTGATTTTGTCTTGAATATGTGGCTTTAATACATCTCCCCTCTCTTTTTGCCCAGCTAGCCAGAGAATTCTCATTGTAAAGCTCATATACTCCTAATTTCCCTCGAGCTATTCTGGTTTCTCATATTCTTTTTTCGTATGTCTAAATTTGTAGCTCTTCCTAGCGTAGCTTTCTATGTCCTAACTGTGAATCCCGGCGATATAACTTTACTTAAAAATCTTCACTCGTACTTGTACCATGTCTCTTTGTCTAAGATAACAACCTCACATCTTTTACTTTCTTGTAGCAACTGAATTGATCCTTGCGATATTTTATCCTCACTTGTACACCTACTCTCTTCTCTCCTTACACCTAAACCGACATCACACCTAATTTCTCTATCGTCAAATAACCTTCACCACACCCGTCTGAAAAAAATTGAGGTGAATCCTTCTTATAAGGATTAGCTAGAAATACACGAGATATTCCTAAAGTTGATACAATCTCTACTTCCTTCATCGGCCAAGCAACATCACATTTAGAAGTTATATAAGCAATCCAGAAGACAATCATAATTACAATCCAACTTACCTAATCACTTCTCATTATTGAGTTCAATGTTGTCATTAATACCCGAAGTAACTCGGCCATAATAATTCTCAGAATAGTACCAACTATCAAATATTCAGAATTCCTTTGAAGTCGAATGACTGGTGACTTCTAAATCCCAATATAACCCACATCATATGGGAAAGTTTGATAAAACGACCCTGTGTGCCTGTTATCAACCCGTCCTGATCTTATGTATATGTATAGACTTCTAGAGTATATGTATAAACTTCTAGAGTAAAACTTTCCCCTACTCGTTAACTTCCTTTCCCATATCAATATCTTTTCGTTATCTCTTACTCACCAATCTATAAATCGTAATACTGCATTTGAATTATTAGTGTCAACTTTCCCTATATGTTCAATAAATCTCAATTCTCTGAAATCTCAAATGCACTCATTCCAACTCCTTTAATTACTAATCAATTTTCCCCTCCAGGGTTCTTCCCTTAAATTAAAATCATTCTAAAACTTCTCTTTAAATGCATCTCATAATGGTTCATTCAATCATGACTAGCAAACATCCGATTGTCACATTTTCCCTTCATTCTTTCTCTATAGCATAGACATTCAAACAATTCAATTTGTAAAAATTTTGGCAGAGTTTCCTCTATACTTCTTACTGCCTCACTCCTGCACACAGCCCAAAAAACACATCCAATGCCTCACAGGGCTATCACAAATGCTCGTAACATCTAGCTCAAGTTCTTATATCCAATTCTACAATATCTATAAGGTAGGAAACATACCTTTCGGAGTAACAACTTCAATTATCATCAATTACCTCGTAGCGGCATAATCTACTGCTTATCCATATTCAAAACACTTCGGATTAGAATAAGGGCATCACATCCTATAATTTAGCTCTACGACACGATATAAGATGAGAAAGAAAGGTTAATGGTTCCTAAATGCCCTGAAGCCTCTTGTTTATAATTGTGGCGCGTTTCACACCCATAAACAAGACTCTACTGGACACGGCTCATAGATACTCCCTAGGACGAACTGCTCTGATACCACTTTTGTCATGACCCAACGAGAGGGCCATGATGGGCACCGGGGCTAACACACCGAGCACCACTAAACATACATCTCATAAACGTTTTCGGGTGAACCATAAAGATAGCTCATAGATATCATAATCTGTAAGGACATATATCACAATATAATGGCACATCTCTATATAATCTTCAACAATTATGCCCATCGTCCAGTCGACAAGTCTACTAAAATATTATACAACGATATGAACCGGTAGGGTTATGAAACGTCTAACTGTACACACATGTCTACGAGCCTCTACATAGAATACAAGTGACCATGAAGACCAATAACAATTGACTGCAGCTCCAAAGTAAGTGGAGTGCTCCCGAGAATCTGCTGATAAAACACCTACAGTTATGATCCGTCTCCCTGCCTACTTGCGGGCATGAGCGTAGCGTCCACAAGAAGGGACGTCAGTATTAACAGTGTACTGAGTATGTAAGGCATGAATAACAACATAAACAAGAATAAAAAAGGATGAGATAAAGAGATAACATGTATATCTGATTGCCTTTTTAGGCGGATATCATGCATGCTTAATCTTTAAATAAAACATTTATCATATCATATACATGTACGTAACATAATCATTAGCCCGCGTTCGGGGTAATCATCTCGCACCGCCCACTAGTCGTGACTGCCCGTGCCATATAGACACAGTGTCATTATCATTATCAATAAGCCGCCCACTACGCCCACCATAGTGGTGTCTGCCCAGCCAACTAGGCCCAGTGTAATCATACATATACATATACATAAAGCATACATGAGAGCCCAAATAAAAGCCACAACTCTGTCGGAGTGACGTTGGTCGATAACCTCCAATTTATATTATGGAATAATCATCATCGCTTTATCCCACCTTGTGTCACGACCCAACCGGAGGGCCGTCATTAGCCCGCGTTCGGGATAATCATCTCGCACCGCCCACTAGTCGTGACTGCCCGTGCCATATAGACACGGTGTCATTATCATTATCAATAAGCCGCCCACTACGCCCACCATAGTGGTGTCTGCCCGGCCAACTAGGCCCAGTGTAATCATACATATACATATACATAAAGCATACATGAGAGCCCAAATAAAAGCCACAACTCTATCGGAGTGTCATAAGGTCGATAACCTTCAGTTTATATTATGGAATAATCATCATCGCTTTATCCCACCTTGTGTCATGACCCAACCGGAGGGCCGTGACGGGCACCCGGTGCTAGCTCGCCCGGGCACCTCTTAACATACCTTTACATTTAAATCTAGGTGAGCCACTTATTAAATCGTACTTTCATTCCATCAATCACACTATTTCCATTGGGCAACAATACACATATACATGTCACCATTAATAGAAATTCCCATAGTAATGTACATAAGCCGACGAGGCCAAACACATCTAACAAAATGATATCCAAAATATAGGCCGATAAGGCCAAACACATCTAACAAAATGATATCCAAAATATAGGCCGATAAGGCCAAACACATCTAACTATATACACATGTCTACGAGCCTCTAAGGAGAGTATGTCATATCATATAGGCGGGACAGGACCCCGCTATGCCCAAAAATATGTATACAAAAGAATCAATACCAAAAGCTATAGCTCTGAATGAAATGGAGCTCCGCTATGCAGTCCCTGAGAAAATATAGCTATGGATCAAGCCTGTCTCCCTAGCCACCTGCAGGCATGAGGCAGCGTCCACAAACAAAAGGACGTCAGTACGAAGAATGTACTGAGTATGTAAAGCATGATCAATATCATTATAGAAGCATAATAAGCAGCATAAGAGATTGCATAATATGGAAGATAGTAGTATCATCGTCATAAGCACTTACTTGCCTTTCATAGGGACTTTCCATTTCTAACACATGATTGTGTACATACATCCATATCCGTATCCGCATTCATATCCGTACTCATTTACACTTCGTATCCATAATCATATACATATACATATCATATACATATCATTTACATAGCATACCCGACCACGAAGGTTCTGTGTTTCACGTACCCGACCATGGTTAGGCTCGGTTATCATACATACCTGGCCAACCGAGGCTCAGTGTTACACATACCTGGCCCTACTAAGGCTTCAGGGTTATCCGTACCCAACTGCAGTGGTGTGCGCTCATCGTCATATATATTTATATACATCTATATATTTTACCCGGCCATATAAGCTTGGGGTTTCATAATAGCCATACGTAGGCACACATAAATATAAGCTCATAGGCATCTTTAGCATTATCACTACTATCATCATCATCATTATTGTTATCGCTATTATCGTCGTCATCATTATCATCATTACCATTATCGTCGTCATCATTATCGTTATTCATTACATCTATCCTTATAGGATTATTCGTCATATGAGGAATTTAGTACAATCGTAATACATATCAAGAATTATAAGCTCTGTAGCTTTTTGAAGATAGAATCATTTGGAGAGCAGCATAGGCTCATAGAAGAATAGATATTTGGCCAAAGAACCATGCCTTATGAAAGAAGGGTTAGCCTTACATACCTTTCCGTTCAACTATTTTATCATTTGCATGTTCTCCTTCAATGCTCACGTTTCTACCTTAATTAGAGTTATACTATCATTAGAAAACCGATATCTAGCATACATGACTAAAGCTAGAGAAAATTGGACATCATCTCCTTTATTTATACGACTTCCTCCATATCATATATCAACTTTCCAAACATCAATGATACATTCACAATATCATAACAATAGTCTTTATTCATCCACATTATCCACATCTCTCAATTCACTTCCAATTATCCATATCCATGGTCATAACACACAATTACATTCATTCATATACAATGCCTATCCCATGTTCTTAACATCATTTATAACATAACCATATCACAACACATCAAGAATCATGACTCAATTCAAGCTATTACTCACAATGATACTATTCCCACATTCATGACCCATTTTTCTGTATCCTTCTACAATCCAAGTGTTTCAACTCTCAAATACCTTAAACAACATGGAAATACCACAAATCTTACCTTAGATGGTGTGGGAATGAATCTTGAGTGGAAATACTTCACTTGAACCAAACCCTAGTTCTCCTCCAATGGAATTTCTTGTGGTCCTCTAACCCTTGAAAGCTTTCTAACACATAAACACTTGATTCTAGACTTTGATCTTTGTGTTCTCCTGAACTTGAGTGGAATATGCTTAGAGGAGGTTTTTTGAGCTCTCAACACTTGTAGAATATGAAAAATGAAATAAAATAACCCAAGGCATCTATTTATACAAACATTGAAAATCAGCCCGTTGGGACTTCTACGGACACTTATACGGTCCGTATAGCATTATACGACCCGTATAAGTGGTCGTGGTTCACCAACCAGCAAATCCAATCCCTGCTGGGAGTTATACGGACACCTTATACGGACCGTATAAAGTTGTACGGACCGTATAAGTGGTTGTATAACTCCATTTCCCTGAAATGGTTTTGTCGTTTCGTTCGATCTCCAATCCTTATGGAACCTTCTTAACACTTGTGTAATACTTCATTAACCATACAATAGGCTCTATAGCAGCCCTTCAAAACATCACCACATAAACATTAGCTCAATCATAGCGGAACCTTTCCGAACACGACTTACGTTTCACTCCCTTTAACAAACTAAACTTCACATATTCATAGAACTTCAGAATCTTATTGTATCCACCTCAAACTATCTAATCCTTCACTTAACCTCGTAGGGATTTCATAATCACCTTAAGCTCACATTAGCCTATCCACAAGGCAACACATTACAAAATTTCTGAGGTATAACACCTTGAAGGAACAATTATGATAAGTTGAGATTGACAACAATGAATGGAATCAAGAAAAGCATGAAATAACTCAATAATATCATAATAGCCTTAAAATCATAAGCTTAGGAATTTCTAGAAATAAAATCATCATCATCATCATAATCATCACAGAAACATTCTCATCTTTAACATCATAAGAAGCCTTTAAGAATCATGAACTTCTAGTTTCTAGAAGTAAGAAGGTTATTGAAACTATGTATGGAATCATAACATAGGAATCATGCCTTTTGAAAGAAAGGGACTAGCCTTAACAAACTTGGATAATCTCCTTCTCAATCCACAACAAAGCTTAACATAATCCTCTTGCGTCTACAACAAGTGAAATGATACCGTCATCAACAAACAATGTCGCAACTATCATATTTTGCTAATATTATAACCTTCGGAAAATCGGACAGCACCTTCCCAACTTATACTACATCCCAAAGACCACTAAGAGTCATAAAAAAGCCCGACAATAACAACAACAATCAACAATAGCAACAACTATAATATAATCCAATATAACCCTCTTTGATTACTTTAAGAATCATATCGAGCGGCAAGCTCGTTTAACGAATAACAAGCGTCATTCAAACCCAACTCTCCTTTCATAATTCAGTCCACACCCTTCATAAAAATATGCATATATTTACCATATCATATTTAGCTCAAAATATCCTTAAATGTATTCCAAAACAATCCATACTCCTAGCCTCACCCTTTACTTTCTATTCGTAGATTTCATATAATTTCTTCTCCATCTTTCCAACTAACACATGAATAATCCCAAAAACCACAGGGACAATAAATTCAGGTTATAATCCACCATTTGCAACCATTAGAAGTCATATTTAAACATTCAAACAGCCCCTACAAAACAGTGGCTTAACTTGTTTCGATGTAGTCTTGCGGTATTTGGCCTCAAACAACTTTACCAACATTTAATTAAGCTAACATACGACCAATGGGGTGTTATACATACCTTAAGTAGTGCATAAAACCCAAGAACCATGGCTGAATCAGTTCAACTTCACCCTCAATCATGATACAATACCATAAGCTTGCTACTCTTGTAGTTTCCAACCTTCTTGATGGAAGATTGTGGAATGTTATGGAACTCTCTAGAACTCTCAAAAACTCTTTAGAAGTGTGGGGATGAGAAAAATTATGTGTTAGAGGGGTATTTATAGGTGTGTGGGTCGGTTTAGGCTCCATTGGGCCGAAATTGTTGGGCCTTTTTAAGTGAACTTTACGGATTTTCCGCCCAGGTTCGGGTTCCTTTGACTGTCCATTTTAAAGCGCCCATAACTCCCTGCTCCGATATTGCATTGACGAATGGTTTGGTGCATTGGAAACTAGACTCGACGAAATTCATTTTAGGATTTTGAAACACCTTAAAACTCCTAATATACCCGGAGATATACCCCTCCAAAGTTGACCCAAAATTCTGCCAACGTTTTCCAAATTTTCGACAAACTTATTTTCTTCTATTTGCTTGGTCCCGGAATCTTCCAAAACTCTCCATAAATGATATTTATCATTAATTATACTTGATAATGGTCATTTCCTTTGGTTCCAAGGTTGTCCTTCCCGGTTACAACTTATGAGATCGTAATTCATCCTTTACTTCATTGTTACTTACTTTTCATGGCTTGTGCCTTTCAAAACTTCACAGGACGTCTCCGATACTCCATTAATACGGTGAAATACGTGGCGTGCTCATTCTATCAAAGTTCGAGGTGTAACAAAAACACCAGAACTAGCAAAATCATGGAACTTCCAAACTTTGATGTCGCACCCGAAACTAATCCGAGACCTTCTGGACATAAACAAAATATGCAAACCCATTATAAAATGCACTACGTACTAACTCGCACACTCAGAATTTCCAAAAGAGATCATCTTGACCCGGTGTTGACCGAGATCAACTCCAATTCTCATAAAACTAGATTCCCAACCAAAGGTCCAAAATACCCCCGAGTTCCTCGGGAACCGAACCAACTACTCAACCAAGTTATAATCGATATTTTGGACTTAATGGAATCGACAAACTTTCAAAAAGACTTATTTACCCCCTGTCTTGCAGGTGCGAAAACACCAGAACTAGCAAAATCATGCAACTTCCGAACTTCGATCTCATACCCGAAACTCATCCGAGACCTTCCGGACATAAACCAAATATGCAAACCCATTTTGAAATGCGCTACGTACTCACTCACGCACTTGGAATTTCCAAAAGAGCTCATCTTGACCCGGTGTTGACCGAGGTCAACTCCAATTCTCATAAAACTTGATTCCCAACAAAGGTCCAAAATACCCCCTAGTCCCTCGGGAACCGAACCAACTACTCAACCAAGCTATAATCGATATTCCGAACTTAATGGAATCGACAAAACTTTCAAAAAGAATGATTTGTTTATTTTGGTCAACCAAACACTTATGAACTTCTAAAAATCTCATTTTCTTACCCAAATCTCATTTGAATGACTCAAGACTCGCGCCACCCATACCCACAAGTCAAATATACCATAAAGAAGCTAGGGGAAGGTTCAATACGGGTAAAATAAGCAAAACAACCAAAATGACCTAACAGGTTGTTACATTTTGTGAGTCAATGTTTCAATTTCTATAATCACAAGGGTCTCGATGTCAATTGTGATGATGATCGCCAGTTGGTTTTTCGCGTTTGCAAAGCGCATTGTGCAATTATGGCCTCACAATTGCGATGAAGATGTCACGTCCCAAATCTCACCCTGGTGCAAAGGCAACCAATGCCAAGGAGCTACAGCAAAAGCACCTGATAAAATAGAAGTATAACACTTACCTTAATTCAACTTGTGGCTCATTATGAATAATTAAATCAAGTTAATAATTATATGCAGGACTCTGAATAATATAACTAATAAGGAGTCAATAGTTAAGCATGGAAAATTTCCTCATCAAGTCAAGGAATGACTCTCCGAGTTACTACCCACAATATGAGCAACTATCTATGGAGCTTATAAGAAAATGAGAAAATTATGGACATTGAGACGCAGACCAGAGCTAATAATAAATGAAGGAATAATAAAGGTATATAAGAAGTCCCACGAAAAGGTTTTTGGGCTCAACAACAATTTGTAAAACAGTAAGTACTAGTCTGCGAGATCTGTTTGTACCTGCTCTTATTCATTACCTAACATACCATCAAAGCCAACAATGATATGCCTGAGTACTGGATACTCAGTGAGTGTCTAAGGGGAAATAGTTAATATAAAAAAAATACAGTTCATATCTATAATTGAAAACAGTGTTATGAAACAGTTCAAATCCAGTGAACGAATACAACATGAAAAGTCCGTGTCAATCAATAATGAAGAAATAGTCAATTTTGGTTCATTAAGTCATATCTCATGTTTAAGTTCTTTTCCTATGAAGTAAAGTTCATTAACGTGCCAGCTCACGGGCAATCACAATGTTGATTTGCACGACCTACTTCCTATCCTATGCGGTATCCAATTTTTGCCTATAGGATGGAACACATTACTCTACCTGTTCTATGCTAGCATCTTGCGGAATATAAACAACAGGTAAGTAAAGGACAAATGAATTTTACGTGAAAACTACCCTGCTCACAAGGGTGATAAAAATCATGACCTACACTTCTGTAGGATTTTACTCAAACTCCACTACAACGGTGAGCCTCCTGCATATTCAAGTTACAGACTCTGTAACCTAGGAACTAACCACGAATCCCTATCTTACAAATCAAACTCTGACTAGCAAACAACCTTCAAGTTGACCTCCTAGTTTAAGTTGAATTTATAACATTTTTATACCAATTGTATGCATCTATGAAAGTGGATAAAGTACAACTCGATAAACAACCTAATATAAGTTTTCTAAACTCAAGGCCTGTAAAACAAAAACTCTATTTGACAGCTTCTTTAATTTTCTTATCGTACTAGGGACGCACGCCAGGATTCTGAATATTCTTGATATTTTTGTTGATCCCTCAATATTCTGAAATACTCTCTTTGTGGGTGCTCCAACCTTCTTCTTAGTATTGGATATATATAGCATTGAGTGCATAGCAAGTTGGCAAATACAAAAACCCTCTTCGAATAGGCCCATGAGATATATTAGGGCTTGTGTTGAATTGGGATTCTTGCCTTCTCACGACCCATTTTAGGGTCGCGCGGGTACCTACCATTACCACCTCAGTAGGCGAACCGTCGAACACAAACGTACTCATTCCCACTAAGAAAACAAGATTCATTCAATATTTAAGTCATAAACATAATCAAAAGCCGAATTAACTCTT
Organism: Lycium barbarum; assembly: GCF_019175385.1. Lineage (NCBI taxonomy): Eukaryota > Viridiplantae > Streptophyta > Magnoliopsida > Solanales > Solanaceae > Lycium > Lycium barbarum. The sequence continues at coordinate 86,498,333 of NC_083341.1, forward strand.
TTATAAATGAGCAGAAAATTACTAAAGTGGCTTATACATCACAACCTTCCCAAATGGTCTAGACTAGTACCGCGCATCTTCCGGAAACTATCGAACTACGCTATAACCTATAAGACTCTACACCCCGAATGAGATATAGCGAGAGTAGTATTAGTACAACACTAGTACTGATAAGTATCATAGGCCGACAATGATTAGGAAATCATAAAGGCAACATGCAATAATAGATAATCATGGTAGGCAACAAATAGGCAAAGATCACAAAGAACAAGGGACATATATACTCCACTCATATTTTAACCACAACATAACTACTAAGCATCTCTAATACCTCCCGATACGTTTACTCACTGGCGACACTCTATCTACACGAACCATGATAAGACACGATTGATCCACCGCAGCCCCAACCAAGGTCGAGTATAACCGCGACAATAACGGTATACTAGCCTCGTTTATTCTCGAGCCACTACTCAGCAACAACTACGAAAGGGCACAAGAGGTCACACTTTCTTACTATCAAATTACCACTAAGCCCTAGTCCGAACCCGGTCCACCGATTGCTTACCCACTAACCACCATAATAGTCACTCCGGCATGAATGATAATCCAACATACAAAATGATGACATCTATCCCAATCTCCCTTCCAACTATCCTATCCATCATTTAAACCACTCAAACAAATAACACAATAATACACAGGGTTACTGATGATCGACAACAAACCAAATGTATTAACAAGAGGATATAATGTGTATGCAAATGCGATGCAATGTAGTGATACACACATGCTCTATGGGGACGATATCCACCTCTCGACAGTCATGACCTATGGGCGACCGCTAAGTCCATGTACCGTCATTCCGCATCACACAGCCTAGAATGACTCATCCATCTCCTCGCTAGCCACTCCATATCACATAGCATAGAGATGACCATGAAATTAATAATGTCACATGAATCATAATTACCTTCATCCTCACCATCTTCCAATATCAAGGCGCAACAGCTATATCATCGATATAAGAGAGTATGTCATGCAATGGGAATATCAAAAGAACATATGAATTTCAGCCAATTCACGCTAGCACAACAGACATAGTATAAGTAACACATGAATCCTTTCCTTCCGATTAGTCTCCCATAATACATGGAACCACCAATTTACACAAAGAAGTCAAGTATAACCTAGAGTCTCTAACAGGCCACAAGCCTGAACACATAAGCCACACAACAGTACCAATCTAAGAATTTCATCCCAAACTTCTTGTCCGAAGACCTAGGCATGCTTTCTCCATTACTGTCTATTGCAACATTATGAAACACTAATCGGATTCTACACAAGTGAGCCGTAACCTACCTTGAGGCCGAACTGAGGTGCAAACATCCATTTGGACTCCATCTTCCATCTTCGTAGAGAACGTAGCTTCGAATGGCCTAGGAAGGGCAGTAATTTTAGTAAGTGAAAGTTGGGGGCAATTGTTCTTCACAAGGGTAGCACCGGAATTCTTTGAATAGTACTCCTAAATCTCCAATTCTTGCGAATTAACCCATTTTCTATAGAAGTCATAGTTAAATTTTAGGCATAGCTAGCATTTTTGGTTCATACCTTAATTATCAAGACTAAGCCATTTAGGAATAAGAAGATTTAGCTCTTAGAAACTTAGTCATTAATCTAATCTCGAAAATAAATAAGCTTTTCTTCCTATAAGGATGCTATACTAAGTTAAGAATACCCATTAGCTATTTTAGGTCCTTTAAGAAAATTGGGGAAACCTTTTCTTAATAGGACCATTTTCAAGACTGTGAGGGAAATTGGAGGAAGAATTTAAGGAAGATGAAATGGTTGATAAGAGAAGGTTACCTTTCCAGGAAATCAAGTCTCTAGGGCTGGGAAGCTCCCAAGCGGCGGCTACATAGTTTGGAAATGAGGAATTTTAGTTCAAGTCCCAAAATGGGGCTTTAAATAGAGTTAAAATTGGCCATCGACCGCTATGGCGGTCAAAGTATGGCTACAGCGGTACCGCTTCAGCTGTATTCATACCGTTCGGGCGATCCTTTGAGATTTGCATACCTCCGCTACGATAGAGCATTTGCCGCTATGGCGTGACCGCTATGGCGGTTAGCCAATTGCTAAGGCGATTACCTGGGGTAGAGTGGCCTAAATCCGATATTTTAAATTCTTTTCTTGCGTCGGGTCCGATTTGGGAAGGGTTTTTTGCCAAGTACGCGTAATGAATAGCACATCTTTGGGAGCAAAGGCCGCATTTTTTTTGAGTTACGGTAACGGCCAAACAAGTCGTTACATCAAATATCATTTAACCAACCGTTCATCGTCAAACTGCAAGGGGATGGATAAGAGTGTACCGAGGTAGCGTATCACATACTCAAGGGTAACAGGGCGTATGCCTAAGTTTCATAATTGACAATTTAGATCTATTTCACATTCATGTAATAAACCTAGTCTCATTGATTCGGAACAACCTTATTTTGCAGAATTTGAAGGACAAACGAATAAGAGGAAAACTTTCTTTAACTTGACCGAATAAAACACGACGTGCGAAATGGAAAGAAAGCATTTGGGTTTGACACCCTACCAACAAAATTATCAAGGGTCACGTTACTACTCTCGTCTGGACTTAACAATAATCATAGTCTCTAATTGCGGAGTAGTTCTTGCTGTGAAGGAATAGAAACCATCCAATTAATACGCCTCATAAGGAAAGGTTTAAAGAATATTAATTAAATGGATAGATTTGCAAGATATCGAGGTTTTCTGTGACTCATAGGCCTATCAGGACCATATTGCTTTGGGTATAAGGTTCAGTTGCATTTAAACGAATCCATCTTACATGAAAAGCAAAGATATTAGAAGGCTCGCCACAGTGGACATATGAGCACTGGCACGGTAGCGTAGGTGCAATAGAGTCTCCGTTACAATGGTATTTGACAAACAGGGTGCCCACTATGGCGGTCTGTGTCACTGTTGTAGCGCTGTCGTTGGAGCAACCACACACTGCCACGGCGGCCATCGGGAATTGAAAAAATTAAAAAGGGGTCATTCACCTTCCCTCTCCTCACTTCCACTCCCCCTATGCCCAAAAAACTCTCCCTCTCCCTCTTCTATTCAAATTCTTTACTCCTTTTCCTTCTCACATAAAACCCCTATAACCCCTACACTTAAACCTTATCACACCACAAACCATCAATTTTCTCTTCAAGGGAAGGGGAATTTTCACAAAGGGTCAGCTTTCGAATCCACCACAACATCTCCCGAATCCTCAATCTAAAGGTATGTAATCTCTTTCCACAACTCTTAGCATGATAATGACGCTAGAATTTTTATTTTCAAGGCTTCGATTTGACTGATTTGTAACCCCAAAATTAGGTTTTTGGGTTTTGGTTGATCGCGTTGGTGGGTGGGTAGAATTTAAAAATTGTGACTTGTCTAGCATTAGAGCAGTCTCAATATGATAGCATGCTTCGAGATTTCTTAGATTTGGGGTAGAAAACTTAAGTATAGTAAGGGGTTTGTTCTTGGGGTGGGCTTTGAATTCTTTGTCGATTTGGTTGTTGTTTGTTGCTAGAAATTATTTCTCATAAGTTGTTAATGCCATGCATGCTTGAATGTTGCCGATCTGTGTACGAAGACTGGGTTTGTGTCAAAAATTGAGGTTCCTACCTCTGAAAAACATGGGGGTACGTTGGGGAAGACGAGACCACTGCAGCAGTTAAAGGACCGCTGGCGCAGCTGAGGGGAAAATACAAAGGGTCGCTGGAGAGGTATGAGTTTTTGCCACAGCGGCTCCGCTACGACGGTCTGAGTAACCGATACAGCGGTGCCTGCATCAGATGGTACCAAATTCGGGGGCTGAGAGTATTCCAAATCAGTGGTTTTTGCTTGAGTTATCAGGCCTGAGAAATACTAGATTAATTACTGAACTTGGGGTCATGATAAAATCTAACGTTGTTTCTTTTTGTAGGTACCATGGCTCAAAATTAAGGAGGCGCCACAACAAAACCAAGAGGAACAAACTCCTACCTATAAGACCTTTCCAAACCCCCAATGCAAACGTCGATACCTAGAGCAAATGCACATGCCCTTACTTTTGGATCGGGGTTGGCTATTGTCTAAAGAAGACAAGGCATCTATCACTTGGACCAATAATAGGGTTGGGATTAAGAGTGATAAGTTTACTATTGAGGCAAAAAGGTGGTTGCACATCATCTCTTGCCGGATCCATTCTTCGAGCAACACCAATGATGTGACCTATCATCAGGCTCTACTTATTGCTTGCATACTTGATAATGTGCTAGTGAATATGGGAAAGCAGATGATTCGAGAGTGGAGGGAATTCTTGAAGGATGGTGCGGTATGTCTGATGTTTCCATCGCTGATTACCTCACTGTGCAGAAAGGCTAAGGTTCTTAGGAGGGGCGATGATGATTGGGTCAACTCCGACGCTGAGTTCCACCCTCTACTAGTGAGAGGCTATGGAATATCTATCCATGTTAAGAAACGGAAGACAAATGAAGGTGCTGGGGTTAGCGCAGGTGAGAGAGGGAGCGGAGCTGGAGCTGGAGCTGGAGCTGGAGTTTCCCATGTCCAGGGTCCCTTTGAGCGTATTAAGTCTCGCTTCGATCAGATGGTGGCGTTGTTCCAGTGTATGCCCAGGCCATTCATAGAGGCTAGTTCTTCTGGCGCTGCGGGTTGCTGTACCTATGAGGAGATGAAGGGGTACTTTGAGACTCAGACGAGGATGAGCGAGTCATCTCTTCACTTTACAGGCTATCTACACTACTCTGTCCAAGGATCACGGCGACCTTCGCAAGGATTTCGACAAAGAGAGGGTGAAGAACAAGTCCCAAGACAAGTTACACCTCAAGGTATGGAGGGGTTTCAAGGGAATATGGAAATCGATGCATCCCAATGAGAAGATTCCCGCGGAGGACGATGATGATTCAGAGCAACATTCTTTTGTGAGCGAGGCCAAGGGTGATGGTGGACAAAGTGGACGCGGTGGTGATGCCAACTGCTCTGATGATGAAGTGACGAGTAGGAGGGCTGCTTAAGGGTCTTTCTCCTCTTTAAGATGATTCTATGGTTACCCTTATAGGGCTTTTATTTTTAGATTGTTTCTTTAGTTGCACGTGTAGGACAATGTACTTTTGTTTTTTTGGTATTTTGTTCGTGCGTTGTAACTTGATGGATTTCGCCTGGTCGGGCTTTTGTTTTATCTGGTTGTGCTTGTGAACTGGCTGTGTTTCTTGAATTATTTGGGATTGAATAAGTTGGAAGCAGAAAATTGAGGCCTTTGGTTCACTATCTCTAATTCACTGCTACGACGGTCGTACTTCCACTATAGTAGTATCGCTACAGCGACCAAGGCTGTGCGGGAGCGATCGAGTAAGAATTGAAGGGTCCGCTATTGTCACGACCCATGCCGGTGAGTCGTGACGGATGCCAGACCTCTATTGACCAGACACCCCTACACTTGCTTAGCTATCACATACTAACAGGGTGGCCCATATTTGACACGTAACTGAACTATGCTGACTCATACAAGGACAACACCAAGAACTATGCATAAAGAATTATCAACCATCTGTGCATATATATGTGTGTATATATGTTGAAAAGAATAGTGAAAGCCGACCAGGCCGCTACATATGCTGTACACAAAAGAATGGGAGCTGAAAAGGCTACATCACATGCCAACTATCTGCAAATGTCTACAGACCTCTAATAAAGTACAGAGCTGTAGAAAGGATGGAACAGGGCCCCGTCATACCCATTTATACATATATGTCAGAAATAGCATACCAAAATGAACCGCTGATTAGAAGTCCTACTGAGCTGGACCAACTGTCTGTCTACCTAAACTTGCGAGCATGAACGAAGCAGCCCCCCCCGAGCAATAGGGGAGTCAGTACGGATAACGTACCGAGTATGTAAGGCATGAGAACAACAAGTACATAATATCATGAAAGACATCTCTTAACATGAAAACAAATCTCAATAGCTGAATGAATCTGTGGCTGAACCACAACGATAACAGCATATGACAACATAAACAAGCAAGAATCTCTCCAAATATCTAGTCAAAATCAACCCACAAGGCAACCATATCAACAAACTAGTTCATGCATTCACAACCTTATCTCCTTCAACTTAAATCACTAAAACTCTTAATAATTAACTCAAAAACAAAATAATAACCGTATGCATACCTTGAAGGAACTAGAATTCTAAGAATCCAACTTCAACTCCAACGAAACCCTAGAAACAACTTTCCTTTAACTAGCTCGGGTTTACGGGGCTCGGATCTTGCTAACACTTCACTAATTTGATGGAAAATGTTGAGAGGAAATATCTTAGGGTTTTCTCTGATTTGGGGAATGGAAAATAATGAATTAAAACGTGAAGCTACATATATATTGGTGGAACTAGAAAGTTCCAGCGATGCGGGTTGACGGGTGGGTCGACGTGCTCCGTCGACTTGCCACCTAAAAGTTCAGAGGCGGTGGCTCATCGACGGCATATAACGATAGCTCGGTGACGTGTCGATGACCCGTCAAAGGTGACCGTTCTGCAAGTTTTTCCTAAGTCATTCCAACTTGCGTCGATTCGATCCGTTTAACTTCTAATCCTATCGTATTGCAAAAAACATATACTAATACTTCGGTACCCGCGAGGTAAGGTACTTAATATCTCAAAAACTCGATGTGGATCTCCATACTAAGGGTATAAACCACTAGGAAGCCATGGAATTTCTTACAACGAAAATGAGAGGCGTAACAGCTATAGCGAATGCATCTCTGCTGTAGCGTTCCCGCTATGGCAGACAGACTACCGCTAGTGTGATGTTTCGACAATTGTACTCTTCATCCCAGCGGTCCTCCCTTCATGGGCGCGGTACTGCTGGCCCGGTAAATCTACTGCTACAGTGCTCCTATCTGACCAGTGGCATCTCTTGATGTCCACTCACTTACACTGTCGTAGGAAAGTTCATTGACTCGTTTTTTCCAGACTCGGAACAGACCAAACCATGACATGCACTTGTACACTTAGATACTAATTATAATTGCCTAGATACCAATTGGACACATCGAGATACCAATCCGAAGTAGCACGATAGGATAAAAGGAAGGGAAGTTTCCTAAATGCCCTATAGCCTCTCGTGGATGGGCACGGACATCAACATACAATTCCACGAGAATTTACTAGACATTGCTCTTGTACTTGTGAGACCGGTAATCAAGGCTTTGATCCCAACTTGTCACGACTCATTTTAGGGTCGTGCGGGCACCTATCATTCCCACCTCGGTAGGCGAACCCTCAAACACAAACGTACTCATTCCCAATAAGAAAACAAGATTCATTCAGTATTTAAGTGGTAAACATAATCATAAGAGGAATTAACTCTTTTATAAATGAGCGAAAAATTACTAAAGTGGCTTATACATCACAACCTTCCCAAAACCTAGTCTCGACTAGTACAAGAGCGACAAAGATTCGAAGGTACAATATTCAAAGTAGATACATAAAACTCAACCTCCATCCAAGGATGAAGATAATGGAGGTCTTCAAGATAAGCACCACACATCTTCCGGAAACTCTTGAACCACTGTATCAACCTGTAAGACTCTACACCCAGAATGGGATGTAGCAAGAGTAGTATAGGAAAAACACTAGTATTGGTAAGTATCATAGGCCGACAACGAATAGAAGATCTTAAAGGCAACAGGCAATAACAAATAATCATGGTAGGCACCAAATAGGCAAAGATCACAAGGAACATATATACTCCACTCATATTCTAAAGACAACATAACTACTGAGCATCTATAATACCTCCCGATACATCTACTCGCTGGAGACACTCTATGTACACGAACCATGATAAGATAAGATCGATCCACTGCAGCCCCAACCAAGGTCGAGTCTAACCATGACAACACCTGTATACTAGCCTCGTTTAACTCAACAACAACTATGAAAGGGCACAAGAGTTCACACTTCCTTACTATCAAATTAGTGCTAAGCCCTAGTTCGAACCCGGTCCACCGTCTGCTTACGCACTAACCACAAAAATAGTCGCTACAGCATGAACGATAATCCAGGATACAGAATGATGACACCTATCCCAATCTCCTTTCCGACTATCTATCCATCCTTTAAACCACTCAAACAAATAATACAATAATACACAGGGTTACTGATGATCGATAACAAACCAAATGTATCAACAAGAGGCTATAGTGTGTATGCAAATGCGATGCAATATAGTGATACACACATGCTCCACGGGGAAGATGTCTACCTCTCGACAATAATGACCCATGTGGGACCGCTAAGTCCATGTACCGTCATTCCGTATCACACAGCCTAGAATGACTCATCAATCTCCTCACTAGCCACTCCGTATCACATTGCATAGAGATAGCTACGAAATATAATAATGTCCCATGAATCAGACTTACCTTCGTCATCACCATCTTCCAATATCAAGACGCAACAATTATATCATGCATCTAAGAGAGTATGTCATGCAATGGGAATATCAAAAGAACATATGAATTCTATCTAATTCACGCAAGGACAACCAACATAGTATAAGTAACACATGAATCCTTTCCTTCCGACTAGTCTCCCATAATACATGAAGCCGCTAATTTACACTAAGAAGTCAAGTATAACCTACAGTCTCTAACAGGCCACAAGCCCGAACACATAAGCCACACAATTGTACCAATCTAAGAATTTTATCCCAAACTTCTTATCCGAAGACCTAGCCAAGCTTTCTCCATTACTGTCTATTGCAACATTATGAAATACTAATCGCAGTCTAGAAAGGTATGCCATAACCAACCTCGAGGCCGAACTGTGGTGCGAACATCCATTTGGACTCCATCTTCCATCTTCATAGAGAACATAGCTTCGAATGGCCGAGGAAGGATAGTAATTTGAGTTAGTAAAGGTCAGGGGCAATTGTTCTTCACAAGGGTAACACCAGAATTCTTTGAATAGTACTCCTAAATCTCTAATTCTTGCTAATTAACCCCTTTCCTATAGAAATCAAAGTTAAGTTTTAGGCAAAGCTAGCATTTTTGGTTCATACCTTAATTATAAAGACTAACCCATTTAGGAATAAGAAGATTTAGCTCTTAGAAACTTAGTCATTAATCTAATCTCGAAAATAAACAAGCTTTTCTTCCTATAAGGATGCTATACTAGGTTAAGAATACCCATTAGCTATTTTAGGTCCTTTAAGAAAATTCGGGGAAACCTTTTCTTAATACTAACATTTCAAGAATATGAGGGAAATTGGAGAAAGAATTTAAGGAAGATGAAATGGGTGATAAGAGAAGGTTACCATTCCAAGAAATTAAGTCTCTAGGGCTGGGAAGCTCCCATGTGGCGGCTACATAGTTTGGAAATGAGGAATTTTAGGTCAAGTCCCGAAATGGGGCTTTGAATAGAGTAAAAACTGGTCATCGACCGCTGCAGCAGTCAAAGTATAGCTATAGCAGTATCGGTTCGACAGTATTCATGCCGCTCGGGCGGTCTTTTGAGATTTGCATACCTCCGCTACGGCGGATCATCGGCCGCTATGGCGTGAATGCTATGACGGTCAGCCAATCGCTAAGGCAATTAATTGTGGCCCAGTGGCCCAAATCCGATATTTTGACTTCTATTTTTTTTTGCGTCGGGTTTGATTTGGCTAGGGCTTTTTACCAAGTATGCGTAACAAGTCGTACATGCTTTAGGAGCCAAGGCTGTAAATTTTTTAAAATTACGGTAACTGCCAAACGGGTTGTTACATGCCTTTTGGATCGACTTCATTGTCCTTTTAGGAGTCTGAAGACCCTTGTTTAATTATGGCAAGGAATCCTATAATCTTGACTGCCAAGTTTTACCATAAGGTAAACTGAAAATCCTAGTTGCTGTAGGACTTGAGCTGGAATATGTTCACGAACCTACTTCATCCACCTGGTTCGCCCACCTCTGAATCTCTGCACTGTCTGAGATGAAACATGTTCACGAGCTTGTTTCATCATCCCCTTCTTGTTTATTTCTCTGACTCTATCTTGAGCCTGCTTTTGGGATGGATGATGGAACATGTTGACAGACATGTTTCATAGCATCATACTCTTCTCTATTTGTGTATTTTTTCACTTAGATTTATTCATTGCTGGAATAAATCATGTCTTCAGCCTTGTTGATACGATTCAACTTGGGAAAGTACGAAAACAACAACAAATAAGCCGAAATTAACATAGAAGAAATCGATAGATGAGATAGAAGAAATAGGAGATGAGAATACAATAAATAATGAATCAATTGAACAAACTATTGTGACTAATCAACATTGGATTGGTTACCAACACCTATTAATCAACAAACAACTATATGAACCAATCCAAGGGGGAAGGGATCTTGAACTCACATATGGAAATCTAATCCAAGATTATCCAAGAGAGGCTCAAATTAAAGAGTTAAGAGAATCCACCCACTAATGACTAATCACTAATCTAAGCTCCATAAAGGAGAAAATACACTTATAAGAGTTTCATCAGTCTCAAAACTAAGTAATCAAATGAAAAGTCTAGCATTTATAATTAAGGCTAGAACTAAGGTTATTACAAAAATACCCTTAATGAAATAAGAGCCTTGTTTCTTGTCTTCCAAAGCTTGATGACTTGCCTTTGAAAACTTGTCTCTTTGTACAAATAACCCTTCTTCCATGCTATCTCCTATAGCTTGATCATCTTCATATATGGGTCTTTAAAGGCTCAACCTCTATCATCAAGGAGCGTGTGGCGTGAAGATACACACTCGAGACCTATTGAAGCACCTCAAATATTGTGAATGTGCTCCATGGACCATTATTGGATTGAGGACGAGCTTCACCACGAATCCTAGCCCTCATAATCACCCTTGAGCCATCCGGTATCGTATCACATGTCTAGCTCTATGACTCTGATCATGTTCTTGCTCTATGTTGAAACATGTTTGCAGACCTGGTTCATGCGCTTTGTTTGCAACTCTCTTTATTCGAACAACATACTTCTGAGTCATCTTCACCTTTTCAACAAACTTCTGAGTTATCTTCACCTTTTCTCCTCATAATATCTTCTCTTCTGATTCATTCATCAACTGCACCTGATGACTCTTTGAGATAGAACATGTTTTCATGCCTGTTCTAGTCTTTAATGAATTGCTCTGTGCTTGAGTCTTCTTCATCTACCTTGCTCGGCATCTACCTTGTGATAGATCATGTATTTAGCCCTAATTAATTCATCTTGTGTGTTCTTGCTTTTCCCACATGTGTCTAATGTCATGACACAACTAGTGGGCCGTGACGGGCACCCGGAGCTGACTACCGAGCACCACTCATCATCCTATCTATCATACTTACCCTGGACATACATCATTCTCAACGTAAGACTTATCATGATCAAATCTCCAAATCTCCCGAAACAAGTATATATGCATAAGCCCACGAGGCTACAAAATGATGTATAAAATATACACTGAAGAAATCTCATAACATGTATTACCCACACATAAGTATCTACGAGCCTCTAACTGGAGTGCGAAAATTATAAAGACGGGACAGGACCCCGCCATGCCCTAAATAGGTGCACAAAATAATATACCAAGAAGTGGCAACTCCAGAGTAGTGAAGTGTTCTTGCAAATCTGCTGAGTAAGCTCCTAAGCGTCTGCGCCGTCTCCCTGTCGACCTGTGGGCATGAACACAGTGTTTATAAAAGAAAGGACGTCAGTACGAACAATGTACTGAGTATGTATGGCATGTATAATAACATCACAAAGAAGTGAGGGAACATAGGGTAAGGAGGTAACCTGTACTGCTAGCCTCTAAAGGCGCATATCATGCATGTTAACTTTCTTTAGCACCTTTCATACTTACATTCATGTATATATATATATATATATATATATATATATATATATATATATATATATATATATATATATCATCATAATGTTGCAGAACGTACAACCCGATCCATCGTATTATGTATCGTATATTGTGGCGGAACGTGTAGCCTGATCCATTTATCTATATATTCATTATACATCTATATATTGCCGCAGAACGAATGGCCCAATCCATTTATCCGTGTATCCCGCGCTCGGGACGATATCATAATATGCCAACTGATCAGGTGGTATTGAGTATATAACGCCTGGCCCTTCTTCCCATATCCCGTGTATATATACTCATATATCCATGTACATCATATACTATACATAGCATGCATGAGAGCCCAAATAAAAGCTACAACTCTATTAGAGTGACGTAAGGTCGGGAACCTCTGATTACATTATGGAATAATCATCATCGCTATGTCTCACCTTGAAGGAACTAATATCATGAGGTGAGGCAACACCAAGAAATAACATCAATGAAATCATAAAGATAGGATTATCAAGGTCATTATAGAATCATTATCATCATCATTATCATCAGCATTATCATGGAACATATCTCGTTTCTATCTAATAAGAAGCTCTTAAGAATCATGAACTTTCAACTTTTGGGATGTAAGAAGGTCATGGAATATATGGAAGGTAGTAATATAAGAGTAATGCCTTAATGAAAGAAAAGGACTAGACTTACATACCTTTACGTCTCATTAACTTTATCGACTAAGCGTTCTCCTTCGAACCTCACAACTCTACCTTCAAGAGAATTCGTATTACATTAGATCATTAGAAACCTGTTTAAGACTAAGCTAAGGCGACTAAAAGCTAACGACAATTGGGCAGCATTTCCTTTGTTTCAACAATTTCCCCCATATAATATAAAACTCCTAAACATCAATAATAACACCTATTACATCCTAATCAATAAAATTCTTTAAGTTAAACATTATTCAATCCTTACAACTCCCTTTCAAAATCATCCACAACCATAGCTACACCACAACACCATACCCATCCTTCACGTAATACTTCCTCAACGACATTAGCATAATTCACAACAAGATTATACTCATCTCATACTAAGAATCATGACTCAAATTAATTTGCTACTCAAAATACCATTATTTAAATATTTGAGCTCATATTTTACTTTCTTCTCTAATCCAAGTCTTTCAACCACTCAATACTTTTAATAACGTGAAATAGATGTAAAACTCACCTTTGATCATGTAAGGATGAACTTTGGATGAATATACTTTACTTGAGAGAATCCCTAACTTCAATACCAATACAATTCTTGACTTCTATGAACCCCTAGAGAGCCTCTTTTTCCCTTAATTCTCTTGATTCTTGGTAATTCGTCCTTGATCCCCCTTGGATTTGTGTTAATATGATGTGGAGAATATTCTAGAGTCTTCAAGACTTGTAGAGAAAGTGGAAAGTGAAAAATAAGAGCAAGGGTCGTCTATTTATAACCAGAACTAGAACGTTCCAGCGAGACGGTTCGACGAGCGAGTCGACGTGTCGATGGTCTGTCAACTTGCTCCGTCGACTTGTGTGTGCAGATTGTAGATTGTAGAAACATGTTACCGGTGCACAGTGACGGTCTATCGATATGTTGACGACCCGTCAGCATTGAATGATGTCTGCAGAATTTCCTGAATCAGTTCAGATTGCGTCGATTCGATTCGTTCAACTTGCAACCCCGTAAATCACCAGGAATACCTGCTGGTACATTTGTGTACGGGGTAAGACACTCTCTACCTTAACTTTCTCCAACGAGCTTTCTTCCCTTGCCTCAAATGTCTTTGGAATCCTAATTAGAATCATTAAGTATCCCTTCTTACTTGTAGGGGCATCATATACACCTTAACTTGCGTTAGTCTATTCATCGCACAACAATGCGAAATTCCGAGGTGTAACACTTCCCCCCCCCCCCCCCCTTAGGAACATTAGTCCTCGAATGTTAAGTTCTCGGGGATTCTACAAAAATTTTGCCAGAGTTTCCCATGTGATATGGAACTATTGTCCTATCACAACAACCCAAAATAACATCGAGGGCTACAACAACAGCAAGAAAACATGGCCATACACAACCAAAAGCATTAAAAGAAAGCATTGCATACCTGGGAGCAATGACATCTTATCTTGAACCTCTTATGGGGGTGGAAATAAATGCGGATATCTAGACTTCATATCTTCTTCTGCATCCCAAGTCATTTCCTCTCTGTTGTTGTTTCTCCACCAAACTTTAACTGAGGCTACATCTTTGGTTTTGAGTTTCCATACTTGCCTATCTAATATGGAAATGGCTACTTCTTCATAAGCCAATTTCTTAGTAATTTGAACGTCATCTACCGCCATGATTCTAGAAGGATCTCCAACATATTTACGGCGCATCGACATATGAAAAATTGGATGGACTGATTCAAGTTCTGGACGTAAATATAGCTCATAAGCTACTTGGCCCACATTGCGCACAATCTTATAAGGCCCAATATATCGAGGACTAAGCTTGCCCTACTTGCCGAATCTCATTACCCCTTTCATTGGCGACACTTTTAGTAATACCCAATCATTGACTTGGAATTCCAGGTTTTCGTCGACCATTGTCTGCATAAGATTTTTGGCGACTTTGGGCTGTCAACAATCTATCTTGAATGAGCTTGATCTTTTCCACCACTTTTTGAATCAATTCTGGACCTATTAATCGTGTCTCTCTGACTTCAAACCATCCAATTGGCAATCTACACTTAGATACTAGAATTATAGCTATTGTTGTATGCAAATTCAATGAGTGGTAAATGATCATCCCAATTACCTCTGAAGTTAAATACACATGCCCGCAACATATCTTCTTAGGTCTGAATAGTGCGTTCAGCTTGTCCATCAGTCTGTGGATGAAATGCTGTGCTGAGCCTCACTTGAGTTTCCAAACCTTCTTGAAAGGACTTCCAAAAATTAGCTATAAATTGTGCCCCTCTATCTGTGATGATGGATACTGGAACACCATGAAGTCACACTATCTCCTTAAGATACAGCCTTGCATAATGTTCTGCTGAGTATGTAGTTCTGACTGGAAGAAATGGGCTGAATTCGTGAGTCTGTCCACGATTACCCATATGGAGTCATATTTACACTAAGAACGAGGCAAGCCTACAATAAAGTCCATGTTGACCACTTCCCATTTTCAGGCTGGAAGTTCCATAGCCTGCAACAATCCTCCTGACTTTTGATGCTCAATTTTCACTTGTTGACAATTTGGGCATTGAGCTACAAATTTTGCTATATCTTTATTCATACCATCCCACCAATACATTGACTTAAGGTCATGGTACATCTTTGTCGCTTCTGGATGAATAGAATACCGGGAGTGATGGGCTTCTTCCAAGATCTGATGGCGTAATCCCGCAACATCCCGGACACATAGCCTGCTCCTATACTTGAGAATCCCATCTGCAGAAATCTCAAATGGTGACTTTTCCTTCTGTGGAAAGGCATCTCTATAGTGACTCAACTTGGGATCTTCATATTGGCGTTTTTTCACTTCCGTGTCTAAGGATGAAATAGATGGATTGTGAACAGCAACTCCTGCATTGCCCGAGTCTATTAAGCGGACTCCTAGGCTAGCTAACCGGTGGAGTTCACGGATTAGTTCTTCCTTTTCCAGCTGAACATCACATATACCACCCATGAATTTTTGGCTAAATGCATCGACTACCACATTTGCTTTTCCGGGATGATATGAAATACTCACATGTAATCTTTCAATAGCTCTAACCATCACCTCTGCTGTAGATTCAAATCCTTTTGCTTGAAAATGTACTGGAGACTCTTGTGATTTGTATAAATGTCAACATGAACGCCATACAAATAATGTCTCCAAATCTTCAGTGCATGAATAACTGTAGCTAATTCAAGATCATGGGTCGAATAATTCTTCTCATGTTTCCTCAACTGCCTGGAAGCATAGGCTATAATCTTACCGTGCTGCATTAGTGAATAGCCCAACCCAACACTGGAGGCATCACAATAAATAACATAGCCTTCTGACCTTCTAGGAGTGTCAAAACTAGGGCCGAAGTCAATTTTTCTTTCAATTCCTGGAAACTGCGCTCACAAGCGTCAGTCCATTGAAATTTTGCTGATTTTTGAGTTAGCTTTGTCAAAGGTGCCAAAATAGAAGAAAATTCTTCCACAAATCTTCTGTAATAGCCCGCTAATCCCAAAATGCTACGGACTTCTGTAGGCGTTGTAGGCCTTGGCTAAGTCTTCACTACCTCAAATTTCTGAGTATCAACTCGAATACCGTCAGCTGAGATAATATGGCCTAGAAAAGTTAAAGAACTCAACCAGAACTCGCATTTTGAAAATTTTGCATATAATTCACGAGTCCGAAGAATTCCAAGGACAATACATAGATGATCTGCATGCTCTGCTTCTGACCGGGAATATACCAGGATGTCATCAATGAACACGATTACAAATAGATCCAAGAAATGCCTGAATACATTATTCTTCAAATTAATGAACACAGCCGGAGCATTAGTCAACCCGAATGACATTACCTAAAATTCGTAATGACCATATCTGGTCCTGAAAGCCGTCTTCGGAATGTCTTTTTCTCTAACTCTCACTTGATGATATCCTGACCTCAGATCTATCTTTGAAAACCACTTAGCACCCTGCAATTGATCAAACAAATCATCAATTTTCGAAAGTGGATACTTCTTCTTTATCGCCACCTTGTTCAATTGCCTATAGTCAATGTACATTCGCAAGGAACCATCTTTTTTCCTTACGAACAAAACAGGTGCTCCCCATGGCGATGATCTGGGTCTAATAAATCCCTTCTCGAGCAAATCCTTCAACTGTGACTTTAGTTCTTTCAATTCTGCAGAAGCCATTTTATACGGAGGAAAAGATATAGGTTCGGTGTCCGACAGCACATCAATAGATAAATCAATCTCCCTTTTCGGTGGAAGACCTGGAAGTTCATCTGGAAATACATCCGGAAACTCATTTACTACCAGGACGGATTGAAGACTCGGCGGCTTTGCTTCGGTGTCTTGAACCCGGACCAAATGGTAAATATAGTCTTTTGCAATCATCTTCCTCGCTTTGAGATAGGAAATAAACCTACCTTTGGAGATGCTGTATTACCTTTTCATTTAAGCACTGGTTCTCCCGAGAATTGGAGTCGAACTATTTTTGTTCTACAGTCCACGTTAGAATAACAATAAGCCAGCCGATCCATGCCCATAATCACATCAAAATCCAACATTTCCAGCTCAATCAAATCAGGAAAGTCTGACAATCACATATCACAATCGCACAATTTCTATATACTTGTCTCGCTATTATCGGGTCACTAACAGGAGTAGAAACCTCAAAAGGTTTGATTGGCTCGGGTTTTACCCGAATACAACCAGTAATATAAGGAGTGATGTACGACAAAGTAGAACCTGGGTCAATTAATTCATAAACATCATGAGAGAATACGGATAATATACCTGTGACAACGTCAGGGGAGGACTCAAGATCCTGTCGTTCGGCTAAGGCATAAATACGAGGTTGAGGGCTACCTGAACTGGATGCTACCCCTCTGCCCCTGCCACTGCCTGTCGAAGTCTGGGGAGCCTGCCCTACAGGGATTACGGACGAAAAAGAACCTGCTACTGATCCTGTGGGCTGAGCCCTATCTCTATCATTCCTTAACGGACAATCACACATCACATGACCAACCCGACCGCAGGTAAAACAAGCACCTGAACCTACGCGGGACTGTCCGGAATGTGGCCTGCCACACTGAGTACAACGTGGTAAGGGTAGTCTTATCTAGCTGGAATCACCTCGGTACTGAGAACTTAGAAACATCGAGCTCTGACTCGGTTCGAAATAAATGGGGCGATCGAAGCTCCTGCCCACAAATTGTGGAGGTGCACTAGTCGCGGACTAGCCTGAATATCCAGAATGTGGTTGCCTCTGGCCCCTCTATACTCACTACTACACCAGCAGATCTAACCCTCTTACTATGCCCTCTGTCCATATCACGCTCACCTCTTTGCGGCTGTTGTTGCTCTTCTAAATTCTGGGCATGGGCCTGATTACGGGAAATATCCATCCTATCCTGAAGTGAAGCTGTCAAGCAATCCTTGATCAAATGTGGCCCTAAGCCGCTCACAAACTGATGCACCTGGTCCCCCATATCGACTACCAAGGTTGGGGCATACCTAGCCAACGAATTGAAATGGAGACTATACTCCCGAGCACTCATAATTCCCTGCTTTAAATTCAGAAACCTATCAGTTTGGGCCCTTCGAACCTCGGGTGGCAAATAATGGCAGATGAAAACATTTACAAACTCCTGCTAAACCGGGAGAGGTGTATTTTCCCTTCGTGAAGATATCCAATTATTATACCAAAGAACTGCGACATCCCTCAACCTATAAGATGCCAACTCCACTGACTTAGTATCGGAAGTATTTATTATTCTCAGCATCCTGAGCATCTCGTCTATAAAGCCCTGCGGGTCCTCATCCAGCTTTGACCCAAAAAATTCTGGAGGATTCAAACTCATAAAATCACGGGCTCTAGCACTAGCTGCTCTGTCACCTAGACCCGCACTCTGCCACTGAGCTTGAGCAGTGACTAGCTGGGTCAATAACTGAATAGCCTCGGTTATCTGCTGGCCCGAAGCACCCGGTGGAGGAACTGGAGGCACTAGAGTTGGAGCTGAGGCCCCTTCGTGCTCCTCTAAAATAGGTGGGGTATGAGAAGTATGAGATAGAGCCTCATTATGGGACTCACCCTCCTTTATATTTGCCGGTGGCTCCTGTTCAACCCGCCTTCCTGTCGCAGTCTTGCCCTTCTGGGCGGCTGTTGCTTTCCACTTCACAGGCATAGCTGATATCATAACGCACAGGTAGAGAGAAAAGACGAATCTTACATTATAGCTCTAGCATACGATCTATGAAGAAGAAACACAATTATTATTCCTACATGTCCCGCAGCCTCTTGTTTATAAGTGTGGCGCGCTTCACACCCATAAACAAGACTCTACTGGACACGGCTCGTAGACACACCCTAGGACGGAACTGCTCTGATACCACTTTTATCACGACCCAACTAGTGGGCCATAACGGGTACACGGAGCTGACTACTAATCACCACTCATCATGCTATCTATCATACTTACCCTGGACATCCATCATTCTCAACGCAAGACTTATCATGATCCAATCTCCAAATCTCCCAAAATAAGTATATATGCATAAGCTCACGAGGCTACAAAATGATGTAAAAAATATACACTGAAGAAATCTCATAACATGTATTACCCAAACTTAAGCATCTACGAGCCTCCAACTGGAGTGCGAAAATCATAAGGACGAGACATGACCCGGCCATGCCCCAAATATGTGCACAAAAGAATATACGAAGAAGTGGTAACTCCGGAGTAGTGGAGTGCTTCTGCAAATCTGCTGAGTAAGCTCCTAAGCGTCTGCGCCGTCTCCCTATCTACCTGTGGGCATGAACATAGTCCATAGAAAAAAGGACGTCAGTATGAACAATGTACTGAGTATGTAAAGCATGTATAATAACATCATAAAGAAGTAAGGAAACATGGGTTAAGGAGGTAACCTGTACTGCTAGCCTCTGAAGGCGGATATCATGCATGTTAACTTTCTTTAGCATCTTTCATACTTACATTCATGTATATATATATCATCATAATGCTGCGGAACGTACTGCTCGATCCATCGTATCATGTATCATATATTGCGACGGAACATTCAGCCCGATCCATTTATCCATATATTCATTATACATCTATATATTGCCGCGAAACGAATGGCCCGATCCATTTATCTATGTATCCTGCACCCGGGCATCCCACGTCCGGGACGATATCATAATATGCCAGTTGATCAGGTGGTATTGCATATATAACGCCTGGCCCTTCTTCCCATATCCCATGTATATATACTCATATATCCATATACATCATATACTATACATAGCATGCATTAGAGCCCATGTAAAAGGTACAACTCTATCGGAGTGACGTAAGGTCGGAAACCTCCGATTACATTATGGAATAATCATCATCGCTATGTCTCACCTTGAAAGAACTAATATCACGAGGTGAGGCAACAACAAGATATAACATCAATGAAATCATAAAGATAGGATTATCAAGATCATAATAGCATCATTATCATCATCATTATCATGGAACATATCTCGTTTCTATCTCATAAGAAGCTCTTAAGAATCATGAACTTTCAACTTTTGGGATGTAAGAAGGTCATGGAATATATGGAAGGTAGTAATATAAGAGTAATGCCTTAACGAAAGAAAAGGACTAGCCTTACATACCTTTACGTCTCATTAACTTTATCGACTGACCATTCTCCTTCCAAGCTCACAACTCTACATTCAAGAAAATTCGTATTACGTTAGATCATTAAAAACCTGCTTAAGACTAAGCTAAGGCGACTAAAAGCTAATGACAATTAGGCAGCATTTCCTTTGTTTCAACAATTTCCCCCATATAATAAACAACTCCCAAACATCAATAATAACACCCATAATATCCTAATCAATAAACTTCTTCAAGTTAAGCATTATTCAATCCTTACAACTCCCTTTCAAAATCATCCACAACCATAGCTACAACACAACACCATACCCATCCTTCACGTAATACTTCCTCAACAACATTAGCATCATTCATAAAAAGATTATACTCATATCATACTAATAATCATGACTCAATTTAATTTACTACTCAAAATACCATTATTTCCATATTTGAGTTCATATTCTACTTTCTTCTCTAATCCAAGTCTTTCAACCACTCAATACTTTTAATAACGTGAAATAGATGTAAAACTCACCTTTTATCATGTCAGGATGAACTTTGGATGAATATAATTTACTTGAGAGAAGCCCTAACTTCAATACCAATAGAATTCTTGACTCCTATCAACCATAGAGAGCCTTTTTTCCCCTTAGTTCTCTTGATTCTTGGTAATTAGTCCTTGATCCCCCTTGGATTTATGTTAATATGATGTGGAGAATATTTTAGAGTCTTCAAGACTTGTAGAGAACGTGGAAACTGAAAAATAAGAGCAAGGGTCGTCTATTTATAACTAGAACTAGAAAGTTCCAACGAGGCGGTTCGACGAGCGAGTCGCCGTGTCAACGGTCCGTCAACTTGCACCTGCAGATTGTAAATTGCAGAAACATGTTGACAGTGCACAGAGAGGTCTGTCGACATGTCGACGGCCCGTCGGCACTGACTGATGTCTGCAGAATTTCCTGAATCAGCTCAGATTGCGTCGATTCGATTCGTTAACTTCCAACCCCGTAAATCACCAGGAATACCTGCTGGTGCATTTGTGTACGGGGCAAGACACTCTCTACCTTAACTTTATCCAACGAGTTGTCTTCTTTTTCCTCAATTGTCTTTGGAATCCTAATTAGAATAATTAAGTATCCCTTCTTACTTGTAGGGGCATCATATACACCTTAACTTGCGTTAGTCTATTCACCGCACAACAACCCGAAATTTCGAGGTGCAACATCTAAATTGGTTTACAGGCTTTTGTTCAGTTTGTCAATCATCAAAACTCAGGCGTGCTAGTGTCTACAAATTTCCCCTTTTTGATGAGGACAAACCTTATGTTCTTCACTCCGCTGTGTAACCTATTCCAACAACTCATTTTTCTAAATTTTTTAGCATTAATAAGATTGAACCAGGTTAGATTACATAGTACACAGTACATCTTCCCATTTTGGCATCATTAAAAAGTTACTAAAGAATAAATTAGCTTCAATTGAATTTTTCAATACTAAACTCATGGCCACTGGGACTATCACAAATACGCATGACATAATTGCTATCTCAAATTAGAATATGTTCATCACAGAATTAGCATAGAGATGTACGAAAGTAAGACTGTATCCATTATCAATGAAAGAGAACACAATCAGAGTCATTTAAACAAACATACAGACTAATTAGATAAGAACTGACATTCAAAATAGTTTTAAGAGTGAAACACTGGTGTTAACTAAGGGATCCTAGGAGGATGGTTTAGAGTTAGAGGAGGCTTCTATAGCAAAAGCAGCGACCAATTTCTGGATATATTCAGTGTTTTCTGTCTTCTCCTTATCTAGTGCTGATTATATAGTCATGATCTGAGTATTCAGAGCTTCTTGTTCGCATTTATACTTGGCCTGTAACATATCCAATTCATAGTGCTTCTTATCTTTCAATGCAATGATCTCAACCTCCTTTACTGCTAGATGGTCCCTTAAGATTTGAAGTTCCTCAAAATCGTCTTCGACTGGAACTGGTTGATCAACCTGTTCCACAGTCCCAATAACATACTTCACCATTTGACACTGCCATACTTCGATGGGAATTTTAAAATAATCGAAAACGTCAGCTAATCAGAACCCATATGCCAGTCCATGACCTCTATTCTCCTGAATTGTGATCCTACGCATGTACTGAAGCATAAGACTAGGTAAATTTATTTGGAACCTAGTATCAAGAAGCTCCATGAGTGCCATACCTACATAACTTGACCTACCCCTTCCTTGGCACAATTATACAATGAACAACATCAAAATATAGTTGATAGAGTCTAGGCATCTCCTTTTTCAGTACCCTCTTGTGTTGCTTGGAAACTGGGTTGTTTGCGAGCTTCCTAGTTATATCCATAACATTTCCCATTCCTTGAAGTGATGGCCATTCATTCTTGGAAAACCTTGTCCATCCCTCGTGGGGTACATGTAGAATTTCTCCCAACTTTTGAGCATTCAACACTATCACTATTTTAACTCCCATTACATTGCTAATGAGTTCCTCTCCATAAAAGGTGGCATTGACATAAAACTCGGTAGCACATCCTCCTCTTTTTATGTTTTGGAAGAAACAAGTTACTCTACCCTTTGTACTCAATCCTTTCCAGCAGTGCATCCATTTCAGGTCCCCCATGGCCTGTGACTACTTTTTCTCTCAATACTGACTATCTTTTGATCATCAATGTTTTATGCTTCATGGGATGTTTCAAGTCCTCTGAGTCATAGTAATCTTAAATGTCCTTAAAGTCCTGATCTTCTAACTCAGACGATTCCTTCTCATTGTTTTAAGTTGACACATCCCTTTGCTTAACGTGAGTTTCTTCGCTGTTGAGGTAGACTTTTCAACCCATTTCTTTGTTGTAGTTGGTATGGATCTTGGAGTTGCAACCCCCCCCCCCCTTTCCTTATTCTCTCTTTCTCCGTTGTTTCGGTCTCTTTTGATGACTCAGCCATGGTTGTTGAAACAAACTTAGTGTGCTTTGTTCTTGAGGTAGTCCTTCTTGTGCTTTCCTGCATTGTTTTTGTCAGTTCTTCCTCAGCCTTCCTCTTCAGCCTCCTGGTATGTGGGGTTTTTCGTTTTGCTGAGGAGCCTCTTCTCTCAACTCCTTCATTATCTGGCTTTAGAACACGATTACCTAATGCCATTCAAAGCCCAGATCTGACCATCTTTACCACAAACTTAGTAGTGAGTACCTCATCCTCATCATTGTTTTCTCTCTCAGTGTCAGCCTAATCTGAATCAAGTTGAATTACCTGTTCTATTTGTATATCATTTTCTTGCATTTGACCAGGTTCATTGACCTGTTCCACCGACACTTGGTTATCAACTGGCAGTGATTCTTCCTGGGCGTTTTTTGAGTTTTCAAGATCCTTTTTTGATTCAATCTTTCTTATATCACGTTCACCCAAACATTCTAGTACCTCTGCCACTACTTCTTCTACTTATTTTGTTGTTTTCACCACTTCCTCCATTTCCTCTGTATTGTCACCAACACCAGTGAAACTTACTCTATCTCCAGCCTCATTTACCCTCGTAGGTGAATCTGCTTCTGCTGGAGGCTTTTGCGTACTTTCCCCCTGAATGCGTTCCTCTTCTGGCTCTTTTTCATGCTTGTCCTATTCAAATCCCAATTCCTCAATGGACGTTACTATATGAGCAATTATTGTCTGTTCTACTACCACAACTTTTGGGACAAAAATAGGGGTTATTTGTTCAAGAGGGCCTGTATAGTACATTCCTTGTAATTCTGACATTTTGTACACTAGACTTTTTCATTCTTCTCCTTTAATTTCAAATAAACCTCCAGATGTCTCCAGAACATCGGAATGATAAGAGAAAGATACCAGAGATGGGTCAAACTGAGAGTCATCAGAGTGAATTTGTTAATCAGTATGACATGCTCTTACCTTGGTTCTCCTAGGGTTTTCGACTTGAGGGTTAGAGGTTTGAACCGTATTTTCAGGATTTTCTGTGAAGGATGACTTAGGGGACCTGGCATTGTCTCAGTAAGGAAGGAGATAGGGTTGTGAGCAATTTTAGCAGAGCTTTGGGGCTTTTGAGGAGAAGCAGAGGTAGAAGATTGTTGTTCCATGGAATTAGAGCAAGAATTTGGGAGGAAAGATAGAGTAGAAAATAAATTTTTATTGCTAAGAAGGTAATGATCCTTGGTTGCGAATGGGTCCCTCGTTATAAAGTGCTTGAGACTTATATTTGTACAAAAATGAATTGATAGTTTTGAAAGGGTTTTTTTTTTAAATTTCTTCCTTTTTTGTTTTTTGAAAAATGACGGTTGCACGTTTCAATTCAAAAATAAAAGACACTTTTCTCGGTCTGTACGTTTATTTAATAGACAAGGATTGTGAACATACATTCCTTTGATTGACTCTTAACAATTTTAGCATCCAGACTAATTTCTGTGACATTCACGATTCATTATATCTTATGAGATAGATATCTAACATGGTTGTCACGACCCGACTAGGGGCTATGATGGGTACCCGGAGCTGACTACCGAGCACCACTAATACTGTTAGTCATCATCTAATTATGCATTTATCTATTGCTCCACACTTCTAGTCGTAAGGAAACCCATTTTTAATTTCAAACATATCTACATTTATTTACATAAGCCCTTCGGCTATCAAGATAATATATATACAGTGAGAAAAATCGTGAGACCAGAGTACCCACACATACGTACCTACGAGCCTCTACTAGACTACTAGACATAAGGACGGGACAGGACCCCGTCGTGCCCAAATATGTACACAAAATAATATCTCAAAATAGCACCTCCAGAATAATAGAGTGCTCCTGTAAATCTGCTAATAGCTCCTATGGATTTGCACCTTCTCCCTGTCTACCTGTGGACATGAACACAACGTCCAAGAAAAAGGGACATCAGTACGAACATTGTACTGAGTATGTAAAGCATGAATAACAATAGCATAATAAGGAAATAATGGAGCATGAACTGAAGACATAACCTGCTTAACCTTTAAAGGAAACTCATGTTATACATATCACATATACAATCATCATTAACCGGCGTCCGGGTAACCATCGTAACGCCACCCACTAGTGGTGTCACGTCCGTCCTTCTAGGCACGATGTAATCATAAGCAGCCCGCCTTAGCAGTGACATGTCCGGCCATTTAGGCACGCTGGAATTATATGCAGCCTGCCTTCGCGGTGACATGTCCGGTCATCTAGGAATAGTGAAATCATATCATCACATATTTATCATAAAATCATCATAAAGCATACATTGTAGTCCCAAGATAATCCACAATCATATCGGGGTGACGTAAGGTCGAGAACCCCCGATTCTATTATGGGAAAATCATAATCATCATACTTCACCTTGAAAGAACTAGCATTATAAGGTGGGTCTAGCAATAAATGAATAACATTAAAGGATAGTATAAGGATCATTAGCTTCATAATAGTATCATATCATAAGCTTTAGGATCTCTAGGCTTTAGACTCATCATAATCATTATCATATTCTTGACGTATTTCTCATCTTTATATCATAAAAATCTCTTTATCAACATTGACTCGTAGTTCATGGAACGTATGGAAGTCATGAAGAATAAAGATAGTCATATCATAAGAATTATGCCTTAGAAGGAAGGGACTATCCTTACATACCTTTTCGTTTAGCTACTCTATCGCTTGAATGTTCTCCTCCAATATTCACGTTTCTACCTTCAAGAGAGTTTTTGTACTAACATTATATAATCGATAATTAAGCATACTTGACTAAAGCTAGAGAAAATTGAGCAGCACTTCCTTTGTTTATACAACTTTCTCCATATCATATATCAACTCCCAAACGTCAATAATAACATTCATAATATCATAAGCAACAATCTTCATTCACCTACATTATCCAAATCTCCCAATTCCACTTCAAATCATCCATAATCATGGTCATAGTACGATATTACGTTCACTCCTATATAATGTTTCTCCCATGTTCTTAATGTCATTTATAACATATTTATAATCACAACATGTCAAGAATCATGATTCATTCTAAGCTACTACTTAAAGGTGTCACTATCCTCATATTTATGACCCATCTTCCACCTCCTTTCATAATCTAAGTCTTTCAACCCCTCAATACCCTAAACAACATGAAATGATCATAAAACATACCTTTTATAGTGTGGGAATGATATTTGAGTGGAAACACTTCACTTGAGCAAAGCCCAGTTCCACTTCCAATGAGGTTTCTTGTCTTGGATGAACCCTAATGGGTTTCTTGCATTTGATTCTCTTGGATTTATGATATGAACCTTTGATTTCCTTTGTATTCTTGAAGATTAAATGTGTATAACCCCCTAGAAGTGTTGAGA
This sequence comes from Lycium barbarum, assembly GCF_019175385.1. NCBI lineage: Eukaryota > Viridiplantae > Streptophyta > Magnoliopsida > Solanales > Solanaceae > Lycium > Lycium barbarum. The sequence continues at coordinate 86,525,038 of NC_083341.1, forward strand.
TGGAGAAGTGGAAAGAATGAGAAAATAAGAGTGGGAACATGTATTTATACTTGCAACCTATTCAACCCGTCGGGTATTATACGAACAACTTATACGGTCTGTATAACATTTTACGGTACGTATAAGTGTCCATGGTTCATCATTAGGGAAAACATCTTCCTTTTGGGTGTTATACGAACCCTTATACGGACCGTATAAGCGGTCGTATAACCCCACCTCCCGGAAATTGTTTCTGTCATTCGTTTGATCTCCAACCTTTATGGAACCTTCTTGACACTTGTTTAACCCTTCATTAACAATAAAAGGATCTGTATGACTCTTCCTTAAGACATCATTAAGTCAACATTAGCTCGGTACTTTACAGAACTTTTCCCAAAACACAACATACGCTTCGCCTTCCTTAAGGAACTGTCTCTTCTTACTTCCAACGTCTTTGAAATCTTAATTAGAATCATTAAATAACCTTTATTACTTATAGGAACATCCTATACTTCTCGCACTACATTGGTCTATTTACTATGCAACGACATGGTATTTTCTGATGTGTAACAATGGTATAGGACATACAAGTGAATGTACAAGATTGAGTAGAATATTTTTTCAATTTAGGCATAACATGATCTGCAGTATTTATTCTACCCAAGTTCTAAGATATTTATGCAGTCATGATTATTTCTTTTTTCGTACAAGTTCCCCTATCATCATGCCCTTCTAGTCTTCTTTATTGGGAAATTCTTTCCTAAACCGGAGCGAGCAGAGTTTGTATTCTTTCATTGTTTTTGCTTTTGAGAAGGCTTAATTCAAGTGTTGATTTAGCATGACTAAAAACATTCAAGGGTTAGTTATAAGAACCCATGCATACTTAGGCCCTTTTCTTGGAACACCGGAGCTCGTTGATCTCTTATTTATCCATCTTGGCACTTCTTTTAAGGACTTGTTCTTTAGTCCTATTTCAGTTCTGTTGAAAGTCTTGGTATTTCTCCTTGATTTCCTGATTTAGGATTTTATCATACCCTAGTTGAGTGGATTTTTTGTGCATCTGGCTGGTGGGATTTGAGAGTAGTGGATATGATTGCGTCCAATGATTTGCTCTTTCTAGATCAGCTTCTACTTTTACTAATCTCATGCTGATCTTTCTAGTGCTCTCCCTTTCTTCGTGCAGCTCCTTTCTCGTCCTTTTCAATTCAGCTTCAGCTTCGAATTGGTTGTCACTGATTTTCATGGATTAAGTCTTGATGGTTAACTCTAGGACTTCATATTGGAGAGCTATGATGGGTGAGCTTAGTTAAGTATCTTGTTCTTATAGGGAGTGGTTTTCCCTTTTTGCCATCTCTTTGCTGGCTACACTTTTTATGAACTCATTTTTCAGTCCCGAGAGGGCATTAAATGACTTAACTCTATTTATGCTCATGTCATGATGTTTATCCAGGAGAGTGATCATTAGGGATATGTGTTTCTTCGTAGAGAAGAGATCTAACTTGTCTTTTAGATAAAGAATGTTTAACCTTGAGTCCTTTTCTAATTTTGACTTCTCGTCAGCCATGAGTGTTGAGGGAATTTTTTTATCTTCAACACTGTTGTTGCTCTTCTGATCATTGAGCGGATCCTTTAACCTTTCCTTTTCGGCTCTTTCTCTCTTCCATTCGATTTCTCATAGAGGGTAATTTTGGATTCTATGATCAGTCTTCTTGCATTTGAAGCATCCGTCATTCGAATGTTTGTCAATACTTTTTCCTTTTTTGGGTTTGACCTTCATCTTGAGAGCTTAATTAAGAAGCTTGAGGTCTACTTAATGCGTCCTCAATGGTGGTGCAACACTCATCATGATCTACTCCTAAGGTGTTAGCCTTCTTGAGGAGAACCTTCTCTGATACCACTTGTTGAGTTGCACGACCTACTTCCTATCTTATGCAGTATCCAATTTTTGTCTATGAATGGAACACGTTACTCTATGTTCTATGCTAGCATCTTGCAGAATATAAACAATAGGTATGTAAAGGACACAGTAATTTTATCTGAAAACCACCCTTCTCACAAGGGAGATAAAAACCACGACCTACACCTCTGTAGGATTTTTGCCAAACTCCACTACAAAGGTGAGCCTCTGTAAATTCAAGTTATAGACTCTGTAACCTATGAACTATCCTCTAATCCATATCTTACTAATAAACCTCTGACTAACAAGCAACCTTCAAGTTGACCTCCAACTTGAAGTTGAATTTAAAACTTTTTTGTACTAATTGTATGCTATGAAAGTGGATAAAGTAAAACTTGATAAACAATCTAATACAAGTTTTCTAGACTCAAGAACTGTAAAACATCAACTCTATTTGACAGCTTCTTCAATCTTCTTCTCGTACTAGGGACGCACACCTAGATGCTGATATCTTCGCTAATCGCTCGATATTCTGAAATCTCTCTTTATGGGTGCTCCAACCTTCTTCTTGGTAAGACTTGGATATATATAACATTGAGTGCACCACAAGTTGGAAAACACAAAAACCCTCTTCGAGTATGCCCACGAGATATATTACGGTTTGTGTTGAATTGGGACTGTTGCCTTTTGGATCGACTTCATTGTCCTTGTAGGAGTCTGAAGACCCTTGTTTAATTATGGAAAGGAACCCTATAATATTGACTGCCAAGTCTTTACCATAAACTTCAAATCCTAGTTGTTGTAGGACTTGAGCTGGAACATGTTCACGAACCTCTTTCATCCACCTGGTTCGTCCGCCTCTGAATCTTTACAGTGTCTGAGATGGAACATGTTCGCAAAACTATTTCATCATCCCTTTCTAGTTCATTTCTTCGACTCTATCTTAAGCATTCTTTTGTGATAGTTGATGGAACATGTTGACAGACCTGTTGCATATCATCATGCTCTTTGCTCTGTATTTGTATTTCTTCACGTAGATTTAGTAATTGCTGGAATAAATCATGTCTTCAGCCTTGTCTAGCTCTGTGACTCTGATTATGTTATTGCTTTGTGTTGAAACATGTTTGCAGACTTGTTTCATGTGCTTTGTCAGCAACTCTCTTTATTCGAACAAAATACTTCTGAGTCATCTTCACCTTTTCTCCTCATGAGCTCTTCTCTCCTGATTCATTCATCAACTGCACCTGATGACTCTTTGAGATTAGTGATTTTTCATACTTGTTCTATTATTCAATGAACTGCTCTGTGATTGAATCATGAGTCATCTTCATCTCCTATTAATAAGGTTATATCAAGTCATTAATGGATTTAGAAACCATGTTCAAATCATTAATAAACTTCATGTCAATAATCCGTTCATAGGGCAAAACATATTAAAGATCAATGCTTTAGAAATCAAATTCACTCATCCCATTATAAGGGCAAAACATATTTAAATATTATCACTTTTAGAATCAAGTTCAACCATCCTATTATAGGGAAACAATCACCATTACATACATATCATGTAATACACATGAAGGTTCGATGCGGGCATGAACCTACACACGCATGAATCCTTGTTAATAGATCATCTTAAAAGTCGAAAAGTATGTTCAAAAGAGAATATCTCAAATACCGCTAATCCTCTCTGAAAGGGAATTTTGAGGTTCAATAATCGCTCTACAATTGATTAGGATGGTAAAGATTAGAACTTTAATCCCATTTAAAAAATTTCCCCCTCTTTGAAAACTAGGGATTTTATGCCCAAAATCATGTTCTTGGTATCTCAAGAATCACTTATGGGTTATAATGCTTTAAAATAGCTACACTAACCCAAATTAATCCTTTAAACAAAGATGAAACAAAAAAACTTACCTCGCGAAGATTTTCCCGAAATCTCTTTTTCAATCAATCTTGAATCGAACTCTCACAATCTATGGATTGGGTGATGAATTTGTGTTAATTCTCACTAATATTAGTGTTGGGGACTTGGAATAAACTTAAGAACACCATTAAAACTTACCTCGAATGTGAGGGGAATTGGAAGTGTAGAGAGAGGGGAGAGCAGCTCCAAACTCAGCCAATACATATGACCCTTCCTCTCTTTCTTCGCAGCTCAATTTATAGTTGAAACTAGTAGATTTTTGGCCTACCACAAAGTGGAGTGATAGCACAGATGAAGATTTTTTCCAAAACAATGAAACCCTAAAATTTTGTCCTATCGCGATGAGGGGCGCAAGGCACTAGGCCATTTCAAGCGTTATTAAGTAAAACATGTATAACCTTTTACTCACAGCTCCAATTGGCTTGATCTTTATATTATAGGAAATATATTTCAAAGGGCTACAACTTTCATATTTTGAGTTTCCCTAGATTCACTAAAATTGAAAGCTATACACGCCTGAAGTGAGGCCTTGTGCAAACGCAATTGGAACTTTTGATTTTTATGCACTTTTCAACTTTCCTTGGCCTAGGGAAATATTTTCAGCCCAAATCACTTCCAATAGACCAAGTGTAGTTAATGAATCACATTTTTTACTCCATTCAAGACTAACCACAATCATTTAATGAGTTCAAACCTAACTCGAAAATATGTAGTGTTACAAAAGTAAGTCTGCAATTGCAACAATGTCATTGATATAAATAAACCGAGATTTGGGTCAGCAACATGTAACTATTCCTTACAACAATTTTGTTATTTTATGCAACCACCTAGTCTCAACAAGAAGTAAAGTGCGAAATGTAATCAACACAAGAAATTTTGTATGGAAAGCTCCTTGCTCAAGGGAGTCAAAATACATGACCTACCCCACTAGGATTTGCTCAAAGCTTCACTAAAACTTAAGCTCAGTTTTAAAGTTACAACTCTATAACCTAGAGAACTAACAATTTACTACCTTTCCCCCTCTAAAATTCTCCTTAATTGTAGCTACTTCTTTCAAAACTCTACCCAGTCTTGAGAGCCCTTTATAACTCAATACAATACCTGTTAAAAACTTTAAGTAAAGTAAATAGGTTATAATTCAAGACCAAAGAATCAAATTAAACAACTAAAGAGCTATAAGCAGTAATCTTCTTAGGAACATGTTCTTCTTTGTTGCAAGTTGTATCTCTCTCACAATGACACTGTTTACTTGAATATATTCTTAATATGTGCAATGGTGCCTCTTTCTGTCTTCTTCAATATCAACAATGTGGTGCTTTATATAGGAGTACGAATAGTCATGTCCTTCTAGATGTGCTAAAAAACCCAAATAAAATTGATTCAAAAAATCCAAGAAAAAATCCAAGTCAAACTTAGTTTTCTTTATTTGCATAGGCCTCCAACGTTTTCTCTTAATCCAAAAGATCTTTCCATATTTATAATTATATGTTACACCTCGCCCTTTCAGAGAAAGAGCAAGCCATGTATTTTACCATATTAATGGAGTATCGGAGACGTCCCGTGAATTTTTGAAAGATACAAGCCATGGGAAGTACGTAACAATGAAGTAAAGGATGACTTACGATCTCGTGAGTCGTAACTGGGAAGGACAACCTTGGAACCAAAGGACATGACCCTTATCAAGTATAATTAATGATAAATATCATGTATGGAAGGTTTTGAAAGATTCTGAGATCAAGCAAATCGAAGAAAATAAGTTTGTCGAAAATTTGGAAAACAATTGCTGAATTTTGGATAGATATTTTGGGTCAACTTCAGAGAGGTATATCTCCTGGTATATCAGGAGTTTTGAGGTGTTTCAAGAGCCTAAAATGAAGTTCATCAAGTTTAGTTTCCAACTCAATAAACCGTTCATCAATATGACATTGGAGTAGGGAGTTATGGGCATTATAAAATGGACTGCCAGAAACCCACGAACCTACGCGGAAATTCTAGAAGCCCCTTAAAAAGGCCCACCAATTTCGGCCCATCAGCCTAAACCGAATTGGAGTACTATATATATCCCCTTAAGTCATCTAAATCACCTCATTTTTCACCATTCCTCATCTCCACACTTCTCTAGAAGCTCCCACAACATTCATCCAATATTCTTACACCAAGATATAGCAAATTTTGGAGTTCGTACATCAAATTAAGCCCGGGTTTGTAAGATTAACAATGAATCTCGACGAGTCAATGAAGGGCCACGACTTTGGGGCTCATATTTTCACCAAAACCGAACCTTATAGTCCCTATGAGCTCTCTCTAACACTCCAAACCATTCCAAATCAAATCAAGAGAAGATCAAGCCATAAAATCTTTAACTAATGCATGGAAGGAGGTTGTTGTACTTCTAATTGAAGTTGTGATGGATAAGCATTAGGGTGAATTGTGTGAGGTGAAGATTTTCAAGTTATAAGGTATGTTTTTCATCTTGAATTTGATATTAAGTCATTTCTTTTGACGATTTTAATGGTTTAAAGTAAGGGAAAACATGGCATAAAGGTCGTAGATAGATATATTGATGTTGTTGGCTTATGGACTGATTTTTGAAGGAAGTTTCGGATGGATTTGTATACGTTTGTCATGTAGTATCTTGATTACGTTATGTTTTATGTTGTTAATGATGTTTGTGAGTTGTTTTGGAATTTAGAGGAAGTAGATAATATAGGGGAGATGCTGCACGAATTCGGCAAATTCTAAGGGGATTTAATTTGAAGGCTTAAGAAAAGCATATGATGATAAGCCTACTAATAGTATGAATTCTCTTGGATGTAGATTTACAAGCTTGGGAGGATAAGCGTTAAGTAGATAAGGAGACCAAAAAGGTATGTTAAGGCTAATCCCTTTCTTTCTAAAGGCATGATTCTTTTCTTATGAACCCGTACATGACTTCCATAATATCCTTATTTCCAAAAAGCTAGAAGTTCATGATTCTCAAAGTTCTTATGATGCTAAAGATAAATGTTTTCTATGATGATAATAAGGATGAAGATGATCCTATTTCTAGAGATTCCAAAGCTTATGGATTTGATGTTATTATGAGGTTATGGAGTTTGTTTCATGAGTTTCTTGATTTTATCCATTGTTGTTGATCTCACCTTATAATACTTTTTCATTCGAGGTGAGATAAAGCGATGATGATATTACCGAGTCCTATTATAGCCGGGTACCAATATTGTATAGGTTTGTATGTGGATATATGAAATGTTTATTCTAAAAAAAAAGTGAATTAAGCATGACGAATGTCTTAAAAGGTATCATGAGGTATAAATGGTTCTTTTATCTTACGCTATTCTTCATGCTTCTATTAGGTTACTATTCATGCCTTACATACTCAGTACATTATTCATACTGACGTCCTTTTGTTTGTGGATGCTGCGCTCATGCCCGCATGTAGGTAGGGAGACAGATCAGATCCGTGGGTGCTTTATCAACGGATTCTCAAGAGCACTCCACTTACTTCGAAGCTGCAGTCTATTGGTATTGGTCTTTATGGTCACTTGTATTCTATGTAGAGGCTCGTAGACATGTGTGTACATTTAGACATTTTATCCGGTTCATATTGTTGTATAATATTATAGTAGCCTTGTCGGCTGGTGATGATGGGCATAGTTGTTGAGGATTATATAGAGATGTGTCATTATGTTGTGATATATGTCCTTACAGATTATGATATCCATGAGCTATCTTTATGGTCCACCCAGAAATGATTATGAGATGTATGCTTAGAGGTGCTCGGTATGTTAGCTCCAGGTGCACGTCATGGCCCTCTATTTGGGTCGTGACATTATGGTAATATTTTTATGTTGAATCTTGTATCCCTGGACTTATCTGATTAACCATGATCACAGTTTCTCAAGGAATCCTTCTTGCATATGGAATCTACTTTCCAGCATGATCAACAATTGTCTACAGTCTTCTACTAAGGACCTAGTTCTTCCAATGTTTGTGCAATCTTGTTGCAAGCTTTTACCAATTATTTTAAGAGACATGTGAAAGACCTGGTTCTTTTGTATGTTTTCCACTCCTTCTAGTACATTGTTTGTCAATCATCGAAACCTGAATACAACTCAATTTAATAAATTCCCCCTTTTTGATGATGACAAACCCACAGCAGCATCATGAAAATTCCATATCAGTTTATAATTTCCCCTAAGAACTAACTTCCATGCTGATCAACAGGTTTGACTTAGTAAGATGTGATCTCACTTAAGTGTTAGTAGGGACTCGCTTCTACTCATTGCAACACTATAGAAGGTGTAACACTCTGTAAATTCGGGTTAGGTGTGAATATGTAAAAATCTAGTGTTAAGATGATATTATATCTATATGAATCCATTCTTGATGAATTCGGGTGAAAGATGGTCGTTTTGAAGTCAAACCAACAATTGAAGTTCTTAAGGGCTCTTAACTTAGCCTAAGTTTTGGTAGGTCTGTCTTCTACGCGATTTTCATCGATTTTCATGAAAATGTGTTGCGAATTTGGAAAATCTTCCTTGATGCAATTTGTATATCTTTGAATTATCTTTCCAACGGTAGGTCGCCCAGCCCGAGCAAAGCTATGTACCAAAAGTTATGTCCGTTTTACTGAAGGGAAAAAAAGCTGGAGAATTCGCCCAAAGTACGCCCAGAAAGTACGGGCCGTACTATAAAGTACGGGACGTCCTTTTGGACGTACATCTTCCGTTATTCACTGGTCTTAGCAGCCTAAGTACGGGCTACAAGTACGGGACGCACTTGTAGGCCGTATTTTCTCCGTTTCTAGCAAAAAATTGGGTTTAAAATGGGTATGGTCTTCTTTTGTTCCCATTTTTTTTTTCATCCTTACAAACCCTAAGGACGAAAATCATCTTTCCAAGTCTTCAAATCAAAGGTAAGAACACCCTTAACATTATTAATCTATTCTAACATCAAACCCATGATTCTTACCACGATTCTTGTGATCAAAACGTAGGGTTTGTAGCATAATTCTTCCTAAAGTGATTCAAGCTAGGGTTTGGGTGTTCTTCATTAGGAAAGTGAATTGTTAAACTTTGTTTAACATATTAAGGTATGTCTCTTTTGAAAATCATTTTTTTGACTATAAGGATGATTTGTATGTCTCTTTAAAAATAAATTCCTTTTTGAATATAAAGGTAATTCATATGTCTCTTTTACAAACTCTCTTAAAAGATTGATTCTTTATAAAAGCATGTTTTGAATGACATGATGAATTTGTTTTACATTCTTGAAATCTATTACATGCTTTGATTAATGGTTAATGTGCGTGAGGGGACGAGCCCATATGGAACCTAGATTGTAACAAACCCTATATATGTATAAGGTATTATGAATGTTTTCCTCTATTAGAGATGCTTAGTGATGATGTTTAATTGTTGGTATTGATGATTTTACAAAGGAACTATGACAAAGGAATCTTGTTTAAAGAAGTGGAAATGTTTTCAAGATTATCTATGAAGTTATGGATTTTCGTATTGGCATAATGAACTTTAATGTTCATTGATGATATGACATACCTTGAGACAAATTGTGAATCCGCTTCTATGCTATGAACTTTGTTGTTTTGTTTGGCCTAGCTACTCGGGAGGAAGGGTAGCCACTATGGATCCTAGTGTGGTAATTTCCTAGCCATTCGGGAGGAAGAGTGGCCACTATCGATTTCGCTACCCGGGGTGTGATTCATGCCTAGCTATTCGGGAGGAAGGATAGACACCGCTGGGTTCGCCACCCGGGGTGTGATTTATGCATAGCTATTTGGGAGGAAGGATAGCCACCGCGTACTACATAGTCCAGTGTGATTTATGCCTAGCTATTCGGGAGGAAGGATAGCCACCAAGAATTATATGTTCCGGTGTGGTGCGCTATGGGCGATATGATTGATTCTTGGGCCTGTATTGGCATGTGTGATATTCTTATTCTCTCATGGAACTGTTGTTGACAATCATGATCAATTTGAAAGTTATAAATTGACAAAAAGCTTTGTAATCGGTTTTGATAATTCTTATTGAGATACATATGCTGAATACCTTTTTTTTATATTGATTAATGGCTTTGTAAACTATTTAACAAATGATATTAAGAATCACAAAGTGGAATGACTGTTTTATACTGTCCTTTCAGAACTGATTTATTTATGTATTATTATATTTTATTTTTATAATACTTGTTGCCCCCGAGGCACTCACTGCGTACGAAAGTACTCAAGCATACCATTGTTGTTTTTGATGATATGTTAGGAACAGAGAATAGTATGTTCGTGATACTCTCAACGCTTAGGAGAACTTGCTGCTGCTGTCGATTTGGTGAGCTCACATCCTTGTTCGTGGGACACTTCCTGTTTCATTTATTATTCTAGATTTTCGGGCTGCGTCTCGAAGTTAGATGATTGTTTTATCTCTTAGAATCTCCATAGATAGTTTTCAGAATTGTGGGTAGATTGTCAAAGTCTCGTACGACTTAATGGGTGTTTGCCACGTTTATGACTATTTACTTATATTAGACTTCCGCTAATGTTATTTCATAATTGTGATCCTGATATATGCAGTTACTTATAACTTTGTTTAATTTAATAAGGAAAGATTATTAAAAAGGAACTTGATTTTACATTTATTTTATAAACTGTTGGAGGTGAATGTTGAACCTGGCGGGTTCAAGTGTTATTCTTGTGTCATTTAGGTTCTTTCGATGTTGTTCACGATGTCGGATGCCGTCACGTCTAGGGTGGGTTTTGGGGCGTGACAAGGATGGTATCAGAGGCTAGGTTTAAATGTTGTCTGTGTTTGTGGAGCTGTGTCTAGTGGAGTCTTCCTTGTGCAGCCTGATCCCCTGCGAGATCGAAAGACGACCAGGGCATTTATAGGTGTTTCTCATTCTTCTTTATTCTAGATTGAGCTATACAGCTTGAACTACCGTTAGGATCATTCTGACGCGTCTAATAATTCGTGCCTCGCAGAAATGGCTTTAACTCGTGCTAGGACTGGTAATCAGGGAGACAATGGTGCTTCTAACTCATCGCCTGGCGGACGAGCCGCCAGGGTCACTACCCATACCACTGCTGGGATCAAGAATGGTAATTCCTTGGTTGGGTTTGCCGAGCAACAAGAGAATTGGAAGGGAGAAGAACGGCTAGACATGGAACAAAGTAAGAAGGCCCGATCTGCGGGTGGTTTCACTTGTCCGTATAATGGAGGGCAATGGCAAGGAAAATCTGCACCTCAACACATTGTTTCTCAGTCTAATATGGGTGTTCCATCTAGTGGACAAGGTCAGAGGAACAATGATCAGAATATATATTTCACAAGGTAGTAACCAACAAGCATTTAGATGGGAGGATCGTGTTTGTCACCATTGTGGGATTAGGGGTCATATCAAGAAAAAATGTAGGAAGTGGCTTCGTGAAACGGCTAACTCTTCAGGCCAAAGGAATAATCTATCTGATGGTAATGTGTTATATCTCGTATTTTGTACATTCGGATGTTTCAAGATAATCGCGATAAGTTAAGGGCAAAGCTATTATTTTCCTTCCGATTTTATTTTAATACACAAGTTGGTTGTTAGTGGAATGGAAATATTGAGAAAGGCTAGGGGTAAACAGGGAAATTCAAAAGAGGGTTCATGATAAGGCCACCTATGGCCGTGTGGGTCCCACAAATGGCTTGGCCAATTAACTCAAGCCATGAGTGGGGGCATATGTCCGCTTTTTATTTGTAGGAGCTATGTATATATATGGACAAGTGATGACATAGCAAGACAATTATTCATCTTTTTAATTCAAGAAGCTTGGAGAAGAAGAAAAAAAAAAGGAAGTATTCGGCCATGGTTGGTCGAATTTGATGCTCTTGGAGTTGATCAAAAAAAATAATTTTCTTCTAGTATTCCAACCAATTGGAAGGCCCTTATTAACGTGGAGTAGTTGTTGGAGCAAGCAAAGCATTCATTTGTGCAACTCATAAACCCTAGCCAAGTTGAGAAGTTAAAGGGTAAAAGTAAGGTTTAATCTCCTTTTCTATGTGTTAGGGATGATTTGTGAGTGTTGTAGTATGTAGAAATGGTGAATTAATTTTATTTAATATTTTTGGTTGTTGTTATTGTGGATTCCATGATGAAAATGAAGGTTTGATGGCTTAAAATGAAGTTGTAATCGTTGTGGGTTGCTGTAGAAGTTAGTGTGACGTTAGCATGGTTTCTTATATTTGCATAAATGATGTTGTTAACGTGTGGTTGTTGGTATAATTCATGAACTTGGAAGCGAGGAATGTGTTGTTGTTGTTCTTATTGTGTTTGGAAGATTGTGAGTTGGGTTGTTGTGGTTAAATTGAATATAAATGGAATACCGTCGAATTATGTAGAAAGGGTTGCTAACGTTAGAATGCATTTATGAATTAATTGTTGAGGTTGTTAATGTGGTTGTTGGTATTGTTGTTGATGATTTGGCCGAGTTGAATTCTCGGGGTTGGTTGAATTTATAGGGGAAATGCTGCCCGAATTTCTGTAGGGGAATTGCTAGCTTAGAATCGGATTCCTAAATACTTATGGCTAATGTTTGATATCCTCTGACGTTGTTGTAGATCTTGGGAAAGCCGAGACTTAAATTCGGATTAGCTTAGGAAGCGGGCAAGGTATGTAAGGTAGGTAGATTAGCTTCAGTTCCGAGATTGTTTACGATTCTTATTCACTTCTTGACACTACCATACTTAGTATAGTCGAGACAATTGTATGATTGAATAGCGAGCAAAGCATAAAGAGTCCCTGTTCCTAAAAAGGCTCTATAAGGATTAATGTCCCTGACTTTCATAGGCGGTCTCGGATTGCTTTGAAACGTTCGTAGAGGTTTCTGTAGTGAATAATGTCCATAACATTTTTATGCTAACTCAGATTGACTCGAAACGTGTTTATGATCCTTCAAGTGTCGATTAGTGTACTTATCTGTTGAGTCCTAAAAATTGATTTATATGCATATGGTTTCTCACTACTCTGCTCGTGCATGCTGTCAATACTTCCTTCATTGAGTCTCGGGCCAGGACACGTTCTCGTGCGTACTCCACTGCGTTGCTCACCGAGTCCCTCACTAGAGGGCTGGGACATGTTATATGTATATGTATATGTATATGTATATGTATATGATGATATGATGACATGATGATATGATGATACGGGGGTAGCGGTTAGGACGGCATATGATGACTCTATTCACCGAGTCCCTCACTAGAGGGCCGGGACACGTTATACATGTATATGATATATGATGTTGACATGCATGACTTTCATTTCATAAGGCAAGTGTATTAATGTTTTAAAAGTCATACTTGTTTCCAGTAAATCTCCATTTTAGTTATGATCCTCTTTATTGTATTTCATGCCTTACATGCTCAGTACATATTCCGTACTGACCCTCTTTTCTTCGGGGGCTGCGTTTCATGTCCGCAAGTACAGATGCTCGTTGTGGTGACCTGCCAGCCTAGGATACCCATTCTGCTACTTTGAAGTGCTCCCTTGCTCCGGAGCCTATACTTTTGGTACAAATCCTTCTGTTGTATATATATATATATATATATATATATATATATATATATATGTCTAATTAGGGTACGGTGGGGCCCTGTCCCGCCATATGAAAATGTTGTTACTCTTAGAGGCCTGTAGACATGTATGTGGGTCATGGGTGGTTATTGTCCAGTTATGTTAGAATGGTTTAAATTTGGCATTTCCTTACACTACGACAGCCTGACAGGCTTGTGTGTGATATTATACGCAACAGTTTGAGACAACGTTTTGTCTTGCATTTATAAAAGCCCTTAATATGCTAAACGCAAGTATGATAAGTGTCCATCTGGTTGAGTCGTGACAGTACAGGTTGAACGATAGATAGTATGATAAGGGGTGCTCGGTAGCCAATACTGGGTACCTGTCATGGCCCTCTGTTTAGGTCGTGACAGAAGTGGTATCAGAGCGGTTCATCCTCGGAATGTCTACAGGCCGTGTCCAGTAGAGTCTTGTTTATTGGTGTGTGGTGCACCACATCTATAAACAGGAAGCTACGGGACATTTAGGATGTTATCTTTCCTTCTTACTCTAGATCGTGCAATAGAGCTGTATTATTAGGATGGTTCCTCTCTAAGAAATTGCTATGTTTACAGCGATGCCTCTGAAGAAAGCGACCGCGGCCCAGAAGGGCAAATCAGTAGCAGGGGACACTAGCCTGACTAGGAGAGTTACTAGGGCTCGTGCCCAGATCATGCCCGAGGTTGTGCTACAGTCCGTGCGTTCTGCGACAACGCCACTTGCAGAGGAACCTAGGGCAGCGACAACTCCAGGTCAGGGGGCGGCTCCACTGCCAGTTCCTGAGGTCCCAGCACCTGAGCCTCCAGCTCCTCAGCCAGGGGTGGAGGATAGAGCTATGAGAGACGCAGTACAGTTGCTGACTAGATTAGTAGCAGGGCAGGCTCATAGGCCTGGGATAGGAGGTGATTATGCGTATAGACATGACAGCTTAAGGGTTCGTGACTTCTTGACTTGTAATCCTCTGGAGTTCTACGGGTCAAAGCCCGAGGAGGATCCCCAGGAGTTTATTCGACAGATGCAGCGTACGCTGAGGATAATTAGAGCCTCTGAGACTAAGTCTGTCGAGATGGCTTCATACCGGTTGCGTGATGTGGCTGTTAATTGGTATGAGTCCTGGGAGTTGTCTAGGGGCGAGGGTGTTCCCCCTGCGGTGTGGGATGAGTTTACAGAGGCCTTTCTTGGCCACTTTCTGCCTCTCGAGATGCGGCGAGCTAGGGTTGACAGATTTCTACAGTTGAGACAGAGGGGCAGAAGCGTTCGGGAGTATAGTCTAGAGTTCGAATCTTTGGCGAGAGACATGCACCCACTATTGTAGCTGATATGACTGATAGGATGCATCGATATATGATGGGGTTGGATCGTTATCTGGTTGATAGCTGCATGGTAATGGCTTCCCAGCCAGGGATGGACATCGCTCGAGTACAGGCGCATACGCAGGGGATGGAGGATCGACACCGGGGGCGCCAGCCCGATAGAGATCATGACAGGGGCCAGCCCAAGAGGGCTAGATCAGCTAGTTATTCTGGAGATTTTCGAGGCGGGCAGCCTCAACAGCATACTAGGCATCCTTCTCAGTCAGCACGGAGTGCACCCCCACAGTTTACTGGTAAGAGACTTGATAGCACAGGATATTCAGGGGCTGGTCAAAGCTCCAGGGCTTCGGGTTCGCAGTTGAGCAGAGGGTTTAGCCAGACGAGGCTACCTACGCCTCAGTGCCCTCGGTGCGATAGACACCATCCGGGGGAATGCCGTCTCGCTACCGGTGCTTGTTTTTCTTGCGGCCGTCAAGGCCATAGCATGAGAGAGTGTCCGTTTGGGGGTAGTCCAGGTGGTCCAGCCTAGCCCATTGGGTCAGTTGCTGGTTTATCTTCCTCTTCTGTAGCTATGCGCCCTACGGAGGGGGGTATGCCGACACTAGCAGGCCGCGGTAGAGGTCGTGGCGGAGCTCCAGGTTCTAGCGGTCCTTCGAACCGCATATATGCCTTAGCCAGCCGACAGGACCAGGGGGGCGTCACCAAATGTGGTTACAGGTATATTATTGATCTTCTCCTGAGATGTATATGCATTGATAGATCCAGGCTCTACTTTATCATATATTTCCCCCTGGTTGATAGTAGAATTGGGATAGAACCTGAAACGATAGAACCGTTCGAGGTAGCTACACCGGTAGGAGATTCCGTCATAGCAAGGCGAGTATATAGAGATTGTCTGGTAGTTATATGTGGCCGTTGCACCAAAGCAGATCTGATAGAGCTGGATATGACTGAGTTTGATGTTATTATGGGTATGGATTGGTTAGCTTCTTGTTATGCCGACGTTGACTGTCGGAAGAAGGTAGTTCTCTTCCAGTTTCCAGGAGAACCAATTTTAGAGTGGACGGGAAGTACAACATCGCCGAGGGGTAGGTTTATTTCATACCTCAAGGCCAGGAAGATGATTAAGAAGGGGTATATTTATCATCTAGTTCGTGTGCATGATATGAAAGCAGAGTCACCCACTCTTCAGTCAGTCCCGGTAGTCAATGAATTTCCAGATGTATTTTCAGACGAGCTTCCAGGTCTTCCTCCTGAGCGGGAGATAGAGTTCACGATAGACGTGCTGCCAGATACTCAGCCTATATCTATTCCTCCCTACAGAATGGCACCTGCAGAACTGAAAGAATTGAAGGAGCAGCTGAGGGATTTGTTAGAGAAGGGCTTCATCAGGCCCATTACATCACCTTGGGGAGCGCCGGTATTGTTCGTGAGGAAGAAAGATAGATCGCTACGGATGTGTATTGATTATAGGCAGCTGAACAAGGTGACTATAAAGAATAAATATCCCCTCCCCAGGATCGACGATTTATTTGACCAATTGCAAGGCGCTAAGTGTTTCTCAAAGATAGACCTGCGGTCAGGCTACCAACAGGTGTGGATAAGGGAGGCAGATATTCCAAAGACCGCATTCATGACCCGATACGGGCACTACGAATTTAGGGTGATGTCTTTTGGGTTGACCAACGCCCCAGCAGTGTTTATGGACCTGATGAACCGAGTATTCAAGCCGTTCCTAGATATGTTCGTAATTGTATTTATTGATGATATCCTGGTCTATTCGTTATCAGAAGAAGAGCATGCAGATCATCTGAGGGCGGTACTTGGGGTACTCCGGCACCAGAAATTGTATGCTAAATTCTCTAAATGTAAATTCTGGTTGACCTCAGTGGCATTTTTGGGGCATATCATTGGAGCTGATGGCCTTCGGGTGGATACACAGAAAATTGAGGCCGTAAAGGCTTGGCCGAGACCGACGACACCTACTGAGGTACGTAGTTTTCTGGGATTGGCAGGATATTATAGGAGATTTGTCGAGAAGTTTTCTTTGATTGCAGCGCCATTAACGAACCTGACTCAGAAGGCAGCTAAGTTCCAGTGGACTGATGCTTGTGAACGAAGCTTCTAGTTGCTGAAAGAAAAGTTGACTATAGCTCCAGTTCTGACTCTCCCTGAGGGACCAGACGGTTATGCCATTAATGGTGATGCTTTCGGTGTTAGGATAGGTTGTGTATTAATGCAGCATGGCATGGTTATAGCCTACGCCTCCCGGCAGCTCAAAAAGCACGAATGAAATTACCCTACTCATGATCTGGAGCTAGCAGCAGTAATTCATGCTTTAAAAATATGGAGACATTATCTATATGGCGTCCATGTCGATATTTATACGGACCACAAGAGCCTTCAGTATATCTTTAAGCAAAAGGAACTGAATTTGCGGCAGAGAAGGTGGCTAGAATTGCTGAAAGACTACGATGTTGATATTCTATATCACCCTGGAAAAGCCAACGTAGTAGCAGATGCACTCAGCCGTAAGCCTATGGGCAGCCTGACGGACGTGCGACCAGGAAGGAAATAAATGGTTCGTGAAATTTACCAGCTAGCCAATCTTGGAGTCCGTTTGGCTGATTCTGGAGACACTGGGGTTTCTGTCCGAGAAGTTGCTGAATCCTCCATCATGGAAGAAGTAAAGCGACGCCAATATGAGGATCCTGTTCTGGCACAGTATAGAGACACAGCCCTTGAAAAGGAGAAGACTCCATTCGAGATCACACCTGATGGAGTGCTACTACATAAAGGCAGAATATGTGTACCTGAAGTTGCGGGGCTACGACGACAAGTTATGGGAGAAGCACATTATGCCCGTTATTCCGACTTGGAAGTGGGAAGCAATTAACATGGATTTTATCACAGGTTTACCACGCACTCCGCGGAAGTATGACTCCATATGGGTTATTGTTGATAGGCTGACGAAATCAACCCATTTTCTTCCAATCAGGACTACCTACTCAGCTGAAGACTATGCAAGGTTATATATTAAGGAGATAGTAAGACTTCACGGAGTTCCCACATATATTATATCCGACAGAGGTACTCATTTTACAGCTAACTTCTGAAGATCATTTCAAGAAGGATTGGGAACCCAGGTAAGTCTTAGTACAGCATTCCACCCGCAGTCTGATGGACAGGCCGAGCGTACTATTCAGACGCTAGAAGATATGCTGCGGGCCTGTGTTATTGACTTCAAGGGTAGCTGGGATGATCATTTACCACTTATTGAGTTTGCTTATAATAATAGTTACCATTCTAGTATCCAGATGGCGCCGTATGAGGCCCTATATGGCAGGAAGTGCAGGTCACCGATTGGTTGGTTCGATGTTGGCGAAACTAAGTTAATCGGCCCAGATATAATTCAGCAGGCAGTTGATAAAGTGAAAATCATTCAGGAACGATTACTGGTAGCCCAAGGTCGACAGAAATCATATGCCGATAATCGACGTCGACACTTAGAGTTCCAGGTTGGCGATTGGGTATTTCTGAAATTGTCACCCATGAAGGGTATAATAAGATTTGGCAGGAAAGGAAAGCTCAGTCCGAGGTATATTGGACCTTATCAAATTGTCCATAGGGTTGGCAAGGTCACCTATGAATTAGAGTTACCATCTGATTTAGAAGTAGTGTATCCAGTCTTCCACGTGTCCATGCTTCGTAAATACATTGGGGACCCTTACAGAGTGTTTCCCATAGATGATATCCAGGTGACAGAGGATCTATCTTACGAAGAACATCCTGTGGCCATACTGGATCGTCAGGTGAGAAGATTACGTACCAAAGACGTGGCTTCGGTTAAGGTATTGTGGCGAAACAATAACAGAGAGGAGATGACCTGGGAAGCCGAAGAAGCGATGAAGAAGAAGTATCCCTACTTATTTCCTATGTCTACAGGTAATCTAAATTTCTAAAGTGGCTATGTAGATTGATGAATGAACTGCATGTGATAGCTGTAAAAGAGATTTCCCCGGGGTGTTATAAGACTCCCGAAGACCAGTTCAACATTCGAGGACGAATGTTCTAAAGGGGGGGAGGATGTTATATCCCGTATTTTGTACATTCGGATGTTTCAAGATAATTGCGATAAGTTAAGGGCAAGGCTATTATTTTCCTTCCGATTTTATTTTATTACACAAGTTGGTTATTAGTGGTATGGAAATATTGAGAAAGGCTAGGGGTAAAAAGGGAAATTCAAAAGAGGGTTCATGATAAGGCCACTTTGGCCGTGTGGGTCCCACCAATGGCTTGGCCAATTAACTCAAGCTATGTGTCACGACCCAACCCCGTGGGCCGTGACTAGTGCCCGAGCTGGGCACCCATACACACTCACTTACCAAATCGGCATACCAATGACTTATCCAAATTCAGCGTACATTGATTTATACAGATACAAAGATCAGATGTCGTCTTAAGCGGTCGCATATAAGAAAATGTATCATACAGAATTCGGCAAGGCTGTCATAAAACACATCGCCCAAAAACATATGCGTACATACACAGACATATCAGCCGTTAAGGCTGTCACAGCAAATGGAATCGCTTAAGACGCAAAGCACACAGACATGACAGAACAGTAACTAACCACACCCCACAAGTATGTCTACAGGCCTCTAAAACAAACAACAGAATCATATGACGGGACAAGGCCCCGCCGTATCCCCTGAATATATACATACATACATATATACAACGGAAGAGTCTATACAAAAAATGTGGGCTCCAGAACGAGAGGAGCACTCCAAAATAGCAGAACATATGTACTAAGCTGGTGGGTCACCAGGTCGAGCATTTGTACCTGCGGGCATGAAACGCAGCCCCCGAAGAAAGAGGGTCAGTACGAAATATGTACTGAGTATATAAAGCATGAAATACAATAATCATAATCATAACGGAAATAAGAAGTATGGAAAATGAGTACAGAAATCAGTATACCAAAAAGGCTCGTCTTGAAACACAAATGATGCATATATAAAAAATCATGCATAGGGCTCAGGAACGTGGTCGCCACTCCGATGCTGGCACCACAACACATCATACTCCAGAAGATTTCATATCTCTGTACAACCCCAAACACATCATAACATCATAGCACCTCATACGCCATAAGACATCATAACGCCGTATATAAGCGGTACCCGGCCCTCGGGTGAGTGGCTCGGCGAACCGTAACACATCATACTGCCGAATATAACATAGTGCGCACGACGACAAAACCGGCCCGGGACTCGGCGAGCGATACAATAGCAGTATGCACGAGCGGAGTAGTGAGAAACTACATTTACATAAATCAATTTTAAGACTCGATAGACAAGTATACTTACCGACACCTGAAGGCTCAAAAACAAGTTTCGGGTCAATCCGATTTAGTATAAGAAAGTTATGGGCGTTTTACCACAAGATTCAAAGCAATCGGAAATCGCCTACGAAAGTTACAAACCTTATACGCTTTAGGACGCCCTAAGAACCTATCGGAGCGATCCGAGCTCGTCTATGAAAGTTAGAGCCATTGTTCGATATAAAGCTTTTAAGAATAAAAAATCTTTACGCATATCTATTTTCCAATCATACAAAAGACACAAAAACCATAGTTCGATTATATTAGGAATTCTAACATCAAGAAGTGAATAAAAATCGTCGACATGCTCGGATCTCATGAATGGAATTTCCCTGAGGCTCATATCATAGCTTACTTGCAACTAGGACATGCCAAATGAAAAACAAGGTTAGGCTTACATACCTGTCAACGACTATTCGTGAATCCTTTTCGCCTCGTCGCCCTTTTAGCCTATTTATATAAAAGTAACGTTATCGTTAGTAACTATATTTTCTAGTCCACAATTCTATAACCCATTTCTTATTGAACCTATATTTTAGTTTATATATCCTCGTTTAGGGTTTTCTATTATCTAAAAATCTAGCGAAAATCCGGCAGCACTTCCCCTATACATTCGCCTATCCCAAATTTCCAATTGCTCTCCTGTTGACACAGAAATACCAACAACAACATATGGATACAATCATATCTTCAATTCCTTCAATTCAACGAAA
This sequence comes from Lycium barbarum, assembly GCF_019175385.1. NCBI lineage: Eukaryota > Viridiplantae > Streptophyta > Magnoliopsida > Solanales > Solanaceae > Lycium > Lycium barbarum. Next base: position 86,545,856 of record NC_083341.1, read on the forward strand.
ACAACAACATATTCATATCAACAAAATTTCAACTTTAACTTTCTAATCCTTTCGCCATATAATCCATGATAACAACAACCATACTACTAATTAAACTTAATTTACCATAGCTAGTTTAAATTGGCCCCATACGGCTCAAACTCCACTTCCATATCAACATACACAACTCTTGCAATTTCTTCCACACCCACCAATTCATACAAAGACTAATCATCTTCTAAAACATGTAGGAAAATATTAAACCTTACCTTAATAAATTTGGCTAAAAGAGTATACCTTGGCCGTGAGCTTCCTTCACTCTTTCTCCTCCAATTGTGATTGAAAATTGAACAATTTAATGGTGTAGGGTGGGGCTGGCCGTGAACAGTGGCGCCGTGAACAGTGCGCCACCATGAATAGTGGTGTCGTGAACAGTGGCGCCGCCGTGAACAGTGCGCCGTGAACTTCTCTCTCTTTAAGCTTGAGAGCCCCTCTCTCTAAGACCTAATTTGCAAGATTAAGTTGTAGTATAAGTGATGACTTAGTCATCCACCTATGCTTATTTATTATCTTTACAAAGTGGACATGTGTCAATTTTCATGACATGTGTCCATCTTTATTCAAGGCCAACCAAATCTCGCCACGTGTTGTGGGGCCCACTTTTGATAATTAGATTAATTAATCACTAATCCCTACTTAATAATCTAATCACAATTTATTAATTCCTAATCTCCAATATTAATATTTAGCTCAAATTGAAGGCAATGCAACGTACCACGCTTTTCTCTTCATGAGCTTCGGGATTCGGGGCTCGGATTTTGATCAAAATGGCTTCCTTTGCCTAGAAGTTCTCTCCCTCTCTCTCTAATGTTCTTGGAGGCTCTTAGATGAAAATTACCAACCCTCAAATGAATTTGTTATATATACCGACGTTAATGGGCCTCATAGGCCGAAATGTGAGTGCTTGGATCGGGTCTCAAGTAGCTGCCCCGCCATCCCAAACTGCATTGTCCATATCTCCTTATCTCGATATCATTTTGACAAGCGGTTTGTTGCATTGAAAGCTAGACTCAATTAACTTCATTTTAGGCTTTTTAAACACCTTAATACGTTTCATATACTAGGAGATATGCCTCAAACTATATAGGCTAAAATCGGGTCCGAGATTTTACTGAAGTTGTTCCGATTCATTTCGTTTAACTTCTAATACTCTTCCAACCTCGTGTGACCTCTTATACATACATATACACACTAATATACATCCATAACAATTCATATACACGTCTCGAAGGGTCTGGAGAATCACAATAACCTTAAACATAACTAGAGAACTCACAAGCTTTGATGAAACTCCAATCGCAAAAGTATATTCATATCTTTTGTCCATCTTCTATATCATTACTAATAATCTCAAATACTTTAAAAGGTCACTCACATTACCTCATATACATACTAATAACGTGATTTCAAATCCTTTAGGTTACCATGTCACCTAGGGATACTTAAGGCAATCATATATATAACGATATTCTTACTACTCGATTAACTTTCCTTGAACCTTCTTAATTCATTCTTTCTTGTCTTAATTCAAGTAGCACAGATTATTATGGAGTGTAACATCCTTCCCCCCTTAGGAAAATTCATCCTCGAATGTTAAATTAATACTGCATAAGCATACTGGTTATGGTGATCTTATAACGAATCAATTGTAACTCGAACTCATCTATCATGCTGTGCCTTCCTCTACTGAGCCTAATTCCATTCTCCATCTGATATCTGTTAGTATTGAATTTCCAAAGAAAGTAAACACGATTTAGCTACCTCCGTAATCGACTACAACTTACTATATCCATCTATACTTGAAGCTTAAGTCAAGTTCTTCTTGTTCGTTCTCTTTAAATTCACTGTCTTCTAGTAACTAGCTCGTTCTAATCATCTTGCTTAAACCATTTCGTAATTTCCCTTAATCCCACTTATAACACTTTAGGCATATTATCTTGTGTCGTTTCTCTATTTTTTGACTCAAACTCTTCTATCGCCCCTTTACTCAGATTAGCTCTTACTTCTCCTATCACGCATCCTATTGCAATCTTTACACGAGTATGTGTAGGTGCTCAAATCAGCCTGGAAAATACCTTAGCATCGCCACGCTAGTCTTTATGTAGACCTTATACTCTTCTCTTATATCTTTCAATTAATATCAAGGCTCAACTACGGCTTTTGCCCTCAATACTAATTATACCTCTGTAGTTTTGCTTCAAACCAGCTTATACTTTTCTTTGATGTATCCACAATATCACAATCACATTGTTGTTACTGACTTCTTACCGTTCTTATCAAATACTTACTTGGTCTCATCCTCAGCATACAAATATTCGTAGGTTGCATAACTATTTTTGTACAATTCGTATAAAGGGTGTCTAATCATAGTCATAGTCCTTCATTCTCCTGGTTCATCCTGTTTTACATATCTTATTGTGCTATCACTCACTCGCTATCTATTTCGCCATACTCCTTTCCCTTCCTCCATTCACCATTTGGTTTTCTCATATCCTGCTATAGGAGAGATTTCCTATCCTTTCTCCTTTGCTACTTATATGTCACAATATCATTAGCCAATAACTCTGTTGTAAATATCTTACCCTCTAATCCAGTATAGCCTTGCTATCCTTTATAATATCTTTAAGTTACTCGTTACCATTCTCTTGTCGTATTCTTCCTTTTTACAAGCATCCACTTTCTGATGTCATATTATCCAAGACCCCTACCAATAATTCTCAGCACTGTCTCCAATACCATCTTGACTTCTATCCGCTTATTGCTGGCCTTCAAATCTTACTAACTTGTTTCTGCAAGCGATCTCACTTAAAGTTTAAGAATTCACATTAAACGTGTTGCAGTGTCAATTGTTCCCATTTATACTTACTTTACTTTCACCCGCTTCCCCCCTTTGGGGTTGTACTTATACCATATCCATGTCTTTTCTTTATAATCTATAACTTGATTATCTTCGTCCGAGACCTTAACAAAATTACGAGGCGATGAGAACTCTCGATTACATAGTACAAAATCTTATCTGATGGTTGGTACTCAAGTAATGTAATTAATGTAGCAATTTATCCGAAGCCACGTTCCATTTATTTGGATCAGTAATTAGCTAGTGCTCATAGTCATTTCAAATTCTGCATTAGGTAGCACTTATATTCTAATGATAAATATCCCAAACTTTCTTATAACACTATCTTTATCCCACCGAATATCGTCTGTTTCTTCTAATAAATTCACAATACATCAGTTGTTTCGCAAATCCAACATCCTTGTCCTTTAAAAATTTCACTATTCCTGAGGTGAAGTCACATATACGCAGTACTCTTTTATGCCTCATACTCTTTCTCTCTTGTTGTATATCAAATGCTACCTTCTAACTTACTCGAAATCCTATCGAATTTGTCTTAATAGTGGTCTTGTCTTATCATCGTTTCGTCACACTACATCTTTAAGTCCATAAATATATGTTTCCCTTTTATTCTATACTCATACTCAATTAATTACGTCTGTCTTGGGTTCTTCCTTTAGTATTCCTTTCAATACTCCAGTCTACGTCCATCTTTTATTTTGTGCATGAGGAATCTCATGCTATTCCCGTATCTTTCAGAAAACACAACTTCTACATAAGCCCTTTCGCATTTTCAAATCATATTCTGTTTATCTCTTTTTATTCTTATCACACCAGTCATTTCTGGTATTTGTTCTGTCTTGTTGCTCATCTTCCTTTGGTTCGGTCTTTCACAATTCTGTCGCTTATATAACTCATTTTCTCAGCTATACACGTCGTAACACATTGTAACACATTGCTACACTGTAATCCCACTCGCTTTCTTCTTATCTTCTTCCTTCTATTAACCCCTTCTCTTCCTGTGCGCGCTTTCACTTTTGTTACCACTAGACTTTTATTCTGAACTTTCCCTGTAGGACCTTGTAAGTTCTTTCTTATTCGTTCTACATCTACTTTACCATTTCACACTAGTTACATCATCTCGTTTAGTTACTTCCTTGCTAGGCTTTACTCATTTCTATAGCAATCCTTATGGTGTTCACAGTACATCCTGTTCGTAATCCATCCTATAACGTAATACTTCTTAATCTTATTCACGATTCTTCTATGTTTTACTTACACTCTGCGGACTAGGTGTACTTGACCCTTCGCCCTTTCTAATCAATCCTATCCTTAATATCTCACAAGCTGTCTTATCAACACCTTCAAGATTTGGTATAACTCTTCCTCTTCTGTACTTTTATCTCAATCATACTGTTACTCTTTTTAATTGTAAACTCGTCGTAATTTATCCCTGCTTATCGGTTCACTCGATACCTCAGTAAAATGTTCTTTTACGAGTTGCCACCTTTTCCTAGATCATCTTTAGTATTTCACCAACAACACATGAAATATATGATCCTAGACAGCCCACAAGTTTAAGTTTTTCTTCCACAAATTCCATTTCCAATTAGTCGATGAGAACTGATAAAATGTTACTATGAAGCATTCTCCAACCACCAGCAGAAGAAAACTAGAATCCGACAAGCACCACAGAACTTCTTAGTGCTTGATTCACGTAGTTTACCTCCATATTCATATCAACAAAATTTCAACTTTAACTTTCTAATCCTTTCGCCATATAATCCATGATAACAACAACCATACTACTAATTAAACTTAATTTACCATAGTTATTTTAAATTGGCCCCATACGACTCAAACTCCACTTCCATATCAACATACATAAATCTTGCAATTTCTTCCACACCCACCAATTCATACAAAGACTAATCATCTTCTAAAACATGTAGGAAAATATTAAACCTTACCTTAATAAATTTGGCTAAAAAAGTATACCTTGGCCGTGAGCTTCCTTCACTCTTTCTTCTCCAATTGTGATTGAAAATTGAACAATTTAATGGTGTAGGGTGGGGCTGGCTGTGAACAGTAGCGCCGTGAATAGTGCGCCGACGTGAATAGTGGTGCCGTGAAGAGTGGCGCCGCCGTGAACAGTGCACCGTGAACTTCTCTCTCTTTGAGCTTGAGAGCCCCTCTCTCTAAGACCTAATTTGCAAGTTTAAGTTGTAGTATATGTGATGACTTAGTCATCCACTTATGCTTATATATTATCTTTACAAAGTGGACATGTGTCAATTTTCAAGACATGTGTCCATCTTTATTCAAGGCCAACCAAATCTCGCCACGTGTCGTGGGGGCCCACTTTCGATAATTAGATTAATTAATCACTAATCCCTACTTAATAATCTAATCAAAATTTATTAATTCCTAATCTCCAATATTAATATTTAGCTCAAATTGAAGGCAACGCAACGTACCACGCTTTTCTCTTCATGAGCTTCGGGATTCAGGGCTCGGATTTTGATCAAAATGGCTTCCTTTGCCTAGAAGTTCTCTCCCTCTCTCTCTCTAATGTTCTTGGAGGCTCTTAGATGCAAATGACCAGCCCTCAAATGAATTTGTTATATATACCGACGTTAATGGGCCTCATGGGCCGAAACATACTCATGGGCCGAAATGTGAGTGCTTGGATCGGGTCTCAAGTAGCTGCCCCGCCATCCCAACTTGCATTGTCCATATCTCCTTATCCCGATATCATTTTGACTAGCGGTTTGTTGCGTTGAAAACTAGACTCAAGGAACTTCATTTTAGGCTTTTGAAACACCTTAAGACGCCTCATATACTAGGATATATACCTCCAACAATATAGGCTAAAATCGGGTCTGAGATTTTACTGAAGTTGTTCCGATTCATTTCGTTTAACTTCTAATACTCTTCCAACCTCATGTGGCCTCTTATACATACATATACAGACTCATATACATCCATAACAATTCATATACGCGTCTCAAAGGGTCCGGAGAATCACAATAACCTTAAACATAACTAGAGAACTCACAAGCTTTGACGAACCTCCCATCGCAAAAGTATATTCATATCTTTTGTCCATCTTCTATATCATTACTAATAATCTCAAATACTTTAAAAGGTCACTCACATTACCTCATATACATACTAATAATGCGATTTCAAATCCTTTAGGTTACCATGTCACCTAGGGATACTTAAGGCAATCATATATATAACGATATTCTTACTACTCGATTAACTTTCCTTGAACCTTCTTAACTCATTCTTTCTTGTCTTAATTCAAGTAGCACAGATTATTATGGAGTGTAACACCATGAGTGGGGGCATGTGTCCACTTTTTATTAGTAGGAGCTATGTATATATATGGACAAGTGATGACATAGCAAGACAATTATTCATCTTTTTAATTCAAGAAGCTTGGAGAAGAAAAAAAAAAGTATTCGGCCATGGTTGGCCGAATTTGATGCTCTTGGAGTTGATCAAAAAAAATAATTTTCTTCTAGTATTCCAACCAATTGGAAGGCCCTTATTAATGTGGAGTAGTTGTTGCAGCAAGCAAAGCATTCGTTTGTGCAACTCATAAACCCTAGCCAAGTTGAGAAGTTAAAGGGTAAAGGTAAGGTTTAATCTCCTTTTCTATGTGTTAGGGATTATTTGTGAGTGTTGTAGTATGTAGAAATGGATGAAATTCATGAAAACATGTGTGTATGGGTGTAGCCGTATAGGGGCTGTTTTGGTAAGATATGGTGAATTAATTTTATTTAATATTTTTGGTTGTTGTTGTTGTGGATTCCATGATGAAAATGAAGGTTTGATGGCTTAAATTGAAGTTGTAATCGTTGTGGGTTGTTGTAGAAGTTAATGTGACGTTAGCATGGTTTCTTATATTTGCATAAATGATGTTGTTAACGTGTGGTTGTTGGTATAAATCATGAACTTGGAAGCGAGGAATGTGTTGTTGTTGTTCTTATTGAGTTTTGAAGATTGTGAGTTGGGTTGTTGTGGTTAAATTGAATATAAATGGAATGCCGTCGAATTATGTAGAAAGGGTTGCTAACGTTAGAATGCATTTATGAATTAATTGTTGAGGTTGTTAATGTGGTCGTTGGTATTGTTGTTGATGATTTGGCCGAGTTGAATTCTCGGGGTTGGTTGAATTTATAGGGGAAATGCTGCCCGAATTTCTGTAGGTGAATTGCTAGCTTAGAATCGGATTCCTAAATACTTATGGCTAATGTTTGATATCCTCTGACGTTGTTGTAGATCTTGGGAAAGCCGAGACTTAAATTCGGATTAGCTTAGGAAGCGGGGAAGGTATGTAAGGCTTACCCTTTCTTTCTTTTGGCATGTCCTAGAGGTAAGTAAGATATGACACGCACCTTGGGGTAACTCTATTCTTTAGTTCCGAGCTTGTTTATGATTCTTATTCACTTCTTGACACTACCATACTTAGTATAGTCGAGCCTATTGTATGATTGAATAGCGAGCAAAGCATAAAGAGTCCCTGTTCCTAAAAAGGCTCTATAAGGATTAATGTCCCTAACTTTCATAGGCGGTCTCGGATTGCTTTGAAACGTTCGTAGAGGTTTCTGTAGTGAATAATGTCCATAACTTTCTTATGCTAACTCAGATTGACTCGAAACGTGTTTATGATCCTTCAAGTGTCGATTAGTGTACTTATCGGTTGAGTCCTAAAAATTGATTTATATGGATATGGTTTCTCACTACTCTGCTCGTGCATGCTGTCAATACTTCCTTCATTGAGTCTCGGGCCAGGACACGTTCTCGTGCGTACTCACTAGAGGGCCGGGACACATTATATGTATATGTATATGTATATGATGATATGATGACATGATGACATGATGATACGGGGGTGGCGGCCAGGACGGCATATGATGACTCTATTCACCGAGTCCCTCACTAGAGGGCCGGGACATATTATACATGTATATAATATATGATGCTGACATGCATGACTTTCATTTCATAAGGCAAGTGTATTAATGTTTTAAAAGTCATACTTGTTTCCGGTAAATCTCCATTTTAGTTATGATCCTCTTTACTGTATTTCATGCCTTACATGCTCAGTACATATTCCGTACTGACCCCCTTTTCTTCGGGGGCTGCGTTTCATGCCCGCAGGTACAGACGCTCGTTGTGGTGACCCGCCAGCCTAGGATACCCATTCTGCTACTTTGAAGTCCTCCCTTGCTCCGGAGCCTATACTTTTGGTACAGATCCTTCTGTTGTATATATATATATATATATGTCTAATTCGGGTACGGTGGGGCCCTGTCCCGCCATATGAAAATGTTGTTACTCTTAGAGGCATGTAGACATGTATGTGGGTTATGGGTGGTTATTGTCCAGTTATGTTAGAATGGTTTATGTTTGGCATTTCCCTACACTACGACAGTCTGACCGGCTTGTGTGTGATATTATACGCAACAGTTTGAGAAAACATTTTGTCTTGCATTTATAAAAGCCCTTTATATGCTAAACGCAAGTATGATAAGTGTCCATCTGGTTGAGTCTTGACAGTACAGGTTGAACGATAGATAGTATGATAAGGGGTGCTCGGTAGCCAATACTGGGTACCTGTCATGGCCCTCTGGTTAGGTCGTGACATAATGCTAACAACACCCCTAATGCTCGTGGTAATGGGGCTGGTAAAATGGTTACTAACACCGCTAATGGGGGACAAGCTCGACTTTATAGTTTGACTCGTAGGGAGACGGCAAAAGATCCCGATGCCGGGGTCACAAGTATTCTTACTATATGTTCTTTTGAAGCGTACTCGTTGATGGATTCGAGTTCGACTCTTTCTTATATAACTCAGTATCTTGCCCTTGATGTTTTTGTGGAAGTCGAACAATTGTTGACACCCTTTTTCTATGAATACCCGTGCATCCTTGTTATCACTTCTACAATGTATAGAGACTGCGCCGTTGTAGTTAAGGGCCGTGAGATTACAGTTGATGTGTTTGCATTAGAAATGATGAAGTTTTATGTGATTTTTTTGGGGGGATAAACTAGCTTTCCGAGTGTTCTGAAACTCTTTATTGTTAATCAGAAATAGTTAGGCTTGAATTTGCTAAGGGACTCGTTATAGAGTGAAAAAGGTTATATTGCTAAAACATCAGGGTAGACTTATGTCATATCTTAAGACTTGCAGGATGAACTCGAAGGGGACATAGTTCTATCTAGTTGTTGTAGTGTCACTCAACCCGTGTTACCTTCATTTATTCCCTACGGCAGATATATGTTGAACCTTTTGACTATTTATTCCATGTGAAAGTGTAGATTAGAGGCATGAATCCCTCGTCCATGTGTTTAGGCTTGAATGATGTATTCATTATGTGGTTAGTCGTGTGTTACCTTTGAGAATGATCCTCTTTACTCAACGGCTCTAGAAATTTTGAAATTTGAGGTTTAGTAAAGAATCCTAGGCCATGACTTTCATTCGGGGACGAATGATCTTAAGAGGGGGGGGGGGGGGGGGGGGGATAATGTAACACTCCAAAAATTCGGGTTAGGTGTGAATATGTAAAAATCTAGTGTTAAGATGATATTATATCTATATGAATCCATTCTTGATGAATTCCGGTGGAAGATGGTCGTTCTGAAGTCAAACCGACAATTGAAGTTCTTAAGGGTTCTTAACTTAGCCTATGTATTGGTAGGTCTGTCTTCTACGCGATTTTCATGAACATGTGTTGCGAATTTGGCAAATCATCCTTGATGAAATTTGTATATCATTGAATTATCTTTCCAACGATAGGTCGCCCAGCCCGAGAAAAGCTATGTACCAAATGTTATGTCCGTTTTACTAAAGGGCAAAAAAGCTGGAGAATTCGCCCAAAGTACGCCCAGAAAGTACGGGCCGTACTTTAAAGTACGGGACGTCCTTTTGGACGTACTTCTTCCGTTATTCACTGGTCTTGGCATCCTAAGTACGGGCTACAAGTACGGGACGTACTTCAAAGTACGGGACTATTTTCTCCGTTTCTGGCAGGCCGTATTTTTGCCCCTTCAAAGTAGGCCGTATTTTCTCCGTTTCTGGCAGAAAATTGGGTTTAAAATGGGTATGGTCTTCTTTTGTTCCCATTTTTTTTTCATCCTTCCAAACCCTAAGGACGCAAATCATCTCTCCAAGTCTTCAAATCAAAGGTAAGAACACCCTTAACATTATTAATCTATTCTAACATGAAACCCATGATTCATACCATGATTTTTGTGATCAAAATCTAGGGTTTGTAGCATAATTTTTCCTAAAGTGATTCAAGCTAGGGTTTGGGTGTTCTTCATTAGGAAAGTGAATTGTTCAACTCTGTTTAACATATTAAGGTATGTCTATTTTGAAAATTATTTTTTTGACATTCATGTTAATTGATGATGTGACATACCTTGAGACAAATTGTGAATCAGCTTCTATGCTTTGAACTTTGTTGTTGTGTTTGGCCTAGCTACTCGGGAGGAAGGGTAGCCACTATGTATCCTAGTGTGGTAATTGCCTAGCCATTTGGGAGGAAGAGTGGCCACTATCGAGTTTGCTACCCGGGGTGTGATTCATGCCTAGCTATTCGGGAGGAAAGATAGCCACTGTTGGGTTCGTTACCCGGGGTGTGATTTATGCCTAGCTATTCGGGAGGAAGGATAGCCACCGCGTACTACATAGTCCAGTGTGATTTATGCCTAGCTATTCGGGAGGAAGGATAGCCACCAAGAATTATATGTTCTGGTGTGGTGCGCTATGGGCGATATGATTTATTCTTAGGCCTGTATTGGCTTGTGTGATATTCTTATTCTCTCATAGAACTGTTGTTGACAATCATGATCAATTTGAAAGGCATAATTGAAAGTTATAAATTGACAAAAGGCTTTGTAATCGGTTTTGATAATTCTTATTGAGATACATATGCTGAATACCTGTTTTTATATTGATTAATGGCTTTATAAAATGTTTAACAAATGATATTAAGAATCACAAAGTGGAATGACTGTTTTATACTGTCCTTTCAGAACTGATTTCTTTATGTATTATTATATTTTATTTTTATAATACTTGTTGTCCCCGAGGCACTCACTGAGTACGAAAGTACTCAGGCATGCCATTATTGTTTTTGATGGTATGTTAGGTAACGGAGAAGAGCGGGTTCGGGATACTCTCGATGATTAGGAGAACTTGCTGCTGTTGTTGATTTGGTGAGCCCACATCCTTGTTCGCGGGACACTTCCTATTTCATTTATTATTCTAGACTTCCGGGCTGCATCTTTAAGATTAGATGATTGTTTTATCTCTTAGAAGCTCCATAGATAGTGTCAGAATTGTGGGTAGATTGTCAAAGTCTCGTACGACTTAATGGGTGTTTGCCACGTTTATGACTATTAACTTATATTAGACTTCCGCTGATCTTATTTCATAATTGTGATCCTGATATATGCAGTTACTTATAACTTTGTTTAATTTAATAAGGAAATATTATTAAAAAGGAACTTGATGTTACATTTATTTTACAAACTGTTGGAGGCGAATGTTGAACCTAGTAGGTTCAAGTGTTATTATTGTGTCATTTAGGTTCTTCCGATGTTGTTCACGACGTCGGATGCCGATCACGTCTAGGGTGGGTTTTTGGGCGTGACAGATGGCTAGGTGTAAGAACTTGACTAGGTCAACATGTTTTCTTCAAATATCATCATTAAAGTGCAAGGACCACATTCTTTACTCCGTAAGAATTTGAATTTTTTAGTGTAAAATCCTCCTTGTATCAAGTGTTGTCATATAGGAACAAGGTTCCTTTATTTCCAAATCAATGATACAACACATGAACACCTTTATTATTATTTCCCATTTTGGCATCATCAAAAAGCAAATGTATTAGTCAAGTTAAGAGAGAAATAGCAATATCAAATTCATAGACACTGGGACTACACAACACAAGTGCATAATTGAAGTCCAATGATACTAGTCGTCTTGAGGATTCATTAATCCCAGAATAAGGAATTTTATATGCAGGCATCATTTAATCCACACAGACCTAAACTAAAAGACAACCACATACACTTTCTATAACTGCCAAAAGATCACAAACCAGTAGAGTAAGAAAAATTAGACTGCTATTTAGGAAGGACTAGGTTTGGACTTAGCTCAAGAAAGAATTAGGAACAAGGTTCATTTTATAAAGGAGGATATAGTTTGTATAAGCCCAACAAATTTATCAAGGTGAGCAGTGAAACCTTTGATCTTTCTGTATCTTCTCCTTCAACTGCGTATTCTCAACTTTCAAAGAGGCATTCTAATCTGCCGACATATAGTTCTCCTTTCTTGTACTCCATAAATCACTAATCATCAGCTTAACAAAACTTGTTCTTTGTCAGCTCACATTCTACATCTTCACAAATAGCTGCCTCCTCCCTTTTTGTTTAAAACTTCAAACGTTGTTTTTTATTGCTAGCTTGAGTTTCGTTGTAACGACCAGTCTGGTCGTTATTGGACTTTCCGCAGCACGTGTCTAAAAACCAAGTTGATTTGTTGTACGATTAGTCCACAGGAAAGTTCTACGTTTAATTTTGACTATAGTCGAGTCGGTAAGAGGTAAAATAGTGTGAGAGTTACCAAAATCTTCCGCAGCGGTAAGCACTGTCGCCACAGCAGTACCGCTACTGCGAACCTATAGACCGCTGTAGTGGTCGACGCCAACCAGACCCTGTATTAAAAACCTTATTTCGCGATTTAACCTATCCTTGCCACAAAACCTTCTTCCAGGCCGTCACTTGGGATATTCTCAGAGGAAAATACTTGAAGACTTGGAAAAGGTAACCCTCTAAACCCCTTGTATGCCCTCTTCCTTAAAGATAATTCTATCTTCACTAGACCTTTTCTCATGGGGTTAGTAAAAATGGAGTCTTTATCATTGTTTCCACCCTAGGAAAGTGCGATGGGTATTCTTGACCATAATTCTTGTACTTTCAAAAACTTCTTATAAATTCTTTTTCTAAGATGTAAACTCCGAGCAATGATTCTTTCGATATTTAGAGAATAGGCTAAGACTTGACTTCTTGAATTGGGAACTCAATGGGAGGGTTGTATTATATGACTTGTAAGGATTAACTAATTATGTAGCTTAGACTACCACATATGCATTAATTTAACTCTTGTTCTCGGATTCGTGATATTCCTAGACTTTTTCGTCATGGATTCCAGTTCGGAAATGGAAGGGTGAATAATCTATGGACGTTCATGACAGTTGCTCAACATCGAAGTAGGTTACGATTTACTTAAGTTAGACTTTTATTAGTGAGTCATGTATGTTAGAGAGTTGACGAGAGAAAGCATGATTAGGTCTTCGGACATGGAGTTTGGTTGGATGTTATCTAGGTTAGTATGAATGCGGCTTTGTGGGCTAGTCGCCATTAAATGAGAAGTTGAACTAAGGTGTGTAGTCTATATGGTTAAGGGAAAGGAAGTGGTGTGTATATATTCTTGGTACAGATTTAGTTAGGGTGTGGAAGTCGTTCTATTACTGAGCTAGCCACAGTAGGCTCTTGTTATACCGTATGCTAGGGAGACTCGTACTTTGAATTTATTTGACTACATTGTGTATTCATGTTGTTTTTGAGTTGATATCTTTGAGTCTATCAAGAATGGTGTCATGGGGTCCTGTATTCATTGCCATTGGTATTATTGGTTGAAATTGGGGTCTTGCATTCATTGGCATTGGTATTCTTTACTAATTTTGTTTCATATGGACTGCTGAATATATATATATATAGGCACATTTGACAGGGGGTGAGGATGTGGCCTAGTTATGGGCTCATGATTCAAGGTTAGTTCTGATGCGAGTGGTACATAGACACCATAGGTCCCCTACATGTCATGACTATCGGGTGAACAATACCATTAGCATGTGTGTACGACTGTAATAATATTATTGGTCGCATTGCATATTACTTATTTCTACACTTTTGGTTGGTGGGTGATTATTTGCTGATGTTCATTTTGGGTCGTTGACGGTTGTGTCTACTTGCCAAATTATAAGTCTATTTAATTGAATAAAGGAAGGTAATGTGTAGTGGTTATACTTAGGATGGGTTGACATGAAGGTTTGTTGTTTCTTATTCAGTGATCATTGAGAGTTAGGTGGTCTAGGAGGCTTTCTCGCGTTGAGACTAATTGTTACCTGATAGTCTTTATTTTTCGTTGTTACTCTACTGTGATAGAGGTAGAGGGATCTGGGTAGGTTTATGTCGGGATTTTTATCCCATGGTTAGGATTTATAAAGGTGTGAATGACTGAACTGAATTGTTTATCTTGATTGATTCTGTACTGTATGCATGAACTAATCTTAGTCGGCCTATGATGCTTACCAGTACATGTGGTGTACTGATTCTACTCTTGCTACATTCCTTTTGGGGTGTAGATGTGTTTCAAGTGATTGCTCGAAGTTTTGTTAGCTGGAGTAGCGGATGTCTTCCCACAGCTTCTGTATATCTCATCGCAAAGGCAGAAGTTGTGTCATTTTAACTTTGTTTACATCCTATGTATTGTACAAGCTCTTGTACATGTCTAGGATATCTCTTGGGTGTCACAACCCAACTAGAGAGCCATGACGGGCAAACAAAGCTAACATACCGAGGACCTCTAAGCATACATCTCATAATCATTTATTGGTGGACCATAAAGATAGCTCACGGATATTATAATCTGTAAGGACATCTATCACAACATTACAACACATCTCTATATGATCCTCAACAACTATGCCCATCATCACCAGCCGACACGGTTACTAAAATATTATACAATAGTATGAACCGGTAGGGTTATGAAACGTCTAACTGTACACACATGTCTACGAGCCTCTACATAGAATACAAGTGACCATAAAGACCAATACCAAAAGACTGCAGCTCCGAAGAAAGTGGAGTGCTCCTGAGAATACGTTGATAAACCACCTACGGATCTGATCCGTCTACCTGCCTACCTGCGGGCATGAGCACAGTGTCCACATACAAAAGAATGTCAGTACGAATAATGTACTGAGTATGTAAGGCATGAATAGTAACATGATAGAAGCATGAAGAATAGTGTAAGATAAAAGAATCATTTATACCTCATGATACCTTTTAAGACATTCGTCATGCTTACTTAACCTTTTCTAGAAATCATTTCATATATCCACATACATACCTATACAATATCAGTTCCCGGCCATACTAAGGCTCGGTAATATTGGTACCCGGTTATAATAGGGCTCGATAATATCAGTACCCGAACATAAAAGGACTCGATAATATCCGTACCCGGCCATAATAGGACTCAGTAATATCGTTACCCGACCATAATAGGACTCGATAACATCAGTACCCGGCCATAATAGGACTCGGTAACATCCGTACCCAACTGCAGTGGTGCGCGCGCAATATGTCTCGTACCCAGCCACATAGGCTCGGTGTCACACATGACTATATATATACATATATAAGAGTACATAAATAAAATCACATCATCATCATCATTATCATTATCACTATATCTTTCCTTAGAGGATCAACTATCGTAGGATGAGATCAATAGTGTCATGAGAGTATTAAGAACGATGAACTTGGATAGAATTAGAAATGGAATTATCATCGTCGCTATATCTCACCTTGAAGGAACAATTATTATAAGGTGAGATCAACAACAATGAATAATATCAAGAAAATCATGAAATAAGCTCAATAATCTCATAATAGCATCAAATCCATAAGCTTTGGAATCTCTAGAATGGAATCATCACCATCATCATTATCACCATAGAACACATCTACCTTTGGCATCATAAGAATATTGAGAATCATGAACTTCTAGCTTTTTGTAAATAAGGATGTTATAGAAAGAATGTGTGGATTCATAAGAAAAGAATCATGCCTTTAGAAAGAAAGGGTTTAGCCTTAACATACATTTTTGGTCTCCTCACTACTTAACGCTTATCCTCCCAAGCTTGTAAATCTACATCCAAGAGAATTCATACTATTTTTAAGCTTATCGTCATATGCTTGTCTTAAGCCTTCAAATTAAATCCTATTAGAATCTGCCAAAATTCGAGCAGCATCTCCCCTATATTATCTACTTCCTCCAAATTCCAAACCAACTTCCAAACATCATTAACAACATCAACCATAACATAATCAAGATACTACATGACAAACGTATACAAATCCGTTCGAAACCTCCTTAAAAAATCAGTCCATAAGCAAACAACATCAACATATCTATCTACGACCTTTATGCCATGTTTTCCCTTACTTTAAACCATTAAAATCCTCAAAGAAACAACTTAATATCAAACTCAAGATGAAAAACATACCTTATAACTTGAAGAACTTCACTTTACACAATTCAACCTAAAGCTTATCCACCACAACTTTAATTAGAAGTACGAACAAGCTCCTTCCATGAATTAGTTAAGGATTTTATGGCTTAATCTTCTCTTGATTTGATTTGGAATGGTTTGGAGTGTTGGAGAGAGCTCATAGGGTCTATAAGGTTCGGTTTGGGTGAAAATATGAGCCCCAAAGTCGTGTCCCTTCTTTGATTCGTCGAGATTCATTGTTAATCTTACAAACCCGAGCTTAATTTGATGTAGGAACTCCTAAATTTACTATATCTTGGTGTACGAATATTGGATGAATGTTGTGGGGGCTTCTAGAGAAGTGTGGAGATGAGAAATGGTGAAAAATAAGGTGATTTAGGTGACTTCAGGGGGCATATGTAGTAGTCCAATTCGGTTTGGGCTGATGGGCCAAAATTGGTGGGCTTTTTAAGTAGTTTCTAAAATTTTCGCGTAAGCTCATAGGCATCTGGTTGTTCGTTTTAAAATGCACATAACTCCCTACTCCAATGTCGTATTGACGAACGGTTTATTGCGTTGGAAACTACACTCGACGAACTTCATTTTAGGCTCTTGAAACCTCTCAAGCCTCCTGATATATGCGGAGATATACCTCTCTGAAGTTGACCCAAAATTTCTATCCAAAATTCTGCCAAATTTTTTCGAATTTTCGACACACTTATTTTCTTCGATTTGCTTGAACCCGGAATCTTTTGAAACTTTCCATACATGATATTTATCATTAATTATACTTGATAAGGGTCATGTCCTTTGGTTCCAAGGTTGTCCTTTCCGGTTACGACTTATCAGATCATAATTCATCCTTTACTTCATTGTTACGTACTTCCCATTACTTGTACCTTTCAAAATTTCATGGGACGTCTCCGATACTCCATTAATACGGTGAAATACGTGGCGTCCTCATGCTCTGAAAGTCCGAGCTGTAACATTGGGTATGTGTGATTTTCTAAATTAATAAAGAGTGTCATGGGTATCCTGCTTATTATTCATTTCCATCTGTTTTACTTACTTTTCAGATGATTTTATTAACGTGAAGGTTGGTAAGGGTTTGGCTACCAGGTGGGATGAGGTAGGTTCCCGCACGAGCCGTAATTGGGTCATGACAGTTGGTATCAGAGCCTAGGTTACTAGTCTCATAAGTACAAGAGAAATGTCTAGTAGAGTCTTGTGGAATGGCACGTTGACGTCCGTACCCTTCCACGAGAGGCTATGAGGTATCTAGGAAATCTTCCCTTTCTTCTTTCCTATCGTGCCATCTCGGTCACCTTGATCTCCTAAGTGATTCCAATTGGTATCTTGACTAGTCCAATTGGTATCTGGGAGATTCCAATTGGTATCTAGCGGTAGTGTCTTGTTAACTATGGTTTGTTTGGGTGCGTGCGGAGAGTAAATCGATAAGTTCCCTGTGTCGTGCAATTTTGGGGGGCATCAGAGAATGCCCACTAGTTCAATACCCTCGCTGCAGCGGTGAACAATTTGCGCCAGCGGTCCCGCGCCGGCGATATGAATACCGGTGTGGTGCATGTCTCGTGTAGGAAATATACCGCACCCGCGGAACACTGTCCGTCATAGCGGGATTTTTCTCACAACAACGGACCCTCGATGTTCCTTTACTCCACCATTGTGGATCTAATTCTCGTCATAGCGCACTCGCTACTGCAGAAAAGCGGCCGCTGCAGCGATCGCAATTTCCAATAACCAATGCTCCCTGCTAAATTTTTTTCAACCTGCTCAACTCCGCAAAAAACGCAAGAAAGCCAACAATTCCAAAACAACATTTTCATCAAAACATCTAGCCCAACTAGGGTAAGAGTCATCAAAATGTCAACCAAACATCCAAACCAAAATATGAAAACACAAAAAGCAAATTGTTCAAAAATGCCATCAACAAACCAAAAGAAAAATCATTGTCTGAACAAGGGCAAAACCATAAGTAAGGGAAATAACCCCTATGCAACTGGCTTGCTCAACACCTCATTTACCCCCATCACCAGAGCTGCTAGAAGCTTCACTGTCAAGACTGGACCCGCACAATAAAGAGAACTGTTGGGTGTCGCCTTTGGAAGCTTCGCCTTAAGGTTTATCATTTTTCTCAGGATCTTGAGGCATTTCCACATCCTGGTGAATAACTTGTCCCTAGACCTGCTTTTCTTCTTCTCTTTGTCAAAGTCTTTCCCAAGCTCCCCATGGGCCTGAGCCTTAGAAAGGTAGACGCTCTAAAAAGTGTCCACTGTCTCCTGCATCTTCGTCTGCGTCTCCATATACCTTTTCACCTCATCTGAGGTGAAACTACCAGCACCAGCAGCAATACTAGACTAACTGGCCTCCATGGAGGGCCTTGCTAACCCCAGAAACACACCCTTCATTGACGCCGTCTCGGTCTCCAAGCGCTCAAAAGGGCTCTGAGGCTGAGAAGCGCCAGCCTCGTCCCCTCCCTCCTCATGAAATGTACTACTCTCATCATTAGTGTCTATCTTCCTTTTCTTACTTCGGCCCACCGAACCCTTCACCCTCAACGGGTCAAAATCAGTGTTAGAGTTAACCATAGTAGCAGTGGGCTCTCTCGGCACACCAGACCGCTTGTACAGTGAGGTAATAAGAGAGGGAAACACCAAGCTTGGACCCCCCTTACTCAGAAAACTCCTCCACTCCAAGATCACTTGCCTACCCACATTCACCGAAACATCATCCAACACGCAAGCAACTACGATGGCCTGAGGGTAAGTAACATCAGTATTGTTACTCGAAGGGCGAATTCGTCGAGAGATAATTTTCCACCACCTTCTTGCATCGGCGGAGAAATGATTACCCTTAATCTCGGTTCGACTGTTGACACAATTAACCTTTCCCCTATTTTCCTCCGGCTCAACATGGACACCAACTCAGGACCATTGTCTTCGTAATCCTTTGTATCCATTTCATCATCCGGATGATTGTCCAACTCATAGATTTCATTTATCACCTCGGCTCCTATCTTCACCACAACACCCCAAATCTGAATTTTCGGGGTCGGAGTGGACCAATCCACGGTGGGAAGCGTGGCATAAAAATCCCTAACCCAATTCGTATTGCACTTGCCAGGATCCTCAACGAGCCGGTTCCACCTAATAGCTTGTAAGCGACTGTAGAGCTCCGGGGAAAGCTCATCCACCCGGTTAGTGTTGAAACCCCGCTCTAGTAATAGCACCTTACTCCTCTGCTCTAAGAAGTGTCGTTTACATTACGGGGTTAGAAACCTTTCATAACCAAGAACTCCTTCATTTTGGTGCATGATGTCGTGAATTACGTACCTACGAAAAGAGACAATGTTAATTCGATATTACACCAAGTCCAGCCAACAATGAGATGTTACAAACCAAGGGAAACCATAAAAAATCAACCCATGTGTGAAGCTAGGAGCATACTATTTCTGGCCCTCTGCGCAACCTCTGCTGCTGCGGCTTCTCCACTGCCGTAGCGAGGTTGTGAAAGTGGGACTGTGGTTGGCAGGGCTGACTATGACCGCTACAGTGATACCCCATCCACGGTGGCGACGTCGCCATAATGAATCTGCCATCGTGACCGTGTGACTCCCATTTTTTCCCTCATTCTACGCCGGCCACTACTTGAGCGCTACGGGGAGTTCACGCCAGCGAAAACATTCCCGCGGCAGCGAACCCGTCATCCCCAGCGAAAAATCCCGGTTACCTCTAAAATCTCCCTTAAAATTTTTGGTAAATTTCAACAGATTTTGGCATGGATCGGGTAATATGTTAGCATGCACATCTTTTACACCTCATGAAGCATCATTCCAATAACAAATAGGCTACAAATTCCAAGCAATATGAAAACCCTTCTACCAAAAGCACCCACCACCCCCAACAAGGTTTACACCCTCAAATTCAATCTAATCATAGGAAGCAAGCGATGCTAAGATTTTATGAACATTAAATAACTTGCAGCAATTTGGATATTTCCTCCCCCAAAGAGACGAAACCCTTGTTACAAAAGTTCCAAAAAACCTTCTTGCAATATCCAATAGTTTAGACATGAAGAGTTTGAAATAGAGGCTTCCAATAACTTCCTAGAGTGGTAGGATGTGTTATATACCTTCAAATTGTCGAAGATCGGTGAAGATTGCCCAAAATCTAACTTTTGCTTCTTTACTAATGTTGTACTCTCTTTCTTTTATGTTTAGAAGTGTAAGGGGTGAATGCTATTGGTAGGGGTTTAAATAGGTGAAATGAGGGAAGGTTAGAGGATGAAAGTTAATGAATGAAGGAAGAAAATCATGGGGAGTGGGGGGAGGGGGGTTAAAATTGGTTACGGGGGAGGAATGGAAGTGGGAAGGTGAAAAGACCCTCCCTATTTTAGTCTGTCTGAGTGAGTTCCGCTGCTGCGGCAGTCTTACAGCCGCAGTGGTATTGCTACAGCAAAAATTCCATCCGCTGTAGCATCCAGCGAATTTCTTCTATGCTCACGCCCGCGGTCTTGAATCGCAGCGGTGGCTCGTGGCCCCGTCTTCTTAGCCATATTGATTTTATCAGTTTTACACGTTTTAAGTCCTCTTCTTGATTTTGTACGCATCCCTAACAGGCTTAGTGAGTTATTGAGAGTCTGGTATCCCGTCCCGTCCTTAGTTTGGCTGGTCTAGTTAAGCATTTTCTCGTGTCGTATGCAATATTAATGTCCGTAGCAGGTATTTCCCATTTTCAAACCTGAACGAGTTTCGACTAGTGCATGAAGGACTCGATCAAATATCCTTAGGTGTTGATATTTTAGTGTAATTCTATTTGAGTTGTTAGCATAGCCTCATCTACTTTCGTACCGCCCTATGCCGTTCAAGGACTAATTTTTTAAATTTTTATTTGATGTAATGACCCGTCTGGTCGTTATTGGACTTTTCACAGCACGTGTCTAAAACCCAAGTGTATTTGTTGTACGATTAGTCCACAGGGAAGTTCTCCGTTTAATTTTAACTATAGTCGAGTCGGTAAGAGCTAAAATAGTGTTGAGTCACCAAAATCCTCCATAGCGGTAAGCACTGTCGCTGCAGCGGTACCACTATCGCGGACCTATAGACCGCTGCAGCGGTCTATGCTAACCAGACCCAATATTAAAAACCTTATTTCAGAATTTGACCTCTCTTTTCCACAAAACCTTCTTCCAGGCCTTCACTTTGGATATTCTTAGAGGAGAACACTTGAAGACTTGGAAAGGGTAACCTTTAGAACCCCTCGTATACCCTCTTCCTTAAAGATAATTCTTTCTTTACTAGACGTTGTCTCATGGGGTTACTAAAAATGGAGTCTTCATCATTGTTTCCACCCTAGGAAAGTACGATGGGTATTCTTGACTAGAATTCTTGTTATTTCAAAAACTTCTTATCGATTCTTGTTCTAAGATGATAGACTAAACCCCGAACAATGATTCTTTTGATATTTAGAGAATGGGTTAAGGACTGGCTTCTTGAATTCGGAACTCAAGGGGAGGGTTATATTATATGACTTGTAAGGATTAACTAATTATGTAGCTTAGACTACCACGTATGCATTAATTTAACTCTTATTCTCAGATTCGTGCTATTCCTAGACTTTTTCGTCATGGCTTCCGGTTCGAAAATGGAAGGGTGATGTTTCCAAGGACGTTCGTGACAGATGCTCGTCATCGAGGTAGGTTACGATTTACTTGAGTTAAACTTTTATTAATGAGTCATATGTATGCTATAGAGTTGACGAGAGAAAGAATGATTAGATCTTCGGACAGGGAGTTTGGTTGGATATTATCTAGATTAGTATGAATGCTGCTTTGTGGGGTAGTTGCTATTAAATGAGAAGTTGAACCAAGGTGTGTAGTCCATATGGTTGAGGGAAAGGAAGTGGTGTGTATATAATCTTGGTGCGGGTTTAGTTAGGGTGTGGAAGTCGTTCTATTACTGAGCTGGCCACAGTAGGGTCTTGTTATACCGTATACTAGGGTGACTCCTGCTTTGAATGTATTCGACTTCATTGTGTATTCATGTTGTTATTGAGTTAATTTCTTTGAGTCTGTCATGAACGGTGGCATTGGGTCCTGTATTGATTGCCATTGGTATTATTGCTTAAAATTGGGGTTTTGCATTTATTGGCACTGGTATTCATTACTAATTTTATTTCATATGGACTGTTGAACTAGAACTGTGTTAAGATTCATCTTGTGATCAGGTACAAATATATATATATATATATAAAGGCACATTGATGGGGGTTGAGGATGTGGCCTAGTTTAAGGCACATTTGACAGGGGGTGAGGATGTGGCGTAGTTATGGGCTCATGATTCGAGGTCAGTTTGGAGCGAGTGGTACATAGACACCATAGGTCCCCTATAGGTCATGACTATTGGGTGAACAATACCATTAGCATATGTGTACGGCTGTAATTCTATGATTGGTCGCATTGCATATTAGTTATTTCTATTCTTGTGGCTGGTGGGTGATAATTTGCTGATGTTCATTTTGGGTCGCTGACGGTTGTGTCTACTTGCCAAATTATGAGTCCGTCTAATCGAAGAAAGGAAGGCAATGTGTATTGGTTACACTTAGGATGGGTTGACATGAAGGTTTGCTGTTTCTTATTCAGTGATCATTGAGAGTCAGGTGGTCTAGGAGTTTTTCTCAAGTTGAGACTGATTGTTTCCTAATAGTCTTTGTTTTCCGTTGTTACTCTATGGTGATAGAGGTAGAGGGATCGGGGTAGGCTTATGTTGGGATCGTTATCCCATGGTTAGGATTTATAAAGGTGTGAATGAATGAACTTAACTGTTTATCTTGATTGATTCTATATTGTATGCGTGAACTAATCTTAGTCGGCCTATGATGCTTACTGTTATATCCCGTATTTTGTATATTCTGATATTTCAAGGTGATCGCGAT
The DNA here is from genome assembly GCF_019175385.1 of Lycium barbarum. Lineage (NCBI taxonomy): Eukaryota > Viridiplantae > Streptophyta > Magnoliopsida > Solanales > Solanaceae > Lycium > Lycium barbarum. The sequence goes on from NC_083341.1 coordinate 86,569,051, forward strand.
AAGTTAAGGGTAAGGCTATATTTTGATCTTGTTTATCACCCAAGTTGTTTATGAAAGTTATTGATGTGGAAATATTAAGAAAGGCTAGGGGTAAAAAGGAAAATTCGCAAGATGACTCATAGAAATACGGAGGAAGGCTAAGGGAATATTTGGAATTTGGAGAATAATTTTTCATGAATTACGAAAAAAAAAAAAAAAAAAAAAAAAGTGGGCTTGAACTTAAGGGGCCATTTGGCCGTCCAAAATACATAAATGGGCCAAGGCCCATATGGAGACTTAATACAAGTGAATAAAAAGGGTGGTCCATTATCATTTTCATCTTTCACATAAGAAGATTCAAGAAATTTGGAGAAGAGGAAAAAGATAAGAGGCCATTCGGCCAAGCTTAGCGGGACAAGAACCTTGGAAAAAAAATTCTCAAAAATTATTTTCTACCAATTGAAAGGTCCCTAGCAAAGTGAAGAAATTATTGGAGCAAGAAAAACATCTATTCTTGCAAGAAGCAACTTTAGCCAAGAAAGAATATAAGTGGAAAAGGTAAGAATTAATCTTCTTTTATATGTTATGGATGATTATGTATGTTGTAGTATGTAAAAGTGGATGAAATTCATGAAGATATGGAAGTTGGGTGGTGGCCGTGTATATGTAGTGTGTGTATGTGGCCGTGTATGTGTTGTATTGCGTCGGGATGATGAACTAATTTTATCTAGTATTTTGATTGTTGTTGCAATGGAATCTATGACGAAAAATGAAAGCCTAATGATTCTAGTGAAGTTGTGAGGGTTGGAGAGTTGTTTTAGAAGTTAACGTGATTTGAATATAGTCTTCTTGTAATTATGGAAAATAATGTTGTTAGTGTGTGAATTGTTGGTGAAGTTCATGAAATTGAAGGAAGAAAATGTGTTGTTATTGTTCTTGTTCCATTTGGACGGTTTCGGGTGGCATAGCATATGGGTTGGATTGTTGTGAATATTGTACGGACTGTTTAAAGTATTCTTGAATATTGTTTGAATGGTTGCAGATTAGAACTTAAATATGTAAACAATTATGAATATAACATAAATGGAACGCCGTCGATGTTTGTAGAAAGAAGTTGTTAATGTTGGAATGTGTTTTGAATTGATTGTCGATATTGTTGGAATAACTGTTGGCATTGTTGTTGCTAAGTTGGCCGAGTTAAATTCTCGAATTTGTTGTTGTATGTTTGGCCGAGTTGAATTCTCGGGGTTGGTTGTATTTACAGGGGAGGTGCTGCCGAAATTTCTGTAACCAAAGTGTTAGTTAGGATTGGACTCTTAAGTGTCCATAGCTAATGCTTGATATCTTTTGACATTGTTGTAGATCTTACGAAAGACGAGACTTAAGTTCGAACTAGCTTAGGAAGCAGACAAGGTATGTAAAGCCTAACCTTTCTTTCCTTTGGCATGTCCTAGAGCTAAGTAAGTTATGATACGTATCTTGGGGTAGCTCCATTCTTGATTCCGAGCTTGTTAATGATTCTTATTCACTTCTTGATATGAGTATACTTAGTATAGTCGAGCTTATTGTACGATTAAATAACAAGCAAAGCATAAAGAGTTCTTATTGTTTTTTAAAAAAGAGTCTTGTAAGTAGTAACGTCCCTAACTTTTGTAGATGGTCTCGGATTGTCTTGGAAATGTTCGTAGAGGTTTCTATAATGAATGACGTTCCTAACATGATTGTTGCTTTGATTTTTCAAAAATGGCTTCTGAAACGTTCGTAAAAGGTTCTATACTTCAAACGCTCATAACTTTCTTATACTAAATCGGATTGACCTGAAACTTGTTTCTGAGCCTTCAGGTGGGTAAGTATACTTGTCCATCAAGTCTTAAAATTGATTTATATGTATATGATTTTACTAACGATTTTGAGAAAATTAGTTTTATACTAAAGGAAACACAAAGTGAGATTTACTAATTAAATTTTCAAAACCACTCTGAAGGGGGTGCGAGGTTGTACTATTTCATTCCATATACGACTCATGTTTACATTCCATGGCATCACTATTATTATGTCGGGAGCGGCATGCCCGAAGGGGCCAGGGTAGTATTATGTCGGAACCGGCATGCCCGAAGGGGCCATCACTATGATTATGTTGGGACCGGCATGCCCGAAGGGGCCAGGGTAGTATTATGTCGGAACCGGCATGCCCGAAGGGGCCATCATTATTGTTAATGTCGCAAGCGGCATGCCCGAAGGGGCCAGGGCTAGTATTATTAAAGTCGCAAGCGGCATGCCCGAAGGGGCCATCATTATTATTATGCTGGAAGCGGCATGCCCGAAGGGGCCAGGACTATTATTATTATGCCGGAAGCAGCATGCCCGAAGGGGCCATCGTTATTACTATGCCGGAAGCGGCCGTCCGAAGGGACTATTGTGATACTAAATTTAGATTGAGTATTCTAGAATTTGTGTATGCCGTATTTATATTGCGTATGCTGGAGGTGGTGTAAGGCACTACAGGGCACGATTTAAAATGTCGTTCCAGGTTACTCCCGGGTTGCTTCTAAACTTGTTTACTGTTATGCTTCTTCTTGTTTATGATTCAGTAATGCTTTACATATTCCGTACTGAACCCTTTTCTTCGGGGGCTGCGTTTCATGCCCGCAGGGTCAGGGACGCGGCTCGGCAATCCATCCACCTAGGAGGAGTCAGCACTGGGAGTCAGACAGCTCCACTTGCTTCGGAGACTATTCCTGTTTTGGTATAATTTTGTGTATATATATTGTGGGTCATACTCTTTAGAAGTCCGCGAACATCGTGGGTGTCGGGATTACTGTTTGGCCTTGTCGGCCATTGTTTTGTTGTACAAAGGTGTTGGTAGCCTCGTTGGCTTACCTTTTCATATGTATGTATATGTATAAGTACGCTTTGGGATGTTTGAGTTATAGGTCGACTTCGGTGTTCCATTTATAGCTTTCGGACTTAGTTAAGAAGAAAAAAAAAAACCTGTTGCATGCCATATTTGAGAACAGGTAACATAAGTTGGGTTATCGGGCAGGATAAGCTCGGTCACTCGTCATGTCCCTAGGTTGGGTCGTGACACTTACAAGTACGTGTGGTGTACTGATACTGCTCTTTCTACATTCCTTTTGAGGTGTAGATGTGTTTCAGGTGATTGCTCGAAGTTTCGTTAGCTAGAGTAGCGGATGTCGTCCTACAGCTTCTATATATCTTATTGCAAAGGCAGAAGTTGTGTAATTTTAATTTTAGTTACATCCTATGTATTGTAATAGCTCTTGTACATGTCTAGAATAGGTCTTGGGAAAGTGTGATTTTCTGAATTAATAAATGGTGTCATAGGTATCCCGCTTATTATTCATTTCCATATGTTTTATTTACTTTTCAAATAATTTTATTAATGAGATGGTTGGTAAGGGTTCACCTACCAAGTGGGATGAGGTAGGTGCCAACACGAACCGTAAATTGGGTCGTGACAATCTTCGTCTTATTATCCACCTTCCCCCCTCCCCCCCCCCCCCCCCCCCCTTGAATCACTACCTTACCATATGATGTGCTTTTGAATAGACCCTTTTATCAGCAGTTTTGAGATTTTTTTCTTTCAGGGCTCTAAGAAAACTCAGGTTTATAGTCTTTGATGATTTGAGGGACAAGCATGTCATGCCCCGAACCTGAACCTAGGCGGACCAGCATCTGGTGCCTGAACTTGACCGAGCGAACCATATACTTTGACATAATACATGAAATATGACTGTGCGGAAATATAAATCATAATCATTCAAATGCTGAAAATCTAAATAAGTCTTATACTTGAATACTTAAATAGTTTTCAAAATATTAAAGCATATAGCCACAATATCTAAAGGCAACATCCGAACCAATCTGACATAACATGATAGTCTATAAAGCCTCTGACATGAACATGAAATCTATCTATTTATCGAGATAAGGCCCTAACGTACCTCAACATCTAACATGATTAAAATAACATTTAACATCCCGAGTGTTAGTGGGGTCACCAACAAGCGGATAGGTGAGTCCTAACGTGAAGTCCTAAGTCTCTATACTTACATCATGAAATATAGTGCCCATGAAAAAAGGGACATAAGTACTGTGCAATAGTACTTGTGAGTAAAGCCAACAAAATAAATAAAGATAAGAGATGCACGAGGGAATGGGAAGCCTAAATTAATAAACATGTATCATTAGAAGAACTGAACTGGAACTTAAAACATCAACATAATTGGAACATGAGTATCATAACATAACATAATCATTGTATTGGAAGAGTCTTAGTAGAACTGACATGTAATCACCATGTGAGCACATGGAGTCTAATATCTGCCTGATCAACTAAGCCATCTCATACCTCACTGTTGTATGATACATACATGACATTATTAGATCCATTAAATAAACCCGCAATGGGTAACATGAAGGTATTGCCCAAACCAACGGGACGATCTGTATCCTACACTCGTATACGAAGTTTTAGGTATTAACCTTCTCGGTATCAATATTACTCCAAAAACATAACATGAGTGAAGATGGTATATAGCCCGTGGTTTTCATAACATATTTCATGTCATAGTTTTATCATGCATACATTGTATAGTTATCATGGAATCATGGAGAATTCATTGAATTAGACAAATAATAGTTCATAGGCATTTCACATTTCATGATTCAAACTCATGGAAATCAAAGCATGGATTACATAACGAGTTCCTGATGTTCGGAATGATATACATGAACGAAAATACAAGTTTCATTATTTAAAGTATAAGAGCACTAAGACTTTTCATGAACTAGGGAATAACTCTACTTCTGATGAGAATTTCATGGTAATCATGGAAGAACGTGGCGTGGGGAAGAACAACGATGTTCCCACACATAGAGAGTTATCCTTACATGCATGTAATCTCTCCTATCAATCAAATTAAACTGACTCTCTGATGAAGAACACCAAAACCCTTACTTTGAGCTCTTGGGAAGGATTTACCTCGGAAATCCTATGTTTTGGATGATGATTCATGTTATTAATCATGCATTGATGGTTGAATAGTATAATAATCAATTGAATAGCTTACCTTGATGTGGGAGGATGACAGGAGGAGAGAACTACTTCTTTGGGCTTTAGAATGAAGTTGGAGTGAACTAATCCTGATAAAATTGTCTAAGGGTCATATTTATAGTTCGAAAAAAAAAAGTCTTCTTGTCCCGCATCACAAGATCCATCACGAGTTCCTTAGCTGCGATAAGCCTCATGTCGAGAGGCCCATCGCGTCCAAGGGCCATGTGATGGACCACCCGCCGCTAGCCTACCCCTGCTCTCATACTTAGCCAATTTTCATAAATTTCCTCTATGCATTCATCCTTGGTCTCGGTGCGACCTCCAAAGCACCAAATTTGGATGCTTTAGGCCTCGCGTTGTGTATTTGAAACTTACACCATTTTCTACCTCCTTTTGGTTCAATTATTCAATCCTTAGCTTGGAATTACGGGGCATCACATTATCTCCCCCATAGGATCATTCATTTTCAAATAATGGATCGTGGTTTCATCTTAGGCGTACATAATATGCATTGAACAATCCTTCATACACATAACCTCTTCATCTTTCGTCACGATCATGAACATGGGTTCTATAAATAGAATTTAGAAGGAAATCATAGGCACTAATAACGTGGAACATTTACAACATGAGCATAGACGTGACATGAGTACATGAAAGTGAGAAGCATGACATGGGACATGAATATTGGAATAGCATGGATATATGGAAACATGGACATCATAGCATGAAAGATAAATATATGGAGACATGAACGTCGTAACTTGAGATATGAATACACGAGGTTTTTACCTTAGACATTTTCTTATTGTTCATCAAATAAGTACGGGTATCTTGACTTCATATCCTATTGGGCTTCCTATGTAGCCTCTTCAACCTTTTGGTTCTTCCATAAAACTTTCGCTGAAGCGACTTCCTTAGTCCTCAACTTGCAAACTTGACGATCAATAATAACCACAGGAATCTCTTTGTAAGATAAGCTATCTTTAACCACTATGCTCTCTATAGGAACAATGTGAGATGAATCTCCCACATATTTCTTCAATATGGACACATGAAATACTAGGTGCACAGAGACCAACTCTTGTGGTAACTCTAGCTCATATGATTTCAACTACTCTAGTGATTGTTGCCATGACTATGAGTGGCTATGTTCTTTTGTTCTAGGGTTATGGTTAGTTCATGAATGTTGATGTTAGACGGTTAAAGTGAATATTTTGATTATATCATATTATTTATCCAATCGTGTTCTTAATTACTTTGTTGCATAGCTAATAGTGAAATATTATCTATGAATTAATAGGTGAACTCGAAAGTGGGAACTATGGATTGCATATAGAATTAAATAGAGTGCATTTTCAAAACCGGGTATTGGGAAAAAATTCTCAATTAGATAGACATATACTAATAGCCATGCTTGATTATTATACTGGAAATTTGAATGAGTTCTTATTAATCCTGATTCTATCGATATATAGTTTTAGGTTAGCTTGATAGGAGAGTAAATATTCGACGGAATACTGCGAGAAATATTAATCCTGTTGACCAATAAATAAGATATATCGAGTAGTTAATTTAATCGGAAAACTCAACAAGATTAGCGATAATTCAAAAACCCTTGAATATTTGCAATCTAATTGTTTCAAACTTGTAACGTCTTGTTAGGTCATTTTGGTTGTTTTGTTTGTTTTACCTCTTTTTTTACCCTTCCACTAGCTTTGTTAGAGTGCATTTGACTTGTGGGGAGGGTTGGAGCGATTCCCAGGGCAATCAGGTCTAAGTTGAATGAGAAAATGGAGTTTTTGGATTTTTCTTAGGTGTTGGGTTGAACAAAGTCCACATAGGGGGCAAATGAGTGTTTCTGGGAATTCTGTTGATTCTATTAGTTCCAAAATGTCGATTATAGCTTGGTTGAGTAATTAATTCAGTTCCCGAGGGTCTCAGGGGTATTTTAGTCATTTGGTTGGAAAGTTAGTTTTAAGGCGTTCGGGGTTGACTGGGTCAAGATGACCTCTTTTGGAAATTCCCAGTGCGCTATTAAGTTCGTAGTATGTTTTTATGCTATGATGCATATTTGGTTTGTATCGGGGAGGTTTCAGATGAGTCTCGGGATTTCGGGGTGAGTTAGTGAAAAACTAGAAAAATCTGGTTCACCAATTTCTAATGTCCTTCTTCGCTATCGCGATTGTGAAGAAATCATCACGTTCGCGAGCTTCAGGTAAGCTGGTCATCGCGATTGTAATGGTTAGTCCTTCCACGTTCTCATGATCGCGTGGATGGGTTAAGCGATCGCGATAGAAGGGTATCTGGGCCGAATCCTAAAACCCCCAAAATGTGATTTGACTTCCCATTCATATATTTCTCATTTAGAAGCTGGGGTTGAGAGGATTTTGGGAGATTTTGCAAAGACCATCACTTGGGTAAGTTTCTGACCTTCGTTTTACCATTATACCTTTGATTGTTAAAAGATTTCATACTAGGAATCATGAATTTAGGTTGGGGAAATAGGGGTTTTATGAATCCTAAGTCTAAATTGAGGAATCTTGTTTTAATCAGGCAATTGTTGATGGATTTTGATCATTCTTGGGGAATAGACTCCATAGATGTTGGGTAAACTTATTTGGGGCCGAATTTCCAATTTTGCCCTTCGTGGCTCGGAATCACTTTTCGGGTGACTTTTTGGGTTTTGATTCAAAGCATGCTAATGTGGGTACCATTGGGTTTGTATGACTTTGTAGAGTAATAATTGGACCATGTCGACCCCGATTTCTCAATAAAATTAAAGATTTGACCTTAGGGGTTTAGAATAGGGTTTTGGGTTGACTTTCTAGACCAAAATCTTTTATAAGGTCATATGGGCATCATTTGTCTCATATTCTTACACTTAATCTGTGTTTGAGCAGATTGGGATCGTTATGAGGCGATATGAAAGGGCAAGGTGGCTTTGTGATTTCGGACTACAATTTCCAGGCAAGTTGAGACCTTGTGCCTTATTTGGAGCGCCATGGTTGGTCTAAAAAAATTAAATAAGAGGGTGTAATGGGGTTATTAAGGAGGTCTCGATACTCGTGAGGTGACAAGCACTTGTATCGGGTACCCGTGACATGTTATGGGTACTTGTATAACTTAAGTTGTATAGTTGTTCTGAATGCCACGCTTTGGGCATTAGCTGGTAGATAGTACGATTCTAGGGATCTGTTAGTGGGGTCTGAAGACCGTACTTTCTGTCTCTTTGTTTTTGAGTCTATCTTGTCTGATATTTGTGTCATTCATCACTCTTAAATACTCGTTAAAAAGTGGAAAAAAGGCTAAAACTATGAATTTATGGTGTAATTGGCTAAAGGTGGGACCTTTATGACTTATAATGATTAAAGATTGTATCTTTACTGCATACATTAGCTTCTTGTTGTTGCATGTCATATTCCTGCTTCATATTTTATTGTTACACCCCGTATTTTATACATTGAGTTTCGCCGTAAGATAGCTGACATAGAGTTAGAAAGTGAAGTATTTGTCAAGGTCATAAGAGATTCAGGAGTGCCAATCAACCGAGCCACCAGGTTTGAGAATAAGGTGAAATCAAAGTAGGCGATAAAGTAGCTGGAAGACGTATATGGGAGTTTAATTATGTTCAGGAAGTATCGTGAAGATTGGAGGCTAAACGAACCAAAAGAAACTGAGTGTGACAACTGGGTAACTCGACGCCCGTTTCGACGGACCGTCAATTTGCACTGTCGAACAACCCTCTGAGAATCATCAGAGACTGCCGTCACTCGACGGTTGCAAGTCGATGGACCGTCGAAAATTCCCTTCTTTTATAAATTAAAAGGGCCACAACCTCGGGTCATTATTTACACCCAAATATCAGATTTCTCTAGATTCTTCAAGCTCTCTCTTCCATCTCTACCCATTCATAAACCTCCTAAGAAAATTCAAGTGAAAATCAAGCTTTAAAACCCTTAGCTAGTTCTTGGAAGATGACGGTTCTTGCTTTTAGTTGAAGTTATGTGGATTTAATTTAAAAACAAGAATGTGTGAGTTGAAGTTCTTCAAGAATAAGGTATGCTCTTCCTTTTATTACTTATATTGAGTTGATTTGGAGGTTAATAAGTCATAAAGGTGAAGGAAATTATGGTAGGGAAAGTTATAAGGTATTCTGTTGTAGTTGTTGATTATGAATGGAATTTGGAAGGAAGTTTTGGATTGTTTTAAGTATAAATTGTATATAATCTCTTAGTTATGGAGTTTTTGACATTGGTGTTGATATTTAGGTGTTGTTTGGAGGATTGGTGGAAATAGAAGATATAAAGGAGATGTTGTTCGATTTTCAATAGCTCAATTATTAGCTTAATTGGCCTTATGAAAGTTTCAATGGATTGACCTTAGTATGAATCCTTTTGAATGTGGATTTGCAAACTCGGAATGATCGGCGTTGAGAAATAAGGCGACGACGAGGTATGTTCAGGCTATCCCTTTCTTTCTTATTGGCATGATCCTTGTGAGCCAAACGAATACGTAATGTAAATCCATGATGATTCTATTCTTAGAGTTAGGGATGATCCTTTTTATTCATGTTCCATTATGTTATCTTCAGAAAGTCTTTCTTTAGATAAGTTAGTTATACTCCTATCATGTTTATGCATTGCATTGCATATATATATATATATATATATATATACACACACACACACACACACACACACACAATATGCATATACAGACCCGAGACCCCTCAGGCGCTATATGCGCATATATTATGTATTATATATATATATATATGGGGTATGGGGAAGCTGACGACATTATATATGCACTACCACCTGATCAGCTGATCATATGATGATACGATGATGATGCCGACCGATGCGATATGATGGGATGCCCACAGAGGCTTGACATGTGTTATATACGCATCTATGTATATTTATGACCTCATGCATGCATGCACAGTATTTATGCATATTATCGGCCCTCATAAGCAGTTCAGATGTATAGAAATTAAATACGTGATTTACTCTCAGGGAAAGTTCAGACATGCAGGTTGCCTTCATTTACATTATAGTTTTCTTATGTCTCTCTTATGTTACTCTTATGCCTTACATACTAAGTATTTTGTCAGTACTGACGTCCTTTTATTTGTGTACTCTGCGTTCATGCCCGCAGGTAGAGGGAGAGGGTACTGATCCTTAGGCTATACTTCAGCGTTGGTCCAAGAGCACTCTATTGTTTCGGAGTTACAACTCAGAGTGGTATGATTCTTTTGTGTATATATGGGCATGGTGGGGCCTTTTCCCGTCCTTGTTGTGTCATGTATCCCGTGTAGAGGCTCGTAGACAGATGTGTACAGCTAGATCCTTTATGATATCGTTGGTCTATATTTTGCTATATCCTTTGATAGCCTTGTCGACTTATATATGGGCACAGATGACAATGTGTGTGTGTGTGTATATATATATATATATATATATATATATATATATATATATCTTTTGGGCATGTGCCCTTTCCAGTTACGATATTTATGAGTTAGTTTCATGGCCCACTCAGATGTGATTATGAGATATACGTTTTGAGGTATTCGATAGGCTAGCTCCGGGTGCCCGTCATTGCCCTCCCGTTGGGTCCTGCCAAAGGTAGTATCAGAGCAGTTCATCCTAGGGTTTGTCTATGAGTCGTGTCCAGTAGAGTCTTATTTATGGGTGTGAAGCATGCCACACTTACAAATAGGAGGCAGCAGGGCATTTAGGAATGATTGACCTTTCTTTCCTATCTTAGATCGTGCGATAGAGCCATGTTATAAGGATTCCCCTTTTCTGAAAATATGTTATGATTACAGCGATGCCAGTGATAAGGAAAGCATCAGCCGCCCAGAAGGACAAGTCAGTGGCAGGTAGGAGGACTAGACGGCTATTGTCAAGACCCAACTAGGGGCCGCTATGGGTACCTGGGGCTAGCCACCAAGCACCACTCGTTCTATCTCTCATTATGCTCATTTAATGCTCTTTTATCAATTTATAATCAAATCGTAGGAAAAGTCGTCTTTCATTTGAGAACATAAAAAAACACTTTTATATGCATAAGCCTCTCGGCTATCAAAATAATATATATGCACATAGTAATAAATCGTGAGACCATCTAACCCACACTGCGTATCTACGAGCCTCTACTGGAGTGCTATTCATAGGAACGGGACAAGACCCCGTCATGCCCAAAAATACATATATATGACTATACACAAAAGAATCATCATAAGCACCTCTGAACAAAGGAGTTATTTCAATCAGATGACAGCTACTACGGATCTGGGTCGAGCTCTCCTCCCAGTCTACCTGTGGGCATGAACACATCGTCTAAAGAAAACGGACGTCAGTACGAACATTGTACTGAGTATGAGAGGCATAAACAAAGAAATAAGGCAATGATATGAAAGAAGTATCAATATGTAATAACTGTATCTGACTGTCAAGTGTAAAAGAAATAATGCATGCTGGCTTACTCATAATCATCATCATGCCATATATGCATAATGTATAAGCTGCCCGCCCATATAGGTACGGTGTAGTAATATATAAGATGCCCGTCCATATCGGATCGGTGTGATAATCATAACATTAGCCTGCGTCCAGTCCTCCCGCGTCCGGGGTACCATCTCAAGGCGCCCACTAGTGGTGTCTGCCCATGCCATTTGGCCATGATGTATCGTATAGCTGCCTGCCTCAGCGGTGACTGCCTGGCCAAATAGGCGCGGTGTTATATCATCATCATACATTCTAATCATAATATACTTATCATAATACATGCATAATGCTTATGAACAACTTTACTTTATCGGGGTGACGTAAGGTCGTGATCCCCCGATTTCATTATGGAGCATTCTTTGACATTCTGCCTCACCTTGAAGGAACTAACATATAAGGTGAGTATGAGCAATAAATAACATCATATCATTTTAGGGCTCATAACATGTCTCTTATTTTATATAGCTATTCATAGACATAGGCTTTTAGCTTTCTGGAATATAGGAACTCATGAAGAGGAAGGAAAATCATGCTAGAAGATTCATGCCATTAGAAAGAAAGGACTAGCCTCATATACCATTGACGTTTAACTAAGCTATCGCTCACTTGTTCTCCTTCGATATCACGTTTCTACCTTCAAGAGAGAATTAACACTATCGTTAGTTAATTCGACTATAAGCGTTGTTAATTCTAGGGAAAATTGGGCAGCACTTCCTTGGTTTATACTACTTTTTCCATATGCTATATCAACTCCCACACGCTCACAACAATATTCACAATATTGCAATAAAAAATCATCATTTATATACATTGACCACAACCCACCATTTCTCTTCAATTTCTCCACATTTATGGTTATAGCTTACTATCGCGTTTCCTAATATATAATACTTATTTCATGGTCTAAATGTCATTTATAACGTGTTCATAATCACAACACTCCAACATTCATAATTCAACCCAACTACCATCCAACCATGACACTATTCACTCATGAATGACCCATTTCCTATGTCTTTTTACAATTCAAGTATCTTAACCTTTCAATACCTTAAACAACATGGTTTAGTCATAAAACTTACCTTAGATGATGGTTGAACAAGCCTTGAATGGAATTACTCCTCTAGCACCAAAACCCTACTTCACTTCCTTTGTGTTTTCTTGAGAGAGATGAACTTTAGCTAAGTTTCATACACTTTGTCTCATGAATTTGGTGTTATTGATCATGGATTTCCTTTGATTTTCTTGTAAATGAAGAGTGGAAAGTATTCTAGAGGTTTCTAGAGAAAAGTATCGTGGGAATGAAATGAATTTAATGAGCTTGGGTCTCTTTTTAATGATTTAAAATCTTATCCGGAATGAACAATAGTTGAAGTGCACAGTGGTCGTAAACCCAGTTTACGGTCCGTATTACAGTTTACGGGCCGTATTTCGTGGTCGTATTTAAGCATATCAAAACCAAAAAGGTATGCTGGGGATCATGGTGATTTACGATCGCAGTTTACGGGCCGTATTTCAATTTACGGTCCGTATTCCAAGTCGTATTTAACCATTTGATCATTTGGCAGAAAGTTGAAGTTTTGTAAGTTGGAATACAACATGGTGGTTTACGGGGCCATATACTACTTTACGGTCCATATTTCATTTTACGACCGACTGGGCCAAAGTGCAAATCTGCAACTTTCACGTCTTCAGAACCTATAATTAGTCATTGTAGAGCATAACCTTATCTCTTATTCTCATTGCCTTTGAAATCTTACTTAGGGTCGTCAAATGTCATTCCCTTCTGATTAAAACACCATATACTCATATTCTTCATTATTCTATTCGTTGTACGTTCACGGGGAAATTTCCGAGGTGTAACACTCTCCCCCCCTTTTGGAACATTCGTCCTCGAATGTTATACACTCGGGATCCTACAAAAATTTTGCCAGAGTTTCCCCTATAATTTGGCACTACCAACCTGTCACAACAACCCATAATATCATCGCCTCACTGGGCTACATCACAATATCAACATATCTATGGCCACACACGACCAAAAGCTTGAAAAATAAGCATACATACCTTACATCGTTGGCGTTTCATCTTGGATCTCTCCTGGGGGTTGAAATAAATGCCGGTACTTGGACGTTATACTCTCTTCCGCTTCCCAAGTCATCTCTTCCTGATTGTTGTTTCGCCATAAGACTTTGACTGAAGCTACCTATTTATTTCGAAGTCTTCGCACTTGCCTGTCTAGAATAGCAATAGGCACCTCTTCATAGGTTAGCTTTTCTGTTACTTGCACATCATCAATCGGGACAATCTTTGTGGGATCTCCAACACACTTGCGGAGCATCAAAACATGGAAGACTGGATGGACTGATTTAAGCTCCGAAGGCAAGTCCAGTTCATAGGCGACATGACCCACCTTGCGGATAATTTTGTAGGGTCCAATGTATCGAGGACATAGCTTCCCTTTCTTGCCAAATCTCATCACCCCTTTCATTGGCGACACTTTAAAAAATACTCAATCATCAGCCTGAAATTTCAAGTCTTGTCGGCGATTGTCTGAATAAGACTTTTGGCGACTTTGGGCTGTCAATAGTCGATCTCGGATCACCTTAACTTTTTCCACCGCATGCTGAATCAATTCAGGGCCTACTAGTTGTACTTCTCCTATTTCAAACCATCCGATTGGGGATCTACATTTCCTCCCATATAAAGCTTCATATGGGGCAATTTTTATACACTGGTATGGTAGTTATTATTATACGCAAATTCAATTAGCGGCAAATGATCGTCCCAAATTCCACCGGAATCCAGCACACACGCGCGTAGCATATCTTCCAAGGTCTGAATAGTACGCTCAGCTTGTCTATCGGTGTGCAGATGAAATGCCGTGCTGAGCTTCACTTGAGTGCCTAGACCTTCTTGAAAGGACCTCCAAAACTTGGCTGTAAACTGTGCTCCTCTATCTGTAATAATAGATAATGGAATACCATGAAGTCACACAATTTCTTTGAGATATAACCTCGCATAATCTTCCGCTGAGTATGTGGTCTTAACTGGGAGAAAATGGGCTGCTTTTGTCAATCTATCTACGACCACCCATATAGAATCATACCTGCCGCGGGAACGAGGTAATCCCACGATGAAATCCATGTTGATCACTTCCCATTTCCAAGTAGGGATTTCTATTACTTGCAATAAGCCTCCTGGCTTTTGATGTTCAATCTTTACCTGTTGGCAATTTGGACACTGTGATACAAATTCGGCTATGTCTCTCTTCATGTCATCCCACCAATACATCATCTTGAGATCACGATACATTTTAGTTGCACCCGGGTGAATAGAATACCGGGAACAATGTGCTTCTTCTAGAATTCGTTGGCACAATTCTGCTACATTCGGCACACATAGCCTGCCCCGGTATCTAAGAATCCCATCCATTGAAACTTCAAATGAAGACTTCTCTTTTCCATGAGATGTGTCTTTGTAACGACACAATTGAGGATCTTCATATTGCAGTTCTTTTACTTCCATATCCAAGGACGAAATTGTGGGGTTATTGATGCTGATCCCCACATTACCCAAATCGATTACATGCACTCCAAGATTAGCTAGTTGGCGGAGCTCATGAACCATCTATTTCTTTTCCGGAGGGACTTCATATAAACTGCCCATTGATCGGCGGCTAAGCGCATCGGCTACTACATTCGCTTTTCCGGGGTGGTACAAAATGTTCACATCATAATCTTTTAACAATTTTAACCACCGCCTCTGCCGCTGGTTCAACTCCTTTTGCTTGAAAATGTACTGAAGACTTTTATGATCTGTATAGATATCAACATGCACCCTATACAAATAATGCCTCCATATTTTTAAGGCATGAATAACCGCAGGCAATTCGAGATCATGAGTTGGATAATTCTTTTCATGTTTCCGTAATTGTCTCGAAGCATATGCAATAACTTTACCATGCTGCATCAATACGCATCCTAATTCGACACCGGAAGCGTCACAATATACCACATAGCCGTCTGACCCTTCTGGAAGTGTTAAGACCGGAGCTGAAGTCAATATGCCTTTCAACTCTTGGAAAATGCGCTCAGAAGCATCGTTCCACTGAAATTTGGCTAACTTCTGGGTTAGCTTCATCAATGGGGCTGAAATAGATGAGAATCCCTCCACGAATCATCTATAATAACCTGCCAAGCCCAGAAAACTATGAACTTCTGTCGGCGTCGTAGGCCTTGGCCAAGTCTTCACAGCTTCAATTTTCTGAGTGTCAACTCGAATGCCATCATCTGAAATAACATGGCCCAAAAATGTCACAGAATTTAGCCAAAACTCGCACTTTAAAAATTTTGCATACAATTCTCGGGCACGAAGAATTCCAAGAACAATTCGCAAATGATTTGCATGTTCTAATTCCGTACGAGAATACACCAGAATATCATCAATAAATACTATCACAAATAAGTCCAAGAGAGGCCTAAATACATTGTTCATCAAATTCATAAACACGGCCGTAGCATTGGTCAACCCAAACGATATCACTCGGAATTCATAGTGGCCATATCTCGTTCTGTAGGACGTTTTGGGAATATCCGCTTCTCTAACTCTCACTTGATGGTAACCCGACCTCAAATCTACTTTAGAAAACCACTTGGCACCTTGCAACTGGTCGAATAAGTCATCAATCCTTGGAAGGGGATATTTGTTCTTTATCGTCACTTTGTTCAATTGCCTATAATCGATGCACATTCGTAGAGATCCATCTTTCTTTCTCACGAACAAGACCGGTGCTCCCCACTGTGAAGAACTGGGTCTAATAAACCCTTTTTCAAGCAGATCCTTCAACTGTGCCTTTAGCTCTTTCAATTCTGCCAGAGCCATTCGATACGGAGGAATAGAATAGGCTTGGTATTCGGCAACACATCAATGGCGAAGTCAATATCTCTTTCTGGAGGAAGACCTGTAAGTTCGTCTGGAAACACATCTGGGAATTCATGCACGACCAGAACTGATCGAAAAGTTAGCGGCTTTGACTGGGTGTCGTGAACCCGAACTAAATGATAGATATAACCCTTGGCTATCATTTTCCTTGCCTTAAGGTAGGAAATAAATCTACCCTTCGGCGATGCTGCATTACCCTTCCATTCAAGCACGGGCTCTCCCGGAAATTGGAATCGAACCACTCTTAATCAACAATCAACATTAGCAAAGCACGACGCCAAAAAATCCATGCCCATAATTACATCGAAATCTAACATTTCCAACTCAATCAAATCAGCTGTGGTCTGGCCATCACATATTACAACTACACAATTTTTATACACTTGTCTTGCTATCACGGGGTCACCAACTGGAGTAGACACCTCAAAAGGTTTGATTGGCTCAGGTTTCACCCCAATACAACCAGTAACATATGGAGTAATATAAGAAAGAGTAGAACCCGGATCTATCAGTGCACATACATCACGGGAGAATACAAACAATGTACCTGTAACCACATCCGGGGAGGACTCAAGATCCTGTCGTCCGGCTAAAGAATATACACGGGCCTGAGTGGCACCTGAAGTAGATGTTGCCCCTCTGCCTCTGCCTCAGCCTGCTGATATCTGAGGAGTCTGCCCTGTCGGGCGCGCTGAGGAAGAACCAGCTGCTGAACCTGTAGGATGAACTCCGGCTCTACCACTCATGGACGGGTAATCCCTCATCATGTGCCCAACTTGGCCACAAGTATAGCAAGCGTCCGAACCCTGGCGACACTGTCCGGAATGTAATCTACCGCATTGGCTGCATCGCGATACTGGGGGTCTCCTCTGGCTATAATCTTCCCTGAACTGGGAATCTGAGGCCCTCGAACTCTGGCCCTGTACTGAACGGAAGGAGCGATCAAATCTCCTCCCTGCGAATCGAGGAGGTGTACTGGTCACTGACTGGATTGAGTACCTGTAATATGTCTGTCTTGATCTCCCTCTATAATCACTACCTGCTCCCATAGATCTAGCCCTCTTACTTTGTCTTCTGTCGATATCACGGTCACCTCGTTGTTGTTGTCGCCCCTCCAAATTCTGAACATGAGCCTGTATTCGGGAAATATCCATCCCGTCTTGCAAGGAAGCTGTCAAACAATCTCTGAATAAATGTGGCCCTAGGACACTTACAAATCTATGTACCCGATCTCCCATGTCGGCCACCATAGCCGGGGCATATCTAGCCAATGAATTAAATTAAAGGCTATACTCCCGGGCACTCATGTTTCCTTGCCTCAAATTTAGAAATCTATCCGCTCTAGCTCGGCGGACCTCGGGTGGAAAATAGTGACGAATAAATGCATCCACGAATTCTTGCTAAACCGGAGGAGGCGCATTCTCTCCTCTTGATAATACCCTGTTGTTGTACCATAAAACTGCCATATCCCGGAGTCTATAAGATGCCAACTCCATGGATTCAATTTCGGAGGCATGGACAATCTTCAATGTCCTCAACACCGCATCAATGAAACCTTGCGGGTCCTCATCCGGCTTTGACCTGAAAACTCCTGAGGATTTAGACTCATGATGTTACACCTCGGAAAAGTCCCCGTACATGTACAAGGAATAGACCAACGAAGGATATGGGCGAGGGGTGTTTTACTAAGCAAGGGGTGATGATTCGTGAATTTTTGGAAATGAAAAAGTTTTGGAATTTTATTCAGCACAGTGGTCGTGAAGTGGTATACGGCCCGTAAAGTGATTTATGGACCGTAAACCACCATCGTCCTCCAGCTTTCCAAATTCAACTTTCTGTTAATGTTGAAATGGTTAAATACGACTTGGAGGACGGCCCGTAAACTGGTTTACGGACCGTAAACCTCGGTCGTAAACTGCCATATTTCCAGCCAAACCTTTTTGTTTATGGGATGATTAAAAACGATCATGGAGGACGGACCGTAAACCACAATACGGTCCGTAAATTGTGGTTTACGACCACTGTTCACCCGACGGTTGTTCATTAAAAATCAAGTTATGTGATTATTAAAAAGGGACCAAAGCCTCATTTTATTTCATTACTCATCTATACAACTCAAGAAAGCTCTAGAACTCTCTCAATACTTCATCCATAGAAATTCAAGGGAATCAAGGGAAGAAACTAGGATCATCAACACTAAACTTATGAAACAAGTGAATGAAACCTAATTGGAAGTCATCTTCTCCAAGAAATCACAAAAGAGGTAAAGGAGGGTTTTGGTGCACAAGGAAGGATTCTACTCTAAGCTTGTTCCACCACCATCCAAGGTGAGTTTTATGACTTTGGCATGTGGTTTAAAGTATAAGAAGACTAAGACATTTGAATTGTAGTAAGACATAGGAAGTGCACCATTATTTAGTGAATAGTGTCACTGTGGAGTGATGGTTGAATGGAATCATGGAAGTTGATATGCTATGATTATAAATACGTTATAAATGACGTTTTGATCATGGAATAAGTGCGACGTATGAGTAAAAGTGACGATTAGCTAAAACCACAAAATGTGGAGAAATTGGAGGAAATTGGTGGATTTTGCTAAACGTATATATATGATGATTGCTGATTTCAATATTGTGGGTATTGTCGCGAATGTTTGGGAGCTAAAATAGAACATGGGAAACGCAGTATAAACAAAGGTAGTGCTGCCCAATTTTCCCTAGAAATAGTAGTCCGTCCTTATAATTTCTTAGCTAACGACGACATGAATTCTCTTGAAGGTATATGCACGCGCAATAAAGGAAGTACGAGCAAGCGATAAGAATAGTAAACGTCAAAGGTATGTTAAGGCTAGTCCCCTTCTTTATAAAGGCATGATCCTTCCGTTATAAATCTTTGCGTCGTGCTCATAATGTGATTG
Organism: Lycium barbarum; assembly: GCF_019175385.1. Lineage (NCBI taxonomy): Eukaryota > Viridiplantae > Streptophyta > Magnoliopsida > Solanales > Solanaceae > Lycium > Lycium barbarum. Next base: position 86,588,486 of record NC_083341.1, read on the forward strand.
AATCCATAAATGTTCGAAGCTCACGAATTTCATGATCCTTATAATGTTATTGAGTTTCTGAAGTCATGATTCCGATGCTATGGCTTCATAAATGTTTTCATACTTTTCCTCGGTTTCAAAGGATGAATATTTACGACTCCAAGACATAAGTCCTTTTTCCTAGTAGCTCATAGTTGTTTTTCCGAAAATGCTGTATTTTCCAAACCAGAGGTTTATGATTCTGTGCTCTCTTACGATAATAGCGATGAGCATGTTTTTATGATGATTATGATGATGACGATTTTATGACTAAAAGTCTTAAGTTATGAGATAAATGCTTTTATGAGAATGTTGAGCCATCAATTGACTCCTCGATTTTTATTCATGGATGACGACTACATTCCCTTTAAAGATTTCCAAAAATATATGGATTGACTTCTTACAAGATTATGACCCTATTTTCTGTTTCCCTTTTTTTTTATTAGCCTTCGTTGACAGTCTCGCTCTATAATGATTGTTCCTTCAAGGCGAGACATGACGACCATGATTAATTCATAATATATAATCGGGGGTGATCGACCTTACGTCACTCCGATGGAGTTATAGCTTTTCCTTGGGCTCTCCAGCATGCTATGTATATTATGTATTTATATATATGATATGAAAATATTTTCAGGGGAAATGGGGAACGGTGAGGCGCTATAGACGCATAGCCACCTGGTCAGCTGGCATATCATGTTCTCATCCCGGACGCAGGATGCCCGGACGCGGGATATATGGGTTATGGATCGGGTCGTACGTTCCTCGGCACTAACTTATTATATTTATGGATCGGGTCGTACGTTCCTCGGCACTAACATATGATGACATATGGATCGGGCTGCGCGTTCCGCAGAAATTCACTATATGATGCTTTATGAGTATGCATGCATGGATCCTCCTTAAGAGGCAAGCAGTTATCGATTATCTCCTTGTACTTACTTTACTTTCTTATTCTTACTTTATTTCTTGATGTATGCATTACATACTCAGTACAATGCTCGTACTGACATCCTTTTCTTTGGATGTTGTGTTCATGCCCACAGGTAGACGGGAAAGCGGTCCCGACTGATAGCAGTCACTAGCCGAGCTGAAGAGCACTCCATCTTCCGGAGGTGCTAATTAGTTGTTCCTTTTGTGTATATATTTGTATGCCACTCAATAGAGGCTCATAGATGCTCGATGTGGGTTGTGTGGTTCCACAACGTAGGTAGTACGCATGTGTATAAGTATATTGAAATATGTTTTTGTATTAACGCGTTATATTTTTGTAATGAAAAGAAAATCCTCTTTTTTAAAGTTAACCGGAAATAGATGAATGATTGTTAAATGGGTTAGGTAAATGATAGTATGAGCGGTGCTCGGTGGTTAGCTCCGGGTACCCGTCGCGGCCCCTTGCCGGGTCGTGACAGAAGTGGTATCAGAGTAGTTCGTCCTAGGAAGTGTCTACGAGCCGTGTCTAGTAGAGTCTTGTTTATCGGTGTGTTGTGCACCACGTCTATAAACAGGAGGCTACCGGGCATTTAGGAAACATGACCATCTTTCTTCTTAATAGATCGTGCGATAGAGCTGTGTTATAAGACTATCTCTCCCCTAACGGTGCGTTGTCATTTCAGCAAAACCGATGACGGGAAAAGCTACGACAGCCCAGAAGGGCAAGATGGTGGTTGAAGAAGGGCTTGATCGAGAGCCGTCTACGGATATGGAGGAGGGCGAACCCCAGAATAACGCCCCACTTCGATTTTCCCATACCTCGCTCACTTTTAAGGATCATAGGGAAGCCTCGATCTTAGCTCCAGTACCCCCCGTTCGTTCGCAAGATACCGCGGGCCAGGAGATGAGACAGGCCATTCTTTTACTGACTCAATTGGTAGCCGCTCAGACTCAGCGGAAGAATGCGAGTCACGATGACAAGGGTTGGAGAAAGGTAGTTAATTCCTTTGGGTCTGACCGTGAGATTAGAGATGCACCTCCACAGTTTCCCAGACCCAGATTTGATGGACCTGCTTATTCAAGGTCATCCCAGAGTCTCAGAGTTTCTCGTTCTCGGGTTCAGAGTGATTCCGGTCAGAAGAGGTCACCAGTACCACGATGTATTCAGTGTCGTAGGTTACATTGGGGACCGTGTCGCCGGGGCTTGGATGTTTGTTATGCCTGTGCTAGGCCAGGCCATTTAAAGCGAAACTGTCCATCGCTACGTGGTAAAAGTGAGGTTCGGACTATGGGAATGGTAACGGGCTCTTCATCATCGACACGCCCTCCAAGGTCAGAGCCACAGGGGCTAGTAAGCAGTGGTAGAGACCGAAGAACGCCTAGTCCAAGCGAATCCCAGCATCATACCCAGGCATTAGGTGAACGACGGGATCCTGAGTCTTCCCCTGATATTACTCCAGGTATATTGCTAGCACCCTTTTATGATTAATGCGAATACGTGTACAAATAAGCCATATGGTAAATGTAATGTGACTGACTAAAAAGGATAACAAGTTGAGTATGCCTGCTTCATGAGGCTACCCTATGTTATGAGCAGGTTTGCAAACGAGATCAAGAAGTGTCACTCTATAGGGTGGATTATGATCTGGGTACAATGAGCCGTAACAAGAATTGTTATGTAAAGTATAGCGAGAAGACGCCTAAGGGCATAGATGATATCTTTAGTTGGGTGTATAAGGTCGAGACTATGGTAAAGATAAATAATGAAAGTAGGATAATTAGTAGGAGGAAGGTCAACGCGATAGGAGCGAGATGGGGGGATAATCAGGACGGATAGAATTAGTTTTAGGCAGCAAGGGACGGATTGACACAGGTGGTGTATCCTAAAGAACAAAGCGGTACTAAGTTAAGAATATGGTTCCTCATGCGAAGAGTCAAGGATTGACTATTAAGTGGGAGGAGATAAGATAGCAAAGAGGAAATGTACGAAGCACGAGTGCCTAAAGAATAGTGGTGTGGTAGCTAAAGGAGAACATATCTCCTACAAATATCCCATACCAAGTTAGAACGAGTGAAGTGAATGAGGAAAAGAGTTGAAGAGGAAAAGATTATCATGAGTTATGGGTCTACTGTACGACAATGAAGCGATGAAGTAGAGTTATAACTAATAATGATAGTGGTACAATGCGGATATGAAATCGGTTCCAAGCGCAAACAAGAGTAAGAGAATAAGGAGGCATGGGGCGCATTAGCGGCGTAAGAGAGACCTAAGCCCTAGGGAAACGAAGATGGCGTTACAAGCAAATGTTGAGCGCCGAAGAAGAGGGAAAGTGACATTAGATGGGTGGCATGGATAGCTAGACCCACTATTAATGTAAGCATCCCTATGGGCAGGAAGTTGTTAATCGGAGCAGATTCAGATAAAGACACATAACTACTGGATGAGTTAAGTAATGTACGTTTTGCTCGGAGTGTTATATCGGGTGCATTTCTTGGTTATAAGACTGTAACGCGAGTACGCTAAGACTCCATGACTCCACGTATGAATTGTTATAGCCATAGACTGTAGGGGACAGAATAAGTAAGGCGTAGTGTAGCCAGGAGTAAAGGTACGAGTAAAACCCTAAAAAGGGGGGAAGCAAATAGAGAGGACACCAATGTGAAGGTTGAAATGATGAACCCTACGGGAGTGTATTGACTAAAAGCGGTAGAGTAAGGACACGCAAAAGCAAGAAGAAGGGGGAAGAAGAAGAGCCGTGAGTCGGCAAAGATAGTAAAACACTGGTGACGGGCAGAGGTGGACCCACAATTCTCTAAGATTATACCACCTCATCGTCCCTCTAAATTATAAATCTCAGATGAATTTGTAGCGAAGTATAAGGCCGATCTGTGAGACGTTGTGTCCCATAAGGTCCCAAGTGGCGCAAAACTAGGAATAAAATTGGGAAACTTTGATTGCGTGACATGGTTGGAGGAGAGTTGGAATCAGTTTAGGGAGTACTGATTAGTTACTATTACTCTTCCAGCAGAATGGAAACTCTCGTTTCTCTGCCCTTATATGGATTTAATGACTTCCGGGGTTGAATACTCTTTTAGCCCAAATGAAAATATAACCCCGGAGAATGTTGTGAATATAGTGGGTGACGGTAGCCCCAAGAGGAAGGCATGCAGACCTGAGACACAGAATAATTCATGATATTAACATGGGTCTTATTGTAAAGTTACTCCGTTCTCGAGGTAAGGGCGTTAGCGAAAAGGTCATTGAGAAGGATATTGACACTTAGATGAATATGACCATGGATACGGCATACCGATGAATATGACTATGGATGCGAAGACAGACATGGATACAGGTATACGGATGGAGGGGTACGAATGCGAATCGCGCAAAAAGAGTATGTAATTCGTAGATGTTTACGCGTTGCCAATGAGACCAAGTGAACACTTAGGAGAGGAGTAGGAGGTAAAGTAAGGGTGAGAGCGTCATGATGCCCGGGGTAAGTTGAAAAAGGGTATATGGTAAACGAAACTGAAATATCGAGTTGGAATTGCTGTGAGAGACAAATGGAATAATTGCTTGGGGCATAGTATAAGTACAGGTTACATACTCACCATAGAAGCCCGAGGATATGACAACCTACGAGAGCGATAGAATCACGGAATAAAGGGGGGAGTTAGGTTCGAATGCATTAGATCTTATAAGATCGTATGCAACAAGCAAGGTAGCTTATAAATATGTTAGAACTCCCACTAGGAGCATGTCAATAAAATGATGCTCAAATGACAAGAAAGTTGATGTATGAGAAAGTACCCTTTGCCACATTACATAGGTAAGTGCGAGGACTTCGAAATAAGGAGGTGGCTTAAATCAGAGTTTGGTGGCAAAAACAATAATCGGGAAGAAATACTAGGGAAGCCAAAGTGAATGCGGAAGCCAAGTATCCGCACCTAGTCGAATCTCCAGGAAAAGTTCATGATGATATGTATGCTTACTTTAGACTTTTGGGATGTGTGTGACCATGGACATGTTGGTATTGTGTTATAGCCCTATGAGGCAGTGTCATTATGGGTTGTTATGACAGGTTGGTAGTGCCATGTTACACGGGAAACTCTGGCAAAATGTTTCTAGAATTTCCGAGTGTTGAACATTCGAGGACAAATGTTCCAAAAGGGGGGAAGAATGTTACACCTCGGAAAAGTCCCCGTACATGTACAAGGAATAGACCAACGAAGGATATGGGCGAGGGGTGTTTTACTAAGCAAGAGGTGATGATTCGTGAATTTTTGGAAATGAAAAAGTAGTGGAATTTTATTCAGCACAGTGGTCGTGAAGTGGTATACGACCCGTAAAGTCATTTACGGACCGTAAACCACCATCGTCCTCCAGCTATCCAACTTCAACTTTCTGTTAATGTTGAAATGGTTAAATACGACTTGGAGGACGGCCCGTAAACTGGTTTACGGACCGTAAACCTCGGTCGTAAACTGCCATATTTCCAGCCAAACCTTTCTGTTTCTGGGATGATTAAAAATGATCATGGAGGACGGACCGTAAACCACAATACGGTCCGTAAATTGTGGTTTACGACCACTGTTCACCCGACGGTTGTTCATTAAAAATCAAGTTATGTGATTATTAAAAAGGGACCAAAGCCTCATTTTATTTCATTACTCATCTATACAACTCAAGAAAGCTATAGAACTCTCTCAATACTTCATGCATAGAAATTCAAGGGAATCAAGGGAAGAAAATAGGATCATCAACACTAAACTTATGAAACAAGTGAATGAAACCTAGTTGGAAGTCATCTTCTCCAAGAAATCACAAAAGAGGTAAAGGAGGGTTTTGGTGCACAAGGAAGGATTCTACTCTAAGCTTGTTCCACCACCATCCAAGGTGAGTTTTATGACTTTAGCATGTCGTTTAAAGTATTAGAAGACTAAGACATTTGAATTGTAGTAAGACATAGGAAGTGCACCATTATTTAGTGAATAGTGTCACTGTGGAGTGATGGTTGAATGAAATCATGGAAGTTGATATGATATGATTATAAATACATTATAAATGACGTTTGATCATGGAATAAGTGCGATGCATGAGTAAAAGTGACAATTAGCTAAAACCACTAAATGTGGAGAAATTGGAGGAAATTGGTGGATTTTGCTAAACGTATATAAATGATGATTGCTGATTTCTATATTGTGGATATTGTCACAAATGTTTGGGATCTAAAATAGAATATGGGAAACGCAGTATAAACAAAGGTAGTGCTACCCAATTTTTCCTACAAATAGTAGTCCGTCCTTATAATTTCTTAGCTAACGACGACATGAATTCTCTTGAAGGTATATGCACGCGCAATAAAGGAAGTACGAGCAAGCGATAAGAATAGTAAACGTCAAAGGTATGTTAAGGCTAGTCCCCTTCTTTCTAAAGGCATGATCCTTCCGTTATAAATCTTTACGTCGTGCTCATAATGTGATTGAATCCATAAATGTTCGAAGCTCACGAATTTCATGATCCTTATAATGTTATTGAGTTTCTGAAGTCATGATTCCGATGCTATGGCTTCATAAATGTTTTCATACTTTTCCTCGGTTTCAAAGGATGAATATTTACGACTCCAAGACATAAGTCCTTTTTCCTAGTAGCTCATAGTTGTTTTTCCCAAAATGCTGTATTTTTTGAACCAGAGGTTTATGATTCTGTGCTCTCTTACGATAATAGCGATGAGCATGTTTTTATGATGATTATGATGATGACGATTTTATGACTAAAAGTCTTAAGTTATGAGATAAATGCTTTTATGAGAATGTTGAACCATCTATTGACTCCTCAATTTTTATTCGTGGATGATGACTACATTCCCTTTAAAGATTTCCAAAAATATATGGATTGACTTCTTACAAGATTATGACCCTATTTTCTGTTTCCCTTTTTTTTTATTACCCTTCGTTGACAGTCTCGCTATATAATTATTGTTCCTTCAAGGCGAGACATGACGACCATGATTAATTCATAATATATAATCGGGGGTGATCGACCTTACGTCACTCCGATGGAGTTATAGCTTTTCCTTGGGCTCTCCAGCATGCTATGTATATTATGTATGTATATATATGATATGAAAATGTTTTCAGGGGAAATGGGGAAAGGTGAGGCGCTATAGACGCATAGCCACCTGGTCAGCTGGCATATCATGTTTTCATCCCGGACGCGGGATATATGAGTTATGGATCGGGCCGTACGTTCCTCGGCACTAACTTATTATATTTATGGATCGGGTCGTACGTTCCTCGGCACTAACATATGATGACATATGGATCGGGCTGCGTGTTCCGCAGCAATTTACTATATGATGCTTTATGAGTATGCATGCATGGATCCGCCTTAAGAGGCAAGCAGTTATCGATTATCTCCTTGTACTTACTTTACTTTCTTATTCTTACTTTATTTCTTGATGTATTCCTTACATACTCAGTACAATGCTCGTACTGACATCCTTTTCTTTGGATGCTGTGTTCATGCCCACAGGTAGACGGGAAAGCGGTCCCGACTGATAGGAGTCACTAGCCGAGCTGAAGAGCACTCCATCTTCCGGAGGTGCTAATTTGTTGTTCCTTTTGTGTATATATTTGTATGCCACTCAATAGAGGCTCATAGATGCTCGATGTGGGTTGTGTGGTTCCACAACGTAGGTAGTACGCATGTGTATAAGTATATTGAAATATGTTTTTGTATTAACGCGTTATATTTTTGTAATGAAAAGCAAATCCTCTTTGTTAAAGTTAACCGGAAATAGATGAATGATTGTTAAATGGGTTAGGTAAATGATAGTACGAGCGGTGCTCGGTGGTTAGCCCCCGGTACCCGTCGCGACCCCTAGCCGGGTCATGACACATGAAATCTCGGGCTTTAGTACTTGCTGCCCGATCACTTGAACTCGCATTTTGTCGTTGTGCCTGTGCGGTGACCAATTGCGTCAATAAATAGATGGCCTCGGTCATTTGTTGACCCGAAGCAACCGGTGGAGGAATTGGAGCTGGAGCTCCTCCTTGTCCTTCCACATTAGGCGGGGTAGAAGAAGTGTTAGACAAGGCCTCATTATGTGATTCGCCTTTTTCTATATTCATCGGAGGCTCTCTTTCTACCCGCCTCTTTGTCGTAGTCTTGCCCTTCTGGGTGGCTGTAACCTTTCCCTTTGGCGGCATTCTGAAATCATAACACACTATTAGGAAGGACAAAATCTTATACACGGCTCTATCGCACGATTTCATAAGAAGAAGGATGGTCACTTCTCCTAAATGCCCTGTAGCCTCTTGTTTATGGATGTGGCGTGCAACATACCATAAACAAGACTCTACTAAACACGGCTCGTAGACACTTCCTAGGACTGAACTGCTCTGATACCACGTTTGTCACGACCCAACTAGGGTCCACGACAGGTACCCGGGGCTAGCCACCGAGCACCGCTCATTCTATCTCTCATTATGCTCATTTAATGCTCTTTTATCAATTTATAATCAAATCGTAGGAAAAGTCGTCTTTCATTTGAGAACATAAAAAAACACTTTTGCATACATAAGCCTCTCGGCTATCAAATATATATGCACATAGTAATAAATTGTGAGACCATCTAACCCACACTGCGTATCTACGAGCCTCTACTGGACTGCTATACATAAGGACGGGACAAGACCCCATCATGCCCAAAAATACATATATATGACTATACAAAAAGAATCATCATAAGCACCTCCGAAAAAAGGAGTGCTTTCAATCAGCTGACAGCTACTACGGATCTGGGTCGAGCTCTCCTCCCAGTGTACCTGTGGGCATGAACACATCGTCCAAAGAAAACGGACGTCAGTACGAACATTGTACTGAGTATGAGAGGCATAAACAAGGAAATAAGGAAATGATATGAAAGAAGTATCAATATGGAATAACTGTATCTGACTGTCAAGTGTAAAAGAAATAATGCATGTTGGCTTACTCATAATCATCATCATGCCATATATGCATAATGTATAAGCTGCCCGCCCATATAGGTATGGTGTAGTAATATTTAAGCTACCCGTCCATATCGGATCGGTGTGATAATCATAACATTAGCCTGCGCCCAGGCCTCCCGCGTCCGGGGTACCATCTCATGCCACCCACTAGTGGTGTCTGCCCATGCCATTTGGCCATGGTGTATCGTATAGCTGCCCGCCTCAGCGGTGACTGCCCGGCCAAATAGGCGCGGTGTTATATCATCATCATACATGCTCATCATAATATACTTATCACAATACATGTATAATGCTTATGAACAACTTTACTTTATTGGGGTGACGTAAGGTCGTGATCCCCCGATTTCATTATGGAGCATTCTTTGACATTCTGCCTAACCTTGAAGGAACTAACATATAAGGTGAGTGTGAGCAATAAATAACATCATATCATTTTAGGGCTCATAACATGTCTCTTATTTTATATAGCTATTCATAGACATAAGCTTTTAGCTTTCTAGAATATAGGAACTCATGAAGAGGAAGGAAACCCTTGCTAGAAGATTCATGCCATTAGAAATAAAGGACTAGCCTCACATACCTTTGACGTTTAACTAAGCTATCGCTCGCTTGTTCTCCTTCGATATCATGTTTCTACCTTCAAGAGAGAATTCGCACTATCGTTAGTTAATTCGACTATAAGAACGCGTTACTAATTCTAGGGAAAATTGGGCAGCACTTCCTTGGTTTATACTACTTTTCCCATATGCTATATCAACTCCCACACGCTCACAACAACATTCACAATATTGCAATAAAAAATCATCATTTATATACATTGACCACAACCCACCATTTCTCTTCAATTTCTCCACATTTATGGTTATAGCTTACTATCGCGTTTCCGAATATATAATACTTATTTCATGGACTAAATGTCATTTATAACGTGTTCATAATCACAACACTCCAACATTCATAATTCAACCCAACTACCATCCAACCATGACACTATTCGCTCATGAATGACCCATTTCCTATGTCTTTTTACAATTCAAGTATCTTAACCTTTCAATACCTTAAACAACATGGTTTAGTCATGAAACTTACCTTAGATGATGGTTTAACAAGCCTTGAATGGAACTACTCCTCTAGCACCAAAACCCTACTTTACCTCTTTTGGGTTTTCTTGAGAGAGATGAACTTTAGCTAGGTTTCATACACTTTGTCTCATGGATTTGGTGTTATTGATCATGGATTTCCTTTGATTTTATTGTAAATGAAGAGTGGAGAGTATTCTAGAGGTTTCTAGAGAGAAGTATCGTGGGAATGAAATGAATTTAATGAGCCTGGGTCTCTTTTTAATGATTTAAAATCTGATCTGGAATGAACAGTAGTTGAAGTGCCCAGTGGTCGTAAACCCAGTTTACGGTCCGTATTTCGTGGTCGTATTTAAGCATATCAAAACCAAAAAAGTATGCTAAGGATCATGGTGATTTACGATCACAGTTTACGGGTCGTATTTCAATTTACGGTCCGTATTCCAAGTCGTATTTAACCATTTGATCATTTGGCAGAAATTTGAAGTTTTGTAAGTTGGAATACAACATTGTGGTTTACGGGTCGTATTTCATTTTACGACCGACTGGGCCAAAGTGCAAATCTGCAACTTTCACGTCTTCAGAACCTATAATTAGTCATTGTGGAGCATAACCTTATCTCTTATTCCCATTGCCTTTGAAATCTTACTTAGGGTCGTCAAACGTCATTCCCTTCTGATTAAAACACCATATACTCGTATTCTTCGTTAGTCTATTCGTTGTACGTTCATGGGGAAATTTTTGAGGTGTAACAGCTATCGCTTATAGATCTTGCCAGAATGAGGTTCCAGCTCAGACCTCCCATACTCCGCCCGCTCCAGAGTAGCATAGATGAGCTCCAGCACCCCTAGTTCCTCTATTAGATACCTCAGGCCAACAGATGAGTGAGGTTATTCAGTTATTGACCCAGCTAGTAGCCGCTCAGGCCCAACGACAGGGTTCGGGTCATGGCAATAGGGGTGTCAGTGCCAGAGTTTGTGATTTTATTAATCTAGACCCTCCAAAATTCTTTGGGTCGAAACCAGATGAGGACCCGCAGAACTTTATCAATGGGATGCTAAGGACATTGCGGGTGATGCAGCTTCAGATACTGAGTCGGTAGAGTTGGCTTCTTACAGGTTGCGGGATGTGGCCATTCATTGGTATGATACCTGGATGTCTTCTAGAGGGGTTAATGTGCCTCTACCTATTTGACAGGAGTTCATAGATGCCTTTCTTCGACATTATTCTCTGCTATAAATTCAACGGGCCAGAGCTGATAGGGTTTTGAACCTTAGACAGGGGAACATGAGTGCTCGAGAGTATAGCCTTCGTTTTAATTCATTGGCTAGGTATGCTCCAGCTATGGTAGCTGATATGGGAGATCGTGTTCACCGGTTTGTGAGTGGATTAGGGCCATATTTGATTGATGATTGCTTAACAGCCTCACTTCAGCTAGGTATGGATATTTCCCGCATTCAGGCGCACGCTCAAAATCCTGAGGAGCGCCAGCACCAGCGGAGGGTTGAGCATGAGCATGACAAGGGTCAGAGTAAGAGGGCCAGATTTTTAGGGTTCGATAGTGAGTTCAGAGGTGGTCCAAGGCAGCAGTTCTCCAGCCACTCAGTAAATTCAGTAGCCAGTGCACCTCCACAGTTTCCAGGACCCATGTTTGATAGACCTGATAGCTTTGAGCCAGCAGAGAGTTCCAGGGCTACTAGTTCCTAGATCAGGACTGGTTCCAGTCAGATAAGGCCATCTTTACCATGATGTACCTAGTGCGGTAAGTTGCATGCGGGGCTGGGTCTAAATGTTTTTTATACATATGGTCGGCTAGGCCATGTTATGCGGGATTGTTCCTTGAGAGGTGGTGGAGGTGTGGTTCAGCCGATAGGGTTTACAGTTGGTTCTTCGTCATCTGTACGCCTTGCTGGATAGACTTCTCAGACTCCATCCGGTCGTGGTAGAGGTAGAAGTGGAGCACCAAGTTCGAGCGATCCTCAGAACCGCGTCTATGCATTGGTGGGTCGGTAGGATTTTTAGTCTTCGCTCGATGTTGTGACAAGTATATTATTAGTATCTTCTCATGATATATATATATGCATTGATTGATCTAGGATCTACATTGTCGTATGTTACTCCTTTTGTTGCTGGTTAGTTTGGGGTGAAACTTAAGTCGATCAAACATTTTGAGGTGTCTACATCCGTTGGTGATCCAGTGATAGCTAAACGGGTATATAGAAATTGTGTGGTCATAGTCTGTGATCGTCATACAGTGATAGATTTAATTGAGTTAGATATGATCGAATTTGATGCAATTATGCTTATGGATTGGTTGACTTCTTGTTATGCTAATATTGATTGTAGAACAAAGATGGTTCGATTTCATTTCTCAAGAGAGCCAGTTCTAGAGTGGAAGGGTAATACAGCATCGCCGAAAGGTAGGTTCAATTCCTATCTCAAGGCAAGGAATAAGATTGCTAAAGGTTACATTTATCATTTAGTTCGGGTTCAGGATACAGAAACAAAGCCACGGACTCTTTAATCTGTTCCAGTTGTTAATGAGTTTCCAGATGTATTTCCGGACAAGCTTTCAGGTCTTCCACTAGAGCGAAAGACTGACTTTGCCATTTATGTATTACCGGATACTAAGCCAATATCTATTCCTTCTTATAGAATGGCACCTGCAGCATTGAGAGAGTTGAAGGAGCAACAGACGGATTTTCTTAAAAAAGGCTTTATCAGGCCTAGTTCATCCCCGTGGGGGAGCACCTGTGCTATATGTAAGAAAGAAAGATGGCTCGTTATGAATGTGTATCGATTATAGGCAGCTGAATAAGGTGACAACAAAGAACAAATATCTACTTCCGTGAATCGATGATTTATTTGATCAATTGCAAGGGTGCTAAATGGTTTTTGCAGATAGATTTAAGATCAGGATATCACCAAGTGAGGGTCAGAGAGAAAGATATCCCAAAGACGACTTTTTGAACTAGAAATGGTCATTTCGGGTTTCGGGTGATATCATTCGGGTTGACTAATGCACCGGCGACATTCATGGATTTAATGAACAGTGTATTCAGGCCCTTTCTAGATCTATTCGTGATTGTGTTTATTATGATATTCTTGTATACTCTCGATCAGTAACAGAGCATGCAGATCATTTACGCACTGTTCTTAAAGTTCTCCAAGCCCGGAAGTTGTATGCAAAATTCAAAATTCTCTAAATGTGAGTTCTGGTTGAATTCTGTGACTTTTCTGGAGCACATTATTTTAGCTGATAGTATTCGGGTGAATACACAAAAAAGTGAAGCTGTGAAGACTTGACTGAGACCCACAACACCTATGGAGGTTAGTAGTTTCCTGGGTTTGGCAGGCTATTATTGAAGATTTGTAGAAGGTTTTTCTTCTATTTCTGCACCACTGACAAAGCTGACTCAGAAAGTAGCTAAGTTCCAGTAGACAGATGCTTGTGAGCGAAGTTTTTAGGAGTGGAAGAATAGATTGACTTCGGTTTCATGGTGTTCCTATATCTATTATCTCTGACAGAGGTGCACAGTTTACAACTAATTTCTGGAGGTCTTTGCAGAAGGGGTTGGGGAATCAGGTGAGTCTTAGCACAACATTTCATCTCCAGAAAGACAGACAAGTTATGCATACTATTCAGACTCTCGAAGATATGTTAAGGGCATGTGTGTTAAACTTCAGAGGTCGCTGGGATGATCATTTTCCACTTATTGAATTTGCATACAACAATAGTTGTCATTCCAGTAACTAGATAGCCCCGTATGAGGCTCTATATGGGCGGAAGTGTAGACCACTAATTGGATGGTTCTAAGTAGGGGAGACTAAGTTAGTAAGACCAGATTTGATCCAACAAGTGGTGGAGATGGTCAAACTTATTCAGGATTGAATATTGTCAGCCCAAAATCGTCAGAGGTCTTATGCAGATAATCACCGACTAGACGTAGAATTTCAAATTGATGACTGGGTGTTCCTGAAGATGTCACCCATGAAAAGCGTCATGAGATTTGGGGCCAGTGTCGATTTGGCCCAGACGCTTGTTATGCATGCGGTCAGCCAAGCCATATGGTGCGTGATTGCCCCTCAAGAGGTAGTAGAGGAACAGTTCAGGCCACAGGGTCAGCAACTGGGTCTTCATCATCTATACGCCCTCCGAGGCGGGGCTCACAGACACCAGTTAGTCGGGTAGAAGTAGAGGAGGAGCTCCCAGTTCTAGCGGTCCTTAGCACCATATTTATGCCCAGGCTGGGTGACAGGATCTTGAGTCCTCCCCTGATGTTGTTACAGGTATATTATCGGTATTTTCTCATGATATATATGCATTGATTGACCCAGGCTCCGCATTGTCATATGTTACTCCTTATATTGCTGGTCGATTTGGGGTAAAATCAGATCAATCAAACATTTCGAGGTATCTATACACGTTGGTGAACTGGTAATAGCTAGCCGAGTATATAAAAATTGTGTAATTGTGATTTGTAATCATCGTACTGTGGTTGTTTTACATGAGTTGAAAATAGTGGATTTTGATGTTAGTATGTGCATGGATTGGTTGGCTTCTTGCTATGCCAATGTTTATTGTAGAACAAAAATGGTTCACTTCCAGTTTCTAAGAGAACCAGTTTTTGAATGGAAGGAAAATACAGCGTCTCCGAGAGGTAGGTCTATTTCCTATCTCAAGGCAAGGAAGAAGATTGCTAAAGATTGTATTTATCATTTAGTCCAGGTTCAAGATATAGAAGCCGAATCGCCGACTCTTCAGTCTATCCCTGTAGTGAATGAGTTTCCGGATGTATTCCCGGATGAGATCCTAGGCCTTCCCCCAGAGCGGGAGATTGATTTTGCTATTGATGTGCTACCGAGTACCAAGCCTATATCTATTCCTCCTTTTAGAATGGCTCTCGCAGAATTGAAAGAGTTCAAGGAACAATTGAAGGACTTGCTTGAGAAAGGCTTTATTAGGCCTAGTTCATCCCCTTGGGGAGCACCCGTGCTGTTTGTAAGAAAGAAAGACGGCTCTTTGCGAATGTGTATTGATTACAGACAACTGAATAATGTGACGATCATGAACAAATATCGGCTACCAAGGATTGATGACTTATTTGATCAATTACAGGGTTCTAAATGGTTTTCAAAGATAGACTTGAGATCCGGCTATCATCAGGTGAGAGTTAGGGAGGAAGATATTCCTAAGATGGCCTTTAGAATAAGATATGGTCATTTTGAGTTCCAGGTAATGTCATTTGGGCTAACTAATGCACCGACAGTATTCATAGATTTGATGAACAACGTGTTCAGGCCTTTCCTAGACTTTTTTGTGATTGTGTTCATTGACGATATTCTAGTATATTCTCAGTACGAGGCAGAGCATGCAGATCATTTACGTATCGTTCTTAGAATTCTTCAAACTCGGGAGCTATTTGCAAAATTTTCAAAGTATGAGTTCTGGTTGAATTCGGTGACCTTATTGGGGCATATTATTTCCGCTGATGGTATTCGGGTGGATACCCAGAAGATTGAGGCTGTGAAGACTTGGCAAAGGCCTACAACGCCTATAGAGGTTTGTAGATTTATGGGCTTAGCAGGTTATTATAGAAGATTTGTAGAAGGCTTTTCTTCTATTTCTACACCATTGATAAAGCTAACTCAGATATTAGCTAAGTTTCATTGGACAGATGCTTGTGAATGCAATTTTCAATATTTAAAGAATAGATTAACTTCAGCCCCGGTTCTGACACTCCCAGAAGGATTGAAAGGCTATGTTGTCTATTGTGATACTTCAGGGTGTGTGTTGATACAACACGGTAAGATTGTTGCTTATGCATCAAGGAAACTGTAAAAATACGAGGAAAACTATCCAACCCATGATCTTGAGTTAGCTGCGGTGATTCATGCATTGAAGATGTGGAGACATCATTTGTGTGGTGTTCATGTTGATATTTATCCGGATAACAAGAGCCTCCAGTACATTTTCAAGCAGAAAGAGTTGAATTTACGGTAAAGGCGATGGTTCGAGTTGTTGAAAGATTATGATGTCGACATTCTATATCATCCTGGGAAGGCAAACGTTGTGGCTGATGCTCTTAGCCGTAGATATATGGGTAGCTTATGTGATATTCAGCTAGAGAAAAGAGAATTAGCTCATGGGCTCTAGCAGTTAGCTAGCCTAGGAGTTCGGGTAATGGACTTGGGCGATACGGGAGCTACTATTCAGCCGTTTCATCACTAGTAGTTGAAGTGAGGGAGCACCAGTATGAGGATCCCATACTAGTTCGTTACAGAAATACACTTCCTCAGAAGGAAAAGTCATCCTTTGAAATTTCTGGAGATGGAGTTCTCTGATGTCGAGGCAGGTTGTGTGTTCCCGATGTTGTAGGATTACGTCATCAGATTTTGAAAAAGGCCCATAGTTCCCATTATTCTGTTCACCCTGGAGCAACAAAAATGTACCATGATCTGAAATCCATATAATGGTGGAATGGAATGAAGAAAGACAGCGAAAATCGTGGCTCAATGTCCTAACTGCCAGCAGGTGAAGATTGAAGACTAAAAGCCCGGTGGGTTTTTGCAAGCTATGGAAATTCCGACTTGAAAATGGAAAGTGATTAACATGGACTTTATCGCAGGGTTACCCCGTTCTAAGCGTAAATACGATTCTATACGGTAATTGTGGACAGACTTACGAAGTCAGCTCATTTCCTACCAGTCAGAACTACATACGCAGCTAAAGATTATGGAAAGCTTTATGTCAAAGAGATAGAATGACTCCATGGTGTCCCAGTATCTATTATTTTTGATAGAGGGACACAGTTTACAATCAATTTCTGAAAGTCCTTTTAAGATGGTTTGGGGACTCAGGTAAATCTTAGTACAACATTTCATCCACAGACTGATGGACAAGCTGAGCGTACCCTCCAGACTCTCGAGGATATGCTGCGGGCATGTTTGTTGGATTTTGAAGGTTGTTGGGAGGATCACTTGCCACTTATTGTGTTTGCTTATAACAACAATTATCATTCCAGTATCCAGATAGTCCCGTATGAGGCTTTATATGGGCGCAAGTGCAGATCGCCAATTGGGTGGTTCGAAGTGGGAGAAACTAAACTAATAGGGCCAAACTTGATCCAGCAAGCCATAGAAAAGGTCAAACTTATGCAGGATCAATTAATTATATCTCAGAGTCATTAGAAATCCTATGCAGATAATCGTCGATGAGATTTAGAGTTCCAAGTGAAAGACTGGGTATTCTTGAAGGTGTCGCCAATGAAGGGCGCCATGAGATTTGGCAAAAAGGGCAAGCTTAGTCTTCAGTATATTGGGCCTTATGATATTGTACAAAAGGTGGGCCAAGTTGCTTATGAATTAGATCTACCCTCGGATTTGGAGTCAATCCCTCCGATTTTCCGTGTATCGATGCTTCTCAAGTGCATCGGAGATCCTTCCAGAATCGTACCGGTAGATGATGTCCAAGTCACCGAGAAATTGTCTTATGAAGAAGTTCCCATTGTCATTCTAGATAGACAAGTTCGGAGACTCAGAACCAATGATTTAGCTTCGGTTAAAGTCTCTTGAAGGAACAATAAAAGAGAGGAAAGGACTTGGGAAGCTGAGGAAGATATGAAGTTGAGATACCCGTATTTATTTTTGCCCCAGAGGAGACTCAAGCGGAGACGCCATTGCCCTCAGGTATAAAACACTTTCTTTTGATGACTTCTTGGTCGTGTGTAGCCATTGTTATTGTTGTTGTTGTTGTATCCCTGTGAGGCGATATATTGTTGGTTTTTGTGGCAGGATGGTAGTGCTATATTACAGGAGAAACTCTGCCGAAATTTTTGTAGAATCCCTAAGAGTCTAACATTTGAGGACGAATGTTCCTAAGGGGGGAGGAATGTTACATCTCGAAAATTTCATGAGTAGACTAACGCAAGCCTAAAGTGAACATGGGGTCCTTATGAGATTAAGGAGAGTATATGATAACTTTAAGTGGGTACATTAAGATTTTGAAGTCGTATGAATCGGTGGGATTAAGTTTGTCGAAGGAAGTAGAATGTAAGTCATGTTTGGGATGATTTCACAACGATTGAGTTATACTTTGTTTAGTAATGACTTGAGGAAGAGCTATAGGGACCCTTAGATGGTTAGTGAAGTGTTATACAAGTGCCAAGAAAGTTCCACAAGGATTGTGAGTCAAACGAATCGAAATGAGCGACTTATAGGATGGGGTCAATTTGACAAAACATTTGACGGACCGTAGGATAGTTGACGGCCCGTCAAATGGTGGAGGACCACCGTATAATAGTCACAGTGAGCCATGTTGGCCTGAGCACTGTGACAGTGAACTTTGTGGGCACAGAATTGCCCGACGGGATTTTAAGTCACGCTTCATATATTTCGTTTTATATCATTTGGACTCATTTTTCCCCAAATCAGATCCTTGAGCTCTCCAAAATCATCCCTCTAATTCTATAAACCAATCCCAGCCAAATCCAAGAGAATCAAGAGATTCAAGTGCTGAGAAACTTCCTAGGGTTTTTGGAACTCAATATTTCCTATGGTGTTGATGTTGGAGACTTCACTTTAGTGGGGTAAGTTGATCCAAGACTGGTTCTTGAGTGATTAAGGTAAGATTTTACATCTTTTACATATGGTTAAGGTTGTTTGATTGTTATACCATGCGGGTGATGGAAGAAAAGTTAAAATAGAGTTCATGTATGAACTTGGAGATATTATGAGCTATAGGTTAACTAGAATTGTAATTCTTGGAATGTTATGAGTATAATCTTGTTGGGGTGATACTAATGATGTTGAGGAAGTATTTCACGTAAGTATATATGGTGTTGTGTTGTAGCTATGGTAATGAGTGATCATGAAAGGGAGTTTTGGGGGATTAGAAGCATAATGAATTCCGATGTCACCATTGATTCATTAACCTAGGGGACTATTATGTATGAAGGAAGGAAGTGGTTTGAATTGTATCCAATATGTGTGAACATTTGACCTGATAAAAGAATTCAGTTCGCAAATGAGAAATAAGTCAAACCATGCGATGAAAGTAACCCCGGCATTATATGGAATAGAGGAGTTGAAGGATCGCTAGGGTCGGCTATATGACTACCAAAGACGGTTAATACTCGAATGTTACAGGTATATGAGAACATTCTTAGATGGATTAGAATATTCCCTAGTACAGAAGAAGGAAATGTACTGGCTTGAAGGAGTCAAAATTCGAGATGAACTAATATAGCAAGGATGTACTAAAAAAAGTGAAAATGGACTAAATGCAAGTATATTATGAGACAAACATGAAAAAGGAGGCAAGACAAGATGATGAAGGTTTAGTAAATCAAAGAGAATAAGTTTTGTCAAATGCGATGCGTGGTGTTCTGGATTATGATTCGAATCGCTCGTACCAGAGAAATATTGGTTACAATTAAATATGCAGCAAACGTACCCCCAAAAGGTAATAGAAGAAATCAGAAGGCCTACAAGTGACCAAGGATAAGCATCAGGGACAGTGGGGATTACTAAAGATAAATCGTAGCACTGGAAGAGATGAGAGTTTTTTTTTTTAAAAAAAAGAGGAATATTTATAGGAATTTCAATGATCGTCAAAAGAAAGGAAGACAGTACGCCTATGGATAGCACAATAGCAGTACTGCCCGAGACTAGAAAATACATCCTGCGTCGTGAAATCATAAGTCACCGTTTATATTAAATTGTGAGAGTATATGTCATAGGACCATATAAATAATCGTCCTGATGAAATGGCTAGTAAAATGGTGTGGGGACGACAATAAATATTTGAAGAAGAATGAAAGCTAGTTAAGTCCTAATTAGCCGCTAGTATAGGAGAGCCAAGGACTTAAAGAGGGAAGGACACTCGTATTGAAAGGAAGGTGTGATTAAGTAATATTTTACTTTAGTCCCATGCTTATGAGTTATTTTGTAATTATGTTAAGATTTGAGGAGAGGAAATTGGAGGAAAGATTCAAACATGGATTTGAAGATCTTTTGAATAGTAGATTAGCTTGAGGTATGATCATTTGTATGTTGTAAGTATAATCTTGTTATGAGGGATAACAATGATGATAAGAAAATATTGTATACAAGTGTATAAGGGATGGTGCTGAGGTTGTTGTATGGGTTGAATTGAGTCCCATTTGAATATAAATCCCTTGGCTATGGTATTTTTGACGCACTGGATGAGTAATCCGAAGTAAAGTAATGAATGAGAATAATAAGCCATTAGGAAGAAAATATTATTTCAAACTATCTGGGCGCTACCATAGGTGGAACTATGATAACATTGTAAGGAATTAAGGAGTCCGACCAAAGAATTAAAAAGGAGATGAGATAATATGTATGTAAAATCGATTAGTACTAAGAGGGATAATCTAAAGTAGCGCCAGATAAGTAAGCAAGGAAAAGTGCCACAGCCGAATAAGAAAGTTATCCACTGGCAGAGAAATAGAGGGCTACGAAACAGGAGGGACTAAGTCAACAGAAGGTGAAGTCATGGAAGTAGACGAAGATAAGATCGCAGGAAAAGGATTCAAGGATATAAATAAAGGAGATGGACATTTAAGGAATTAAGAGATCCGCTTGATTGATAAACCAAAATGACAGATAAGTGCATCGGACTACGGGAAAGACTTATTAAGTGAGAGTCGGGCAAAGGTTAAAAGTAGAAGGATAACCCTAAAGGAAATGATCAAAGGATATCGCGTTTGATTGGAACAAGCGGGTGACAATGAAACCTGATGGAACAAGCAACATGATGGCTCTTATTGGAAAAGGGATGAATGAAGGTTGTAGACAAAGGAAATAATGAAAGATTCGAATTCGCTGCACGACTAGGTATCTTGGTTATTCTTCGACAAACTTCTGAATTCACCCCTAATTTATTAGCCGAACTAAGGATCAGAAACTTTAAGAGTAAATCGAAGGAAAGGAATCATTAAAGAAGAGATTTGAGATGTTTTGATATAAGTACAAGAATTATTGTTAGCTAGCCCAAGTGCAAGAAGTCCAATTAAAGAAAAGAGAAACTAAGCGAGAAATTTCGGTGTTAAACTAGTTGAAAGATAAAGTACCGCAGAGATTAATTCGACTACTATAGAAAGAGATACTACAATATGACTAGTCTTGAGGTTATCTTTAAGGGAGGAAGAATAAGAATAAGTAAACTCCATGAAAACAAAGGCCTGGGATATCTGTAAAACGTAAGAAAGATATGTGGAGATCAAAGAGAACAAGAATTTCTGAATAAAGAGAAGATGGGATCAAAATTGGCTAAAAGTATTTGGTAAGTACTAGATAAAAGAGCATATAAGAATGTAAACGATGGAGGTTGAAGAGACAATGAGAACGATAAAGCATGAAGAGTTAGCAGATAGACAGATAATAAGAAAAGGGATGACCTTGAGTACGGGCATAAATTTTGGTCACAAAAGAAGAAGGTAAACTGATTAATTCGGATAAGTTCAGTTTTAAATTAGCAAGTAAGACTGTAAGTAAGCAAAGTAAATACCGACAAATGCTGGTTAGAATATTGACATCCACCTCAGAGCGAACTCTACTTCACCATTCGAGGACGAATGTTTTTGAAGGGGGGGGGGGGGAGAATGTTACACCCCGTAGTTTTGTACGTTGAGAATCATAAGTGTTGATTGTTTTAAGTATGGACATTAGAGTTACCTTCAAGAATATATGAGATTATATGCGCCAATCTTATGGATATGAGGGTTTAAGTTGATATAATAAGCTATGGAAGGATTGGAGGGCAAGTGAATCAAGGAAATTAAATTTGTTGGAACTTTGAAGAAAATATGAGGGGCAATTTTTGCCCAACTTGGAGGAATAGTATATTTTAGTAGATGAGGTGTTTTGGAGCAAAACAAAAGCTTAAATTGAAGTTCATGAAGTTTAGTTTCCAACGTAACAAACCGTTTGTTGATAGGACATCGGAGTAGAGAGTTATGGACGTTACAAGTTAGGCTGCCAGAGCAAAAAATTACCCTACTTGAATGCTACCATAGTGCCGCGAACGCGAAGAGTAACTCTGAGAAACCCTTCGCAAATGAAACCCAAGGCCGCGAACACGAAGGGCAAATTGAAGTCAGTTTCCACCGACTTCAACCCTCTATATAAGAGCCAAAACCCCTCATTTTTCTCCCAATAATTCCTTAAAACACTTAGCAACATATGAGAGCATAGATATAACACAAAAGTGAGGATTTTGAATAATTTCAAGTGCTATAGTATTAATCGAGACCGGATAACGTATAGTTGCGATTATAGTATTGTCTTGCGATGGAGTTGGCTTGGATTCAAGGTGAATATTGAAGATATTATTTCTCTAGCGAGGACAAGGTATGAATCTTCCCTTATTGATATTGATTTCGGTTTATTTACGAAGATAGATTTATTAAATTATCGTATAGTGAACTTTTGATGGAGAAATTGAATAAACAGCGTGTGGGATGTTTATGGAGTATTTTGGTGTTGATATTATTATTGTTGATGCTAGTATTGTTGTTGTTGCTGTTGGTTGTTGGTATTGTGATTTCAGGCTAGGCAGATAAACGGGGGAGATGCTGCCCGAATTTTGGCAGATTCAAAATGGATTTAAATTAAGGGATTAAGACAAGAATATGATGATGAGCCTAACAATAGTATGAATGGTTGTATATGTAGATTACGAGACTGCGAATGATCTTAAGTGAATGGCAAGACAGGAAGTAAGTTGGAAGTCGAGAAAGTATCATCCAGGTATGTTAAGGCTAGTCCCTTTCTTTCAAAAGGCATGATTCCTATGTTATGATTCCATATATGTTTCCATAACCTTCTTACTTCCAAAAGTTAGAAGTTCATGATTCTTAAAAGCTTCTTATGATACTAAAGATGAGATGTTTTCTATGATGAACATGACGATGATGATTTTAATTCTAAAAATTCCAAAGCTTATGATTTTTATACTATTATGAGATTATTGAGTAATTTTATGGATCCCTTTATTTCATTATTATTGTTGATCTCACCTTATGAATAGTTCCTTCAAGGTGGGATATAGCGATGATGATTATTCCATAATATAATCGAAGACTACCGACCTTATGTCAGTCCGACTGAGTAGTGGCTTTTATTGGGCTCTCATGCATGCTCTTTACATTAGGTATATGTAATTAATATATTTATGGATCGGACCATTCGTTCCGCGGAAATATTATATATTTATAGATTGGGCCGTACGTTCCTCGGCACTAACATATAAAATATGGACCGGGCCGTACGTTTCTCGACACTAACATACGAAATATGGATCGGGCTGTACGTTCCTCGGCACTAACATATGAAATATGGATCGGACCGTACATTCCTCGGCACTAATATATGAAATATTGATCGGGCCATACGTTCCTCGACACTAACTTATGAAATATGGATCGGGTCGTACGTTCCTCGGCACGAACACATGATATATGGATCGGGTTGCACGCTCCACAACACTAACACACACACAGATATATATATATCTCTGCGTGTGTGTGTGTGTGTGTGTATGTGTGCGAGTGTGTGTGTGTGTGTGTGTGTATGTGCTTACTTACATATGATTTTTAAGATGTACAGGATATCTCTCTTATTCCATGTTACCTTTCATATCTATATTATGTTGTTATTCATGCCTTATACACTCAGTACATTATTCGTACTGACGTCCCTTCTTGTGGGCGTTCCGCTCATGCCCGCAGGTAGGCAGGGAGATGGATCAGACCCATAGGTGTTTTATCAGCGGATTCTCAGGAGCACTCCACTTACTTCGGAGCTGCATCTATTTGGTATTGCTCCTTATGATCATTGGTATTCTATGTAGAGGCTCGTAGACGTGTGTGTACAGTTAGGCATTTTATAGCTCCACCGGTTCATATTATTGTATAATATATTGGTATCCTTGTCGGCTGGTGATGATGAGCATAATTGTTGATGATTATATAGAGATGCACTAATATGTTGTGGTATGTGTCCTTACCGGTTATGACAACCATGAGCTACCATTGGAGTCCACCCAATAATGATTATGAGATGTATGCTTAGAGGTACTCGGTAGGTTAGCTCCGGGTGCCCGTCATGGCCCTCTGGTTGGGTCGTGAAAGAAAACATGAGGCAAACTATCCAACCCATGATCTTGATTTAGCTGCGGTGATTCATGTTGATATTTATATGGATCACAAGATCCTCCTGTATATTTTCAAGCAAAATAAGTTGAATTTATGGCAAAGGCGATGGTTGGAGTTGTTAAAAGATTATGATGTCGACATTCTATATCATCCTGGGAAGGTGAACATTGTGGCTGATGCTCTTAGCCGTGGATCTATAGGTAGCTTATGTGATGTTCAGCTAGTGAAAAGAGAATTAGCTCGTGGGCTCCAGCAGTTAGCTAGCCTAGGAATTCGGGTAATGGAATTGGGCGATACGGGAGCTACCATTCAGTCGTTTCATCACTAGTAGTTGAAGTGAAGGAGCACCAGTATGAGGATCCCATACTAGTTCGTTACAGAAATACACTTCCTGAGAAAGAAAAGTCATCCTTTGAAATTTCTGGAGATGGAGTTCTCTGATGTCGAGGCAGGTTATGTGTTCCTGATGTTGTAGGATTACGTCATCAGATTTTGAAAGAGGCCCATAATTCCCGTTATTATGTTCACCCTGGAGCAACGAAAATTTACCATGATCTGAAATCCATTTATTGGTGGAATGGAATGAAGAAAGACATAGCGGAATTCGTGACTCAATGTCCTAACTGCCAGCAGGTGAAGATTGAACACCAAAAGTCCGGTGGGTTGTTGTAAGCTATGGAAATTCTTACTTGAAAATGGAAAGTGATTAATATGGACTTTATCGCAGGCTTACTTTGTTCTACGCATAAATACGATTCTATACGGTAATTGTGGGCAGACTTACGAAGTTAGCTCATTTCCTACCAGTCAGAACTACATACGCAGCTAAAGATTATGGAAAGCTTTATGTCAAAGAGAGAGAATGACTCCATGGTGTCCCAGTATCTATTATTTTCGATAGAGGGACACAGTTTACAGCCAATTTCTGAAAGTCCTTTTAAGATGGTTTGGGGACTTAGGTAAATCTTAGTACAGCATTTCATCCACAGACTGATGGACAAGCTAAGGGTACCCTCTAGACTCTCGAAGATATGCTGCGGGCATGTCTGCTGGATTTTGAAGGTTGTTGGGAGGATCACTTGCTGCTTATTGAGTTTTCTTATAGCAACAATTATCATTCCAACATCCAGATAGTCCTATATGAGGCTTTATATGGGCGCAAGTGCAGATCGCCAATTGGGTGGTTCGAAGTGGGAGAAACTAAACTAATAGGGCCAAACTTGATCCAGCAAGCCATAGAAAAGGTCAAATTTATGCAGGATCAATTAATAATAGCTCAGAGTCGTCAGAAATCCTTTGCAGATAATCGTCGACAAGGTTTAGAGTTCCAAGTGAAAGACTGGGTATTCTTGAAGGTGTCGCCAATGAAGGGCATCATGAGATTTGGCAAATAGGGCAAGCTTAGTCTTCAGTATATTGGGCCTTATGATATTGTACGCAAGGTTGGCCAAGTGGCTTATGAATTAGATCTACCCTCGGATTTGGAGTCAATCCCTCCGATTTTCCATGTATCGATGCTTCTCAAGTGCATCGGAGATCCTTCCAGAATCATACCGGTAGATGATGTCCAAGTCACCGAGCAATTGTCTTATAAAGAAGTTCCCATTGCCATTCTAGATAGACAAGTTCGGAGACTCAGAACCAATGATTTTGCTTCGGTTAAAGTCTTTTGGAGAAACAATAATAGAGAGGAAAGAACTTGGGAAGCTGAGGAAGATATGCAGTTCAGATACCTGTATTTATTTCTGCCCCCAGAGAAGACTCAGGCGGAGACGACATTGCCCTCAGGTATAAAACGCTTTCTTTTGATGACTTCTTGGTTGTGTGTGGCCATTGTTATTGTTGTTGTTGTTGTAGCCCTGTGAGGCGATATATTATGGGTTGTTGTGGCAGCATGGTAGTGCCATATTACGGGGAAACTCTGCCGAAATTTTTGTAGTATCCCTAAGAGTCTAACATTTGACGACGAATGTTCCTAAGGGGGGAGGAATGTTACATCTCAAAAACTTCGAGTCGTTTGAATCATGAGTAGACTAACGCGAGCCTAAAGTGAACATGAGGTCCTTATGAGATTAAGGAGAGTATATATGATAACTTTAAGTGGGTACATTAAGATTTTGAAGTCATATGAATAGGTGGGATTAAGTTTGTTGAAGGAAGTAGAATGTAACTCATGTTTGGGATGATTTCACAATGATTTAGTTATACTTTGTTTAGTAATGACTTGAGGAAGAGCTATAGGGACCCTTAGATGGTTAACAAAGTGTTATACAAATGATAAGAAAGTTCCATAAGGATAGGGAGTCAAACGAATCGAAACGAGCGACTTATAGGATGGGTCAATTTGACGAAACATTTGACGGACCGTAGGATAGTTGACGGCCCATCTAATGGTGGAGCACCACCGTATAACAGTCACAGTGAGCTATGTTGGGCTGAGCACTTTGACGGACCGTAGGAATTTTGACGGTCCGTCAAAGTAGGCACAGGATTGCCCGACGGGATTTTAAGTCACGCTTTATATTTTTTTTTATATCATTTGGAATCAATTTTTCCCCAAATCAGATCTTTGAGCTCTCCAAAACCCTCTCTCTAAGTATATAAACCAATCCAAGCCAAATCCAAGAGAATCAAGTGATTCAAGTGCTAAGAAGCTTGCTAGGGTTTGTGGAACTCAAGATTTCCTATGGCGTTGATGTTGGAGACTTCACTTTTGTGGGGTAAGTTGATCCAAGACTTTTTCTTGAGTTATTAAGATAAGATTTTACATCTTTTACATATGATTACGGTTGTTTAATTGTTATACCATGCGGGTGAAGGAAGAAAAGTGAAAATAGAGTTCAAGTCTGAACTTGGAGATATTATGAGCTATAGGTTAACTTGAATTTTAATTCTTGGCATATTATGAGTATAATCTTGTTGTGGTTGATACTAATGATGTTAAGGAAGTATTTCACATAAGTATATATGGTGTTGTGTTGTAGCTATGGTAATGAGTGATCTTGAAAGGAAGTTTTGGGGATTAGATGATGCTTAAATTACATGAAGTCTCTTGATCATGGTATTTTTAATAATGTTATTGTTGTTTGGGTGTTGTGTTGGAGTTTGGTAGAAGTAGATGAAATAGGGGAAATGCTGCCCAATTTTCGCTAGCTTACGAATTATACTAGTTTTAACATAAGGGTGTCTTTGAAGCCTAACCTTGGTATGAACCCTCTTAAATATAGATTTCTCGGGCTTTGGAAGTGAACGTTAAATTGTTAATGTTAAACCTCGAAAAATTCCATGTTGTTGCATAGTAAATAGACTAATGCAGGGTAAGAAGTATACGATGTTTCTATAAGTAAGAAAGGTTATTCAACGATTCTAGTTAAGGTTTCAAATATGTTGGAAGTAAGAGGAGAAAGTTCCTTACGAAAGACAAAGTATATGTTGTGTTTTGGAAAAGTTCCGTAAAGTACCGAGCCAATGTTGACTTAATGATGTCTTAAAGAAAAGTGATAACGCTCCTTAGATTGCTAATGAAGTGTTAAACAAGTGTTAAGAAGGTTCCATAAGGATTGGAGATTAAAGGACGGAAACAATTTTAGAGATATGGGGTTATACGACTGCTTATACGGTCCGTATAAAATTATACGGTCCGTATAACACCCAACAGGAAGATGTTTTCAATGATGGCGAACCACGGTCACTTATACGGACCGTACAATGTTATACTCACCGTATAAGTGTCCGTAGGACACCCGACGGGCTGACTTAAGTTCAAGTATTTAAATGTGATCCCACTTCATTATTTTTCATTTTCCACACTTCTCCACTTCTCTCCAAGTCTCTAGAGCATTCCATAAATTTCATATACAATAATTTAAGGGAAATCAAAGGTTCATATCATAAATTCAAGTGAATAAAGTGCAAGGAAGCTCTTGGGGTTGCTAGAGTCAAGAAATCTATTGGAAGTGAAGCTAGGGGTTTTCCTCAAGTGGAGTATTGCTATCCAAAACTCATTCCTGCTTAATCAAAGGTAAGTTTTATGATCATTTCATGTTATTTGGACTATGGAGAGGTTGAAAGACTTGGATTATAGAAGAAAATAGAATATGGGTTACAAACATGAGAATAGTGACAATGTTGAGTAATAGCTTAATATGAATCACGATTCTTGATATGTTGTGACTATGATTATGTTATAAATGATCTTAGGAACATAAGAGGAACATTATGTGAGGATGAATGAAATGTTGTATTATGGCCCTGAAATGGAAGTAGGAGGATCGAATAATGTATGGTTGGTGAATATTGTTGGATATGATATGAGGAATGTTATTATTGATAATTTGGAGTTGTTAACAATATGGAGAAAGTAGTAGAAACAAAGGAGATGCTGCCCTATTTTCTCTAGCTTTAGTTCAACACGCTTATGTTATCGACTATCTAATATTGGTATGAACTCTCCTGAAGGTAGAAACGTGAATATTGGAGGGGAACGTTCAGGCGATAGAGTAGCTAAATAAAAAGGTATGTGAGGCTAGTCCCTTCTTTCTAAGGCATGATTCGTATGAAATGATTTTCCCTATCTCTTCATGACTTTCTTACATCCCAAAAACTATGAGTCAATATTGATAAAGAGCTTCATATGAGATAAGATAAGAGACACGCCATGAGTATGATAATGATGATGATGAGTCTAAGTCTAGAGATTATAAGGCCTATGATATGATGTTTCTACATAGCTAATGATCCCAATTATGATTCTTTGATGTTGTTCATTGTGCTACACTCACCTTATATGATAATTCCTTCAAGGTGAGGAATAATGCTTATGAAACTCCATAATGGAATCGGGGGTTCATGACCTTACATCACCCCGATAGAGTATAGTCTGTCTTGAGTTTTTATGCATGATCCATGATGAGTATATGATGATGATATTATACTGCGCCTATATGGCCGGGCAGACACTGCTAAGGCGGGCAGTGTATACACCATCTCTAGATGGCATGGGCAGACACCACTAGTGGGCGGCATGAGATGGTTACCCCGGAGGCGGGAGGCCTGCACGTAGCCTAATGATGATCACACCGTACCTGTATGGTCGGGAAGCTTATACATATATGCATACATGATATGATGACGTTTATGAAGTAAGTTACCATGCATTATTTCATTCTTAAGTGTCAGTAAGTTACAGATTGTTCTTCACTCGATGTCTCCTTATTTCATTGATATGTCATTATTGTTTAGGCCTTACATACTCAGTACAATGTTCGTACTGACGTCCTTTTCTTTGGACGTTGTTTTCATGCCCATAGGTAGACAGGGAGGTGACCCAGATTCATAGGAGCTATCAGCAGATTTACAAGAGTACTCCTTTACTCCGGAGGTGCTATTTTTGAGATACTATTTTTGTGTACATATTTGGGCACGCCGGGGTCCTGTCCCGTCCTTATGTCTTATACTCTAGTAAAGGCCTGTAGATATATATGTGTGGGTAATATGGTCTCATGATTTTCCTCATTGTATATATATATATATATATATATATATATATATATATATTATTTTGATAGCCGAAGGGCTTATGTATATAAATGTAGCTATGCTTGAAATTGAAAATGGTTTTCCTTATGACTAGAAGTGTGAGCGTAATAGATAAATGCAGAATAAGTATGATGACTAGCAGTATGAGTAGTGCTCAGTAGTCAGCTCCAGGTACCCATCATGGTCCCCTAGTCGGATCATGACAGTTAAGAAGATAGAAAGGTATGTAAAGCTAACCCTTCTTTCGTAAGGCATTATCCCATTGTTGTATACCTTCACGTGGAAATCCTTAAACGTCTTCTATGATGACTTCATTCCTAGAATCACTAAAGCTCATAGTTCTTAGTAGTCCCATAAATCATTGATTCCCTCCTATGATAATTGATCTTCCAAGGGAAAGATATAGTGAAAATTGTGATGATGATGATGATGTTGCTTTTACTTATGTAATCATATATGAATATACATATATATAAAGCTATGTTGTAACACTGAGTCCTATATGGCCGGGTATGCTTCACACCGAGTCCTATATGTCAGGGTATGCTACACACCGAGTCCTATTAAGGTCGGGTATGTCATAATAATAATGCTAAGTATATTATGTATCTATATATATATATATATATATATATATATATATATATATATATATATATATATATATATATATATATATATATGTATGCAAAGTCCCCTCCAAGGAAAAGTGGTAAGTAAATTTGATGAACACCTCAAGAGGCACTAATGGCTCTTTTATCTCATGTGATCATTCATGCTTTTATCATGTTATTGCCTATGCTTTACATACTCAGTACATTGTTCTTAATGACGTCCTTTTTGTTTATGGACGTTGCATCATGCCCGCAGGTGAACAAGGAGACAGACTTGATCCTTAGGCTGCCATCCAGAGACAGCTTAGAGGAGCTCCATTTGATTCGGAGCTGCAGTATTGGTAATATTATTTTGTGTACATATATGGGCATGGTGGGGCCCTGTCCCGTCTTTATGATGATACATACTCTTTAGAGGGTCGTAGACAATTATATATAGCTAGATGTTTTTGATAGCCTTGTCGACTTGTGTATGTATGGGAATAGTTGTTGATGTTGGTATAAAAAGGTGCTTTAGCTCGATGGAAACTTTCTCATTAATGCATAGAGATTATGAATAGGCCATGTGGCTCACCAAGATATGATTGTGAAAGTATGATGAGGGGTGGTCGGTATGTTAGCTCCGGTTGCCCGTCATGGCCCTCCGGTTAGGTCGTGACAGAATATAACATTTGAGGACATAAGGGGGAGGGGGGGAGATGTTACACCCCTTTATTTTACACGTTGAGTTCCGCCATAAGATAGCTGACGTGGAGTTAAAAAGTCAAGGTCATAAGATATTCTACATGATTATCCTACGTATATGGGAGTTTAAGTTATGTTCAGTAAGTATCATGAAGATTGGAGACTGAACGAACCAAAAGAAACTGCGTGTGACAACTGGGTAACTCAACACCCATTTCGACGGACCGTCAATTTGCACTGTCGAACAACCCTCTGAGAATCATAGACTGCCTTTACTCGACGGTTGCAAGTCGACGGTACAGTCGAGCCTGCAGTCAAAGTACAGGCAGTGGAAAATTTCCTTTTTTTATAAATTAAAAGGGCCACGACCTTGGGTCATTATTTACACCCAAAAATCAGATTTCTCTAGATTCTTCAAACTCTCTCTACCATCTCTACCCATTCATAACTTCCTAAGAAAATTCAAGTGAAAATAAAGCTTTAAAACCCTAAGCTAGTTCATGGAAGATGATGGTCCTTGCTTTTAGTTGAAGTTGTGGTGGATTTGTTTTAAAAAGAAAATTGTGTGAGTTGAAGTTCTTTAAGAATAAGGTATGCTCTTCCTTTTATTACTTATATTGAGTTGATTTGGAGGTTAATACTTCATAAAGGTGAAGGAAATTATGGTAGGTAAAGTTACAAGGTATTGTGTTGTAGTTGTTGATTATGAATGGAATTTGGAAGGAAATTTTGGATTGATTTAAGTGTAAATTAAATATAATCTCATAATTATGGAGTTGTTGACATTGTTGTTGATACTTGGGTGTTGTTTGGAGGATTGGTGGAAGTAGAAGACATA
The DNA here is from genome assembly GCF_019175385.1 of Lycium barbarum. Taxonomy (NCBI): domain Eukaryota; kingdom Viridiplantae; phylum Streptophyta; class Magnoliopsida; order Solanales; family Solanaceae; genus Lycium; species Lycium barbarum. The sequence goes on from NC_083341.1 coordinate 86,620,386, forward strand.
AAGAAAATGCTGTCCGATTTTCACTAGCTCAATTATTAGCTTAATTGGCCTTATGAGAGTTTCTATGGCTTATGAGAGTTTCTATGGCTTGACCTTAGTATTAATCCTCTTGAATGAAGATTTGCAACCTTGGGAAGATAGGCGTTGAGAAGTAAGGAGAGGACGAGGTATGTTAAGGCTATCCCTTTCTTTCTTTTTGGCATGATCCTTGAGAACCAAAAAAATACGTAATGTTAATCCATAATGACTCTATTCTTAGAGTTAGGGATGATCCTTTTTGTTCATGTTCCATAATGTTATCTTCAGAAAGTCTTTCTTTAGATCCAGTATGGTCTCTAACAAAAAGGCGTCAGTATGGACAAAGTACGGAGTATGTGAGGCATAAGAGTAACATAAGAGAGACATAAGAAAACTATAATGTAAGTGAAGGCAACCTGTATGACTGAACTGTCCCTGAGAGTAAATCATGTATATAATTTCTATACATCGGAACTGCTTATGAGGGCTGATAATATGCATAAATATTGTGCATGCATGAATGAGGTCATACATATACATAGATGCATATATAACGCCTGTCAAGCCTCTGTGGGCATCCCATCATATCGCATAGGCAGCATTATCATCATCATCATCATTATAATCGTATCATCATATGACCAACTGAACAGGTGGTAGTGCATATATAATGTCATCATCTTCCCCATACCCTATACATATATATAATACATAATATATGCGCATATAGCGCCTAAGGGGTCTCGGGTCTGTATATATATATATATATATACAGGGAGACGGTACAGATCCTTAGGCTGCACTTTAGCGTTGGTCCAGGAGCACTCCATTGTTCTGGAGTTGCAGCTCAGAGTGGTATGATTTTTTTGATTATGTATGGGCATGGCGGGGTCCTGTCCCGTCCTTATTGTGTCGTGTATCCCCTGTAGAGCCTCCTAGACAGATGTATACAGCTAGATGCTTTATGATATCTTCGGTCTATATTTTGCTATATCCTTTGATAGACTTGTCGGCTTATATATGGGCACAGTTGACAATGTATATAGATATATTTGGGTATGTCCCCCTTCCAGTTACGATATTTATAAGTTAGTTTCATGGCCCACTTGATATGATTATGAGATGTACGTTTTGAGGTATTCGGTAGGCTAGCTCCGGGTGCCCGTCATGGCCCTCCAGTTGGGTCATGACAGTTATCTCATGTTTTATACTTTTGAGGGTACATATGCGGGTCCGAAGGGTGATGATTCTGGATGGAGTGATGATGACTCTATGAGCCAATAGGCAAGACACTGGTACTATGAGCCTACAGGGATACGTTTTGTAATATGGAGCCTACGGGGTAAATCATTGAGATTAGAAGCCTAATGTTGGCTGAAGGACCCAAAGAGAAATGATTTCGGGTGGTATATGGACCTCACGAGTCCCCCATGGGTCACTGTTCGCTAATGTCTGAACGTGTGTATACCGGGTGATGGAAAGGCCTTGCATTTGCATTGCATATCATATGATTCTATTGATTGTTGGTTGTGACTTGCTTGAGTTGTTATCTGATTTGCCTTAATGCATACTTAGAAACCTGATGAAATTGTGGATTAGAAGATTCACAGGAAGTGTGGTCATAGTATTTAAAGACCAGCCCTCATCTCAGTTTTATCTAGGGTCGGTCGACGATACTACTGAGTACACATTGCTTTAGTACTCACGCTACACTTGCTGCACCATTTTTGTGTGCAGATTCAATTCCTGTTAAAAGTGGAGTTCGTGACCTTACTTCCCGCTAAGTTGCTGTCACGACCCAAGCCAGTGAGTCATGACGGATGCCTGACCTCTATTGACCAGACACCCCTACACTTGCTTAGCTATCACATACTAACAGGGTGGCCCATATTTGACTTGTAACTGAACTATGCTGACTCATACAAGGACAACACTAAGAGCTCACAACCACCTAGGCAATCTAACGAGGCTGCCACATACGCTGTACAACAAAAGAATAAGAGCCGACAAGGCTACGTCACATGACATCTACAACAACTGTCTACAGACCTCTACTTGGATTCATAGCTGTAGAAAGGACGGGACAGGGCCTCGTCATACCCATATATACGTATATGTCAAAAATAGCATACCAAAATGAACTACATCTCAGGATCAAGTGGAGCGCACTAACTACCGCTTAGTGGAAGTCCTACTAAGCTGGACCGCCTGTCTATCTACTGAACCTGCGGGCATGAACGCAGCCCCCCCCCCCCCCCCCCCCCCCCGAGCAATAGGGGAGTTAGTATGGAAAATGTACCGAGTATGTAAGGCATAAGAACAATAAGTACATAAGAATTATGAAAGACATCTGAAACATGAAAGCAAATCTCAATATCTGAATGCATATATGGCTGAACATCTAGGAACATCTATATAACTTTGTATAACATTAAAGTGCCTCTGAGGGCGTATGATATGCATAGGTCATAATATAACTTTTAGTGCTGAGGAACATATAGCCCGATCCCATATATATATATTAGTACTGAGGAACGTACATCCCGATCCATATATCATATCCTATCGGCCTCTCTGCAGCCATCACCATCACTGTGCACCAGCTGATTATGAGTCACAACTTTTTTGTGAGCCGTTAAATTATGGAATGACGCTTCCGTCAAGTAAAATATGAAAACCTTTTAACAAAACCCTTTCATCATGTCAGGGACTTCTTATCGTTAAGTCAAAGAAAACCTTTGGTCACAGTAAAATCTTTAAATCAATGCATATGAAAACATCGACCGACATGGCCGCCTTACAGAACTGTCGACATCTCGAAGCACTATTCATAGGATACTGTCTGCAAAAGTCTCTAATATTTAACAAGATACCATAACATAAGTTAGGACAGTAACCCAACATACCCGTAATGCATCTGACTAAAGGACATACGTAAGTACTCTGACTCGGAAACACCGAACAGAAATGGAGCTCACCAATCCAGCTGATAGCCTGGGAACATCCTATAACAAATGTCCTCTACTCATCTGTATACACCTGCATGGCATGAAACACAGCGCCCCCAGGCAAAGGGACGTCAGTATGAATAATGTACCGAGTATGTAAGGCAGAACTGAAACAATATATCTCAACTGGAATAATAAAAGAGTAACAGACTCAATCTGTACTTGTAACCAACACTGAGAATCATAGATGCGCATTTGAACTTCTGAAACATAATATGTATATATATATATATATATATATATATATATATATATATATATATAATGCATACCTTCGCCCTACTCGCAGCCCCTTCGGGCATAATAGCATAATGGCTCCGTCGGGCAGCCCCTTCAGGCATCATAATCATCGTATACCAGCTGATCAAGTGGTTCGTGTATATATCGCCATAGCCCTTTCCCTCTTTCCTATAAAATCATGTCGTACATATACATAAGTGTGCCAATGCATGATAATCTTTGTAAAATATTAAAGACTCCTTTCGGAGCAACTTTTAGTTCAAAATGAGAACTTCTTCCCCTTTTCATTTGTCTCCTTCGAGACTTAAAAATCAAATATGAAATGCATATGAATAAACAAACCTTATAAATATTCCTTTCGGGATATTATGGACACATAAAACTTATGGATGCCCTCTCCGAACTTAAGAAGTCATGCAACTCAGGATACGAACACCACCAATAAAAACATAGGGACATGAGTTCCTACCTCTAGAAGTGGATTCATTACGAGTATCATTACATTTCTCCCTTGTCATAGATCATGCCAAAATGAAAGAAGGAATAGCCTTAACATACCTTTTAACCCGCTGCTCAATATCCAAGTTACCTCAAGTCTGTTGCTCCTTCGTCTATAGCAAGGAAAATAGTACTATTGCCATTCAACGCCGGGCTTATCATAATTTGACCAATACCTCATTCTACAGGAAGATGGACATCATCTCCCCTGTTTCTTTAACCACTACCACTCAACCAATAACCAACACAACCAGAATAGCCTCTTTGAACCATTTCTAAACTCAAACCATGGATATACTAGGGTATGCACCAAGGAAACTCAATATACACTCGTATACAATACCTTATACACTTACTCCTTCCAAATTCATAAAGTATGTCAACAGCAACACCACCACAATATCGACTACTATCCATACTTTAAGAAATCAGCTTAATAACACAAAAACAACATGGTAAAAATAGTCCATAAACCCAACATGAACTTCAACATATATTGGAACTCCTTCCCACAACTTCCCTCATCCAAAAATTTGAAACATGGAAGTAAAATGGAATCTTACCTCAAGAACTCAAGAATACTTTAATTTCATGATTACTTCACTATGAAGTAATCTTCGACTTGCTAGGATCTGGAAGAACCAATGTTTAAATCGGGAAATCATAAGAGAAATAGCCGTGTTTAAACTTGAAATTAAATGCACCTTATGAACTCTGTAACAATAATCCGTATAGAATAACTTTGAAATTGATGTGCTTTAGTTACAAAAAGGGAAAGAAAACGAGGTCCAGCAACCTTATGTTGCTCTTTTCATATGTACGAAGATATGTGTGTATATCATAGAAAAATGCATGAAAATAAAATGATAAGCTTCACTTAAATTATAGATTCTTTTTTTTTAATACCATGAGTCACAGTAAGTGTACCTAGCATTGTACACGTATAAGACACTCTACACCAAGCATTTTGGTCCTTATCCATATATTATTATTTTAATATTTGAAAAAATATCCCCTTAATTATCCAATCTTCTAATGTGATAAATATATCATCAATAAATTATAAGTACTTTATAAAATTAAAACATATGATAATATGTCATAAAGATCAAGACATGAATAAAAATTCTATTTTATCAAATTCTAATTTTCCCCAAGCAAATATCAAGAGTACAAATTTTTGTACCATTCATTTTTAAAAAGGTAAAAAGATAATTTTCTTTTCTTATGAGAAAATAATTTCTATTATTATAATAAAAATCTCATTTATAAATCTCCTCATGTCATATATATAATATAAAGAATATCCGGAAAAAAAATTTAGTAATATCAATAACTATATAAAATCGTATTTATCAAACCTTTTACAAAAATATTTAACTTAAAAGGAAATACGATGTCAAAATAATATCTAACGGCATCAAGGTTGTCAAACTAAAGGGGTCTTACAATAACACTATCATAAACCGTCTATGACCTCATGAATGATCTTAATCCTTTCAAACTCATATGGGTTTACTACGATGCATCCCAGCGTATGAAAAATACGAGATCTAACACTAACCTGATGATACACTGATCATAAGTCTATCTTTGAGAAGCACTTGGCAGCCTGCAGCTGATCAAATAAATCATCAATCCTTGGAAGCGGATACTTATTCTTTATAGTCACTTAATTCAATTGCTTGTAGTCAATACACATTCGTAAAGAGCCATCCTTCTTTCTTACAAATAATACTAGCGCTCCCCATGTTACACCTCGGAAAAGTCCCCGTACATGTACAATAAGTAGACCAACGAAGGGCATGAGTGTGCGACGTTTTACTAAGTAGGGAATGACGATTCATGAATTTTTGGAAATAAGAAAGTTGTAGAATTTCAATTCAGCCAGTGGTCGTAAAACAGAATACGGCCCGTAAAGTGATTTACGGACCGTATACTGCCATCGTCCTCCAACGTTCCAAAAATTTCAACTTTCTGTCCAAAGTTTAAATGGTAAAATACGACCCAGTTTACGGATCGTAAACTGAAATACGACCCGTAAACTGTGGCCGTAAACCATCATGACCTTCAGCAAACCTTTCTGTTTTTGATATGCTTAAATACGACCACGTTATACGGCCCGTAAACTAGTATACGGTCCGTAAACTGTGGTTTACGACCACTGTACACCCCGACGACTGTTCATTAAAAATCAGATTTTGTGATTATTATAAGTAACTTTCTCATTCATTTTCATTCATATTTCATCTATAACCTTCAAGAACCCTCTAGAACTTATCCAAATATTTCATCCACAAAATTTAAGAGAATCAAAGGGAGATCAAGATCAACAACACCAAATCCATGAAACAAAGTGTGTGAAACTCAAGTGAAGTTCATCCAAACCAAGAAATTCCAAGGAAGGAAAAATAGGGTTTTGAGGAAGGAGGAAGAACTCCACTCTAAGCTTGTTCCGCCACCATCTAAGGTACGTTTTATGACTTTAGCATGTTGGTTAAGGTGTTGGAAAGATAAGATGCTTGAATTGTAGAAAGACATGGAAAATGGGTCTTAAATGGGTCTTAAATGGGAGAATAGTGTCATAATTGAATAGTAGTTGAATGGAACCATAAACGTTGATGTGCCATGATTATGAATATGTTGTAAATGATGTTTAGACCAGGAAATAAGCATTATATATAAGAAAACTCGATAACGAACCACAACCATAAATGTGGAGAAAATAGAGAAAAATGGTGGATTTTGCTCAAAGTATATGAATGACGATTGTTGATACGATATTGTGAAGTGCTGTGTAAATGTTTGGGAGTTGATATAGACTATGAGAAAAGTAGTATAAATACAGGAAGTGCTGCCCAATTTTCTCTAGAACTAGTGACGCATTCCCGTAGTCGATTAACTAACGTCAATACGAATTCTTTCGTGAAGGTAGCGACGTGACATTAAAGGAGGGCAAGTGAACGATAGCTTAGCTAAACGACAAAGGTATGTGAGGCTAATCCTTTTCTTTCTATGGCATGAATCCCATGATATGATTCTTCTTCCTTTCCATGATTCTCCTATATCCCGGAAAGCCAAAAGCCTAAGATCATGAATAGCTATATGAGTCAAGAGATATGATATGACGTTCTTATAAAGTAAATGATGTTGTTCCTTGTATACACTCACCTTATATACTAATCCCTTCAAGGTGAGGCAGAATGTTCATACATGTTCATAATGAAATCGAGGGTTCACGACCTTACATCACCTCGATAGAATGCAGTTGTTCTAGAGTCTTTATGCATGTACGATGAAAAGTATATTTTGATAAGCATAATTATTATAAATATTTTATGATGAGCATGTCACGATTGCATCACACCGGGCCTAGTTGGCCGGGCAGTCACCGCGAAAGCGGGCAGCTATACGATACACCATGGCCAGTTGGCATGGGCAGACACCACTAGTGGGCGGCATGAGATGGTACCCCGGACGCGGGAGGCCTGGACGCGGGCTAATGTTACTGATTATCACACCGCACCTATATGGTCGGGCAGTTTATATATATATGATATGCATACATGAGAAAATGATAAGCTTAAAAGTAAGTCAGCATGCATTACTTTTCATGTAATTCCCAGTCAGGTACAGTTTCTCCATACTTAATGCCTCCCTTATTTCCTTGATGCATTATTATTGTTCATGCCTCTCATACTCAGTACAATATTCGTACTGACGTCCGTTTTCTTTGGACCCTGTGTTCATGCCCACAGGTAGACAGGGAGGTGAGCTCGATCCAGATTCTTAGTAGCTGCCACCTGATTGCGAGCACTCCATTGTCCGGAGGTGCTCCTGATTATTCTCTTGGTATATGTATATTTTGGGCATGGTGGAGTCTTGTTACACCTATATGTATAGTAGTATGTCAGTAGAGGCTCGTAGATGCGCAGTGTGGGTAGATGGTCTCACGAGAGGCTTTTATGCATATGTATGTATTATTTTGATGGCCGAGAGGCTTATGTATATAAAAGTATTTTTATTTTCTCAAATGAAAAGATGATCTTCTTATGTCCTAAGCATGAATTTATATAAAAAAAAGCATTAAATGGGTAAGGTGAGTAGCAGAACGAGTGGTGCTCGGTGGCTAGCCCCGGGTACCCGTCACGGCCCCTAGCTGGGTCGTGACACCCCATGGCGATGTACTGTGTCTAATGAAGCCCTTCTCGAGTAAATCCCTCAATTGCTCCTTCAATTCTTTCAACTTTGCAGGTGTCATTCTATAAGGAAGAATGGATATTGGCTAAGTATCTGGCAATAGATCAATGGTGAAGTCAATCTCCCTTTCTGGCGGGATGCCTGGAAGCTCATCTGGAAACACCTTTGGGAATTCATTAACCATAGGAACAGACTGAAGGGTCGGTGACTCTTCTTGGATATCCTGCTAGGTGATAAATATTCCCTTTTCTAATCATCTTCTTTGCTTTAAGGTAGGAAATAAACCTACCCCTCGGCGAAGCAGCATTACCTTTCCACTCTAGGACTGGCTCATCTGGAAACCGGAATCGAACTACTTTTGCTCTACAATCAACATTAGCATAGGAAGAAGCCAACCAATCCATACCCATAATAACATCAAAATCGATCATATCTAACTCAATTAAATCTGCTATAGGGTGGCGATCGCAAGCTATCATTACACAACCTCGATACACTCGCCTAGCTATAACTGGGTCACAAACTGGCATAGACACATCAAAAGGTTTAATCGATTCAGGCTTTATTTCACGCCCGAAAACCCACCCTAGACGTTACCGGCATCCGACATCATGAACAATATCGGAAGAACCTAAACAACACAATAATAACACTTGAACCCGCCAAGTTCAATATTCACCTCCAACAGTTTATAAAATAAATGTAACATCAAGTTCCTTTTTAATATTCTTTCCTTATTAAATTAAACAAAGTTATAAGTACCTGCATATATCAAAATCACAATTATAAAATAAGATCAGCGGAAGTCTAATGTAAGTATACAGTCACAAACGTGGCAAACACCAATTAAGTCGTACGAGACTTTGACAATCTACCTACAATTCTGACAGCTATCTATGGAGCTTCTAAGAGACACAGCAATCATCTAACTTCGGGACGCAACCCAGAAATCTAGAATAATAAAGGAAACAGGAAGTGTCCCATGAACAAAAATGTGGGCTCACAAAATCAACAACAGCAGCAAGTTCTCCTAAGCGTCGAGAGTATCACGAACCTGCTCTTCTCCATTACCTAACATACCATCAAAAAAAACAATGGTATGCCTGAGTACTTTCGTACTCAGTGAGTGCCTCGGGGACAACAGGTAATATAAAAATAAAATATAATAATACATAAAGAAATCTGTTCTGAAAAAGATAGTATAAGAATGGCCATTCCACTTTATGATTCTTGATATCATTTGTTAAACAGTTTACAAAGCCATTAATCAATATAAAAATACGTGCTCAGCTTGTATATCTCAATAAGAATTGTCAAAACCTTTTATAAAGCCTTTTGGCAAGTTACAACTTTCAATTATGCCTTTCAAATTGATCATGATTGTCAACAACAGTTCCATGAGAAAATAAGAATATCACACATGCCAATACAGGCCCAAGAATCAATCACATCGAAAGGATGACCATAGAGGTTCCCTAAACACTGTGCAATACACCAGAATATGGATTCACGGTGGCCACTTTTCCTCCCGAATAGCAAGACCATTAATACACCCCAGGTAGTGAACCCGGAAGTGGCCACTCTTCCTCCCGAATGGCAAGGGAATTAATACACTAGGATCCATAGTGGCTACTCCTCCTCCCAAATAGCAAGGCAAACACAACAACAAGGTCCATGGCATAGAAACCGATTCACAATTTATCTCAAAGTAGTCCCACCATCAATAACATTAAAGTTCATCATGCCATATAAAAAGATTAAGTCATTCCAGTCAATGTTTTGAAAATGTATAACTCCTTTACAAAGATTTCCATGTCTCAATACATCAATAAAAATGTCATTACCAACTTTTAACCATCATTATTAAGCATCTCTCATAGAGGAAAACATTCATAATATCTTATACATATATAGGGTTTGTTACAATCTAGGTTTAATGTGGGTTTGTCCCCTCACACACATTAACTACTATTTAGACATGAATTAGAGTTCAAGAAACATGAAAAGATTACTTTTCCTTTCATTCATCAAAGAATCTTGAATAAACTTTATACTTCCAACAATAGGTTCAAAAGTGATTTTCATTCAAAATAAGTTTCCAAAAAGAGAGATATACAAATCATCCTTATCGCCAAAAATGATTTAAAATAAAAAAGAGACATACCTTAAGATGTTAAATAAAGTTTAACAATTCACTTTTGTAATGAAGAACACCCAAACCCTAGCTTGAATCACTTTGGGAAGAATTGTGCTGCAAATCCTAGGTTTTGGTCACAAGAATCATGTTAAGAATCATGGGTTTGAAGTTAGAATAAATTAGTAATGTTAAGGGTGTTCTTACCTTTGATTTGAAGACTTAGAGGGATGATTTTCGTCCTTAGGGTTTGGAAGGATGAAAAAAAATGGGAACAAAATAAGACCACACCCATTTTAAACCAAATTTTCTGCCAGAAAAGGGAGAAGTACGTCCTAAAAGGACCTCCCGTACTTTAAAGGACGTCCTGTACTTTCCAGGCGTCCTTTGGGCGAAATCTCCAGCTTTTGCGCCCTTCAGTAAAACAGACATAACCTTTTGTACGTAACTTTTCTCGGGCTGGGCACCTATCATTGGAAAGCTATTTCAAAGATCTACAACTTTCATCAAGGAAGTTTTTTCAAATTCGCAACACATTTTTATGAAAATAGCCCAGAAGACAGACCTACGAAAACTTAGGCGAATTTAAGAGCTCTTAAGAACTTCAATTGTTGGTTTGACTTCAAAACGACCATCTTCCACCCGAATTAATCAAGAATGGTTTCATATAGATATAATATCATCTTAACACTAGATTTTTACATATTGATACCTAACCCCAATTTACGGAGTGTTACACTTTATCCCAAACTTGCCAGTAACAAATAGAGTAACATATGATAAGGTGGAACCTGGGTCAATCAGTGTGTATACATCATGGGAGGAACCCGATAATATGCCTATAACAACATCAGGAGACAACTCACGATCTTGCGTACCAGCTAATGCATAGATGCGGTTCTGAGGACCGCTCGAATTGGATGCTCTACTCATTCCTCTTCCACGTCCTGCTGGTGTCTGAGAACCTTGCCCTAAAGGGCGTACAGATGAAGAAGAACCAGCTATGGACCCTGTAGGCTGAACAATACCTGCACCACCCCTCGTCGGGGACTCCCTCACCTTATGACCTGGCAGGCCACAAGCATAAAAAACATCTGATCCCAGTCGACACTGTGCAGCGTGTAATTTACCACACTGGGCACACCCTGGTAAGGGTGGTCTCACCTGGCCTGACTCCGATCCGTACTGAGAACCCGAAGCTCTAGAACTCTGACTTACTCCGGAATAAAAAGGCCGATCAAATCTCTGACCTGGAAATCGCGGAGGTGCACTCGCTGCTGGATAGAATGGATACCGAGAGTACTGCTGTCTCTATCTTCCTCTGAACTCGCCAGCAATATCTAAAGATCTAGCCCTGTTGCCATAGCCCGGGTCACGCTCACGCTCTATCTTCCGCTGATGGTTACGATTCTCAAGATTTTGTGCATATGCATGTATACAGGAAATATCCATACCTGGCTGTAACGCAGCTATCGTACACTTATCAATCAAATCTGGCCCTAGACCAGCCACGAAACGATGAACTCAATCCTCAATCTCAGCCACCATAGCTAGGGCATATCTAGCCAATGAATCAAAGTATACATTGTACTCCTGAACACTCATACTGGCCTGCTGGATGTGTAAACACCTGTCTGCTTAGGCTTGCCAAACCTCTGGTGGTAAATAATGACGAATAAAGGCATCTGAAAACTCTCACCAAATGACTGGAGGGGCATCCTCTCCCCTAGATAGCTCCTACGCCTGGTACCACTGCACTGCAACATCACGGAGCCTATAAGAAACCAACTCCACTGACTCAACCGTATTAGCATGCATAACCCTCAGAGTCCTTTGCTATCAATAAAATCCTGGGGGTTTATATTCTGCCTCAACACAGAGAACTCTGGGATCTAAACTAAGAAAATTCTTAACCCTCGCACTACTAGCTCGGTCTGCCTGATCAACACCAACTCCCTGACGTTGAGCCTGAACGGCTACCAATCTAGTCAACAACTGTATAGCATCATGCATATCCCGACCCGGTACATCTGGCTGAGACACTGGAGGCACTGGGCAGGCGCTGGAGGCTGGGTATGCAAAGTATGAGATGGGGTCTCATTTTGGGACTCGCCCCGAGCCCTGGTAGTCCACTGAATTTGGCTAGTAGCCTCACCAGCCACTCCCTTTCCCTTCTGGGATACTGTGGCTTTCTTTCGATGCATCATTGAAATTAGAACAAATTATTAGAAAGTGAACTCTTAACACACGGCTCTATCGCACAATCTAAGAGAGAAAGAATGACAACATCCTAAATGTCCTGTAGCCTCCTGTCTATAAGTGTGATGCACAACACACCCATAAACAAGACTCTACTAGACACGATCTGTAGACAACCCTAGGACAGAACTACTCTGATACAACTTCTATCACGACCCATGCCGGTGAGTCGTGACGGATGCCTGACCTCTATTAACAAGACAACCCTACACTTGCTTAGCTATCACGTACTAATAGGGTGGCCCATATTTGACTCGTAAGTGAACTATGTTGACTCATACAAGGACAACACCAAGAACTATGCATCAAGAACTCACAACCACCTGTATATATATATACTGAAAATAACAATGCAAGCTGACTAGGCTGCCACATACGCTGTACAACAAAAGAATGAGAGCCGACAAGGCTACGTCTAATGATATCTACAACAACTGTCTACCGACCTACACTGGGATACATAGCTGTAGAAAGAACGGGACAGGTCCCCATCATACCCATATATACATATATGTCAAAAATAGCATACCAAAATGAGCTACAACTCCGGATCAAGTGGAGCACACTAACTACCGCTAAGTGGAAGTCCTACTGAGCTGGACCGCCTGTCTGTCTACCTGAACCTGCGAGCATGAACGCAGCCCCCTCCGAGCAATAGGGGAGTCAATATGGAAAATGTCCCGAGTATGTAAGGCATAAGAATAACAAGTACGAAGAATTTTGAAATAAATCTGAAAACATGAAAGCAAATCTCAATATCTGAATGCATCTGTGGCTGAACATCTGGGAAAATCTATATAACTTTGTATAACATTAAAGTGCCTCTGAGGGCGTATGATATGCATAGGTCATAATATAACTTTTATTGCTGAGGAACATATAGCCCGATCCATATATATATTAGTGCTGAGGAACGTACATCCCGATCCATATATCATATCCCATCGGCCTCTCTGCGACCATAATCATCATCATCCTCACTGTGCACTAGCTGATCAGGTGGTAATGCATATATAATGCATATACCTTTCCCCATACCCCATTTACATATAATATATGGGTATATAATGCCTTCTGGTCATGGGTTAATATGCATATGTATAATGAATGCAATGCATAATTATAATGAGTAGCTAGTACTCTCAGAGTGACATAAGGTCATACTACCTCCGATAGATGTTTTTTGAGCTAACATTACCAATATACGAAATCTCAGAACCCAAGAGCAGAAGGAACAATCACAAAAGTGTATGGGATCATGAAAAACTAAACTACTCCTAATGCTTCTAAGAGTAAATTAATATGGAAGCTCGTTCATTCGTTCTTTCGTTCATATTATAAGGATCATGCCAAAATACAAGAAGTGATAGCCTTAACATACCTTGAAGCGTATCTAAACATCCAACGTCTACCCCTCAAACTCGTAAGTCTACAATAAAGGCAACATATGCCACAATTAGACATATTACACCAACTACTATCCAATTCTAGTATGGAAAGAACTTAATGAATTTTGGACAACATTTTCTTTGTAAACTTAACAATCCCTCAATTTCCAATTTAACCCGAACGTAAACAACAACAATAACATTAGGTGGCAACATAAACAATCAAGGAATCTCCCCAAAATTCTAATCAAAATCAACCCACAAGGCAACCATACCAACAAACTAGGTTATGCCTCCACAACACCATCTCTTTCACCTTAAACTGCTAAAACCCTTGATAATTAACTCAGACATAATGGTAAGAATCATATACATACCTTGAAGAGACTAGAACTCCCAAAACACAAGCTTCAACTCCAACTCTAAAGCTCAATAACTCCAATGGAACCCTAGGAACAACTTTCCTTCCATCAACTCCGATTCACGAGGCTCGGATCTTGGTAAAACTTCTCTAATATTATAGAGAATGTTGAGAGGAAATATCATAGGGTTTTATCTAGTTGGGGATATGAAAAACAAGGAATTAAAATGTGGGATTACATATATACAGGTGGAACTAGAAAGTTCCAGCGGTGCGGGATGGCAGGTGGGTCGTCGACGGCTCGTCGACGTGCTCCGTCGACTTGCTACCTGAAAGTTCAGAGGCAGCGACTCCTCTACAACGTGGAATGATGGCTTTGCAACGTGTCGACAGCCCATTAAAGGCAACTGGTTCTGCAAGTTTTTCCTAAGTCATTCTAACTCGCGTTGATTCGTTTCGTTTAACCTCTAATCCTATCGTATGGTAAAGAACATATAATTGTACTTTGGTAACGCGAGGTAAAGCACTTAATATCTCAAAAACTCGGTGTGGATCTCCATACTGAGGGTATAACCATCAATAAACCAAGGACATTCTTGCGACGAAAATGAGAGATGTAACAGTTGCTATCTAGGAGGATCTGTTGTGAGCTACCAGTTGATTCATAACACCGGATCCCCTTTCCTCTATTGCTTGTTTATGTCTCCATATTTATAGAATAATGTATTTTTTAATACTTATCAAATTGGTAATCAGATTCTTGTCGTTCAAGTACTGTGATATCGGATTTTGGGATGGTTGTATTTTCTTTCTGTTGTCTTATGATATTAAGGCTTTATTAAGGCTTAATCAATTTTATTTGACCAATTCCGCATATTTTTACATCTTTAGTTCTTTAAATTTGGGTTGTGGATGGCTTAATAACTAATGGTATTTAGTGCCTTCACGGCTTATCGAATTGGGTCGTGACATATTAGTATCAGAGCCTTAGGTTCATCGGTCTCACGGTACTTGAACAATGTCTAGTAGGGTCTTGAGGATCGGTACGATGAGCTCCGTATCTATCTTCGAGAGGCTATAGGATATTCAGGAAAACTCATATCATTCATTCCTTATCGTGCGTACCTGATTTTAATTGGTTCTAAGATTTTCTTTATTTTATTATCTAACAGATAGTGAGGATACGTTCAGCAGCCACCATAGATCAAGAGCCCACACCCGTACCCGCCGCTATTGTTGATCGTGGTAGGGGCAGGGACGAGGTAGGGCTAGGGCTCGCATTGTTACACCAGTCAGAGACCGAGGACTAGCTGCTACTCAGGCCCATACTAGAGATGTTACTCCAGAGCCAGAAGAGATTTTAGAGGAGGAGCCGGTACAGGAGGATGAGGCTGGGCCCGCTCAGGCACCAACAGGATTCATTGCTACTCTGATTCTTAAGGATACTTTGGTGCATATTCTAAGCTTCTTTGAGGGTATGGCACAAGCAGGCATATTACTGGCTACTCTAGAGGGTTCCCAGACTAGATTTAGAGCCTAGACTCCCGATTCTATGGTTGCTGCAGGGTTTAGGACCCTAGGGGCACAGCCAGCTGCTACTGTAGATCTACAGTTTTAGGGTCTGCCAGTTCTGGGTACTGCTATTCGCTTAGTTGCCCAGCCTACTATGATAATTGAGGAGCAAAAGAGATGGAACAAGTTTGAGAAGATGAAGCTACCACAGTATGATGGGCGTCCGGACGCTGAAGCATATGATTTGTTGGTTAGTTGTCATGAGCACTTGCATAATTTGATGTTATTTGAGTCCAATGGAGTTGATTTTATGGCTATGCAGATGGCCAGCCCCGCCAAGCTGTGGGGGAGTATTTTTTATGAGACTAGACTAGCTGGGTTGACAGTTCTACTCATTTTTGATGCCCCACTCATTTTCTCGCCATGCTTTGACAGTTCTACCCGATGAGATCGAGAGGATCAAGAAGTTCATCAGGGGGATGTCATATTATCTTTAAGTTGCAGCGACCCATGTGGCATCCTCGGGTGGTACTTTTCAACAAGTGATGGATGCCGCTAGGAGTGTTGAGTCTATCAGGCGTGATGAGTTTTGAGACAGGACGGACAACAGGCCTCGTAGCTGGGGCAGGTTTTTGGGCACCTCATCTGGAGGTAGAGGTTATCATGGCAAGGTTACAACCCCTAGTTCAGTAAGCCAGTTCAGGCTGCGATTTAGACTTCTACTGGTGGTTCTTCGGGATGCGGTGCTCATAGTTTGGGACATGGTTCTCAGGGTTCTTATTTTCGACATGGAGGTCCAGGTGGTCTTCAGGTTACTCTGATCCTTCTCAGCAGCATATGACTCACTATGGGTGTTATGAGAGTGGTGAATTAGGGCATTTCACCCAGGAGTGCCCTAGACTTAGATAGAATGGTCCACACTCCGGTTATTAGGGTTCAGCATCTAGAACAGTGGCACAACCTGCTAGAGGCGGTTCACATAGTGGTCAAGGTAGTTCTTCTATTAGAGGTGGTACTCAGATCGAATATAGTGGTGGTTGTGTAGTTTCTTAGGTCGAGGGTGGTTGTGCTCATTACTATGCGTTTCTAGGTAGACCAGAGGTAGAGGCTTCTAACACAGTCATTACAGGTACTGTCTCAGTTTGTCGCTAGTAGGCCACTAAACTATTTGATCCAGGCTCTACATATTCCTTCCTATGTGTCTACTTATATTGCTTTGTGTTTGGATATGATGTGTGAGTCGCTTGATTTTTCTGTTAGTGTTTCTACTGCTATTGGGGATTCTGTAGTGGTGGAGCGGGTGTACCGATCCTGTCTAGTTACCTTGATGGGGTATGATACTTGGGTTGACTTGATGATCTTAGATATTGTATATTTTGACGTTATCCTTGGCATGAGTTGGTTGTCTCCGTATCATGCGATCTTAGATTGTTATGCCAGGATGGTTACTTTAGTATGCCAGGAATCCCTAGGTTATAGTGGAAGGGGGTTACTAGTCATGCGCCGATGAAAGTGGTATCGTGCCTCAAAGCCCGTCCAATGGTGAGAAGGTGTTACACCTCGGAAATTTCCCCGTGAACGTACAGTGAAAAGTTGCAGGTTTGCACTTTGGCCAAGTTGGTCGTAAAGTGGAATACGGTCCGTAAAGAAATTTACGGACCGTAAACTACTATCGTCCTCCAACCCTCCAAAATTTCAACTTTCTGTCAAATGCTTCAAATGGTTAAAAACGACTTGGAATACGGACCGTAAATTGAAATACGGCCCGGAAACTGAGTCGTAAACTGCCATGATCTCCAGCATGCCTTTCTGGTTTTGATATGCTTAAATACGGTCGTGAAGGACGGACCGTAAACCAGTATACGGCCCGTAAAGTGGGTTTACGAACACTGTACACCCCGACTTCTGTTCATTAAAAACCACAATTTGAGTTATTAAAAAGGGACCCTAAGCTCATTTTATTTCATTTCTCACCTACACGGTTCAAGAACTCTCTAGAGTACTCCAAAACCCTTCATCCACAAGAATTTAAGAGAATCAAAGGGAGATCAAGATCAATAACATTAAATCCATGAAACAAAATGTGTGAAACTCAAGTGAAGTTCATCCAAACCAAGAAGTTCCAAAAAAAAAAAGAGTGAAGTAGGGTTTGGTGCTAGAGGAGCAATTCCACTCAAGACTTGTTCAACCATCATCTAAGGTACGTTTCATGACTTTACCATGTTGTTTAAGGTATTGGAAGGTTAAGATACCCGAGTTGTATAAAAGCATAGCAAACGGGTCATAAATGAGTGAATAGTGCCATGAGTGAATGGTAATAGAATTGAATCATAAATGTTAGTGTGTTGTGAGTATGAATACGTTATAAATGACATGTAAACCATGAGATAAATTTGATACATGAGAAAATACAATATTGAACCCAAAACCATAAATGTGGGAAAAATGAAGAGAAATGGTGGAATGCGGTTAATGCATGTAAACGATGATTGTTGAATTCAACATTGTGGGTATCATTGTGAGCGTTTAGGAGTTGACATAGAACATGGGAGAAGTAGTACAAACAAAGGGAGTGTTGTCCAATTTTCCCTAGAGTTAGTAACGCGTTCTTATAGTCAATTAATTAACGTAAATGTGAATTCTCTTTTGAAGGTTGAGACGCGATATCGAAGGAGAACAAGCGAGCGATAGTTTAGTTAAACGTCAAAGGTATGTGAGGCTAGTCCCTTCTTTCTAATGGCATGAATCCTATAGTGAAACTTGTTTCTTATCCATGAGCCTATGTCTATAATTAACTACACAAGGTAATGAATTAAAGTATAGAAAGTCTAATCATGTTATTTATCGCTTACACTCACCTTATATGCTAATTCCTTCAAGGTGAGGAAGAATGTCCATGATTGTTCCGTAATGCAATCGGGGGGTCACGACCTTACGTCACCCCGATAGAGTATGTATTATGATAAGCTAAGCATATTGTGATGAGCATATGATGACATTACTATTACACTGCGCCTATTTGGTCGGGCAATCACCGCCAAGGCGGGCAGCTATGTGATACACCATGGCCAGATGGCATGGGCAGACACCACTAGTGGGCGGCATGAGATATTACCCCGGACGCGGGAGGCCTGGAGGCGGGCTCATGTTATGATTATCACACCGATCCGATATGGACGGGCAGTTTATACATGATGCATTTATGATATGATATGATGATGAGCATGAGTAAGACAGCATGATTTGTTTTCTTATACTTGGCAGTTAGATTCCGATGTTCCATATGAGTATCTTCTCTATATCATTATCTTATTTCATTGTTCATGCCTCTCATACTTAGTACAATATTCGTACTGACGTCCGTTTTCTTTGGACGTTGTGTTCATGCCCATAGGTAGACAGGCAGGAGAGCTCGATCCAGACCCGTAGTAGCTGTCAGCTGATTGGAAGCACTCCCTTGTCCCGGAGGTGCTTGATTATTCTTTTGTGTATATAGTCATGTATATGTATTTTTGGGCATGACGGGGTCTTGTCCCGTCCCTATGTTCAGTACTCCAGTAGAGGCTCGTACATACGCAGTGTGGGCTAGATGGTCTCACGCGATGCTTTGATGTGCATGTATATATTATTTTGATGGCCGAGAGGCTTATGCATATAAAAGCATTTTTGTGTTCACAAAATGAAAAGATGATTTTTCTTATGTCCTAAGTATAAATCGATAAAAGAGCATTGAATGAGGAAGATGAGTAGCAGAACGAATGGTACTCGGTGGCTAGCCCCGGGTACCCGTCGCGGCCCCTAGCTGGGTCGTGACAAAAGTGGTGTCAGAGCGGTTCAGTCCTAGGAAGTGTCTACGAGCCCTGTCTTGTAGAGTCTTGTTTATGGTGTGTTGCGTGCCACATCAATAAACAGGAGGCTACAGGGTATTTAGGAAAAATGACCATTCTTCTTCTATGAGATCGTGCGATAGAGCCATGTGTAAGATTTTATCCTCCATAATAGTGCGTTATGATTTTAGAATGCCTCCAAAGGGGAAGGCTACAATCGCCCAAAAGGGCAAGACTACGACAAAGAGGCGGGTAGAAAGAGAGCCTCCGATGAATATCGAAGAAGGAGAATGACATAATGAGAACTTATCTAATACCTCTTCTAGCTCGCCTAATGTGGAAGGGCAAGGAGGAGCTCTAGCTCCAATTCATCCACCGGTTGCTTCGGGTCAAAAAATGACCGAGGCCATTCAGCTATTGACACAATTGGTTGCCCCATAGGCACAACGGCAGAACGTGGGTTCAAGCGAACGGGCAGCAAGTACAAAGGCCCGTGATTTTATGAGTTTAAATCCTCCAGAATTCTTCGGGTCAAAGTCGGATGAAGATCCGCAAAGTTTCGTAGATGAGATGTTAAGGACATTGAAGATTGTCCATGCCTCTGAGACCGAATCCGTGGAGTTGGCATCTTATAGACTCCGGGATGTGTCGGTGTTATGGTACAACAATTGGGTGTTATCAAGAGGAGAGAACGCGCCTCCTCCGGTTTGGCAAGAGTTCATAGATGCTTTTATTCGTCACTATTTTCCACCCGAGGTCCGTCGAGCTAGAGCAGACAGGTTTCTAAATCTGAGGCAAGGAAATATGAGTGCCCGGGAGTATAGCATGCAATTTAATTCCTTAGTAAGGTATGCCCCGGCTATGGTGGCCGACATGGAAGACCGGGTGCATAGATATGTAAGTGGCCTAAGGCCACATTTGTTTAGAGATTGTTTGACGGCTTCCTTGCAAGACGGGATGGATATTTCCCGAATACAGGCTTATGCTCAGAATTTGGAGGGGCGAAAACAACAACAAAGGGGTGATCGCGACAGTGATAGAAGACAAAGTAAAAGGGCTAGGTTTATGGGCACAGGCAGTGATTATAGAGGGGGATCAAGGCAGATATATTCTGGGTACTCAGGCCAGGCAGTGACGAGTGCACCTCCTCGATTCGCAGGTAGGAGATTTGATCGCTCCTTCCGTTTAGGTCAGGGCCAGAGTTCGAAGGCTCCAGGTCCCCAGTTCAGGGAAGATTATAGTCAGGGGAGACCCCCAGTGCTGCAATGTAACCAATCCGGAAGATTACATTCCGGCAGTGTCGTCAGGGTTCGGATGCCTGTTATACTTGTGGTCAGGTGGGGCATATGATGAGGGATTGCTCGTCGATGACTGGCAGAGTTGGAGTTCAGCCTACAGGTTCCGCAGCTGGCTCTTCATCAGCACGCTCGGTAGCGCAGACCCCCCAGACGACAGTAGGCCGAGGTAGAGGCCGAGGGGCAACATCTACTTCAGGTGCAACTCAGCCCCGCGTATATGCTTTAGCCGGACGACAGGATCTCGAGTCCTCTCCGGATGTAGTTACAGGTATATTGTCTATATTCTCTCGTGATGTGTATGCATTGATAGATCCGGGTTCTACGTTCTCTTATATTACCCCATATGTTGCTGGTTGTATTGGGGTGAAACCCGAGTCAATTAAACCCTTTGAGGTACTCACTCCGGTTGGTAATCCCGTGATAGCAAGGCAAGTGTATAAAAATTGTGCCGTCGTGATATGTGATCGTCAAACCAAAGCTGATTTGATTGAGCTGAAAATGGTAGATTTCGATGTAATCATGGGTATGGATTGGTTGGCGTCGTGCTATGCTAATGTTGATTGCCGCACAAAAGTGGTTCGATTCAAATTTCTGGGAGAGCCCGTGCTTGAATGGAAGGGTAATGTAGCATCACCGAAAGGTAGGTTTATTTCCTACCTTAAGGCAAGGAAGATGATAGCCAAGGGCTATATTTATCACTTAGTTCGGGTTCATGACACAGAGGCAAAGCCGCCAACTTTCCAGTCAGTTCCGGTAGTGAATGAATTCCCAGATGTGTTTCCGGACGAACTTCCAGGTCTTCCACCAGAAAGAGAGAGTGACTTCGCCATAGATGTGTTTCCGGACACCAAACCCATTTCTATTCCTCCTTATCAAATGGCCCCGGCGGAATCGAAAGAGCTAAAAGCACAGCTGAAAGATCTGCTTGACAAGGGGTTTATCTGACCCAGCTCATCGTCGTGGGGAGCACCTGTTATACCCCGTATTTTTATACGTCGAGTTATTCACAAAAGAATCGATGCGAGTTCAGGACGGAACCCTTCCCGGACACGGAATATGAACCCTTAATTTTTAATTTCTAAATTAGGATTAATTGATTATAAATTTTATTTAGTGTAAAAAATATTATTATTGGAGATTACGAATTAATTAATTTTTATGAGATTATTAAGTGGGAATTAGTAATTAATTAAATTAAAATTAATCATGCAAGTGGGCCCCACCAGTTTTTTAATTAAAAAAAGAGAAAAAGACAAATCATCAAATGAGAGGACACCTTAGGGTGCACGTGTAGGCACCAAGAGAAGCATATATATATATATATATATATTTGTTGATGATTCACAAATCATCAATAATTCATACTTTGCACAAATTGAATTAAGAACAATAAAAAAAAAAGGCTCTCGGCCAAATCAATTTGAGCCGAGATTTGAGAAATTGAGGAAGAAAAATTAAGATTTCAAAATTGTATATACATTCAAGGATTCCAACGTGAATAGATTCTCGGAGTCGAGTTGATTAAGGTAAGATTTGATCTCTTTTTACACACATTTTGGAGGCAATTTAGACTTGTATAATTTGGAGATATGTGATGAATATAAAAAGTTGTAGATGTTGGTGTTGAAATATAAATTGAGCCGTGTAGGGGGATATTTTAATTAGGCGTGGTAAATTAATTTCATGTCGCATTATAGTTGTTGTTGTTGTCATGAATTATATGGTGAAGGAATGAAAAGAATTAGGAAATTAAGGTTGAAGTTGTGTTGATGTGAACATGTTGTTGTTCTTGTTGAATTGAAAGAATTGAGGATATGATTGTATCCATATGTTGTTGTTGGTATTTCTGTGTCAACATGAGAGCAATTGGAAATTTGGGGTAGGCGAATATATAGGGGAAGTGCTGCCGGATTTTCGCTAAATTTTTAGACAATAGAAAACCCTAAACGAGAATATATATAAACTGAAATGTAGGTCCTATAAAAGAATGGGCTATAGATGTGCGAACTAGAAAATGTAGTTACTAACGATAACGTTACTTTTATATAAATAGGCCAAAAGAGCGACGAGGCGAAAAGGATTCACGAATAGTCACTGACAGGTATGTAAAGCTGTCCCTTCCTTCTTTTGGCATGTCTTAGACTTAAGTGATGACTGATATGAACTTTGGGGTAATTCCATTCATAGACTTCGAGTGATATTTATGATCCTTATTCACTTCTTGATATTACAATTCTCCAGTGATTGAGCCTTCCTCTTCAGTTTTCTGTACGTTGGATAACTGTCGATACATAAGCTCCTATTCTCAGGAACTCTGTAATAACTAATGTCTAGACTTCTATAAACTGTTTCCTATGATCTTGATACATGTCTATGATTCCTAAGCCTCTTGATATATTCTATAATGATATCCGAGGGATACTTGATATTATTGTCGCTATTGATACTCAGGCGTTAGTCTTTCTTCTTATTCTGTTGAGTCTTGATAATGATATTGCATATGGTTTCTCACTACTCTGCTCGTGCATGCATCAATATGTCTTTCACCGAGTCCCGGGCCAGGTATCTTAACGTGCACAGTTTCATTGCATTGTTCACCGAGTACCTCCCTAGAGGGCCGGGTACGGTATATATATATTGTGGTGTTATGCTGTGTTATGGTGTTATGCTGTGTTACGGAGTTATGTTGTGTTACGGAGTTATGCTGTGTTCTGGAGTATGCTGTGTTATGGCGCCAAAGACGGGGTGGCGACCATGTTCACCGAGTCCCATAATGGGGCCGGATATGATATATGATATTGACATGCATGATTTATGTTTCAAAAGCAAGTATTTTGGTATTCTGGTTATTGTACTCGTTTTCTGTACTTCTTATTTCAGTTATGATCCTGTTTACTGTATTTCATGCTTTACATGCTCAGTACATATTCCGTACTGACCTCCCTTTCTTCGGGGGGGCTGCGTTTCATGCCTGCAGGTGCAGATGCTCGCTTTGGTGATCCGCCAGCTTAGGATTCCCTTTCTGCTGTCTTGGAGAGCTCCGGTGTTCCAGAGTCTAGACTTTTTGTTTGAATCTTATGATATATATATGTATATGTTATCCAGGGGTACGACGGGGCCCTGTCCCGTCATATTTCGCTATTCGTACTCTTAAAGGTCTGTAGACATATGTGTGGGTTGTGTATGGATTCTGTTCAACTGTGTCTATACGAGGTGTTGTGGTATGACGTTCGTCTATGGTAGCAGCCTTGTCGGCTTGCATACGATATTGATATGTGATGGCAGCCTTGTCGGCTTGCATATTATTTCATGATATGATTAGCTGTGACCCCTCAAGAGACAGATGATCTAAAATTTATATATGACGATGTTACGAATTTGGGAGTTCCTTTATAAGTTTCCGTATTGTCGTAGTTTCAGTTTGATTATATGTAACAGGTTGGTATCCGGGTGTCCAGGTCGGGCACCAGTCATGGCCTACGGGGTTGGGTCGTGACAGCACCAGTCTTGTTCGTGAGAAAGAAGGATGGATCCTTACAAATGTGTATCGACTACAGGCAATTGAAAAAAGTGACGATAAAGAACAAATATCCTCTTCCAAGGATTGATGATTTATTTGATCAGCTGCAAGGTGCTAAGTGGTTTTCTAAATTATATTTGAGGTCGGGTTATCATCAAGTGAGAGTTAGAGAAGCAGATATTCCCAAAATAGCTTTCCGAATGAGATATGGCCACTATGAATTTCGAGTAATGTCATTCGGGTTGACTAATGCTCCGGTTGTATTTATGAATTTGACGAACAACGTATTCAGGCCCCTCTTGGATCTATTTGTGATAGTATTTATTGATGATATTCTGGTGTATTCTCGCACAGAGTCAGAACATGCAGTTCATCTGAGAATTATTCTTGGCATTCTTCGAGCCCGAGAATTGTATGCAAAATTTTCAAAGTGTGAGTTCTGGCTGAATTCTGTGACATTCCTGGGCCATGTTATTTCCAATGATGGCATTCGGGTCGACACTTAGAAAATTGAAGCGGTGAAGACTTGGCCAAGGCCTACGACGCCCACGGAAGTCCGTAGTTTTCTGGGTTTGGCGGGCTATTATCGAAGGTTCGTAGAGGGCTTTTCATCTATTTCAGCCCCATTGACGAAGCTAACCCAGAAGTCGGCAAAGTTTCAATGGGATGATGCCTGTGAGCGCAGTTTCCAAGAGTTGAAAGACAGGTTGACCTCAGCTCCGATCTTAACACTTCGAGAACGGTCAGATGGCTACGTGGTATACTGTGATGCTTCCGGTGTTGGACTAGGATGCGTATTGATGCAGCACGGAAAACTTATTGCATATGCTTCGAGACAATTGCGGAAGCATGAGAAGAATTATCCAACTCATGATCTCGAACTAGCTGCGGTCATTCATGCCTTAAAAATGCGGAGACATTATTTGTACAGTGTGCACGTTGATATCTATACAGATCATAAGAGTCTTCAGTACATTTTTAAATAGAAGGAGCTGAATTTACGGCAGAGGCGGTGGTTAGAATTATTAAAAGATTATGATGTTAACATTTTATACCACCCCGGGAAGGGGAATGTAGTAGCCGACGCACTTAGCCGCCGATCAATGTACAACTTATGTGAAATCCCTCCGGAAAGGAAAGAGATGGTTCAAGAACTTCACCGATTAGCAAATTTGGGAGCGTGTATAATTGATTCAGGCGATGCCGGGATTAGTATAAATGATTCCACAACTTCGTCCTTGGATACGGAAGTGAAAGAACGGCAATATGGAGATCCTCAATTGTGTCTCTATGGAGACACGTCTCATGGAGAGGAAAAGTCTCTGTTTGAAGTCTATATGGATGGAATTCTTAGACACCGAGTGTTATATCCCGTATTTTGTACGTTTGGATAATTCAGAGTCGTCGTGGGAAGTTAAGGGCGAAACCAATTTCAAAATTATATTAATGCACAAGTTGTTATAAATATTATTTATGACTGTTATTAGTATGGAAATTTCGTGAGAGGCTAAGGACAAGAAGAGAAATTCGCAAAATGGCCTATGGAAATATTGCGGAAAGAATAGAGGCAAAATGGGAATTTTGCAAGGTCCAAGAAGTTCATGAAATGGCCATGAATTAAAGTATAGAAAGTCTAATGATGTTATTTATCGCTTACACTCACCTTATATGCTAATTCCTTCAAGGTGAGGCAGAATGTCCATTATTGTTCCATAATCCAATCGGGGGATCACGACCTTACGTCACCCCGATAGAGTATGTATTATGATAAGCTAAGCATATTGTGATGAGCATATGATGATATTACTATTACCCCGCGCCTATTTGGCCGGGCAGTCACCACCAAGGCGGGCAGCTATGCGATACACCATGGCCAGATGGCATGGGTAGACAACACTAGTGGGCGGCATGAGATGTTACCCCGGACGCGGGAGGCCTAGACGCGGGCTCATGTTATGATTATCACACCAATCCGATATGGACAGGCAGTTTATACATGATGCATATATGATATGATGTGATGATGAGCATGAGTAAGACAGCATGATTTGTTTTCTTATACTTGGCAGTTAGATTCCGATGTTCCATATGAGTATCTTCTCTATATCATTATCTTATTTCATTGTTCATGCCTCTCATACTCAGTACAATGTTCGTACTGACGTCCGTTTTCTTTGGACGCTGTGTTCATGCCCACCGGTAGACAGGCAGGAGAGCTCGATCCAGACCCGTAGCAGCTGATTGGAAGCACTCCCTTGTCCCGGAGGTGCTTGATTATTCTTTTGTGTATATAGTCATGTATATGTATTTTTGGGTATGATGGGGTCTTGTCCCATCCCTATTTTCAGTACTCCAGTAGAGGCACGTAGATGCGTAGTGTGGGCTAGATGGTCTCACGAGATGCTTTCATGTACACGTATATATTATTTTGATGGCCGAGTGGTTTATGCATATAAAAAAAATTTTGTGTTCTCAAAATGAAAAGATGATTTTTCTTATATTCTAAGTATAAATCGATAAAAGAGCATTGAATGGGTAAGATGAGTAGCAGAACGAATGGTGCTCGGTGGCTAGCCCCGGGTACCCGTCGCGGCCTCTAGCTGGGTCGTGACAGAAGGGGTGCTTCGATTATTTGGCTTATGTTCGGGATACTAGTGCTGACACTCCTCCACTTGAGTCAGTACCAGTAGTGAGGGAGTTTCCCGGGGTATTTCTTACCGATTTTTCAAGTGTCCCACCAGATAGCGATATTGATTTCTGTATTGACTTGGAGCCGGGTACTAATCCCATTTCTATTCTACCATATCGGATTGCGCCGGCCGATTTGAAAGAGTTGAGGGAAAAATTGTAAGACTTGCTGAACAATGGATTTATTCGATCGAGTGTTTATCCTTGGAGTGCTCAGGTGTTGTGTGTGAAGAAGTAGGATGGATCCATGAGGATGTGCATCGATTATCATCAGTTGAACAAAGTGACTATTAAGAACAGGTATCTCATTCATCGGATTGACTATTTTTTTGACCAGTTTCAAGATGCATCGATTTTCTCTATTATCGATTTGAGGTCCAGTTATCACCAATTGAAGATTTGGGCGGAGGATATCGCTAAGATAGCTTTCAAGACTCGTTATGAGTTTCTGGTTATGTCTTTTGGGCTGACCAATGCCTCGACAGCCTTTATGGATTTGATGAATGGCGTTTTCAGGTTGTACTTGGACTCTTTCGTGATTGTCTTCATTGATCATATCTTTATATATTCTCGTAGTAGAGTGGAGCACGAGAATTATTTGAGGATCGTGCTTGGGATCTTGAAGGTGAAGAAGCTTGATGCTAAGTTCTCGAAGTGTGAGTTTTGGATTGATTCAGTTATATTCTTAGGTCATGTAGTGACCAAGGATGGGATTATGGTATATCCTAAGAAGATTAAGGCAGTTTAAGATTGGGTAAGGCCTACTTCAATTACTAAGATTCAGAGTTTCATTGGCCTCGCTAGATACTATCGACATTTTTAGAGGCTTTTTAATTTATTGCATCCCCCTTCACTAGATTGAATCGGAAGAATGTACCCTTTTAGTGGTCGAATGAGTGTGTGGCGAGCTTCTAAAAGCCCAAGACTTTGTTGACTACAGCTTCGATTTTGACTCTTCGCGAGGACGGAGAGGGCTTTACTGTGTATTGTGATGCTTTACGGATTGGCCTTGGTTGTGTCTTGATGCAGAAAGGGAAGCTGATAGCCTATGCTTCCAGTTAGTTGAAGGTGCACGAGAAGAACTACCCCAGTCATGATTTGGAGTTGGCAGTGGTATTAATTACATTGAAGATTTTGAAGCACTACTTGTATGGTGTGCATTGTAAGGTGTTTACCGATCATAAGAGTCTTCAGCAAATTCAAATCAGAGGGATCTTAATTTGAGACATCGAAGGTGGTTGGAGGTGCTCAAGGACTATGATATGTCAATTATTTATTATTTGGGCAAGCAAATGTAGTGGCGGATGGCTTGAGTCGAAAGGCGGTGACTATAGGTATCCTAGCCTGTTTATAGGGTGGAGAGCGGTCTTTGTCTATTGATGTTCTAGCTTTGGTTAACAGCATGGTTAGACTTGATATTCTGAAACCTAACAAGGTTCTGGCTTGTTTGAAGGCACAGTCTTCCTTATTAGAGTTGGTTAGAGCCCTGTAGTTTGATAATCCATGGTTGTGCAAAATTCGAGAGAAGGTGTTGTAGGGAAAGGCAAGAGAGGCAATTCTTGATGATGAGGGGATTTGAGGATTCAGGGTCATATATGTGTTCCCCAGGTAGGTAATTTGACTAGATCGAGCATGGATGAGGCTCAAAGTTGGAGGTAATCTATTCATCCGGGTTATACATGTATCGGGATTTGAAACAATATTATTGGTGATGTAGTATGAATAGAGATATTGAAGGATTTGTGGCTAAGTGTTTGAATTGTCAACAAGTGAAGTATGAGCACTAAAAGTCGGGTGGAGTTACTCAGAGGATACTTATACCTGAGTGGAAATGGGAGAGGATTGCTATGGACTTTGTGGTAGGATTACCACGAACCTTGGGGAAATTTGATGCTATTTGGGTCATAGTGTACCGTTTGAAGTTGGCTCATTTCGTACCAGTTCACACTACCTAAAATTCAGAGAAGTTGGCTAGGATCTACATTCGAGAGATAGTTCGCTTGCATGGTGTACCCATTTCTATCATATCCGATCGAGGTACTCAGTTTACATCGTACTTCTGGCGATCTATGCAGAAGGAGTTGGGTGGTAGAGTTCAGCTTAGCATAACATTTTACCCTCAAACTGATGGACAGTCTGAGTGTACCATTCAGGTCCTTGAGGATATGTTGCGGGCCTTTGTGATTGATTTTGGTGGCCATTGGGATCAATTTCTACCGTTGGCGAAATTTTCTTATAACAACAGTTACCATTCGTGCATTGAGATAGCACTATTTAAGGCACTATATGGCAAGAGGTGTCGTTCTCCAGTTGGTTAGTTTGATGCATTTGAGGTTAGGCCTTAGGGTATAGATTTTCATTGTGATTCTCTAGACAAGGTTAACTTGATTCAAGTGAGGCTTCTTATAGCTCAGAGTAGACAGAAGAGTTATGCGGATGGGAAGGTTCGTGAGTTTGAGTTAATGGTGTGTGAGCCAGTATTGGTAAAGGTTTCACTCCTGAAAGTTGTGATGAGCTTTGAGAAGAAGGGCAACTTGAGCTCTAGGTACATTGGTTCATTTGAGATCATACAGCGCATTGGCGAGGTAGTCTCTGAGTTGGCTTTGCCTCCTGGTTTGTCGGGTGTTCAGCCTTTGTTCTATATTTCTATGGTTAAAAAGTATCATTCTGATGGTTCTCATGTGATTTAGTGGGATTCGGTGTTGCTTGATTGGAATATGACTTTTGAGGAGGAGCCAGTTGCTATTTTGAATCGACAGATCTGAAAGTTGAGGTCCAAGGAAATTGCTTCAGTGAAAGTTATGTGGAGGCATCCTATGGTCGAGGAGGCTACTTGGGAGACCGAGTCAGATATGCGGATGAGACATCCCCAGCTTTTCATTGATTCAGGTATTTGCCTTTTATTTCATGTTCAAGGACTAACATGTGTTTAAGTGGTGGTTGATGTAACGACCCATTAGATCGTTTTATCTATTTTTACCGTTTTATTGTTACACCTCCCATTTTATTGCAAGGAGATTTTGGCTTATTGGTGGTGTGTACCTTCAGTTCGGTAGTCTGCACCAGAGCTTTGGTCACGAGATATTTTACTTTGTATGTGTACAGGAGTATAAGTATGCATTTTTGACATTACGAGGGAATCGGAACAAAATGGAGCAGTTCAGAAAAACTTCTCACACCAGTTAGCATCGACGGCCTAAAGAAAGACCGTCGACACGTCGAAGAGCCGTCGTCTGGCGCCATCACAAGGTTCTGCACCCAGACATCTCAGACGGCAGTTCGACGGGACACGTTGATGGACCGTCGACCCTGCCCGTCGACCTGCGGACCTGGAACTTTCCAGCCCTGATCATAATTACAAGTTCCCACGTTTTTATTTCATTATCTTCCCAAAAACGGATTCTCCATCTCTCTAGAACTCTCCATAACCCTCCTTCTATTTCTACAACAAATCTATACCAAGAAACTATGATCAAAAGCAAAGACTAAGAGATTCATGTACAAGGAAGCTTATTAGGGTTTGTGAAGAGTAAGAATTTCTTTGGCATGCAAGTGGAGGATTTCATTCTAATAGAGTAGAGTGACCCAAAGGTTTATTCCCAAGTGATTAAGGTGAGTTTTATGGTTATTTCATATTATTGAGAGTATTGACGGGTTGAAAGACGTGGATTAGGGAAGGGAGGAGAATATGGAGTGCAAATATGAAAATAATGATATTCTTGAATCATGACTTGACTTGAATCATAGTTCTTGATATGTAATGAGTATAATCTTGCTATGAATATTATTAAAGATTTTGTAGAGGCGTTGTATGAGGATGGACACGGTATCGTGCCATAGCTAGGGTTATGAAGGATTGATAGGGAATGTTTGGGATTTAATAATGTCTAGCTTGATGAAGTTCTTGATTAAGATATTGTGGGTGTTGTTATTGATATTGGGAGTTGTTTATTATGTGGAGGAAGTCATAGAAATAAAGGAGATGTTACCCAATTTTCGTTAGTTTTGGCTTAAGCCTAAATATGTCTTCGATTATCTAACTTTAGTGCGAACTCTCTTGAATGTAGAAACGTGAATATTTGAGGGAAGCGTTCAAGTGATAAAGTTAGCAAAATAGAAAGGTATGTGAGGCTAGTCCCTTCTTTTCTAAGGCATGATTCCTATGACATGAATTCCCTTATCTCTTCATGACTTTCTTACGATGCATGAACCATGAGTCTATGTGACAAAGAGCTTCTTGTGATATAAAGATAAGAGATATGTCATAAATATGATGATGATAATGATGAGTCTAAATGTAGAGATCCTAAAGCTTATGATATGATGATTCCATGAAGCTAATGACTCTTATACGATTTTTTACTGTTATTCATTATTCCTAGACCCACCTTACGATGCTAGTTCCTTCAAGGTGAGGTATGATAATTATGACTACTCCATAATGGAATCGGGGGTTCTTGACCCTACGTCACCCCAATAGAGTGATAGTTGTCTCAAGTTCTTATGCATGTTTTATGAGATGCATGTGATGATGAGATTACACCGTGCCTATAAGGCCAGACATGTCACCACGAAGGCGGGCTGCTTACGATTCCATCGCGCCTAGATGGCCGGACATGTCACCGCTAATGCGGGCTGCTTATGATTACACCATGCCTAGCGGGCTGGACATGACACAACTAGTGGGCGGCATATGATGGTTACCCGGACGCGGGTTAACGATGATGGTACGTGTGGTATGTAGATGTAGGTGATATGTATAAAATGCATTTACCCTTAAAGGCTAAGCGGGTTATCTCTTCACCTCATGTTCATGATTTCTTTATTATGTCAGTTTTATTCGTGCCTTACATACTCAGTACAATGTTCGTACTGACGTCCTTTCCTTTTGGACGTTGTGTTCATTTCCACAGGTAGACAAGGAGGCGACCTGGATTTATAGGTGCTGATCAGCAGAGCTACGAGAGCACTCCATTATTCTTGAGGTGCTATTTGGCTTATTGTTTTGTGTAAATGTCTGGGCACGACGGGGTCCTATCCCGTCCTTATATCTAGTACTCTAGTAGAGGCTCGTAGATACGTATGTTTGGGTAGTATGGTCTCATGATCACCTCATTGTATATATGTACATGTATATTATTATTTTGATAGCCGAAGGGCTTATGTATATAAAGGTAGTTATGTCTAAAAATGAAAATGGTTTCTCTATGATTAGAAGGTTGAGAGCAATAAATGAACGCAGCATAAGTAGAATGAGTGGTGCTCGGTAGTTAGCTTCGGGTACCCGTCATGGCCCTAGTTGGGTCGTGACAAGAGTGGTATCATAGCAGTTCAATCCTAGAAAGTGTCTACGAGCCGTGTCTAGTAGAGTCTTGTTTATGGTGTGTTGCGCGCCATATCTATAAACAGGAGGCTACAAGGCATTTAGGAAAAATGACCATTCTTCTTCTTATGAGATCGTGCGATAGAGTTGTGTTATAAGATTTTCTCCTCCCTAATTGTGTGTTATGATTTCAGAGATACCGCCAAAGAGAAAAGCTACAGCCGCCCAGAAGGGCAAGACTACGATAGAAAGGCGGGTAGAAAGGGAGCCACCAACTAATGTAGAAGAAGGTGAATCATATGATGAGGCTCCGTATAATACCTCTCCCACTCCGCCTAACTTAGAAGAACAAGAGGGTGCTTCAGCTCCAGCTCCTATGCCTACAGTTCCTCCACCGGTTGCTCTGGGTCAACAAATGATTGAAGCTATTCATCTATTGACACAGTTAGTTGCTGCCCAGGCACATCGGCAGAGTTTGGGCCTAAGTGACAGGGCAGTTAGTACTAGAGCCCGTGATTTTATGAGTTTAAATCCTCCGGAGTTTTTCGGGTCAAAGCCGGATGAAGACCCGCAAGGTTTTATTGATGAGATGTTGAGGACATCAAAAATTATCCATGCCTCCGAGACCGAATCTGTGGAGTTAGCATCTTATAAACTCCAGGATGTGGTGGTTCTTTAGTATAATAATTGGGTATCTTCCAGAAAAGAGAATGCGCCTCCTCTAGTTTGGCAAGAATTTTTAGATGCCTTCATCTGCCAGTATTTACCACCTGAGGTCCGTCGAGCTAGAGCGGATAGATTCTTAAATTTAAAGCAAGAAAACATGAGTGCCCAGGAGTATAGTCTTCCCTTTAATTCATTTGCTAGATATGCTCCGACCTTGGTGGCTAATATGGGAGATAAAGTGCATAGGTTTTGTGAGAGGCCTAGGGCCACAATTGTTTAAAGATTGCCTGACGGATTCACTGCATGAAGGGATGGACATTTCTCATATTCAGGCCCATGCCCATAATTTAGAAGAGCAACAACACCCACAAAGGGGTGAGCGCGATAGTGATAGGGGGTAGAGTAAGAGGGCTAGATCTATGGGTGCCGATAGAAACTATAGAGGGGGATCGAGGCAGTCATATTCCAGTTATTCAGGCCAGTCAGCGACTAGTGCACCTTCTCAGTTTGCAAGTAGGAGATTTGATCGCTCCATTCATTCAAGATAGGGTCAGAGTTCGAGAGCCTTAGGTTCTCAGTTTGGGGGTGATTATAGCCAGAGGAGACCACTAGTCCCGTGATGTAGTCAGTGTAGAAAGTTACATTTGGGGCCATGTCGCCAAGGTACATATGCTTGTTATGTTTGTGGAGAGACGGGGAACGTCATGCGTGATTGCCTCTCGAGGTACGACAGAGGTGGAGTTCAGCCCATAGGATCAGCAGCTGGTTCTTCTTCTGTGTGCCCGATAGGGCACACTCCCCAGATTCCAGTAGGTCAAGGTAGAGGCAGAAAGGGAGCGTCCAGTTCAGGTGGTAATCAGCCCCGTATTTATTCTCTGGCACGACGTCAGGATCCTGAGTCCTCCTCAGATATGGTTACAGGTATATTGACTGTATTCTCTCATGAAGTTTATGCGTTGATTGATCCGGGTTCTACGTTATCTTATATCACTCCGTATATTGCTGGTCGTATTGGGGTGAAACCCGAACCAATTAAACCTTTTGAGGTATCTATCCGGTTGGTGATCGCGTGATAGCTAGACAAGTATACAAGAATTGTGTAATTGTGGTATGTGAACGCTAGACCAAAGTTGATTTAATTGAGCTGGAAATGTTAGATTTTGATGTGATTATGGGTATGGATTGGTTGGCCTCATGTTATGCCAATGTTGGTTGCCGAATGAAAGTTGTTCGATTCCAATTTCTGGGAGAACCCGTGCTTAAATGGAAAGGTAATACAGCGTCTCCCAGAGGTAGGTTTATTTCCTACCTTAAGGCAAGGAAGATGATACTAAAAGGATACATTTATCACCTAGTCCGAGTTCATGACACCGAATTAAATCCACCAACTTTTCAATTCGTCCCGGTAGTGAATGAATTTTCGAATGTATTTCCAGTGGAGCTCCCAGGTCTTCCTCCGGAAAGGGAGATTGATTTTCCTATTGATGTGTTGCCAGATGCCAAGCCTATTTCTATTCCTCCGTACCGAATGGCTCTTGCGGAATTGAAAGAGCTAAAGGCATAGTTGAAATATTTTCTTGAGAAGGGGTTTATTAGGCCCAGTTCATCACCGTGGGGAGCACCGGTCTTGTTTGTGAAGAAGAGAGATGGTTCCCTACGGATGTGCATTGATTATAGACAGTTGAATAAGGTGACGATTAAGAACGAATATCCTCTACTCAGGATCAATGATTTATTTGATCAATTACAGGGTGACAAGTGGTTTTCCAAAATAGACCTGAGGTCAGGTTATCACCAAGTGAGAGTTAGAGAAGAAGATATTCCCAAAACAGCATTCAGAACGAGATATGGCCATTATGAATTTCGGGTAATGTCATTTGGGTTGACAAATGCTCCGGCGGTGCTAATGTTTTTAATGAATGATGTATTCAGGCCACTCCTAGATCTGTTCGTGATGGTGTTTATTGATGATATTCTAGTATACTCTCGGACAGAATCTGAGCAAGCAGACCATTTGCGTATTGTCGTTGGAATTCTTCAGACACGAGAATTGTATGCAAAATTTTCCAAGTGCGAGTTTTGCCTAAACTCAGTGACTTTTCTAGGCTATGTTATTTCAGCTGGTGGCATTCGAGTTGATACTAAAAAAATTAAAGCTGTGAAGACTTGGCCGAGGCTTACAACGCCTACGGAAGTCCGTAGTTTTCTGGGACTGGCAGGTTATTATAGAAGATTTATGGAAGGATTTTGCTCTATCTCAGCACCATTCACGAAGCTAACTAAGAAGTCAGCCAAATTTCAATGGACTGATGCTTGTGAAAGCAGTTTCCAAGAGCTGAAGGACAGATTAACTTCGGCCCCAGTCTTGAAACTCCCAGAAGGGCCAGATGGTTATGTTGTATATTGCGATGCCTCTGGTATTGGATTAGGTTGCGTGTTGATGCAGCACGGTAAAGTCATTTCCTATGCTTCAAGGCAGTTGCGGAAACATGAGAAGAATTATCCGCCCCGTGACCTTGAGTTGGCTGCGGTTATTCATGCATTAAAGATGTAGAGACATTACTTGTATGGTTTACATGTTGATATCTATACAGATCACAAGAGTCTCCAGTATATTTTCAAACAGAAGGAGTTGAATCTTCGACAGAGAGGGTGGTTGGAATTATTGAAAGATTATTATGTAAGTATTTTATACCATCCTGGAAAGGAGAATGTAGTAGCTGATGCATTTAGCCGCAAATCAATGGGAAGTCTATGTGAGATTCCTACGGAAAGGAAAGAATTAATCCGTGAGTTTCACCAGCTAGCTAGCCTCAGAGTTCGTCTAATTGATTTTGGCAATGCAAGAGTTGGTATTCATAACCTAACTGTTTCATCCTTAGATATGGCAGTTAAGGAGCGCCAATATGAAGATCCTCAGTTGAGCCATTATAGAGATACACTGCATGAGAAAGAGAAGTCGCCATTTGAAGTTTCTACAGATGGAGTTCTTAGGTACCGAGACAGGCTGTGTGTTCTAAATGTTGTGGAGTTACGTCGTCAAATTCTAGAAGATACTAGGCCCTGAGTTGATTCAACAAGCAGTGGAAAAGGTCAAGGTTATCCGAGACCAACTATTGATAGCTCAAATTCGCCAGAAATCTTATGCGGACAACCGTCGACGAGACTTAGCATTTCAAGTTGATGATTGGGTATTCTTAAAGGTATCACCGATGAAAGGCGTGATGAGATTTGGTAAGAGGGGATAATTAAGTCCTCGATACATTGGACTTTATAAGATTGTCCGCAAGATAAGCCAAGCGGCATATGAACTGGACTTACCTCCAAAACTTGAATCAGTTTGTCACGTATCAATGCTCCGTAAGTGTGTTGGAGATCCTACTTGAATTTTGCCGGTAGTGGATGTTCAAGTTATAGAAAATTGGCTTATGAAGAGGTACCTGTTGCTATACTAGATAGGAAAGTATGGAGGCTTAGAAACAAAGAGGTAGCCACAGTCAAGGTCTTAGGGAGAAACAATAATTGAGAAGAAATGACTTGGGAAGCGGAAGAAAACATGAAGTCCAAGTACCCCCAGTTATTTCAACCCCCGGAAGAGATCCAAGATGAGACCTCAATATTATGAGGTATGTATGCTTTCTTTTTACGCTTTCGGTCGTGTGTGGCCATAATTTCTTGCTATTGTGTTGTGGCCCTGTGAGGAAATATTATTATGGGCTTTTGTGATAGGATGGTAGCATTATATAACAGGGAAAACTCTGACGAAATTTCTGTAAGGTTCCCGAGAACTTAACATTCGAGGACAAATGTTTTTAAAGAGGGGAAGAATTTTACACCTCCCATTTTATTGCAAGGAGATTTTGGCTTGTTGGTAGTGTGTACCTTCAGTTCAGTAGTCCGCACCAGAGCTTTGGTCACGAGATATTTTACTTTGTATGTGTACAGGAGTATAAGTATTCATTTTTGACATTACGAGGGAATTAGAAGTGAAACGAATCGAATCGGAACAAAATGGAGCAGTTCAGAAAATTGCTGACACCAGTTAGAGTCGACGGCGCAAAGGACGACCGTCGACCCCTCGACGAGCCATCGTCTGGCACCGTCGACAAGGTTCTACTCTCATACATCTCAAGCGGCAGTTCGACGGGACATGTCGACGGAACGTTGACACGTCGACGGTCGCCGACCCTGCCCGTAGACCCACGGACCTGGAACTTTCCAGCCCTGATTATAAATACACGTTCCCACATTTTTATTTCATTATCCTCCCAAAAACAGATTCTCCATATCTCTAGAACTCTCCAAAACCCTCCTTCTATTTCTACAACAAGTCTATACCAGGAAATCAAGATCCAAAGCAAAGACTAAGAGATTCATGTACAAGGAAGCCTATTAGGGTTTGCGAAGAGTAAGAATTTCTTTGGCATGCAAGTGGAGGATTTCATTCTAATGGATTGGAGTGACTCAAAGGTTTATTCCTAAGTGATTAAGGTGAGTTTTATGTTTATTTCATATTATTGAGAGTATTGATGCGTTGAAAGACGTGGATTAGGGAGGGGAGAAGAATATGGAGTGCAAATATGAAAATAATGATATTCTTGAATCATGACTTGACTTGAATCATAGTTTTTGATATGTAATGAGTATAATCTTGCTATGAATAGTATTAAAGATGTTGTAGAGGCATTGTATGAGGATGGACACGGTATCGTGCCATAGCTAGGGCTATGAGGATTGATAGGGAATATTTGGGATTTAATAATGTCTAGCTTGATGAAGTTCTTGATTAAGATATTGTGGGTGTTGTTATTGATATTTGGAGTTATTTATTATGTGGAGGAAGTCATCGAAATAATGGAGATGTTACCCAATTTTCGTTAGTTTTGGCTTAAGCCTAAATATGTCTTCGATTTTCTAATTTTAGTGTGAAATCTCTTGAATCTAAAAACGTGAATATTGGGGGGAAGCGTTCAAGTGATAAAGTTAGCAAAACGTAAATGTATGTGAGGCTAGTCCCTTCTTTTCTAAGGCATGATTCGTATGACATGAATTCCCTTTTCTCTTCATGACTTTCTTATGATCCATGAACCATGAGTCTATGTGATAAAGAGCTTCTTATGAGATAAAGATAGGAGATATGTCATAAATATGATGATGATGATGATGATGATGATGATGATGAGTCTAAGTCTAGAGATCCTAAATCTTATGATATGATAATTCCATGAAGCTAATGACTCTTATACGATTCTTTACTATTATTCATTATTGCTAGACCCACCTTACGATGCTAGTTCCTTTAAGGTGAGGTATGATAATTATGACTACTCCATAACGGAATCGGGGGTTCTCGACCTTACGTCACCCCGATAGAGTAATAGTTGTCCTAAGTTCTTATGCATGTTTTATGAGATGTATGTGATGATGAGATTACACCGTGCCTATAAGGACGGTCATGTCACCGCGAAAGCGGGCTGCATACAATTCCACCGTGCCTAGATGGTCGGACATGTCACCGCTAATGCGGGTTGCTTATGATTACACCGTGCCTAGCGGGCCGGACATGACACCACTAGTGAGCGACGTATGATGGTTACCAGGACGCGGGTATCGACGATGGTATGTGTGGTATGTAGATATAGGTGATATGTATAAAATGCATTTACTCTTAAAGGCTAAGCGGGTTATCTCTTCACCTCATGTTCATGATTTCTTTATTATGTCAATTTTATTCTTGCCTTATATACTCAGTACAATGTTCATACTGACGTCCTTTCTTTTTGGACGCTGTGTTCATGCCCACAGGTAGACAGGGAGGCGACCCGAATTTATAGGTTCTGATCAGCAGAGCTACGAGAGCACTCCATTATTCCGGAGGTGCTATTTGGTTTATTGTTTTGTGTATATATTCGGGCATGATGGGGTCTTGTCCCGTCCTTATGTCTAGTACTCTAGTAGAGCCTCGTAGATACGTATGTGTGGGTAATATGGTCTCATGATCGCCTCATTGTATATATGTAAATGTATATTATTATTTTGATAGCCGAAGGGCTTATGTATATAAAGGTAGTTATGTATCAGAATGAAAATGGTTTCTCAATGATTAGAAGGATGAGAGCAATAAATGAACGCAGGATAAGTAGAATGAGTGGTGCTCGGTAATTAGCTTCGGGTACCCGTCATGACCCTAGTTGGGTCGTGACATTTACCCCTCTTTCCTCTTCCCCTAACTTCGTTGGAGTTCATTTGACTTGTGGGTAAGTTGGCATGATTCCCAGGGCAATCAGGTGTAAGTTGAATGAGAAAATGGAGTTTTTGGATGTTCTTAAATGTTGGGTTGACCAAAGTCAACATCGGGGGTTAGTGTGTCTTTTTGGGAATTCTATTGATTCTAGTTGTTCCGAAATATCGATTATAGCTTGGTTGAGTTGTTGGTTCAGTTGCCGAGGGTCTCGAGGGTATTTTAGTCATTTGATTGGAAAGTTAGTTTTAAGGTGTTAGAGGTTGACTGGGTCAAGTTGACCTCTTTTGGAAATTTCTAGTGCGCGAGTGATTTCGTAGTGTATTTTTAGGGTAAGTTAGTGAAAAACCAGAAAAATCTGGTTTAGCAGTTTCTGGGGTCCTTCTTCGCGATCGAGATACAGGTAAGTTGGTCATCGCGATCATGATGGTCAGTCCTTCCCCGTCCTTGCTATCGCGTGGATGGGTCCCACAATCGCGATAGAGGGGTATCTGGGCCTAATCTTAAAACCCCCAAAACGTGATTTGACTTCCCATTCTCATATTTCTCCATTAGTAGCTTGGGTTGAGAGGATATTTGGGAGATTTATCATAGATCATCACTTGGGTAAGTTTCTAACCTTCGTTATACGATTATACCTTTGATTATTAAAAGATTTTATGCTAGGAATCATGAATTTAGGTTGGGGAAATTGGGGGGTTTATGAATCCTAAATCTAAATTAAGGAGTCTTGATTTAATCAGGCAATTGTTGATGGAATTGGCTCATTCTTGGGGAATAGACTCCACAGATGTTGGGTAAACTTATTTGGGGCCGAATTTCCATTTTTGCCCTTCGTGGCTTGGAATCACTTTTCAGGTGACTTTTTGGGTTTGGATTCAAAGCATGCTAATGTGAGTACCGTTGGGTTCGTATGACTTTGTAGAGTAAATATTGGACCATGTCGACCCCGATTTCTCAATAAAATTACGGATTTGACCTTTGGGGTTTAGAATGGGTTTTTGGGTTGACTTTCTGAACCAAAATCTTTTATAAGGTAATATGGGCATCTTTTGTCTCACATTCTTACATTAATCTGTGTTTGAGCAGATTAGGATCGTTTAGAGGCGATACAAAAGGCCAAGGCGGCTTTGTGATTTTTGACTTCAATTTCCAGGCAAGTTGAGACCTTGTACCTTATTATGAGCATCTTGGTTGGTCTAAAAAAATTAAATAAGAGGGTGTAATGGGGTTATTAATGAGGTCTCGATACTCGTGAGGTGACGAGCACTTGTATCTGGTTCCGGTGACATGTTATGGGTACTTGTGTAATTTAAATTGTATAGTTGGTCTAATGCTACCCTTTGGGCATTAGCTAGTAGATAGTATGATTCTATGGATCCGTGAGTGGGGTCTGAAGCCCGTACTTTTCTATCTCTTTGTTTGAGTCTATATTGTCTGATATGTATGTCATTCATCACTCCTAAGTACTCATCAAAAAGTGGAAAAGAAGCTAAAACTATGACCTTATGGTGTAATTGGATAAGTATGGAACCTTTATGGCTTATAATGATTAAAGATAGAATCTTCACTGCATACATTAGCATCTTGTTATTGCATGTCACATTCATGCTTTATATGTTATCTCATGCTTTATATTTTGAGGGTACATATACGAGTCCGAAGGATAATGATTCCGGATGGAGTGATGATGACTCTATGAGCCAATGGGTAAGACACTGGTACTATGAGCCTACGGGGCTAAGTTTTGCAATATGGAGCCTACGGGGATAAATTATTGAGATTACAAGCCTAATGATGGCTGAAGAACCCGAAGCGAAATGATTCCGAGTGGTATATGGACCTCGCAAGTCCCCCATTGGTCACTGCTAGCTAATGTCTGAATGTGTGTATACCGGGTGATGGAAAGGCCTTGCATTTTCATTGCATATCATATTCTTTTATTGATTGATGGTTCTGACTTCCTTGAGTTGTTTTCTGATTTACCTTAAGGCATACTTAGAAATCTGATGAAATTGTGGATTAGAAGCTTCAGTTAGGCTTATAACTTGAGAATTATTGTGATTGTTGGGATTATTGTTACCATAAATTGATAAGCAGTGAAGTGTGGTCGTAGTATTTATCTAGGGTTGGTCAATGATGATGCTGAGTACCCGTTGCTTTTGTACTCACGCTACACTTATTGTACCCTTTTTGTGTGCAGATTCAATTCCTGGTACTAGTAGAGTTCGTGACCTTACTTTCCACTGAGTTGCTATCTAGGAAGATCTGAGGTGAGGTACTAGTCGATTCATAGCACCAGATTCCCTTTCCTCTTTTACTTATTTCCGTCCCTATATTTCCAAAACAGTGTATTTGTTACTACTTATCAAATTTGTAATTAGATTCGAGTCGTTCAAGTACTGTGACATCGGATTTTGGGAAGGTTGTGTTTTCTTTGTGTTGTCTTATGATATTAAGTCTTTATTAAGACTTAATCAATTTTATTTGACCAATTCTGCATATTTTTACATCTTCAGTTCTTTAAATTTGGGTTTTGGACGGCTTACTTACTAGTGGTATGTAGTGCCTTCACGGCTTATCGAATTGGGTTGTGACATATTGGTATCAGAGCCTTAGGTTCATCGGTCTCACGGTACTTGAACAATGTCTGGTAGGGTCTTGAGGATCGGTACGATGAGCTCTATATCTATCTTCGAGAGGCTATAGGTCATTTAGGAAAACTCATATCTTTCATTCTTTATAGAGCGTACCTGATTCTAATTGGTTCAAAGAGTTTCTTTGTTTCATTCTCTAACAAATAGTGAGGACGCGTTCAGCCTCTACCGGAGATCAAGAACCCGCACCCGTACCCCCTGCTATTGTTGACCGTGGTAGGGGCAGGGGATGAGATAGGGGACGAGGCAGGGCTAGGGCCCCAATAGTTACACCAGTAAAAGGCCGAGCACCAGCTGCTACTCAGGCCCATGCGAGAGATGTTATTCCAGAGCCTAGGGAGATTTTGGAGGAGGATTCGGCATAGGTGGATGAGTTTGGGCACGCTCATGCACCAGCAGGATTCATTGCTACTCCTGTTCTTACGGACACTTTGGTGCGTATTCTAAGCTTCTTTGAGGGTATGGCCTCGGCAGGCATATTACTGGCTAATCAAGAATATTCCCGAACTAGAGTTAGAGCCTAGACTCCCGATCCTATGGTTGCTGCAGGGTTTAGGACCCCAAGGGCACAGCCAGCTGCTACTGTAGCTCCACAGTTTTAGGGTCTTCCAGTTCTGGGTGTTGCTATTCGCCCAGTTGCCCAGCCTACTATAATGGTTGAGGAGCAGAAGAGATGGAACAAGTTTGAGAAGATGAAGCCACCACAGTATGATGGGCGTCCTGACGATGACGCATATGAGTTTTCGGTTAACTGTCACGAGCGCTTGCACAATTTAGGATTGGTTGAGTCCAACGGAGTTTTTTTTTGTGGCTATGCAGATGGCTGGCCCAGCCAAGCAGTGGTGGAGTTTTTTTTTTAGACTAGACCTGCTGGGTGACCTTCACTTGCTTGGGCCATGTTTTCTCGAGTATTTCTAGAGAAGTAGGCTCCTCGTAGTTTGAGAGATGAGAGGCGTGAGCAGTTTGATAGGTTGAAGTACCGTGGGATGTCCGTGATAGTTTATGAGATGATGCTCCACTCATTGTCTCTCCATTCTTTGACCGTTCTACTCGATGAGGCTGAGAGAATCAAGAAGTTCATCAGGGGGATGTCGTATCATGTTTGAGTCGCAGCGACCCATGTGGCATCCTCAGGAGGTACTTTTCATCAAGTGGTGGATTTGACTAGGAGTGTTGAGTCTATCAGGCGTGATGAATTTGGAGACAGGACGGATAAGAGGCCTCATAGCTGGGGCAGGTTTTGGGCACCTCATCTAGAGGTAGAGGTTATCATAGCAAGGTTACCGCCCCCAGTTCAGCAAGCCAGTTCAGCCAGCGATGCAGAGTTCTACTGGTGGTTCTTCGGGTTGTGGTGCTCATAGTTTAGGACATGGTTCTTAGGGTTCTTATTTCCGATATGGAGGCCGAGGTGGTCTTAAGGTTACTTCGGTCCTTCTCAGTAGCCTATCACTTACTGTGGTTGTTATGAGAGTGGAGACTTAGGGAATTTGGCCCGGGAGTGCCCCAGACTTAGGCAGAGTGGTCCACACTCTAGTTCTCAAGGTTTAACATCTAGAGTAGTGGCATAGCCGGCTAGAGGCGGTGTACTGAGTGGTCGAGGTGGTTCTTCTAGTAAAGGTGGTGCTCAGATCGGCTGCCGGTGGTGGTCGTGGAAGTTCTCAGGTCGAGGGTGGTTGTTCGCATTCCTATGCATTTCTAGGTAAACCAGAGGTAGAGACTTCTGATACAGTCATTATAGGTACTATCTCAGTTTATCGCTAGTCGGCCACAAAACTATTTGATCCAGGCTCTACATATCCCTTCCTAGGTGTCTACTTATATTTCTTCAGGTTTGGATATGATGTGTGAGTCGTTTTGATTATCCTGTTAGTGTTGCTACTCCTGTTGGGGATTCGGTAGTAGTGAATTGGGTGTACCGATCCTGTCTAGTGACCTTGATGGGGTATGATACTTGGGTTGACTTGATGATCTTAGATATGATAGATTTACACATTATCCTTGGCATAAGTTGGTTGTCTCTGTATCATGCGATCTTGTATTAATATGCCAAGACGGTTACCTTAGCTATGCCGGGAATCCCTAGGTTATAGTGCAAGGGTGATACAAGTCGTGCGCCGAAGAAAGTGGTATCGTTCCTTAATGCCCGTCGAATGGTTGAGAAGGGGTGCTTAGATTATTTGGCTTATGTTTAGGATACTAGTGCCGACACTCCTTCACTTGAGTTAGTACCAGTAGTGAAGGAGTTTCCCCAGGTGTTTCCTTTAGATCTTTCGAGTGTCCCACCGGATCGGGATATTGATTTATGTATTGACTTGGAGCCAGGTACCAAGCACATTTCTATTCCGCCATATTGGATGGCGCCGGTCGAGTTGAACAAGTTGAGGGAACAATTGCAAGACTTGCTGAGCAATGGATTTATTTGATCGAGTGTTTCTTCTTAGGGTGCTCCGGTGTTGCTTATGAAGAAGTATGATGGATCCATGAGGATGCATCGAT
This sequence comes from Lycium barbarum, assembly GCF_019175385.1. NCBI lineage: Eukaryota > Viridiplantae > Streptophyta > Magnoliopsida > Solanales > Solanaceae > Lycium > Lycium barbarum. The sequence goes on from NC_083341.1 coordinate 86,664,720, forward strand.
TATCATCAGTTGAACAAAGTGATTATTAAGAAAAAGTATCCTATTCGTCGGATTGACCATTTGTTTGACCTGTTTCAGGGTGCATCGGTTCTCTCTATGATCGATTTGAGGTCAGGTTAGCACTAGTTGAAGATTAGGGCGGAAGGTATCACTAAGATAGCTCTCAGGACTCGTGATGGTCATTATGAGTTTCTGGTTATGTCTTTTTGGCTAACCATTGCCGCGACAACCTTTATGTATTTGATGGCGTTTTCAGGTTGTACTTGGACTCTTTCGTGATTGTCTTCATTGATGGTATCTTGGCATACTCTAGTAGTAGAGTGGAGCACGAGCAGTATTTGAGGATCACGCTTGGAAACTTGAAAGAGAAGAAGTTTTATGCTAAGTTCTCAAAGTTTGAGTTTTGGCTTGATTCAGTGACATTCTAGGGTCATAAAGTGGCCAAGGATGGGATTACGGCAGATCCTAAGAAGATTGAGGCTATTCAAGATTGGGTCAGGCCTACTTCAGTTACCGAGATTTGGAGTTTCGTTGACCTTGGTAATTAATATCGACATTTTATAGAGGCTTTTGCATCTATTGCACCCCTTTGACAAGATTGACTCAGAATAATGTACCCTTTCAGTGGTCAGATGAGTGCGAGGCGAGCTTCCAAAAGTCTCACGACTTTGTTGACTAGCACTTTGATTTTGACTCTTCCCGTGGAGGGAGAGGGCTTTACTGTGTATTGTGATGCTTCACGGATTGGCCTTGGCTGTGTCTTGATGCAGAAAGGGAAGGTAATAGATTATTCTTCAAGGCAGTTGAAGGTGCACGAGAAGAACTACCCCACTCATGATTTGGAGTTGGCAGTGGTAGTACTGGCATTGAAAATTTGGAAGCACTACTTGTATGGTGTGCATTGTGAGGTGTTTACCGATCATAAGAGTCTTCAACATATTTCAATCTGAGGGATCTTAATTTGAGGTAGCGAAGGTGGTTGGAGAAGATCAAGGACGATGATAGGTCTATTTTTTATCATTCGGGCATGGCCAATGTAGTGGCGGATGCCTTGAGTCGAAAGGCGATGAGTATGGGTGGCCTAACATGTTTATAGGGTGGGGAACGACCATTGTCTATGGATGTTCAAGCTTTGGCTAACAGTATTATCACGACCCAGCTAGGGGCCACGACGGGTACCCGGGGCTAACCGCTGAGCACCGCTCATTCTATTTCTTATCATGCTCATTTAGCTCTTTTATCACATTTATACTCAAGTCATAAGAAAGTCATCTTTCATTTGTAAACATAAAAGGTTTCATATACACAAGCCATCTAGGCAATCAAAATAATATATATAATTATACCATGTTGACCCTGTTAGACCACATAACCCACACTGTGTATATACGAGCCTCTACTAAAGTGCTATACATAAGGACGGGACAAGACCCCGTCGAGCCCAACATATACAAATATACACAAAAGGATAATCAAGCACCTGCGGAACAAAGGAGTGCTTTCAGTCGGCTAACAGCTCCTACGAGTCTGGCTCAAGCTCGCCTCCCTGTCTACCTGTGGGCATGAATACAGCGCCCATAGAAAACAGACGTCAGTACGAATATTGTACTAAGTATGTAAGACAAGAATGAAATAAATATAATAGAAGGATCATGAGCCATGAGAGAAAGATATAACCCGCAAGAGTGTCATAAGCAAATACATTTTGTACATATATCATATTTTACATAATCATGGTGCATATGTCATCACATCACATATCTCGTCACATTACATATCTCGTCACATCACATATGTCGTCACATCACACATCTCGTCACATCTCATATCTCATCGTTATCCCGCGTCCGGGTAACCATCATATGCCGCCCACTAGTGGTGATCATGCCCAGCCATCTAGGCTCGGTGTAACATCGCAGCCCGACTTGGCGGTGACATGCCCGGCCATCTAGGCACGGTGGAACCATATGCAGCCCGCCTTAGCGGTGACATGCCCGGGCATCTAGGCACGGTGGAATCTCATCATCACAAAATCAATCATTACCCATCACTATTACACATCTCATGAACGTATCACAATGTTATCATAGCTTGGTATATTCATACATAATATAGGCATATTATAAGTTAGCATTATTGATCATCTTATAAACATATCATGACTTAGCATTATTTCACATTTAGCATTAGGAGCAAACATTAGACACTTGAAGACAACCATAGCTACGTCGGGGTGACGTAAGGTCATAAACCCCCGATTACATTATGAACATTTAGGAGTATCCTGCCTCACCTCGAAGGAAATAGTGCATAAGGTGAGTGTTAACAATTATAACGTCCTTGGCGTTATGGGATCATCATATCATGAACAATCGAATCCCTATGCTTTAACTCATTATCATCACTATCATGCTTGTATGTAATTTAGTATATTTAAGGACTCATAAGTTCCATCATATAGGAGGATCATGGAAAACTTGAAAGATTCATGCCTTTGAAGGAAGGGATAACCTTGCATACCTTTGACGTTTAGCTAAGCTATCTCTTGCGTGTTCTCCTTTAATGCACACGTTCTACCTTCAAGAGAAGTTATATCGTCATTAGCTACGCAATTATAAGAACGGGCTTTCTAAAGCTAGGGGAAATTGGACAGCATTTCCTTTGTTTGTACTACTTTTCCCCTATTCTATATCAACTCCCAAACGCTCACAACAACATTCACAATATTGCAATCAACAATCATCATTCATATACATTGACCATAATCCACCATTCCTCTTCAATTTCTTCACATTTATGGTTATAGCTCACTATCGCGTCTTCTCATGTATCACACTTATTTCATGGTATAAATGTCATTTATGATGTATTCATAATCACAACACACCAACATTTATGATTTAATCCAACTACCATCCAAACATGACACTATTCACTCATTAATGACCCATTTCCTATGTCTTTCTACAATTCAAGTATCTTAACCTTCCAATACCTTAAACAACATGGTTTAGTCATGTAACTTACCTTAGATGATGGTTGAACAAGTCTTGAGTGGATTTCTCCTCTAGCACCAAAACCCTACTTCACCTCCCTTGGGTTTTCTTAATTTGGATGATCTTCACTTGGGTTTCATACACTTTGTTTCATGGATTTAGTGTTGTTGATCTTGGTTTTCCTTTGATTCTCTTGTGGAGGAGTATTAGAGAGTATTCTAGATGTTTCTTGAAGTGTGGAATGAAAATGAAATAAAAAAGGGATCCTTATACTTAAACTTAAAATCTAACCGACCATCTTAAACGGACCAACATACGGTTCGTACTATTTATACGAACCGTATGTGTGGCCTTATGTTTGGTCCAGCAGTTGGTGCCCTCCTTGGCCAATTATACGGTCCAACATGCCGCTGGTACAATTTATACGGTCCGTAGGTTGGGCCGTATAATGCCCAGTGGTTCTGTTTTCATTCTCGTCGACTCGTTTCATCTTCGATCCTTATGGAACCTTCTTGGCACTTGATTAATGTTATATCCCGTATTTTTGAACGTCAGATTAATTGCTGAGGTGGGACCCACACATCGAGATTTTTTTGGGACATCTGAAAATTCATATGAATCACATATGAGAAGTTAAACACAACTCAAGAAGGACCATTGGGCCAAATCAAAGTGGAAGTCCTCCAAACGAATATTTTTAAGAAAACATTTTCGGGTGATCTGACTTAAAGGGGCAAAACTGGAATTATAAGTTTGGAATTTGGAAAAGTATCAAGATATACAAGTTGTAGATAATTGAATTAGCTTTCCAACCATAGGTCGTGGGTGCCCAGGTGACTTCGGTACAAGGAGATATGAACGTTTTAAGGTCGAAAGGTCAGTGGGCTAGGCCCAACTCGGGACCAAACCGAGTTGGCCCAAAAAAATCAAAAAAAAATAATAAGGCCCAAAATTTGTGAGGCCCAACCGGCCATGGTTATGGCCCAAGCCCATATTAAATTAAATTTGGTCAATAAATAAGATGACTAAGTCATCTTATTCCACATAATGTTCTAGAAATTTCAAGAAAAGCAAGAACAAGAGAGAGGAGAAAAACATAAGGCCATTTCGGCCAAGAGCAATTTTCACAAGAAAAATTTGCAAAAATTCTCCAAAAATCATTTTCTACCAAGTAAAGGGTGATTAACAAGGTGGAGTTGTTGTTGGAGCAAGAAAAATTCAAAATCATACAAGTTGTCAAGTTGTAGTCAACTGAGAAGTTGAAGAAGAAAGGTGAGTTTTGATCTTGTTTTATGTGTTATATATGGTTTATATGTGTTGTAGTATGCTAAAATGGATGAAATTCATGAAGGAGAGAAATATAGTATATGGGCGTGTATATATATATGTGTGTAGGAGTCATGCTTCAATTATTTTAATTAGTGTTTAGTTGTTATTGTTGTGAATGATATGTGGAAAATGGAAGTTGATTGAGTTTGGAGAGATTGTAGTGGTGTATACATGTTGGAGCCGTGTGAGTGTGCATGGTATATGTGGCCGTGTATACTTGATGTATAGTCGTGTATATTGGTGAGTTGTGAAAGAATAATGAGCGAGTTGTAATTAATATCTTAATCGTTGTGTTGTAGATGTTATATCGCAAATAAAGACTTGATAAGTTTGGTGAAGTATTGGCAATTGGAAGTTTGTGTAAATTGAAAATAATGTTTTTGTATGGAAGACATGTAATGGTATTACTATGATGTTGTTGGAATATATGTATTATAAGGTTATTGTTGTTTCATTGGAATTGGAGAGTATTGAAGGAGGTAGAATGTTAATTGAAGTGTTGGAATGCACCTTGAATGGAATATGTGAATTTTTAGTGTGATTGTTGAATTATGTTAAAAGTTTGGCCGGGTTTGAATTCCCGGATTGTGATTGATGAGAATTTGGCTATGTTGAATGTTGAGGATGGTATATTTACAGAGGAAGTGCTGCCGAAATTTCGGTAGCCAAGTGGTTCCTTAAGATTCTAACTCTAAGTACCCTAATGAAAGTTTGGGTAAATGTGACCAATTTGCAGATTTTGACGAGATTGCAACGTGAATTCGGAATAACAAAAGAAGCGGAAAGAGGTATGTAAGGCTTCACCCTTCTTTCTATGGCATGTCTTAGTTGAAATAAGTTGGGTACGAGCCTCGGGGACAACTCGGTTCCCCGGAATCCGCACCTAAAGTTTTCCACTTTTTGTTCAATAGAATTGAACTAGAAAGTGTGCAAATGATGGAAAGACCTCTTAAACCCCTAGAACTTGCATAAGTGGGACCCGATTACCCTAGGACCCTCACAAGTAATGACATGACACGTAATATATGTAAATCATATACGTCACCCCATCCGGCCGGAGGTGGGCCTGCTACTCTTGGATTTTTCCTTACAGTCTTGCTTGACTTACTTGAAGTGAATCCAAAGGGAACCTTTGATCCCGATTTCTTTACCAAATGATAAATACTATGACTCCTCTAACGAGGGCATTTCCATGACGATAATGATAACAATGATGTTAGATAAGAGAATATGCCTATGATACGTACTACCGGAACGACTCTATGACTAAGCTAAGTATCTTATGTAAACATGAAAATGATAAACTAATTTTTGAATATTATTTATATTTCCTAGCTATGACTTTATTTTCTAAAAGATTTCAAAGTCTATGAACTGTCATCTATGATGCCCCGATTTCATTCTACGTTTACTTTAATATTATTCCCCGTTGATAGTCTCACCTTAAAATACTCGTTCCTTCAAGGTGAGACAAAGCGATCACGAGTATTCTATAATGTAATCGGAGGTTACCGACTTTACGTCACTCCGATGACTACATGATGCTTCTTTGGGCTCTCCTGCGTGCATATGAGATATATGTTTATAGGATACGTAAATGCATATAAGACATGTAAATGTATGTAGGATATGCGTATATATTTTAAAAATATGCACATGACGAAAGAGCTAGAGCGCTATAGACGCTGATGTACCTACTTGACACACGTATATGTATATGATAAAAGCACCAGAGCGCTATAGACGCTGATGTACCTACATGACACACGTATATGTATATGATAAAAGAGCTAGAGAGCTATAGACGTTGATATATGTACATGATATATGCATATGTATACGGGGGAAATAGAGGTAAGGGCAGAGCGTTATGAACGCATATCCACCTGATCAGTTGGCATTACATGATATGATATCGTCCCGGACGCGGGATGTGTATATTTATGGTTAAATGGATCGGCTGCCGACGCCTCGACAATATGAGATGTCCTATTTTATATGTATATGTATATGAACAAGGAAAGATTCTTAAAGGAAAGCTAAGTACGCATACCACCTGCCAAGGGTATATATATATACAGGTTATGTTTCTATCCCAGGACATGTGTTGTAACTCTCTTATGTCATTATACATGATTCATATTTTCTATATATTATTATTCATGCCTTACATACTCGGTACATTATTCGTACTGACGTCCCTTCTTGTGGACGCTGCGTTTCATGCCGCGCAGGTCAGCAGACAGGCGGATTTGATACTTAGAAGCTCTACCAACAGTGTTGACAGTGCTCCAGTTATTCCGGAGCCTCACTTCCTTGGTACTATTTTGTGTATATATATTCGGGCACGGCAGTACTCAGCCCTTTTTATGTATAAGTGTACTACGTCTAGAGGCTCGTAGACAGTTATGTACAGTCAGTTAAGTACAGTTAGATATATGGTGTTTTGGCATGTTAATGTTGATGTATAAGTGATAACGAAGTTTATTAGTCTATGTTCAGAATGACGCCGCTAATGTTAATGTTCAAAAAAAAAATGGCTCTGTTTACATGGCTTGCTAAGAGGTAAAGGTAAAACGATAGACAAGGGGTGCTCGGTACAAGTATCGGGTACTCGTCACGGCCCCTAGACGGGGCGTGACAGAAGTGGTATCAGAGCAGTTCGGTCCTAGGAGTTTGTCTACGAGCCGTGTCCAGTAGAGTCTTGTTTATGGGTGTGTTGCGCGCCACACTTATACACAAGAGGCTACAGGGCATCTAGGAAATGATGACCTTCTTTCTGTCTCAGATCGTGCGATAGAGCCCAGTCATAGGAAATAAGATTCCTTATACTAACCGTCGATTTTCGTAGACGCCTAGTGGTGACGAAAGAAGACAAGTGACGAGATGGCAAGTTACAAAGGTAAGCCTGGATAATTGTTCTGTTACTCGGAACTGGAAGTCCTGGACGGTGGGAATATGATATAGAGCCGCATGTTCTGTGAAGTATTATTGATATTTGTTACGTACAGACTGTGAAGAGTAGGAATGGTAAAGAAGATTCCGTAAGAATGGATACGCCTAACAGGAAGGCGCGTGGAAAGGAAATATTGCAAACCGGCAATAGGTGAGATGCGTTGTTCCAGAAAGGTTATGGGTTTGGCATGAAGACGAAGGTGCGATTACTATAATCGGGAATCTGGAAGCCCAAGCCAGGAGGTGGTCATACACACAGGCGGAAGGTGAACATCGGGAACCAAAAGGGTAAAACGGTAATTACAAAAGAAGGGACGTGTTACGAAAATGTTTTGGGAACTGTAAGACTTTGACTTGCTGCAGAGCATGCAATAAAGGTCATGTGAGGAAGCTTACGCGAAAATATCGGCATCAAGGCACCGAATTTCAGTGAAGCTTTTGGGTTAAGCGTGCTCAGGTGGGAGCAATTCCATGATGGGCGACCCCCTGGGAAATATGCTAAAATTTTCACAAATGTGGGAACAAGAGACGAATGTGAAGATAGGTAGTCCAATGTAAATTAGAGTGTGTGGAGTGGTTACAAACCCTATAAAAGTCATGTAGGCTGAGACGGACAAGACTAACGGAAGAGGAGAAAGCGTGACAGAAAGGGGACTTATTAACGTGGGGCCAACGTTCGGAGCTTACTCAATAAACTTACGACATAAAAGCGACCTAAGCGACATGTGAGATGTCTACGAAGGAGACCTCCCCGAAGTATTATGATACACTATGAGGCCAGTTTAACATTCGAGGACGAATGTTCTAAAGGGGGGGAGAATGTTATATCCGGTATTTTTGAACGTCAGATTAATTGCTGGGGTGGGACCCACACATCGAGATTTTTTTGGGACATCTGAAAATTCATATGAATCACATATGAGAAGTTAAACACAACTCAAGAAGGACCCTTGGGCCAAATCAAAGTGTAAGTCCTCCAAACGAATATTTTTAAGAAAACGTTTTCGGGTGATCTGACTTAAAGGGGCAAAAACGGTATTATAAGTTTGGAATTTGGAAAGGTATCAAGATATAGAAGTTGTAGATAATTGAATTAACTTTCCAACCATAGGTCGTGGGTGCCCAGGTGACTTCGGTACAAGGAGATATGAACGTTTTAAGGTCGAAAGGTCAGTGGGCTAGGCCCAACTCGGGACCAAACCGAGTTGGCCCAAAAAAATCAAAAAAAATAATAAGGCCCAAAATTTGTGAGGCCCAACCGGCCATGGTTATGGCCCAAGCCCATATTAAATAAAATTTGGTCAATAAATATGATGACTAAGTCATCTTATTCCACATAATGTTCTAGAAATTTCAAGAAAAGCAAGAACAAGAGAGAGGAGAAAAACTTAAGGCCATTTCGGCCAAGAGCAATTTTCACATGAAACATTTGCAAAAATTCTCCAAAAATCATTTTCTACCAAGTAAAGGGTGATTAACAAGGTGGAGTTGTTGTTGGAGCAAGAAAAATTCAAAATCATACAAGTTGTCAAGTTGTAGTCAAGTGAGAAGTTGAAGAAGAAAGGTGAGTTTTGATCTTGTTTTATGTGTTATATATGGTTTATATGTGTTATAGTATGCTAAAATGGATGAAATTCATGAAGGAGAGAAATATAGTATATGGGCGTGTATATATATATGTGTGTAGGAGTCATGCTTCAATTATTTTAATTAGTGTTTAGTTGTTATTGTTGTGAATGATATGTGGAAAATGGAAGTTGATTGAGTTTGGAGAGATTGTAGTGGTGTATACATGTTGGAGCCGTGTGAGTGTGCATGGTATATGTGGCCGTGTATACTTGATGTATAGTCGTGTATATTGGTGAGTTGTGAAAGAATAATGAGCGAGTTGTAATTAATATCTTAATCGTTGTGTTGTAGATGTTATATCGCAAATAAAGACTTGATAAGTTTGGTGAAGTATTGGCAATTGGAAGTTTGTGTAAATTGAAAATAATGTTTTTGTATGGAAGACATGTAATGGTATTACTATGATGTTGTTGGAATATATGTATTATAAGGTTATTGTTGTTTCATTGGAATTGGAGAGTATTGAAGGAGGTAGAATGTTAATTGAAGTGTTGGAATGCACCTTGAATGGAATATGTGAATTTTTAGTGTGATTGTGGAATTATGTTAAAAGTTTGGCCGGGTTTGAATTCCCGGATTGTGATTGATGAGAATTTGGCTATGTTGAATGTTGAGGATGGTATATTTACAGAGGAAGTGCTGCCGAAATTTCGGTAGCCAAGTGGTTCCTTAAGATTCTAACTCTAAGTACCCTAATGAAAGTTTGGGTAAATGTGACCAATTTGCAGATTTTGACGAGATTGCAACGTGAATTCGGAATAGCAAAAGAAGCGGAAAGAGGTATGTAAGGCTTCACCCTTCTTTCTATGGCATGTCTTAGTTGAAATAAGTTGGGTACGAGCCTCGGGGACAACTCGGTTCCCCGAAATCCGCACCTAAAGTTTTCCACTTTTTGTTCAATAGAATTGAACTAGAAAGTGTGCAAATGATGGAAAGACCTCTTAAACCCCTAGAACTTGCATAAGTGGGACCCGATTACCCTAGGACCCTCACAAGTAATGACATGACACGTAATATATGTAAATCATATACGTCACCCCATCCGGCCCGAGGTGGGCCCGCTACTCTTGGATTTTTCCTTACAGTCTTGCTTGACTTACTTGAAGTGAATCCAAAGGGAACCTTTGATCCCGATTTCGTTACCAAATGATAAATACTATGACTCCTCTAACGAGGGCATTTCCATGACGATAATGATAACAATGATGTTAGATAATAGAATATGCCTATGATACGTACTACCGGAACGACTCTATGACTAAGATGACTAAGCTAAGTATCTTATGTAAACATGAAAATGATAAACTAATTTTTGAATATTATTTATATTTCCTAGCTATGACTTTATTTTCTAAAAGATTTCAAAGTATATGAACTGTCATCTATGATGCCCCGATTTCATTCTACGTTTACTTTAATATTATTCCCCGTTGATAGTCTCACCTTAAAATACTCGTTCCATCAAGGTGAGACAAAGCGATCACGAGTATTCTATAATGTAATCGGAGGTTACCGACTTTGCGTCACTCCGATGACTACATGATGCTTCTTTGGGCTCTCCTGCGTGCATATGAGATATATATTTATAGGATACGTAAATGCATATAAGACATGTAAATGTATGTAGGATATGCGTATATATTTTAAAAATATGCACATGACGAAAGAGCTAGAGCGCTATAGACGCTGATGTACCTACTTGACACACGTATATGTATATGATAAAAGCACCAGAGCGCTATAGACGTTGATGTACCTACATGACACACGTATATGTATATAATAAAAGAGCTAGAGAGCTATAGACGTTGATATATGTACATGATATATGCATATGTATACGGGGGAAATGGAGGTAAGGGCAGAGCGTTATGAATGCATATCCACCTGATCAGTTGGCATTACATGATATGATATCGTCCCGGATGCGGGATGTGTATATTTATGGTTAAATGGATCGGCTGCCGACGCCTCGGCAATATGAGATGTCCTATTTTATATGTATATGTATATGAACAAGGAAAGATTCTTAAAGGAAAGCTAAGTACGCATAACACCTGCCAAGGGTATATATATATACAGGTTATGTTTCTATCCCAGGACATGTGTTGTAACTCTCTTATGTCATTATACATGATTCATATTTTCTGTATATTACTATTCATGCCTTACATACTCGGTACACTATTCGTACTGACGTCCCTTCTTGTGGACGCTGCGTTTCATGCCGCGCAGGTCAGCAGACAGGCGGATTTGATACTTAGAAGCTCTACCAGCAGTGTTGACAGTGCTCCAGTTATTCCGGAGCCTCACTTCCTTGGTACTATTTTGTGTATATATATTCGGGTACGGTAGTACTCAGCCCTTTTTATGTATAAGTGTACTACGTCTAGAGGCTCGTAGACAGTTATGTACAGTCAGTTAAGTACAGTTAGATATATGGTGTTTTGGCATGTTAATGTTGATGTATAAGTGATAACGAAGTTTATTACTCTATGTTCAGAATGACGCCGCTAATGTTAATGTTCAAAAAAAAATGGCTTTGTTTACATGGCTTGCTAAGAGGTAAAGGTAAAACGATAGACAAGGGGTGCTCGGTACAAGTATCGGGTACTCGTCACGGCCCCTAGACGGGTCGTGACAATTAACATGTCAATATCAATCTTAGGGACGTTATTACTCTTCTCCAAGACATCATCATGCCATCATAGACTCGTTGCTCGAAATCCTTATCCGATACACAACATATGATTCGCTTTCCTTGGAAACTTTCTTTCCTTGCATTATATGCCTTTGAAATCTCGTTGAGGGTCATCAAATACTATTTATTACTCATCAAAACATCGCATACGCTATGTCCTTTGTTAGCCTAGTCACTGTACATATACACGGGATTTTCCAAGGTGTAATATTCCCCCCCCCCCCCCCCCTTTTGGAACATTCGTCCTCGAATGTTAAACACTCGGGATTCTACGAAGCTTTCGCCAGAGTTAAACCTGTAATTTGGCACTACCAACCTGTCATAACAACCCATAATATCATCGCCTCATAGGGCTACATCACAATATCAACATATCTATGGCCACACACGACCAAAAGCATGAAAAGTAAGCATACATACCTTATATCGTTGGCGTTTCATCTTGGATCTCTCCTAGGGGTTAAAATAAATGCGGGTACTGGGACTTCATCTTCCCTTCTGCCTCCCAAGTCATTTCTTCCCGATTGTTGTTTCTCCATAAGACTTTGACTGAAGCTACCTCTTTATTTCAAAGTCTTCCCACTTGCCTGTCTAGAGTAGCAATAGGCACTTCTTCATAGGTTAGCTTTTCTGTCACTTGCACATCATCAATCGGGACAATATTCGTGGGATCTCTAACACACTTGCAGAGCATCGAAATATTAAAGATTGGATGAACTAATTCAAGCTCTGAAGGCAAGTCCAATTCATAGGCTACATGACCCACTTTGCGGATAATTCTATAGGGTCCAATGTATCTAGGACTTAGCTTCCCTCTCTTGCCAAATATCATCACTCCTTTCATTGGTGATACTTTCAAAAATACCCAATCATCAACCTGGAATTCCAAGTCTCGTCGGCGGTTGTCCGCATAAGACTTTTGGCGACTTTGGGCTGTTAACAATCGATCCCGGATCACCTTAACCTTTTCTACTACTTGCCGAATCAATTCAGGGCCTACTAGTTGTACTTCTCCTATTTCAAACCATCCGATTGGGGATCTACATTTTCTTCCATAAAAAGCTTCATATGGGGCCATTTGAATGCTGGAATGGTAACTATTATTGTATGCAAATTCGATTAGCGGCAAATGATCATCCCAACTTCCACCGAAATCCAGCACACATGCTCGTAGCATATCTTCCAAGGTTAGAATAGTACGTTCGGCTTGTCCATCGGTCTGCGGATGAAATGCCGTGCTAAGCTTCACCTGAGTGCCTAGACCTTCTTGAAAGGACTTCCAAAACCTGGCTGTAAACTGCGCTCCTCGATCTGCGATGATAGGTAATGGAATACCATGAAGGCGCACAATTTCCTTAAGATATAACCTCGCATAATCTTCGGCTGAGTATGTAGTCTTAACCGGAAGAAAATGAGCTGCCTTTGTTAATCTATCCACGATCGCCCATATAGAGTCATACCTGCCTCGAGAACGAGGTAACCCCACAATAAAATCCATGTTTTCCCATTTCCAAGTAGGGATCTCTATTGCTTGCAATAAGCCTACTGGCTTCTGATGTTCAACTTTTACTTATTGGCAATTTGGACATTGTGCTACAAATTCCGCTATGTCTCTCTTCATGCCATCCCACCAATATGTTAACTTGAGATCATGATACATTTTGGTTGCACCTGGGTGAATAGAATACCGAGAACAATGTGCTTCTTCTAGAATTCGTCGGTGCAATTCTACTACATTCGGCATACATAGCCTGCCTCGGTATCTAAGAATTCTATCCATAGAAACTTCCAATGGATGCTTCTCTTTTCCATGAGATGTTTCTCTGTAATGACACAATTGAGGATCTTCATATTGCCGTTCTTTCACTTCCATGTCCAAGGACGAAATTGTGGGATCATTGATACTAATCCCCATATTATCCGAGTTGATTACACGTACTCCAAGATTAGCTAGTTGGCGGAGCTCATGAACCATCTCTTTCTTTTCCAGGGGGTCTTCACATAAACTGCCCATTGACCGGCGGCTAAGCGCATCGGCTACTACATTCGCTTTTCCGGGGTGGTACAAGATATTCACATGATAATCTTTTAACAATTCCAACCACCGCCTCTGCCGCAGGTTCAATTCCTTTTTCTTGAAAAAGTATTGGAGACATTTGTGATCCGTATAGATATTAACATGCACACCATACAAATAATGCCTCCATATTTTTAAGGCATGAATAACCGCAGCCAATTCGAGGTCATGAGTTGGATAATTCGTTTCATGTTTCCGTAATTGTCTCGAAGCCTATGCAATCACTTTTCCATGTTGCATCAATACGCATCCTAATCCGACACCGGAAGCATCACAATATACCACGTAGCCATCTGAACCTTCTGGAAGTGTTAAGACCGGAGCTGAGGTCAATCTGCATTTCAACTCTTAGAAACTGCGCTCACAAGTATCATTCCACTGAAATTTGGTTGACTTCTGGGTTAGCTTCGTCAATGGGGCTGAAATAGATGAAAAGCCCTCTACGAATCTTCTATAATAACCTGCCAAGCCCAGAAAACTATGAACTTCTGTAGGCATCGTAAGCCTTGGCCAAGTCTTCGCAGCTTTAATTTTTTGAGTGTCAACTCGAATGCCATCGTCTGAGATAACATGACCCAGAAATGTTACAGAATTTAGCCAGAACTCGCACTTTGAAAATCTTGCATACAATTCTCGGGCTCGAAGAATGCCGAGAACAACTCGTAAATGATCTGCATGTTCTGATTCCGTGCGAGAATACACCAGAATATCATCGATGAATACTATTACAAATAGATCCAAAAGAGGCCGGAATACATTGTTCATCAAATTCATAAACACGGCCGGAGCATTAGTCAACCCAAATGACATCACTCTAAATTCATAATGGCCATATCTCGTTCTGAAAGTTGTCTTGGGGATATCCGCTTCTCTAACTCTCACTTGATGGTAACCCGACCTCAAATATATTTTAGAAAACTACTTGGCACCTTGTAGCTGGTCAAATAAATCATCAATCCTCGGAAGAGGATATTTGTTCTTTATCATCACTTTGTTCAATTGCCTGTAATCGATACACATTCGTAGAGAACCGTCTTTCTTTCTCACGAACAAGACTGGTGCTCCCCACGGTGATAAACTGGGTCTAATAAACCCCTTTTCAAGTAAATCTTTCAATTGTACCTTTAGCTCCCTCAATTCCGCCGGAGCCATTCGATAAGGAGGAATAGAAATAGGCTTGGTATCCAGCAACACATCAATGGCGAAGTCAATCTCATTTCTGGAGGAAGACCAGGAATTTTGTCTGGAAACACATCTGGGAATTCATTCACGACCGGAACTGATTGTAAAGTTGGCGGCTTCGCCTCGACGTCATGAACCTGAACTAAGTGATAAATATAACCCTTGGCTATCATCTTCCTTTCCTTAAGATAGGAAATAAACCTACCTTTTGGTGATGCTGAATTACCCTTCCATTCAAGCACGGGCTCTCCCGAAAATTGGAATCGAACTACTTTCATTCGGCAATCAACATTAGTATAACACGATGCCAACCAATCCATACCCCTGATCACGTCAAAATCTATCATTTCCAGTTCAATCAAATCAGTTGTGGTCTAGCGATCACATGTCACAACTACACAATTTTTGTACACTTGTCTTGCTATCACGGGATCACCAACCGGAGTAGACACCTCAAAAGGTTTGATCGGCTCAGGTTTCACCCCAATACAACCAGCAACATATAGAGTAATATAAGAGAATGTAGAACCCAGATCTATCAATGCATACACATCACGGGAGAATATAGACAATATACCTGTAACCACATTCGGAGAGGACTCGAGATCCTGTCGTCCTGCTAAAGCATAAACACCGGGCTGAGTGGCACCTGAAGTAGATGTTGCCCCTCTGCCTCTACCTCGACCTGCTGGCATCTAGGGAGTCTGCCCTACCGGGCGTACTGATGAAGAACCAGCTGCTGAACCTGTGGGCTGAACCCCACCTCTACCATATCGCGAGGGACAATCTCGCATTAAATGGCCAGTCTGTCCACAAACATAACAAGCATCTGTGTCCTCGCGACACGACCCTGAGTGTAATTTTTGGCACTGGCTACATCGTGGAACTGGTGGTCTTCTCTGACTGTAATCACCCCCAAACTGAGAACCCGAAGCTCTCGAACTCTGACCCTGTCCTGAAGGAAAAGAGTGATCAAATCCCCTATCCGCGAATCATGGAGGCACACTGGTCACTGACTGACCTGAATGTTGGGAATAGGTCTGCTTCGATCCTCCTCTATAATCACTGCCTGTGCCCATAGATCTAGCCCTTTTGCTATGTCTTCTATCACTATCGCGATCACCCCTTTGTGGTTGTTGTCGTCCCTCTAAGTTCTGGGCATGGGCTTGTATTCGGGAAATATCCATCCCTTCTTGCAAAGAGGCCGTCAAGCAGTCCTTGAACAAATGTGGCCCCAAGCCACTCACAAATCTGTGTACACGATCTCCCATGTCAGCCACCATAGTCGGGGCATATCTCGCCAAGGAATTAAATTGCATGCTATACCCCCGGGCACTCATATTTCCTTGCCTCAAATGTAGAAATCTATCCACTCTAGCTCGGCAGACCTCGGGTGGCAAATAGTGACGAATAAATGCATCCACGAATTCTTGCCAAACCGGAGTAGGCGCATTCTCTCCTCCTTATAATACCCAGTTGTCGTACCATAAAACTGCCATATCCCGGAGTCTATAGGATGCCAACTCCACGGATTCAGTTTCGGAGGCATGGAAAATCTTCAATGTTCTCAACATCTCATCTATAAAACTTTGCGGATCTTCATCCGGCTTTGACCCGAAGAATTTCGGAGGATTTAGACTCATAAAATCACGGGCTTTGGTACTTGCTGCCCGATCACTTGAACCCACATTTTGTCGTTGCACCTGCGCGGTGACCAATTGTGTCAATAAATGGATGGCCTCGGTCATTAGTTGGCCCGAAGCAACCGGTGGAGGGACTGGAGCTGGAGCTCCTCCTTGTTCTTCCACATTAGGCGGGGTAGAAGAAGTATTAGACAAGGCCTCATTATGTGATTCGACTGCTTTTATATTCATCGGAGGATGTCTTTCTACCCGCCTCTTTGCCGTAGTCTTGCCCTTCTGGGCGGCTGTAGCCTTTCCCTTCGGCGGCATTCTGAAATCATAACACACTATTAGGGAGGACAAAATCTTATACACGGCTCTACCGCACGATCTCATGAGAAGAAAGATTGTCATTTTTCCTAAATGCCCTGTAGCCTCTTGTTTATTAGTGTGGCGCGCAACACACCATAAACAAGACTCTACTAGACACGGCACGTAGACACTTCCTAGGACTGAACTGCTCTGATACCACTTTTGTCACGACCCAGCTAGGGGCCACGACGGGTACCCTGGGCTAACCGCCGACCACCGCTCATTCTATTTCTTATCATGCTCATTTAGCTCTTTTATCACATTTATACTTAAGTCATAAGAAAGTCATCTTTCATTTGTAAACATAAAAGGTTTCATATACACAAGCCCTTTAGGCTATCAAAATAATATATATAATTATACCATGTTGACCCTGTCAGACCACATAACCCACACTGTGTATCTACGAGCCTCTACTGAAGTGCTATACATAAGGACGGGACAGGACCCCGTTGAGCCCAGCATATACAAATATACATAAAAGGATAATCAAGCACCTCCGGAACAAAGGAGTGCTTTCAGTAAGCTAACAGCTCCTACGAATCTGGCTCAAGCTCGCCTCCCTGTCTACCTGTGGGCATGAACACAACGTCCAAAGAAAACGAACGTTAGTACGAATATTGTACTGAGTATGTAAGACAAGAATGAAATAAATATAATAGGAGGATTGTGAGCCATGAGAGAAAGATATAACCTGCAAGAGTGTCATAAGCAAATACATTTTGTACATATATCATATTTTACATAATCATGGTGCATATGTCATCACATCACATATCTCGTCACATTACATATCTCGTCACATCACATATCTCCTCACATCACACATCTCGTCACATCTCATATCTCATCGTTATCCCGCGTCCGGGTAACCATCATATGCCGCCCACAAGTGGTGAACATACCCGACCATCTAGGCTCGGTGTAACATCGCAGCCCGCCTTAGCGGTGACATGCCCCACCATCTAGGCATGGTGGAACCATATGCAGCCCGCCTTAGCGGTGACATGCCCGGCCATCTAGGCACGGTGGAATATCATCATCACAAAATCAATCATTACCCATCACTATTACACATCTCATGAACGTATCACAATGTTATCATAGCTTGGTATACTCATACATAACATAGGCATATTATAAGTTAGCATTATTGATCATCTTATAAACATATCATGATTTAGCATTATTTCAAATTTAGCATTAGGAGCATACATTAGAAACTTGAAGAGAACCATAGCTACGTGGGGGTGACGTAAGGTCCTAAACCCCCGATTACATTACGAACATTTAGGAGTATCCTGCCTCACCTCGAAAGAAATAGTGCATAAGGTGAGTGTTAACAATAATAACGTCCTCAACGTTATGGGATCATCATATCATGAACTATCTAATCCCTATTCTTTAACTCATTATCATCACTATCATGCTCGTATGTAATTTAGTATATTTAAGGACTCATAAGTTCCATCATATAGGAGGATCATGGAAAACTTGAAAGATTCATGCCTTTGAAGGAAGGGATAACCTTACATACCTTTGATGTTTAGCTAAGCTATCGCTTGCGTGTTCTCCTTTAATGCACACGTTCTACCTTCAAGAGAAGTTATATCGTCATTAGCTACGCAATTATAAGAACGGGCTTTCTAAAGCTAAGGAAAATTGGAAAGAATTTCCTTTGCTTGTACTACTTTTCCCCTATTCTATATCAACTCCGAAACGCTCACAACAACATTCACAATATTGCAACCAACAATCATCATTCATATACATTGACCATAATCCACCATTCCTCTTCAATTTCTCCACATTTATGTTTATAGCTCACTATCGCATCTTCTCACGTATCACACTTATTTCATGGTCTAAATGTCATTTATGAAGTATTAATAATCACAACACACCAACATTTATGATTCAATCCAACTACCATCCAAACATGACACTATTCACTCATAATGACCCATTTCCTATGCCTTTCTACAATTCAAGTATCTTAACCTTCCAATACCTTAAACAACATGGTTTAGTCATGAAACATACCTTAGATTATGGTTGAACAAGTCTTGAGTGGAGTTTCTCCTCTAGCACCAAAACCCTACTTCACCTCCCTTGGGTTTTCTTGATTTGGATGATCTTCACTTGGGTTTCATACACTTTGTTTCATGGATTTGGTGTTGTTGATCTTGGTTTTCCTTTTATTCTCTTGTGGAGGAGTATTAGAGAGTATTCTAGATGTTACTTGAAGTGTGGAGTGAGGGTGGAATGAAAATGAATTGAAAAAGGGTTCCTTATACTTAAACTTAAAATCTGGCCGACCATGTTATACGGACCAACATACGGTCCGTAATATTTATACGAACCGTATGTGTGGCCGTATGTTTGGTCCAGTAGCTGGTGCCCTCCTTGGTAAATTATACGGTCCAACATACGGCTGGTACAATTTATACGGTCCGTAGGTTGGGCCGTATAATGCCCATTGGTTCCGTTTTCGTTCTCGTCGACTCGTTTCATCTTCGATCCTTGTGGAACCTTCTTGGCACTTGATTAACATCTCAATATCAATCTTAGGGATGTTATTATTCTTCTCCAAGACATCATTATGCCATCATAGACTTGTTGCTCAAAATCCTTATCCGATACACAACATATGATTCGCTTTCTTTGGCAACTTTCTTTCCTTGCATTATATGCCTTTGAAATCTCGTTGAGGGTCATCAAATACTATTTCTTACTCATCAAAACATCTCATACGCGTTAGCCTATTCACTGTACATATACAGGGGATTTTCCAAGGTGTAACAAGTATGGTTAGAATTGATATTTTGACCCTAGCAAGGTTCTAGCTTGTGTGGAGGCACGGTCTTCCATATTTGTCACGCCCCAAAACCCACCCTGGACGAAACAGGCATCCGATGCTATAAACAACACCGAAAGCACCTTATAAAATAATTAAACATCAAGTTCCTTTTTAATAATCTTTTCCTATTAAATTAAACAAGGTTATAAGTAACTGCATATATCGGCATCACAATTATGAAATAAAATCAGCGAAAGTCTAATATAATTAAATCGTTGTAAATGTGGCAAACACCCATTAAGTCGTACGAGACTTTGACAATGTACCCACAATTCTGAAAACTATTTATGGAGCTTCGAAGAGACACAACAATCATCTAAATTTGGGACGCAGCCCGAAAATCTAGAATAATAAATGAAACAGGAAGTGTCCCACGAACCAGGATGTGGGCTCACCAAATCAACAGCAGCAGCAAGTTCTCCTAAGCGTCGAGAGTATCATGAACCTGCTCTTCTCCGTTACCTAACATACCATCAAAAATAACAATGGTATGCCTGAGTACTTTCATACTCAGTGAGGGCCTCGGGGACAACAAGTAATATAAAAATAAAATATAATAATACATAAAGAAATCAGTTATGAAAAGATAGTATAAACACAGTAATTCCATTTTATGATTCTTAATATCATTTGTTAAAAAGTTTACAAAGCCATTAATCAATATAAAAACAGTTATTCAGCTTGTGTATCTCAATAAGAATTATCAAAACCGATTAGAAAGTTGTTTGTCAAGTTACAACTTTCAACTATGCCTTTCAAATTGATCATGATTGGCAACAACAATTCCATGAGAGAATAAGAATATCACACATGCCAATACAGGCTCTAGAATCAATCACATCGAAGGGATGACTGTAGAGGTTCCCTAAACACAGCTCACCACACCGGAATATTTAATTCTCGGTGGCTATCCTTCCTCCCGAATAGCTAGGCATAAACTCAACTCTCGGTAGCGAACCCGGTAGTGGCCACTCTTCCTCCCGAAGGGCTAGGCAATTACCACACTAGGATCCATAGTGGCTACCCTTCCTCCCGAGTAGCGAGGCCAAACACAACAACAAAGTTCATAGCACAGAAGCCGATTCACAATTTGTCTCAAAGTATGTCACACCATCAATTAGCATTAAAGTTCATTATGCCATATCGTAAAGATAAATCATTTCAATGAATGTCTTGAAAATATTTACACTTCCTTAGCTAAGATTTCAATGTCATAATTCATCATGAAAACATTAATACCAATCCTTAGCCATCATTATTGATTATCTCTTATAGAGGAAAAACGATTATGATTCCACATATGCATATAGAGGATAATACAACAAAGGTTTAATGTGGGCTTGTCCGCTCACGCACACCAACCATAATCAAAGCAAGGAATAGAGTTCAAAATCCTGAAAAGTTTACTTTTTTATTCAATAAAGAACTTTTAAAAGGAGATCTACATCCAAAAAAAGTTTCCAAAAAGAGACATACGTTCGAAGAAGGTTTTCAAAAGGGACATACCCTAATTCCCGCTCAAGCGTACTTCCCACAATCCAACAGTTATTCTATAATAGTTTTAGATAGGAGAGATTAGAACTCTAACCTATTTCCACCCATAAACCCTTCTTACCAACGAAAGCTAGGGTTTTCATGACTAGAACGTGTTCTTGAACACTTCATGAATTAATCATGGATTCTAATCCCATAGGATAACCTACGCTACTCTAAACCCTTTCAATAACATCATAAAAGTCAAGAATAATACTTTATTGAAGGAATATTAACGTCTCCAAATGTCCCTTTGTTCTTCTCTTTCTTGGGTTTCGAGAATCTAGGGTTTTTTTAAGATGAACTAGTGTTAATTTGATGTTAGATTGATGAAGTAATGGAGGGAATTGATCAAGAACTCACCTTATATGTTTTGGGAAAACCCAAGGGTTGTATCCTCTCAAAAAGTCAGCCAAAACGAAGTAGGAATGAATATAACGAAGTTAGGCTTTTATAAAATTCGCGAAAAATGGCTTCAGGCATAAAATGATCTGGTGCATCGACTGGGGTGTCACACACAGTGTATCTATTTCGACGACATAAAAATTTTGAATTTCCTAAAAATTTGGCTTAGGGCGCCGCGCACGCCAAACTTTACATTGCACAGATGATGTTTAGTAAAATGGGTATAACTCCTAGCACAGAGATCCGTTTGAGCTGGGCGACCTACTGTTGGAAAGGTATTTCAAAGATCTACAACTTAAATTGAGGACGTTTTCCCAAATACCCAACGAAGTTTCACGAAATTATCTTAGAAGCTTGACTTACTGCAATTTTGATGAGTTTGAGAACTCTTACGAACTTCACTATTTGGTTTGACTTCAAAACGACTGCTTAGCTCCCAAATTCATCCCGAATGGATTCATATAGCTAAAATATCATCTTATTACTAGTTTTACACATTCACACCTAATCCAAATTTACGGGATGTTACATTATCCCTCCCCCCCTAGGATCATTCCTCCCCGAATGAAAGTCATGGCCTAAGATTTTTCACTAAACCTCAAATTTCAAACTTTCTAGAGTTCTTTAGTGAAGAGAATCATTCTCATAGATTACATATGACTAACCGCATAATGAATGCGTCATTCAAGCCTAAACACATGGACAAGGTATTCATACCTCTTATCTAAACTTTCACAAGGTTTACAAAATCGAAAGGTTCAACACATACCTATAGTAGGGAATAAATGAAGGTAACACAGCTTGAGTGACACTACAACAACTAGATAGAACTATGCCCCTTCGAGTTCATCCCGCAAGTCTTAAGATACGGCATAAGTCTACCTCGAGGTTTTAGCAATATCCCTTTTTCACTCTATAACGGGTCCATCAGCAAATTCAAGCCTAACTATTTGATTGATAATCTAGAGTTTCATAACACTCGGAAAACTAGTCTATCCCCAAAAATCACATCAAAGTTCACAATTTCTAATTCAAACACATCAAAAGTAGTCTCACGTCCCTTAACTACAACAACATTGTCTCTATATATTCTAGAGGCAATAACAAGGACGCTAGCAGGGGTAATCATAGAAAAGAGTCCCAACAATTGCTCGGGTTCCCTACCAAAATGAAGGCTAAAGTACGAAATCACATAAGAAATATTTTGAACCTGGACCAATCAACAAATACGCATCAAGAGAACAAATAGTGACAATACCTGTGATCGTAACATCTAAGGCGTCAGCCATCTCCCTACGAGCCAATTCATGAAGTCGAGCTTCCTTTGTATACATGACCCCAAAAAGACAAAAATACAACTAACACCCAAATAAGAACAACATAGTTCTCACGGGGATTCTAACAACTAAAACATTCAAGTCTCAACACAAACAGGGGTTCCTACCTTCACCTCACTTTCCCAAGAGTTAGATACCCAAAAGGTTCAACACGTATCTGCTTTTCCTAGGAAGTGCACAATATATCATTCTAGACAATATACTCCGACAAGGAGGCTAATTCAACAACACATGATTCAAACCTAACTTACCTTATGCCAAAACTGAGAATAACAGATTAAAGCCTAAATCAACTCCATCATCTTCTTAAATCATTATTCCACAAGCGGTTGTTTTCGAGTTTCAAGCCTAAAATATAGTTCTTCTACTAATCATCAAAATAGTACAGATCTTTTAACCCAATAAGAATATAACCTCAATGTACGATAATTCTTAATTCACTACAAATGACCCTCAATTATTCCCTTCACCCTAACCTCCAGTACTTGAAACATATCACACCTTAATTATTCCTTTCAGCCTAATAAGATTTCTGCAGAGTTTTCCCTGTAATAAGGTTATCAACAACCAAACCCTACAACTACCATATATACAGAACTCCTACAGTACAATCTCAATGACTCTGCAACATCCATCAAATTACACATCACACTAATGTGCAAAACGTAACACCATCGTTCACTTGGTTAGCATCTGCAGCACGAGTTAAAGTCATTTTCATAAAGCACGAGTAACGACACGCCAGGATGATCCTAAAAAAATTTCACGATCTATAGCACAATCTAGAATCAAGAAGAATAAGAAACACATAAAATGTCCTGGTAGTCATTAATCCATACAGGTGGCCAATCTGCATGAAGAGGACTCCACTAGACACAGCTCCAAAGACAAATCCTAGGACACTTCTAAGCCTAGGCACTGATACCAAACATGTTACGCCCCAAAACCCAACCTGGATGTAACAGGCATCCGATGCTATAAACAACAACGGAAGCACCTTACAAAATAATTAAACATCAAGTTCATTTTTAATAATCTTTCCCTATTAAATTAAACAAAGTTATAAGTAACTGCATATATCAGGATCACAATTATGAAATAAAATCAGCGGAAGTCTAATATAAGTAAATAGTTGTAAATATGGCAAACACCCATTAAGTCGTACGAGACTTTGACAATCTACCGACAATTCTGACAACTATTTATGGAGGTTCTAAGAGACACAATAATCATCTAACTTCGGAACGTAGCCCAAAAATCTAGAATAATAAATGAAAAAGGAAGTGTCCCACGAACAAGGATGTGGGCTCACCAAATCAACAGCAGCAGCAAGTTCTCCTAGGCGTCGAGAGTATCACGAACCTGCTCTTCTCCGTTACCTAACATACCATAAAAAACAACAATGGTATGTCTAAGTACTTTCATACTCAGTGAGTGCCTCGGGGACAACAAGTAATATAAAAATAAAATATAATAATATATAAACAAATCAATTCTGAAAAGACACTATGAAACAAGTCATTCAACTTGATGAATCTTAATATCATTTGTTGCACAGTTTACAAAGCTATTAATCAATATAAAAATAGTTATTCAGCTTGTGTATCTCAATAAGAATTATCAAAACCGATTATAAAGCCTTTTGTCAAGTTACAACTTTCAATTATGCCTTTCAAATTGATGTTGATTGTCAACAACAATTCCATGAGAGAATAAGAATATCACACATGCCAATACAGGCCCAAGAATCAATCACATCGAAGGGATGATAGTAGAGGTTCCCTAAACACAACACACCACACCAAAATATTTAATTCTCGGTTGCTATCCTTCCTCCCGAATAGCTAGGCATAATCCACACTCCGGGTAGCGAACCCGGTAGTGGCCACTATTTCTCCCGAATGGCTAGGCAATTACCACACAACCCGGTAGCTAGTCCAAAAACAACAACAAAGTTCATAGCATAGATGCTGATTCACAATTTTTCTCAAAGTATGTCACACCATCAATTAGCATTAAAGTTCATTATGCCATAGCGTAAGGATAAATCATTTCAACGAATATCTTGAAAATATTTACACTTCTTTAGCTAAGATTTCAATGTCATAATTCATCATGAAAACATTAATATCAATCCTTCGCCATCATTATTGATTATCTCTTATAGAGGAATAACGATTATGATTTCATACATGTATATAGAGGATAATACAACCAAAGTTTAATGTGGGCTTGTCCCCTCACGCACACCAACCATAATCAAATCAAGGAATAGAGTTCAAAAGCCTGAAAAGTTCACCTTTTATTCAATAAAGAACTTTTAAAAGGAGATCTACATCCAAAACAAGTTTCCAAAAAGAGACATACGTTCGAAGAAGGTTTTCAAAAGAGACATACCTTAATTCCCTCTCAATCGTACTTCCCACAATCCAACAATTATTCTACAATAGTTTTAGATAGGAGAGATTAGAACTCTAACCTATTTCCACCCATAAAGCGTTCTTACTAACGAAAGCTAGGGTTTTCATGACTAGAACGTGTTCTTGAACACTTCATGGATTCTAATACCATAGGATAACCTATGCTAGTCAAAAACCTTTCAATAACATCAGAAAAGTCAAGAATCATACCTTATTGAAGGAATATTAACGTCTCCAAACGTCTCTTTGTTCTTCTCTTTCTTGGGTTTCAAGAATCTAGGGTTTTTGAAAGATGAACTAGTGTTAATTTGATGAAGTAATGGTGGGAATTGATCAAGAACTCACCTTATATGTTTTGGGGAAACCCTAGGGTTGTTTCCTCTCAAAAGGTCGGCTAAAATAAAGTGGGAATGAATATAACGAAGTTAGGCTTTTATAAAATTCGGGAAAAATCGTTACAGGCATAAAATGGTTTGGTACGTCGCCTAGGACGGCACACATAGTGTATCTATTTTTACGGCATCAAAATTTTGAATTTCCTGAAAATTTATCTTGGGGAGCCGCCGAGGTAGCCGCACACGCCTAACTTTACACTGCACAGACGATGTTCAGTAAAATGGGCATAACTCCTAGCACAGAGATCCGTTAGAGCTGGGAGACCTATTGTTGGAAAGGTATTTCAAAGATCTACAACTTAAATTGAGGAATTTTTCCCAAATACCCAACGAAGTTTCACGAAATTATCTTAGAAGTCATATTTACTCAATTTTGACGAGTTTGAGAACTCTTACGAACTTCACTATTTGGTTTGACTTCAAAACGACTGCTTAGCTCCCAAATTCATCCCGAATGGATTCATATATCTAAAATATCATCTTATTACTAGTTTTACACATTTACACCTAACCCAAATTTACGGGGTGTTACAATAATAGAGTAGATTAGCGCCCAACAGTTTGACGATCCAGAGTTGTGCAAAATTTAAGAGAAGGAGTTGAAGGGAAAGGAAAGCGAGGCAATTCTTGATGATGAGGGGATTTTGAGGATTCAGGATAGTATATGTGTTCCCTAGGTTGGTAATTTGACTAGATCGATCATGGATGAGGGTCACAGTTCGAGGTACTCTTTTCATCTGGGTGCTACAAAGATATATCGTGATTTGAAGTAACATTATTGGTGGTGTATTATAAAGAGAGATATCACATGATTTGTGGCTAAGTGTTTAAATTGTCAACAAGTGAAGTATGAGCACCAAAAGCATGGTGGAGTTACTCAGAGGATACCTATACCTGAGTGGAAATGGGAGAGGATTGCTATGGACTTTATGGTAGGATTACCCAAGACCTTGGGGAAATTTGATGCTAATTGGGTCATAGTGGAAAGCCAGCTCATTTCGTACCAGTTCAGGCTATGTAAAATTCAGAAAAGTTGGCTACGATCTACATCCGAGAGATAGTTCGTTTGCATGGTGCATCCATTTCTATCATATCAAATCGAGGTACTCAATTTACGTCACACTTCTGGCGATCTATGCAGAAGCAGTTAGGTACTAGAGTTGAGCTTAGCACAATATTTCACCCTCAGACTGATAGACAATCTGAGCGTACATTCAGGTCCTTGAGGATATGTTGTAGGCCTCTGTGATTGATTTTGATGGCCATTAGGATCAGTTCCTATCTTTGGCGGAGTTTGCTTATATCAACAATCACAATTCGAGCACTGAAATTGCACCATTTGAGGCATTATATGGTAGGAGGTGTCGTTCTTCTATTGTTTGGTTTGATGCATTTGAGGTTAGTCCTTGGGATATAGATTTTCTTCATGATTCATTAGACAAATTCAGGTTGATTCAAGAGAGGCTTCTTATAGCTTATAGTAGACAAAAGAGCTATGCAGACCGGGAGGTTCGTGACTTGGAGTTCATGGTGATTAAGTGAGTATTGTTGAAGGTTTCACTCATGAAGGGTGTGATGAGGTTTGAGAAGAAGAGAAACTCGAGCCCTAGGTACATTGGTTCGTTTAAGATCGTGCAGCGCATTGGCGAGGTGGCCTATGAGTTGTCTTTGCCTCCAAGTTTGTCGGGTGTTCTGCCTTTTTTCCATATTTACATGCTAAAAAAGTATCATATGATGGTTCTCATGTGATTCAGTGGGATTTGGTGTTGCTTGATCATAATATGACTTTTGAGGAGGAGCCAGTTGCTATTTTGGATAGACAGATCCGAAAGTTGAGGTCTAAGGGAATTGCTTCAATGAAAGTTCAGTGGAGGCATTTCAGTGATTTAGGTATTTCCCTTTTATTTCATGTTTGAGGACTAACATGTGTTTAAGTGGTGGATGATGTAACGACCTGTTAGGTCATTTTATGTATTTTGACTGGTTTACCCCTTTTTTAGCCTTCCCCTAACTTCATTAGAGTGCATTTGACTTGTGGGGAGGGTTGACGCGATTCCGGGGCAATCGAGTGTAAGTTGAATGAGAGAATGGAGTTTTTGGATTTTCTTAAGTGTTGGGTTGACCAAAGTCAACATCGGGGGTAAGTGAGTCTTTTTGGGAATTCTGTCAATTCTGTTAGTTTTGAAATATCGATTATAGCTTGGTTGAGTAGTTGGTTCGGATACCGAGGGTCTCGGGATATTTTGGTCATTTGGTTGGAAGGTTAGTTTTAATGCATTCGGGGTTAACTGGATGAATATAACCTCTTTTGGAAATCCGAGTGTGCGAGTGACTTCGTAGCATGTTTTTATGCTAATATGCATATTTGTTTTGTATCCGAGAGTTCCGGATGAGTCTTCGAATTTCAGAGTGAGTTAGTAAAAAACTAGAAAAATCTGGTTCAGCAGTTTCTGGTGTCCTTCGCGATCGCGATCACAAAGAAGGCATTGCATTCGTGAGCTTCGAGTAAGCTAATCAACGCGATCGCGTGGCACTAGGCGCGATCGCGATGGTTAATCCTTCATATCCTCACGATAGCGTGGATGGGTCTCGCGATTGCGATAGAGAGGTATCTAGGCAAAATCTTAAAACCCCAAAAAGGTGATTTGACTTCCCATTCACATATTTCTCAATTAGTAGCTCGGGTTGAGAGGATTTTTGGGAGATTTATCATAGATCATCACTTGGGTAAGTTTCTAACCTTCGTTCTACGATTATACCTTTGATTATTAAAATATTTCATGCTAGAAATCATGAATTTAGGTTGGGGAAATTAGGGGTTTATGGTCCCTAAGTCTAAATTAAGCAATCTTGATTTAATCAGGCAATTGTTGATGGATTTGGCTCATTTTGGGGGGATAGACTCCATAGATGTTGGGTAAACTTATTTGGGATCGAATTACCTATTTTGCCCTTCGTGGCATAGAATCACTTTTCGGGTTCGGATTCAAAGCATGCTAATGTGGGTACCGTTAGGTGTGTATGACTTTGTAGAGTAATAATCGAACCATGTTGAACCCGATTTCTCAATAAAATTCCGGATTTGACCTTTGGGGTTTAGAATGGAGTTTTGGGTTGACTTTTTAGACGCAAATCTTTTATAAGGTAATATAGGCATCGTTTGTCTCATATTCTTACGCCTAATCTATGTTTGAGCATATTGTGATCATTCGGAGGGGATACGAAAGGGCAAGGTGGCTTTGTGATTTCGGACTTCAATTTCCTGCAAGTTGAGACCTTGTACCTTATTTAGAGCGTCATGGTTGGTCTAAGAAAATTAAATAAGAGAGTGTAACGGGGTTATTAAGGGGCTCCCGTTACTCGAGAGGTGACGAGCACTTGTATCGGGTACCAGTGACATGTTACGGGTACTTGTGTAATTTAAATTGTATAGTTGGTCAAAATGCCACGCTTTGGGCATTAGCTAGTAGCTAGTATGATCCTATGGATCGGTGAGTGGGGTCTGAAGCCCGTACTTTTCTGTTTCTTTGTTTGTGAGTCTATCTTTTCTGATATACGTGTCATTCATCACTCCTAAATACTCATCGAAAAGTGGAAAAGAAGCTAAAACTATGACTTTATGGTGTAATTGGCTAAAGGTTGAACCTTTATGGCTTATAATGATTAAAGATAGAATCTTTACTGCATACATTAGCTTCTTGTTGATGCATGTCAGATTCGTGATTCATATGTTATCTCATGCATTATACATTTGAGGGTACATGTTACACCTCGGAAAAATCTTCTGTTGGTACGCAAGTGAATGAACTAGCGAAATACGAGTATCGGGTTAATGATGACTTAAGGGCATTTTGGGAAAGAGTTATAACGTCCCTTAAATTAGTATTGAAGTGTTAAACAAGTGTTAAGAAGGTTCCATGAGGATCGGAGATCAAACGAAGTGGCGAAACTAAGTTCAGTGACTGATGAGTTCTACGGCTCATTATACGGACCGTATAATGTTATACGGACCGTATAGTGGACCGTAAAACCATCACAGTGAAGGTTGGTTGCTGGTGGAATTTTACGGTCAGTTATACGGACCGTATAAAATTTATACGGACCGTATAACGAACCGTCGAATGGTCACAGTGAAAGGTTGCTCACTAGTAACGTTTTACGGTCAGTTATACGGACCGTAAAACTGTTTTACGGACCGTATAACGGACCGTCAAGTAGTCACATAGTTTGAATTGAATCATGATTGTTGTTGTATTGTGATATGAGTGTGTTATAAATGACGTTAAGATCATGAAATAAACATTGTATATGGATGAACGAAGTTGGGTGTTGTGACCCTAAATAGGGACAAATGGAAGTGAATTGAGAATGTGGATAATGTAGATGATTAATGGCCATGGAAATGATATTATAAATGTGTTGTTGACGTTTGGGGTTGAATTATGATATGGACAAATGTTGTATAGATAAAGGAGATGCTGTCCAATTTTCTCTAGTTCTAGCCATGTGCACTAGTTATCGATACTAATGATAGTATGGCCTTAATGAAGGTAGAAACGTGAGCATCGAAGGAGTACGTGCAGGTGTAGAATAATTCGACAAAGAGGTATGTAAGGCTAACCCTTCTTTCATAAGGCATGGTTCTTTGGCCAAACTCCTAATCCCTCTATATGAGCATGTTGACTACAAATGTTTCACATTCCGAGCTCATAAGCTCACTATCCTTGATTGGTACTACGAATGCGCTACGCACCTCAGGTGACGAGTAGGACTACGATATAGAAGTAACAATAACGATAATGATAGTAATGATGATGGTGATAATAATGATGCTAAGAGTGCCTACGGGCTGTTATGCTCATACGTGCCCCTGAAGGGCTATAATGAAACCCCGAGCTTATAACGCCGGGTAGAATATATGGGTATGAATATGTATAGAATATGTATACGATTTCGAAACGCGCGCACACATCTGCAGATGGTACGGATAACCCTGAAGCCTTGGTAGGGCCAGGTATGAGTAACATTGAGCCTTGGTTGGCCAAGTATGTATATGAAATACTGATCCAATGAGGTCGGGTACGCTATGTAAATGCCATGTATACGAAATGATTATGTATGTATATATATATTATGTAAAAGAATGTGATGAGACTATGTATAAGAATACGAATGACGATGTGAGTAAGTAAGCGACATGATGATGAAGATATTATTGTCTCCCCTCCTATGCTATTCCATATATTGTTCATTATGTTGTATATCAATGTTAATCATGCTTTACATACTTAGTACATTCTTCGTACTGACGTCCTTTTGTTTGTGGACGCTGCGTCATGCCCGCAGGTGCACAGGGAGACAGACTTGACCCATAGCTGCCTATTTGAAGATTTCATAGAGAGCTCCATTTCCTTAGGAGCCATATCTTTTGGGTACTCATTCTTTTGTGTATATAACTATGGGCATAGCGGGGTCCTGTCCCGCTCATGATATGTCATACTCTTAGAGGCTCGTAGTCATGTGTATGTGGGTAGAGATGTTTGGCCATGTCGGCCTATGTTTTGTATATCTTTTGTTGGCCTCGTCGGCCTTGTATATTTGACATGGCATAGATGCCCATGATATGTTAATTGATGATGGTCGTCCAATGGGACTAGCTTGATTAATGATTTAAAATGCATGAAATGAATTATGGTTCACCTAGATGTTATGATATGCATGATAACGGGGTGCCCGGGTGGGGTAGCACCGGGTGCTCGTCGTGGCCCCCTAGTTGGGTCGTGACAGTACATATGTGGGTCCGAAGGGTAATGATTCCTCGGATTGATGATGACTTTGTGAGCCAATGGGCTGGAGACAGGTACTATGAGCCTAAGGCTAAGTTTTGCAATATGGAGCCTACGGGATTAAATCAATGAGATTGGAAGCCTAATGATGTCTAAACAACCCGAAGAGAAATGATTTTGGGTGGTATATTGACCTCGTGAGTTCCCCATGGGTCACTGTTCGCTAATGTCTGAACGTGCGTATACGGGGTGATGGAAAGGCCTTGCTTTTGCATTGCATATCATATGGTTCTATTGATTGCTAGTTGTGACTTGCATGAGTTGTTGTCTGATTTACCTTAATGCTTACTTGGAAACGTGATGAACGTGTGGATTAGAAGGCTCATTTAGGCTTATAACGTGAGAGAGGTATGTCTCCTAGCATATGAGGAGTTATGGAATGCATAACCTATTTAAATTCAAGTTCAGCGAGTCTTCTTTCTAATGCAACTGACAAATCGAATATCTGAGATGGACGGGATAAAGTACGGCCCGCACAAAAATGTACGGCCCATACATTTTTGCCGTACTTTACCAAAATTTTCCAGAAAGTTAGAATTTTGACCTTCCAAGTACGGGCTGAAAGTACTGGACGTACATTGAAGTACGGCCCGTACATTTTTACCGTACTTTGCCTGAATTTTCTAAAAAATTGAAAGTCGGTGGACAATTTTTTTTTTTTGGCCTATATATTGATTTCCCACGCCTTGGGATCATTTTTGTTTCATCAAAACTGATCCCTAGTGTCTCTCTAAGCTCTCTCTGACACCCATAGACATCCTAAATCATTTCAAGAGAAGATCAAGCCATAAAATCTCTAACTAGTTCATAGATAGTGGTTGTTCTTGCTTCTACTTGGAGTTGTGGTGAATTTGCTCTTGAGAAAAGTTGAGTGTGGCTAAATTCCTTCAAGTATAACTTATGTTCTTCATATTTTTTCTTATGTTGAGTTGATTTGAAGGTTAAACAAGTCTTATAAGTGAAAAGAGTTATGGAGAAAATGTCATAAGTGTTGTGTCGTAGTTGATGGCTATGGATCGAATTTGAAAAGAAATTTTGGATGGATTTGAGTCTAGTTTGAATGTAATTTCTTGGGTATGATATTGTTGATGTTGTTATTGATGTTTGGGACTTGATTTGGCATTTGATGGAAGTACATGATACAGGGGAAATGCTTCCCAAATTTCGTTAGCTTACCTAATAGTTTAGTTTGACCTTATAAGCATTTCAACGACTTAACCTTAGCGTGAATCATCTTGAATGTAAATTTTCAAGCTCGGGAGGATAGACGTTGAGTGGTTAAGAAGACGATGAGGTATGTTAAGGCTGTCCCTTTCTTTTGAGGTATGTTAAGGTTGTCCCTTTCTTTCTTTTTGGCATGATCCTTATGAATAAGAGGTACATGTAACGTTAATCCATAACGATTTTACTCTTAGAGTTAAGGATGATCCATTTGATTCATGTTCCATAAGGTATCTTCAGAATGTCTTCTTTTAGAATCAATATGATCTTAGAGTCACTTGTACTCTTATCATATTTTGCATTGCATTTCATTTATATATATATAGGGTAGGTGACGGCGTTATATATGCACTACCTCCTAATCAGCTGGTCATATGATGATACGATGATGATGATGATGATGATGATGCCCACAGAGGCCAATACGATACGATGGGATGGAAAAAATGGCTTGTCAGGCGTTATATACGCATATATGTATATGTATGACCACATGTATTCATGCACAACATTTATGTATATCATTGACTCACAGAGACAGTTTAGACATGCAGGTTGCATTCATTTACCCTATGTCTTCTTATGACTCTATTATGTTACTCTCATGCCTTACATACTCAGTACTTTGTCCGTATTTCACTTGTGGACGTTGCGTTCATGCACGCAGGTAGATAGGGAGACGCTTAAGACCCTTAGGCTATCTTCTCAGCGCTTGTAGAGGAGCACTTCACTTGTTCTGGAGTTACAGATCAGCTTTGTATGATTCTTTCTCATACATTTGGGCATGGCGGTGTCCTGTCCCGTCCGTATTATGTTATGCACTCCAGTAGAGGCTCATAGACAGATATGTACAGCCAAATGTTCCATGACCTTCTAGGTCCATACTTTGTGGTATCATTAATGTGATAGCCTTGTCGGCTTGTATATTGTGGTTCAGTACGGTTACGCATGTATATACATCTTTTGGGCTTGTGTCCCTTTCAGCTTATGATATCTATTAGTTAGAATTATGGTCCCTTCAGGTATGATCATGTGATGCATGTATGTCTTGAGGTGCTCGGTAGGTTAGTTGCGGGTGCCAGTCATGGCCCTCTGGTTGGGTCGTGACAAAAGTGGTATCAGAGCAGTTTGTCCTAGTGCTGTCTACAAGACGTGTCTAGTAGAGTCCTGTTTATGGGTGTGCAGTGTCACGACCCAACCCGTGGGCCATGACTAGTCCCGAACTGGACACTCGTATGCATACCTGTTAAATATGATCACATTGAGACTACGACAATATGGGAATTTGCAAGAGTAAGCTATAGACTCAAAACGCCGCATATCATAAACTTGTCCCCTGAGGAGTCACAGCTAACTAATACATAATATGATACGCAAGCCGACAAGGCTGCCACTACATGTCAATAGGATACGCAAGCCGACAAGGCTGCCACAACATATCAATACCATACGCAAGCCGACAAGGCTGTCACAACATGTCAATACCATACGTAAGCTGACAAGGCTGTCACAACGTATCAATACCATAGAAAACCATATAGATACAGCTGAACAAAACTTATACACAACCCACACATATGTCTACAGACCTCTAAGAGTATCGATAGTGAAATATGACGGGACAGGGCCCCGTCGTACCCCTGGATAAACATATATATACATCATAAGATCTGTACCAAAAGTCTAGGCTCCGGAACAGTGGAGCCCTCCAAGACAGCTGAGTAGAAGTCCTACGCTGGAGGATCACCAAACCGACTATCTGTACCTACGGGCATGAAACGCAGCCCCCCGAAGAAAGGGGGTCAGTACGAGATATGTACTGCGTATATAAAGCATGAAATACAATAAAGAGGGTCATCACTGAAATAGAGATTACAGGAGACAAGTATGTCAATCAAAGATACCATTACACTTGCCTTATGAAATGTAAATCATGTATGTCACTATCACATATCATACCCGGCCCATTATGGGACTCGGTGAATAAAGTCATCATATGCCATCCTTGGCGCCATAATCACATCATCATATCATCATATCATATATATATATATATATATATATATATATATATATATATATATATATATATATACCGTACCCGGCCCTCTAGTGACGGACTCGGTGAACAATGCAATGAAACTGTGCACGAAAACATACCCGGCCCGGGACTCGGTGAAAGACATATTGAGGCATGCACGAGAAGAGTAGTGAGCAACCATATAAAAACTAAATCATATCTGAGACTCAATAGAGTAATCAAAACGAACTACCATTTGGAAATCAAGACAATAGTCACATCAAGTACCTTTCGAATGTCACTATGGATTATATCAAAATAGAACTTCTGGAATCATATACACGTATCAAGACATAATGAAATAGCTTCTGGAAATCAAGAACATTAGCCATCCTAGTGGCTCTAAGAATAGGAACTTCTTTGGAATCATATACACGTCGTCTGTTTGTTTCATAAAGATCATGACATGAGAAAGAAAGGATAACTTTACATACCTTGTTACTTCTCAAGTTAACCATAACTTAGGTCTCGGGTTCCACCCATCTACAAACAATACCAAATATGCCAATAATCAAATTAGGATACTTTTTCAAACAAATCCTTAACACTTAGAAATCTAACGATATTCGGGTAGCATCTTCCTTAAAAGCTTAATAATCCTTATGATTCCAATTTATCCAAAATATCAATCACAATACCAATAACGATATCAACAAACACATGTCCAAATAGAATCAAATCCATTCTTAAATCACCTCCAAAACAGCCCAATACACATTCCTACACCGATGCTTGTATACACTTCTTTATTTTCGTATATACATAGTATAACAACAAACACAACAACATCAACTACAGACAATCCCACGATATTCTAGCACACCAAATAATTTATAACAACCACCAAACAGTCCACATGATGACAATAACAATTTATCCGATTTGCCGCAATTAATTTCATACTCCTCATTTCATAATTTAGCTATGACCTGGATTTATTCATATATAACTAGGAGAGAGGAATTCTTACCTTATATGCCAAGAACTACATTTCTTCCAGCTTACTTCAATTCAAAGAAACCTTCGATTGCTTCATAATTCTTGAAACGAATTCGCATAAGATAAAATTTCAGTTCGTTGTTGCAACACTTTTTGTTGAGAGGAAGATATTCCACACCCTGTTGCTATATATAAAATCGTCCAGCAACAGCCCCATGGTACAAGTATTAATGTAGTATGAATTTAGTGAAAAAGTATTTTCCTTGTACGTGCATATAGGCTAAGTTTTTATTTTATTTCCCTTTCTCATTCATATCCGTATAATAATAAGTCCCCATCACTAAACATAAAGCCCAATCTTTGACATGTTTTACTCTTCCACTATCCACGTGCCATTCTTGTATCCCAATTGATATGTCTCACCCATTACCTTGGATGAATAATGCCATATGGCAGGATTTTAATGCCATTATTGGCTTATATAATGCTATGTGGCAGGCCACCATGGACGTTTATCCATGCAATCCTATTTAATACCATAATTAATTTCTTGATCTCAATTCATTTTAATACCAATTATTTTTTAATACACTTCATATACCCATTTCCATGATTATGTGACGTAGCACTAGTCCATAGTCCCTTTTGGTACACACAAAATATTATTCTCAATCACCGTGGTCACACTTGTTAAGTCCTAAATTATTTTGGGACTTCATTCCTTGTATACACCGAGATTTTGATTTTTATCCTTGGGTATGATCGAATTGTCCGGGCTCGGGTAAATTTGCTCATGTTGGATGATTTTATTGTCTAGTCCAAAAATACGGGATGTAATAGTTTGGACCGTATTCCATTCAAATAAATTTTGAACCTCGACGAAACTTATTTTCTTCGATTGGTCTAACTTTAAATCCTTACGATACATGTGTACCATCACTTTAACCACCTATAGGCTAGGGGGGGGGGGGGATAACCTCGTGTCCGTTACTAATATCATTTAACTCGCGCACTTCCAACGCATGAGAGCACGGGATGTATAATCCCTAATCTTCACTAATGTTTCTACACTAATTGTAATTAATGTGCAAACCGTGCACTATTAAAATCGGGATAAAAAAAAGTCCTTGTCTCATATCTCAAAAATAATCTTGTCCTTTAACTTATGTCGATTAGCTTACGAATAATCCAACGTGCAAAAATATGGGGTATAACATGCAGTGCACCACACTTATAAACAGGAGGCTACGGGACATTTAGGAAAATTGGCTTTCTTTCTCGTCTTAGGTCGTACGATAGAGCCATGTTATAAGGATTCCCTTTTTCCTGACTGTGTGTTATTATTTCATTAATGCCTATGACGAGGAAAGCTTCAGTGGCCTAGAAAGGCAAGTCAGGAGCAGGTAGGGGAACTGGACGGGTACCGCTTGTAGATGTTGATGAGGGTGAGTCCCAGAATGAGGTTCCATCTCAGACCTTTCATACTTTGTCGCTCCAGAGGAGCATAGAGGAGCTCCAGCCCCAGCTCCAACTCCAGCACCCCCAGTTCCTCCACCGGATGCCTCGGCCCAAGAGATGCCAGAGGCTATTCAGTTGTTGACTCAGTTAGTGGCTGCCTAGGCACAGCGCCAGGGTACAGGTCATGGTGATAGGGCTGTTAGTGCCAGGGTTCAAGATTTTATTAATTTAGACCCTTCAGAATTCTTTGGATCAAAACCAAATGAGAATTCGCAGAATTTTATAGATGGGATATTGAGGACGTTGTGGGTGATGTATGCTTCATACATCGAGTTAGTAAAGTTGGCTTCCTCTAGACTGCGGGATATTACCATTCACTGGTATAAGACTTAGGTGTCATCTAGAGGGATTAATACCCCCCCACCCATGTGGCAGGAGTTCACAGATGCCTTTATTCGGCATTATTTGCCGCCAGAAATTAGACGGGCCTGAACTGATAGGTTTTTAAACCTTAGATAGGGGACCATGAGTGTTCGGGAGTGCAATCTTTGTTTTAATTCTTTGGGTAGATATGCTCCAGCTATGGTAGCTGAGATGGAGGATCGTGTTTACCGATTTGTGAGTGTATTGGGACCGCACTTGATTGATGACTGTATGACGGCCTCTCTTCAGACAGGTCTGGATATTTCTCGCATTCAGGCGCACGCTCAGAACCTAGAGGAGTATAGGCAGCAGCGGAGGGTTGAGCGTGACCATGATAGGAGTCAGAGTGAGAGAGCCAGATCTTCAGGTTTTGTCAGTGAGTTCAGAGGTGGTCAGAGGAAACAATTCTCCAAGCGTTCAGCCTATTCAGCGGCTAGTGCGCCTTCACAGTTTCCAGGACACAGGTTTGATAGACCTACTCATTTTGAGCTGGCCCAGAGTTCCAGGGCTTCCAGTTCCCAGTTTAGGGGTGGTTCTAGTCAGATGAGGCCATCTCTACCGTGATGTACTGTCTCGACCCAATCGGAGTGCCATGACGGGCACTCGGAGCTAGCCCACCGGGCATCTCTCATCGTACATTCACATTCATATCTAGGTGAGCCACATGGCTTATCAACAAACTCTATTCCTCAATAATACCATTTCTAATGGATAAAACACTTTTATATCAACGTCAACAACTACGCCCACATACATATACACTAGCCGACGAGGCTTAACAAAATAATATACCAAAAGTATGAGCCGACAAGGCAAAAGGAAACTACTATACTTGACTATCTATGAGCCTCTAAGAAGAGTATGAAACATCATCATAAGGACAGGAAATGGCCCCGCCATGCCCATATATACACAAAAGAATAGTACCCACAGCTGTAACTCCAGATCAAATGGAGCTCTTCTAAGGAATCTCTGGATAAGCAACCTAAGGATCAAGTCTACCTCTCTGTCCACCTACGGGCATGACGCAGCATCCACAAACAAAAGGACGTCAGTACAAATAATGCACTGAGTATGTAAAGCATAATCAATAGCGTAATGAAAGCATGAAAAATAACATAAGATAGAAGAGTCATGAGAGGATAGAGCCATTTATACCTTTAGTGACGTTCATCGTATTTACTTACCCTCTTTCTAATGAGAACCTTCCATTTCATACATTTATACTTATAGTAGTATCATACCCGACCATAGAGGTTCAGTGTCTTACGTACCCGACCATAACAAGGTTCGATGTTATATATACTTGGCCCTACCAAGGCTCAGTGTTATCCGTACCAAACTGCAGTGGTGCGCGCGCGATAGATATCGTGGCCATATAAGCTCGGTGTTCTTAATAGTCATACTTAGCTATATGCAAGCATATACATAGGAGTACATAAGTATCATCAACATCATCATCGTCATCGTCATTTTCATTGTATCATTCCTTAGAAGATCAACTATCATAGATGGGACCAATAGTGACTTGGGAATATCAAGAACTATGAGCTTTAAATATTCTAGGAAATGAAGTCATCATGGAAGACATTATGGAATTAGTGTGAAGGTGTACGACTGTTACACCTCATTGTTTTGGACGTTGAGGTTCGTTAGGTGTTAGTTGTTTTAATTTCTATCTGAAGTGATATGCGCCTATTTTATGGTTATAAGGTCTTACGATCATGTAGGAGAAGTATTGGGAAGGATATCTTTTGGAACATGACTAGTTTTGAGACAATGTAAAAGCCAGAGTGAAGTTCATGATGTTAAGTTTTCAACACAACAAACCTCTCCTCAATGGGATATTGGGGTAAGGAGATATGGACGTTACAAGTTGGTATGGCAAGCTAAGAAAATAGTCTGCGCGAACGCGCTGAGTAAATTTCAGGCTCAGGCCAGGGATGAAGATTATATGATCTGGGCATAAGAATATATATATATATATATATATGAAATTTGGAGACTGTATGGTGTAAATTAGTTCATATGTTACTTGATGAAAATCCCTCGTAATCGTAAGCTAAGGAGGGGCCCACATGTCTGCATTTTATAAAGGACATATGAAAAATTATAAGAGTAGTACATGGGAAGTTTAGCAAGTCTTAAGAAGGACCCTTAAGCCAAATGTGGGCATAAGCCCTCCAAAAGGATGATGTAAGGATACGTTTTCGGATGATCTGAATTGAGGAGGCCAACACACCATGATACGTTTGGAATTTAGAGTCACACCAAAAATTAACGTTGTAGATAATTGAATTAGATTTCCAACCGTAGGTCGTGGGTCCTCACACGATATCGGGATCAAGAGTTATGACCTTTTTACTGAACAAACGCGTAGGCAGAAAATTTAGCCAGCGCGAACACGCTGACCATGCAGTAAAGTTATCCTTTCTTTCTTTTTGGCATGAATTACATAAAACGAGCGAACGATTAACATACATGTCTATAATGAATTCTAGTTCTCATCGGTACTTGACATGACAGTTGTCTTTGATTCTCAAGTGTTGGTGCATTATAATTATTCTATTGAGTCTCAGATGATGATTCATTTGGTACATGATTGTTCCTAATATTCCACTCGTGCATAGTTTTATTGCATTATTTCACCGAGTCCCTCACTAGAGGGCCGGGTATGGTATATATATGATTATTTCACCGAGTCCCTCACTAGAGGAACGGGTACGGTATATATATGATTATTTCACCTAGTCCCTCACTAGAGGGCCGGGTACGGTATATATATGATTATTTCACCGAGTCCGTCACTAGAGGGCCGGGTACGGTATATATATGATTATTTCATCGAGTCCCTTACTAGAGGGCTGGTTACTGTATATATGTATATGACTTCATTCACTGAGTCCCATAATGGGCCGGGTATGGTATATTATATAGATATGCATGACTCTCATCTCATAAGGCACAAGTGCATTGGTATCTTTGATTATCCTACTTGTCTCCTGTCATCTTTTACTCAGTCATGATCTTCGTTATTGTACTTCATGCTTTACATACTCAGTATATTTTCCGTACTGACCCCCTTTCTTCAGGGGCTGCGTTTCATGCCCGCAGGTACAGACACTCAGTTTGGTGATCCTCTGGTTTAGGACTTCTACTCAGCTGCTTAGAGAGCTCTATTGTTCCGGAGCTTAAGTCATTTTGGTACAGATCCTTTGATATAGGCTTTGTTATGCTCTTAGAGGTCTGTAGACATGTGTGGGTTGTATATATGGTTTGGTCAGCTATACAGATGTAGTTCGTTGTCGATATTCCTATATATAGTGGCAGCCTTGTCGGGTTGCATATTTTGTTATGTTTGGTTAACTGTGACTCCTCAGGAGACAGGTTCATTCTGATAAATGGCATTATGAGTCTACAACATGCTTTTACAGATTTCCACATTTTCCTTAGTATCAGTCTGATTATATCTAACAGGTTCGTATACGAGTGTCCAACTCAAACACTAGTCATGAACCATCGGTTTGGGTCGTGACAACGACAAATGGGAACATGCCTTAAGAGGAAGGGTTAGCCTTACATACCTCTTTGTCTTCTTAACTACTTAACGTTCACCGCCAAGGCTTGAGAAATCTTTTATCTCATAGGAATGAGCTTTGGAGCAAGTTATCAACTTGTATGAAAACCCTAGCTTCAATACCCAAGAATTTCTTGAAGTCTACTAAACCTAGCAAGTCTTCCAACACATGGATATCTTGATTCTTGCTAATTGATCTTTAATTTCTCTTGGGTTTGAGTGGAATATACTTGGAAGAAGGTTTTAGTGCTTTTAAAGGTTTACGAGAAGTGGGAAATGAAAAATATGAGCTTGGGTCATATATATATAAAAAGGAAAAACAATCTGGAAAAGTGACCCGTCTTCGTTATACGGACACTTATAAGGTCCGTATAACTTTATACAGTCCGTATAAGTGATCGTATAATCCCACCAAGGATTGGCCTTCTCTAGAATGTTATACGGACCATTATACGGACCGTATAAAGTTATACGGACCGTATAAGTAGTCGTATAACCCACAGTTTTCTGAAACTTTCTCTAGTTGATTTGTTTGACTTCCAATTCTTATGAACCCTTATTAACACTTATATAACACTTCATTAACCATACAAGAGGCCTTATATCTCTTCCTCAAGACACCACTAAATAAATATTAGCCCAATCATAGCGGAAACCTTTCCAGACATAACTTACATCTCACTTCCTCCAACGAACTTAGTTTAACATATTCATATGACTTCAAAATCTTATGGTATGCAGTTTAAGCTATCTAATACTTTCCTTAATATCGTAAGGACTTCATATTCACCTTAAGCTCGCATTAGTCTACTCACAATGCAACAATCTGAAATCTCCGAGGTGTAACATGTACCCAGTGTGGTAAGTTACATGCTAGGCAGTGTCGCTTGGGTTTAGATGTTTGTTATACCTGTGGTCAGCTCAGACACATTATGCAAGATTGTCCATTGAGAGGTAATGGATGTATATCTCAGTCGATAGGTTCTGCAGCTGGTTCTTCGACATCGGTACGCCCTCTTGGGCAGGGTTCTCAGATACCAGCCGGTCATGGTAGAGGCAGAGGTGGAGTGTCTAGTTCGAGCAGTCCTCAGAATCGCATTTATGCATTGGCTGGTCGATAGGATCTTGAGTCTTCGCCTAATTTTGTTACATGTATATTATTAGTCTCTTCCCATAATGTGTATGCATTGATAGATGATTGATCCAAGTTCTACATTACCGTACGTCACTCCTTTTATTGCTAGTCAATTTGTGGTAAAACCCGAGTCGATTAGAACTTTTGAGGTGTCTACACCTGTTAGGGATCCAGTGATAGCTAGACAGGTATATAGAAATTGTGTGGTTATAGTTTGTAATCGTCATACGATGGCAGATTTGATTAAGTTAGATATGGTAGACTTAGATGTTATTATGGGTATGGAATGGTTGGCCTTTTGTTATGCTAATGTTGATTGTAGAACGAATATGGTTCGATTTCAGTTTCTAGGAGAGCCAGTTCTAGAATGGAAGGGTAATACAACATCACCGAGAGGTAGGTTTATTTCCTATCCCAAGGAAAGGAACAAGATTCCCAAGGGTTGTATGTATCATTTAGTTCGGGTTCAGGATATAGAAGCAAAGCCACAGACTCTTCAGTCTATTCCAGTAGTTAATGAGTTTCTAGATGTATTCCCAGAAGAGCTTGCAGGTCTTCCACCAGAGCCGGAGATTGATTTTTCCATTAAAGTGTTACCAGATACTCAACTGATATCCATTCCTCCTTATAGGATGGTGCCTGTTGAGTTGAGAGAATTGAAGGAATTACTTGAGAAAGGTTTTATTAGGCATAATACGTCACCGTGGGAAGCACCAGTATTATTTGTGAGAAAGAAAGATGGCTCCTTGCGGATGTGCATTGATTATAGGCAACTGAATAAGGTGACAATAAAGGACAAGTATCCACTTTCGAGGATTGATGATTTATTTGATCAGTTACAGGGTGCTAGATGTTTCTTAAAGACAGATTTGAGATCGAGGTACCACCAGGTGAGGGTTAGAGAGAGACATTCTGAAAATCGCTTTCAGAACCAGATATGGCCACTTCGAATTTCGTGTAATGTCGTTTGGGTTGACGAATGCACTGGCGGTATTTATGGATTTGATGAATAGCGTGTTCAGGCCTTTCCTAAATCTGTTCGTAATTGTGTTTATGGATGATATTCTGATATACTCTCGATCAGAGGCAGAGCATGCAGACCATGTACGTACTGTTCTTAAAGTTCTCCAAGATCGGAAGCTATATGCAAAGTTCTCTAAATGTGAGTTCTGGTTGAACTCTGTGACTTTTCTGGGGCATATTATTTTAGATTAAGGCATCAGTGTGGATACACAAAAGATTGAAGCCGTAAAGATTTGGCCGAGACCCACAACACCCACGGAGATTCGTATTTTGCTGGGCTTAGCAAGTTATTACAGGAGGTTCGTAGAGGGTTTTTCTTCTATTTCGGCACCACTGACGAAGCTAACTTAGAAATCATCTAAGTTCCAGTGGACAGAAGCTTGTGAACGTATTTTTCAAGAATTGAAGAACAGATTGACTTCGGCTCCAGTTCTGACACTTCTAGAAGGATCAGAAGGCTATGTTATTCATTGTGACGCCTCAGGTGTTGGGTTAGGTTGTGTGTTGATGCAGTACGGTAAAGTTATAGGTTATGCTTTGAGGCAGTTGCGAAAGCGTGAGAAGAACTATCGAACACATGATCTAGAGTTAGCCGCGGTGACTCATCCATTGAAGATGTGGAGGCACTACTTATATGGCGTTCATGTTGATATCTATACATACCATAAGAGCCTTCAGTATATCTTCAAGCATAAGGAGTTGAATTTTCATCAAAGGCGATGGTTGGAGCTATTGAAGGATTATGATGTCAACATTTTGTATCATCCCAGGAAGGCGAACGTAGTAGTCGATGTCCTTAGCCGCAAATCTATGGGTAGTCTATCTTATGTTCGGCCGGAGAAAAGAGAGTTAGTTCACCAGATTCAACAGTTAGCTAGCCTAAGAGTTCGATTATTGGACTCGGGCGATACAGGGGTTACTAT
This sequence comes from Lycium barbarum, assembly GCF_019175385.1. NCBI lineage: Eukaryota > Viridiplantae > Streptophyta > Magnoliopsida > Solanales > Solanaceae > Lycium > Lycium barbarum. The sequence continues at coordinate 86,709,158 of NC_083341.1, forward strand.
TTAGGATTCGACAGTCTCATCTCTAGTAGTTGAAGTTAAGGAGCGCCAGTACGAGGATCCTATGCTAGTTCATTATAGAGACACAGTCCCTCAGAAGAAAAGTCACCAATTGAGATTTCTGTAGATGGAGTTCTTAGATATCGAGGTAGACTATGTGTTCTTGATGTTTTAGGGCTACATCGTCAGATTATGGGAGAGGCTCATTACTCCGGTTATTCTGTTCATCCAGGGATAACGAAGATGTATCATGATATTAAGGAAGTTTACTAGTGGGACAGAATGAAGAAAGATATAACAGAGTTTGTAGCCCAGGGTTCTAATTGCCAGCAGGTAAAGATTGAGCATCAGAAGCCCAGTGGGTTATTACAGGCTATCGAGATTCCGACGTGGAAATGGGAAGTAATAAATATGAATTTCATTACAGGCTTGCCCCATTCTCTGGGTAAGTTTGATTCCATATGGGTAATTATTGATAAACTTACCAAATCAGCCCATTTTCTACCTGTCATGACTACTTATACAGTAGAAGATTATGTGAACCTTTATATTAAGGTGATAGTATGACTCCATATAGGGGTGCACAGTTTACAGCTAACTTTTGGAAGTCCTTTCATAAAGTTTTGAGGACTTAGGTGTGTCTTACCACCGCATTTCACCCCCAGACAGATGGACAGGCTGAGCGTACTATTTAGAGGCTTGAGGATATGTTACAGGCATGTGTTATTGACTTCAAAGGTAGCTGGGATGATCATTTACTGCTTATTGAGTTCGCATATAATAATAGCTATCATTCCAGTATCCAGATGGCTCCGTATGAGGCTTTATATGGGCGGAAGTGTAGGTCACCTATCGAATAGTTTGAAGTAGGGGAAACTAAGTTAGTACGGCCAGATTTGATCCAACAAGCGGTGGAGAAGGTTAAGCTTATTCGGGATCGATTATTGGCAGCTTAGAGCCATCAAAAGTCTTATGCGGATAATCACCGATGAGACTTAGAATTCCAGGTTGATGATTCGATATTCTTGAAGGTATCACCTATGAAAGGCGTTATGAGGCTCGATAAGAAGGGTAAGCTTAGGCCTCAATACATTGGGCCTTACAGGATTATACGTAGAGTGGGCCAAGTAGCCTATGAATTAGATCTACCTTCAGACTTAGAATCAGTCCATCGGAATTCCATGTATCGATGCTTTGTAAATGTATTGGAAATCCTTCCAGAATCGTACCCGTTGATGATGTTCAAGTTACCGAGCAATTATCGTATGAAGAGGTTCCCATTGCAATACTAGATAGACAGGTTCGGAGGTTTGAACTAAAGATGTAGCTTCAGTGAAAGTCCTTTTGAGAAGCAGGAATGTCAAAGAGACGAGTTGAGAAGCTGAGGAAGATATGAGATCCAGGTATCTGCACTTGTTTCCACTTCCAGAGGAGGTCCAGACTACGACATCATTACTTTCAGGTGCGTAGTGTTTCATTTCTTATGATTTCTGGTCGTGTGAGGCTATTAATGTTATTGCTTGTTATGGCCCTGTGTGGCATTGTATATTTTGGGTTGCTGTGTCACAGGTTGGTAGTGGTACAGTTACAGGGGAGACTCTGCCAAAAAAAAAATTGTAAGACCCTTAAGAGTCTAACATTCAAAGACGAATGTTCCTAAGGGGGGACGAATGTTACACCTCGATAATTTTCGCATCGTTTGCATCATAAGTAAACTAACATAAGCTTGGAGAGGTCATGGAACCCTAATAAGGTTAAGTAATACTTTTAACAAGGGTTAAGCAAGTGTCTAAAGGTTCCGGATCAAGCGAATCAAAGGAATTAAGTTTGTAGAAACTTGAAAGAATGTTGGACATAAATTTTGATCCAACTTGAGAGAGGTATATCTCCTAGTATATGTGGAGTTATGGAATTCATAACCTATGTAAATTAAAGTTCAGGGAGTCTTCTTTCCAATGCAACTGACATATCACAAATCTGAGAAGTACGGGATAAAGTACGGCCCGTACAAAAACATACGTTTGGTACATTTTTGCCGTACTTCACCAAAATTTTCCAGAAAGTTGGAATTTTTACCTTCCAAGTAGAGGCTGAAAGTACTGGACGTACATTGAAGTACTGCCGGTACATTTTGGCCGTACTTTGCCCTAATTTTCCAAAAAAAATGAAAGTCGGTGGACAATTTTCTTTTGGCCTATAAATTGATTTCCCACGACTTGGACTCACTTTTGTTTCATCAAACCAAATTCCTAGTGTCTCTCTAAGCTCTCTCTAACACCCATAGGCATCCTAAATCATTTCAAGAGAAGATTAGGCCATAAATCTCCAACTAGTACATAGATAGCGGTTGTTCTTGCTTCTACTTGGAGTTATGGTGAATTTGGTCTTGAGGAAAGTTGAGTGTGGCTAAAGTTCTTCAAGTATAACGTATGTTCTTCATATTTTTTCTTATGTTGAGTTGATTTGAAGGTTAAACAAGTCTTATAAGTGAAAAGAGTTATGAAGAAAATGTCATAAGAGTTGTGTTGTAGTTGATGGCTATGGATTGAATTTGAAAAGAAGTTTTGGATGGATTTGAGTCTAGTTTGAATGTAATTTCTTGGGTATGATATTTTTAATGTTGTTATTGATATTTGGGAGTTGTTTTGGAGTTTGATGGAAGTAGATGACATAGGGGAAATGCTGCCCAAATTTCGTTAGCTTACCTAATAGTTTAGTTTGACCTTATAAGCGTTTCAACGAGTTAACTTTAGTGTGAATCATCTTAAATGTAGATTTGCAAGCTCGGGAGGATAGACGTTGAGTGGTTAAGTAGCCGACAAGGTATGTTAAGGCGGTCCCTTTATTTCTTTTTGGCATGATCGTTATGAATAAGATGTACACGTAACGTTAATCCATAATGATTATACTATTAGAGTTAGGGATGATCCATTTAATTCATGTTTTAAGGATGATCCATTTGACTCATGTTCCATAAGGTATCTTTGGAAGGTCTTCTTTTAGATTGTGTATGATCTTAGAGTCACTTGTATTACTATCATGTTTTGCATTACATTTCATTTACATATATATGCATATACAGACATGTGACCCCTCAGGCGTTTTATACGTGTATATTATGTATTATATATACATATATAAAGAGTATGGGGAAGGTGACGACGTTATATACGCACTACCACCAGATCAGCTGGTCATATGATGATACGATAATGATGCCCACAGAGGCCGAAACGATACGATGGGATGCCCACAGAGGCTTGACAGGAGTTATATATGCATATATGTATATGTATATGTATGACCACATGTATTCATGCACAACATTTATGTATATCATTGACTTACAGAGATAGTCTAGACATACAGATTGCATTCATTTACCCTATGTCTTCTTATGACTCTATTATGTTACTCTCATGTCTTACAAACTCAGTACTTTGTCCGTAATGACGTCTTTTCACTTGTGGAGATTGCGTTCATGCCCCTAGGTAGACAGGGAGACGGTTAAGATCCTTAGGATGTCTTCTCAGTGCTTGTACAGGAGCACACCACTTGTTCTGGAGTTACAGATCAGCTTGGTATGATTCTTTTGTATACATTTGGGCACAGCGGGGTCCTGTCCCGTCCTTATTATGTTATGCACTCTAATAGAGTCTCGTAGACAGATATGTACAGCCAGACATTCCATGACCTTCTCGGTCCATACTTTGTGGTATCATTATTTTGGATAACGTTATCGGCTTGTATATTGTTGTTCAGTACGGTTACGCATGTATACATATCATTTGAGCTTGTGCCCCTTTCAACTTATGATATCTATTAGTTATCATTATGGTTCCCTTAGGTATGATCATGTGATGTATGTACGTCTTGAGGTGCTCGGTAGGTTAGTTCTGGGTGCCCGTCAAGGCCCATCGGTTGGGTCGTGACAACCAGCCCTCATCTCCATTTTATCTAAGGTCGGTCGGCGATGCTACTGGGTACCCGTTGCTTTGTACTCACGCTACACTTGCTTCACCCTTTTTGTGTGCAGATTCAGTTCCTGGTACGAGTGGAGTTCGTGACCTTACTTCCCACTGAGTTGCTATCTAGGAGGATCCGAGGTGAGCTACCAGTCGATTCATAGCATCGGATTCCCTTTCCTCTTTTACTTATTTCTGTCTACTTATTTGCAAGACAGTGTATTTGTTAGTACTTATTAAACTTGTAATCAGATTCTAGTCGTTCAAGTACTGTGACATCGGATTCTAGGATGGTTGTATTTTCTTTCTGTTGGCTTATGATATCAAGGCTTTATTTAGACTTAATCTATTTTATTTGACCAATTCTGCATATTTTACATCTTTAGTTTTTTAAATTTGAATTGTGGACGGCTTACTAACTAGTGGTATTTAGTGCCTTCATGGCTTATCGAATTGGGTCGTTACAAAACATTAAATTATTATAACGACCAATTTGGTCGCTATTGCACTTTTGACCCATTTACACCAATTGACCCTTTCCCAAGCCTTTTTAGTATGATTTTGATCTGCAGGGATAGGCGACATGGTTCCCGAGGTAATCGGGCGAGTATTGTTGTGACTTATGAGAATTAGAACCTTAAAGTGAAAAACCTTTGACCAATAGTTGGCTTTTAGGAAAACAGACCTTTTTCAAAATTCGGTCGATTTCGTGAGGTCTAGAGGGTCGATTATGACTTGGTGGGATTCAGTACAGTTCTCGAGGTTCTCGGGAGAGTTTTGGGCTTTGGGTTGGAAACTTGGTTTTAGCCATTTGGGGATTGACCGATTCAATGTGACCTCCGTTGGGAATTCTGAGGTCATGGATGGATTTGTAGCATGTTTTTACTTGTGTTTGAATGTTTGGTTTGGATCCGAGAGGTTCCAGATGGTAGTTGGGGTTTCGGGTTGAGATTTGGTGAAACTAGAAGAATTCTAGTTCAGGTGTCTCGCCCCGGCGGAGACTCTTCGCCCCTACGGATCCGCCCTAGCGGGCTTTTGTCCGCAGGAGCGGAAGGTTCCGTGTTTAATGAACTTCCACCCCAGCAGATGGGAATCCGCTGAGGCGAGATCGCAGTAGCGAAAGGGGTCCACCCTAGTGAATAACGCTGATCAAAATCCCTATTTTATTCCTAACTTCGAGCCATTAGTTCCACTCACCCAAAACCCTAAGTATAAGGATCATTAAGGGAGATTTCTAGAGATCTTGTGGTGGAATCATCTTGGGGTAAGTCCTTGAAACTTAACCTTGTAATTTATCTTTCCTTTACTAGCATCCATGGTAGTTAATGGCTATTGAGGGTGATGGGTTGTAGAAACCTAAGTTCTTAATCATTAAACCCTCTAACCCAATTGATAATTGTTGTTCAAAGTGCTGATTCTATCTTCTATAATTGTAGATTAATATATTCTACGACTGAATCTCTCTTGGCTTCTAGGATCAATTCATGTATTAGTGTTCTTACTAAATTGGGGTTTTTCGCTTAATTGATGAAATTGAAGGATCAATTGTGGTTAGAACTCCAACAAATTAAGGATAATGACTAATGAGACTATGAGTAGTGTAATTTCACCCTTAATTTCTGATTTTACCCTCATGAGTCGATAAGGGTATTTTGGGTATTTTGAAGTAATTCTCCAACCGTTCCTCTTTACGATTAGTTGGATTGTTGTGGTCATTTACTTACTTAGCATTGTTAATTTTAGACTACGAGTATTCAGGGGCTCTTCAGAAGGGCAAGACTCATATTTGACGGTTCGTGGCACCAGTTCGGCATCGAGGTAGTTTACGTCTAACCTTTCAGTTAGACTCCAATTAGTGAGTTATATGTAGAGTTAGATATTGACGGGGAAAGTATGCTACGCCTTCAGGTATAGAGTTGGGATATAATTCTATTAGGTTGGTTGCTGTTGATTATAGGCTTGTCGCCTTGTTGTTATGGTTGGGCTTGTTATTGTGATTGGGCTTGTCGCCTTATTTGCTATGTTATAAATTGCTTATCTATTCATCTCTCTTTGTTATGTCACTTATCATCGGAAAGAGGAAGAATTATGAGATTAGGCTTGAATTTGATGTGTGCTTTTGATAAGACACGTGTGAGATTCTTTTTACGATTAATTTTCGATTATGATATCGTGTATGGCATACATACTCATTTTCCCATGATACATTGATGTGAAGATTATGACTTGGTACTGATGATGATCAGGGAGAAAATGAAATATTTTGGTGTCAAATACTTAATTGTGAGGTGTCTTGTGATAAAGCACGAATGAGATCTTGATTATGATTTATTGTTAGTAACGATATTATGCAAGATTTGATACAACTTATGGTGCTTGTGATATTCATAGCATATTCATTTGCATTGATTGCACTGATTCCTCATTCATGCATTCATACAGTCATACATGATGGAAGTGGTTCGGAAAGGATTGATGAAAGACTTATGGCAACTATGAAAGAAAGTGTGGCACTTTTTGAGGAAAGGATGTTATGAATCCATGTCCGAGGCCCGTTCCGGAGTGGAAGGTATATGGCTCGTGTCCGAGGTCCTTTCCTGAGCGAGTGGTACATAGACTCCATGGGTCCCCCGCGGGTCATGACTGCCGAGACTTGGATATTCTGTCTGGAGCATGTGTGTATAAGGTTGAGGTACTTGACAGTGCATTGCATTCCACATCATTACATTTTATTCCACATCATCATATGGCTATTTTATTTCTAATTTTATATGGTTTGTTTGAACAGTTGTTGTGATAAAGATCTGGTTATTGACGGGACAAAAGTGTGGATTAGTTACTCTACCTAGGTGCAGGACTTGGATTTGAGATTCTTGAGACTTGGCAGACTTGTGGTTTGGGAGCTTCACCTGGGCTTATGACTTGAACAATTGAGTTTCCGTGTGACTTCTGTGTGGGTGGAATTCTTTGATTATTGTGATGATATGATTCATGAGTATGCTTGATTTCTTATCTGCCTACTTGTCTATTTATTTCTTCATATATGTGAACTTATTGTTGTCGGCCTATGAAACCTAACAGTACATAGTGTTTGTGCTTATGCTACCTAGCTTCACTCTTTTCTGGGTACAGAGTTTACTACAGGTTCCCCTTCAGGTCCTCGAGAGTGCTTTCCCCTAGGTTGTGCTATCCGAGTTTCCAGGGTGCGCTATGTTTCCGATTGGCTACCTGGAAGACTCTTCTCTTTTAGATATACATTATCAGACAGTATTATTCATATATCGATGTATCATTACTATTCAGACTCATGTAATACTTAGTAGCTCTTGTGCTGCGACTTGACTAGATTCCTTAGGTAGTTGTTGTACTTCCGCACTTATATACTTTTAAATGATATTGAGATTGCTTGGTTTTCTATTTTCTTCCACAAGTTCATTTTGAATGTTGATTTAGGGAAGGGTTCACCCACCAAGAGGGTCAGTGTGGGCGCTCGCTCAACCCACGAGTTGGGTCATGACAATTATTTGAGTGGTTTGGTTGATATGACATTTACTTGTTTTATTATTAATTCATTCCAAGTAGTTAAAAACAATATTGTCACTTTTGGAAAATTGCTTGGATAAATAATTCTTATTGGTTTGAATTTTTAGTTAGTAGTTAATGATAAGTCTCCATGAGTAAGATACTCAAATTCTCATAACTTGTTACTTATACTGTTGTACGACCACGCACATTTGTGTATGTGTTTGGCCTTGATATAGCTTCTGAAAATTTTTTGTTTATAGTTTGCGAAGGCCAAAGCAGCCCAACTGTTACACCTCGGAAATTTTCCACGAGCCTACCATGAATAGACCAATGAAGGGTTTGAGTGTGCGATGCTTTACTAAGTAGGGAATGGCTAATTATGAATTTTTGGAAATAAGAGAGTTGCAGAATTTTATTTCAGCCCAGTGGTTGTAAAGTGATTTACGGCCCGTAAAGTGCCATCGTCCTTCAACATTTCAAAAATTTCGACTTTCTGTTAAATGTTGAAATGGTAAAATACGACCCAGAATACGAACCGTAAATCGAAATACGGCCCGTAAACTGAGTCGTAAACTGCCAAGATCTCCAGCCAACCTTTCTGTTTCTGATATGCTTAAATACGAGGACGGACCGTAAACCAGTATACGGTCCGTAAACTGTGGTTTACGACCACTGTACACCCCGACTGTTGTTCATTAAAAATCAGATTTTGAGTATTAAAAAGAGACCCTAACCTCGTTTTATTTCATTTCTCATCTCCACAATTCAAGAATATTCTCCAAAACACTTTATCCAAGGGAATCAAAGGAACATCAAGATCAACAACATTAAATCCATAAAACAAAGTGTATGAAATGCAAGTAAAGGTCATCTACCTCAAGAAAACCCAAGAAAGGTGAAGTAGGGTTTTGGTGCAAAGAAGGCATTACTACTCAAGACTTATTCAACCATCATCTAAGGTAAGTTTCATGACTTTATCATGTTGTTTAAGGTATTAGAAGATTAAGAAGCTTGAATTGTAGAAAGACATGGGAAATGGGTCTAGAATGGGTGAATAGTGTCACCATTGAATGATAGTGGCATTGAATCATGAATGTTGATGTGTTGTGATTATGAATACGTTATAATTGATGTTTATATCATGAAACAAGTATTAAATATGCGAAAACACAAAAATGAGGCTAGTCCTTTCTTTCTAATGGCATGAATCCTATAGCATGAATTCCTTTCCTCTTCATGAATTCCTATATTCCGGAAAGCTAAAAGCCTATATCCATAAGTGCCCATATAAGATAAAGAGATATGATATGATGATGCCTTGTTGATAGTGATGTTATTTATTGTTCACACTCACCTTATGTATTATTTCCCCCAAGGTGAGGCAGAATGCTCATATATGTTCATAATGGAATCGAGGGTTCACGACCTTACGTCACCTCGATAGAATGCAGTCGTGCTAGAGTCTTTATGCATGTATGATGACAAGTATATTTTGATAAGCATATTATTATAAGTATTTTATGATAAACATTTCATGATTGCATCACACCGGGCCTAGTTGGCCGGGCAGTCACCGGCAAGGCGGGCAGCTATACGGATACACCATGACCTTTTGGCATGGGCAGACACCACTAGTGGGCGGCATGAGATGGTGCCCCAGACGCGGGAGGCCTGGACACGGGCTAATGTTATTGATTATCACACCGTTCCGGTATGGACGGGCAACTTACATATTATGCATCTATGATATGATGATGAGTACAAGTAAGACAGCATGCATTACGTCTCTTATGATTGTCATTAAGATCCAGATGTTTCATAATGATGTTCTCATGATACCATTGTTGTCTTCCTTCATTGTTTATGCCTCTCATACTCAGTACAATATTCGTACGGACGTCTGTTTTCTTTGGACGCTGTGTTCATGCCCACAGGTGGACAGGGAGGTGAGCTTGATCCAGATCCATAGTAGCTGTCTGCTGATTAAGAGCACTCCATTGTTCGGAGGTGCTTGTGATTCTCCTTTTGGTATATATGCATATTTTGGGCACGACGGAGTCTTGTTCCGTCTATATATATATACAGTCTGTCAGTAGAGGCTCGTAGATACGCAGTGTGGGTTAGATGGTCTCACAAGATGTTATTATAGGTATATATTATTTTGATGGCCGAGAGGCAAATGTATATAAAGCATTTATAATTCTATCTAAAATATGTTTTTCCTATAATTCGTGTATGAAGTTGATAAAAGGGCCTTAAGTGAGTAAGATGAGTGGTAGAGCGAGTGGTGCTCGGTGGCTAGCCCCGGGTGCCCGTCGCGGCCCCCAGTTGGATCGTGACACCAACAATATTTAGTTAAATTATAAAAACACTTACATAGAACTAACAATTCACAATTACCATAAAGAAGTCAATACAAGAAAGTATACTAATGAAATCATAATTCAAATATACTACTACAATTGTACTTGATGAGGTTTCATCTCTTGAAATAATTTTATAATAAAAGCATCAGAAGTAGTACGAAATACTTTTCTTTATACATAAGACACTACAACACAGTCTAAAAAATTTATCATCCATTTGGTTCGGCATGCCATTTTTTATAAACTTCATCGCCGAAAAATCTTTTTCAACGTTTAGTGGCAATTTGCATAAGCAAAGCAATTAGTTTTACCTTTTTAGCTCAACCACTGTTCTTAAAATTTCACAAGTCCACCTACATTAAAGAATATTTTATTAATATTATATATATCAATAATAATTCTGGAATATATCGATAATAATTCTGGAGCGGGCTACCGGTGAAAACAGATTAAAGTAATTAAATATTGATTAGAATTTTGGGTTTATTTACTAACCAATTTTTAATAAATAAATAAATAAAAATCAAACGAATTCAATTTTTCTTATAAAAGTAAGCCGAATACTTTCATGTTCAGGTCTATTCTTTTTGTTGGGATCAAAATAATCAGGGCGTCATGCGGAAGCTTATAATTGGAAAGAGCGACGATAAATCAGATGGCAAAGAAAAATATACTAAAAGCGGCATAATATTCTAATACGGTTTGATCAATTGATCTACCTATGAAAACCTAATATAAAAGCATAAAAACTGTTGAGAGAAAAATCTCCTCCTAAACAAGACTCTTTAAACGACTACATTGTGGATGCTATTTTATTGTACGAGAACAATGGATCTTCTATTTATAGAGGTCCAAAAATTCTCTTGCAAGAAAATAGATAAATATGGAAGAATCCTTTTCCACCAAGAAAATATTTTTGAAGTAAAACACAATTATGGTAGAATCCAAATAAGGTAGAAAATTCAGGGCAAACGAGAACAAATCTTCTCTTGACCTGAATTTCTAGCAAAATAAACTTGATCTTCCTCACTACTCCTTGGCATGATTAAAAGTAGATATGGTTGAAAATTTGAGTCTTGTGCATTAAAAGTGAGCACAAGTTGAAAGTGGAGCCCATGCATTAAAAGTAAACATGGGTTGAAATTGGCCCAGGCGTTTAAAGTAAGCAAGGGTTGAAAATTTGAGCTCATACGTTAAAAGTAAGCATGCTTTGAAAATTGAGCTCATGCGTTAAAATAAGCATGAGTTAAAAATTACTTTTGTTTTAAAAATATGCAGTAGCTCGATTGTTGAAAATATAGTTGAAACTTCATCTCCACATGTAGCGCTTCAGACTTTTTTTTTTTTTGGACCAAAAACTTCATTATCGTCGAGTTGGTTGCAACTTGAACTGATCCACCCTCAATTTGTCTTCAATTGCATTGAATCATTGGTGTTGATACCACTTGTTGCGATCGAAATAACAGGGTGTCATGTGGAAGCTTACAATTGTAAACCTTGAATGACGATAAATCAAACAACAAAGAACATATACTAAAAATCATAATATTATTATATGATTTGGCCAACTGACCTACATATGAAAAACTAATATAAAAGCATAAAACTATTGAGATAATAATCTCCCCAAATGAGACTATTTTAATGACTACATTGTGGATGCAATTGTGCTACTGTATGAGAATAAAGGATATTTTATTTATAGAGGTCCAAAACTTCTCTTGCAAGAAAACAAATAAATATGGAAGAATCCTTTTCCACCAAGAAAATCTTTTCTACCTTGAAAACCTTTTTGAAGTAAAACACAATTATGGTAGAATCCAAATAAGGTAGAAAATTCAGGACAAACCCTAACACATTTTTGAAGAAATGTAAGCTACACACCTAACTTCTGTTAAAAAGCTAACACAAATTCTTCAACACTTTGGTCTATTCTTTAAAATAAAATAAAAAATTAAGCCACAAATTCAAATAATTCAATGTCTTTGTATATTCTTCTTTTAAAAAGAAATTAAGCTACAATGGCAATTTACTCCCTTGAGGATCGTAATTGAACTCTGACTCTTCACCTTGTGGTCTATCTTTCTGAAGAAAAAATGAAGTCACAAGCCGATGTGGCGTACATAGTTATATCAAGGGTATTAAAAATAAATTGTATATGTTTATGATTCAATATAAGACTTAAATATACAATAGAATTTGTCGGCGAATAGTACTCGACTGATTACCCTTCCATCACTGCATCAAGGGTTGTGGTGGGTTAGATATAATCCCTCATCGTTAATCGGAAATATCAAATTTGAGACCATGAAAATAAAAAAAATCTCGGTAGGCAGTGTTTTCCCCATCAGTGAACCTCACACGATATGGACCCAGATCAATTAGGACGCCAAAGGGTGAAAAAGAAAAGATTGTTCTTTTATCTTTTTTCTTCATAGAAATAAAGTGTTGTCAAATAACATTTTGAAATCCAAAAGTGCAGTCAGACATCAGCCTAACTTCACTAAACATATGATATAGGAAACGAATATATATTCTCGACATAAAGGCATAAAATAGGGAAAATAGTCTTAAGGATACATATTCGTTTTAAACGATACGTTCCATTGTTAGTGCAGATTTTAATGGTGATTAATATATTTTGCAGGCACAAAAAGAAAAGAGGACTAAAGTTGCAAGTGGACAAAAAATGAAGGACTCCAAACGAACCCTAATCAAATAGGGAGCTAACGATGGAGCACAAGAGGGAAACATTGCATTAATCAATCAATGCACAGATATATGGAAAGAAGATATCCTTCCAATACCAATGGCCAGTTCTATTTAAGGAGTTAAGTACCAAATGCCCTCAAATCAAGGAATATCAATCAAAGCAAATATTCAGTCAAGATCGCACAAGTACGAAGCAAGTTCTCGATAAGGAAGTGAAGATTCCAAGATATTGATTGTTGTAACATACTTCTACATGGAAAGCAATCAATCACAAAAAGCTCTAACCTTATTTTTGGAAATAGGATAAATCAATTCCTCTTTCTAAGGATCAATTCTCTTGGGTTGCCATCTCTGTGAAAGAGCCTAAACGTCTACTTTTCAAGACTATATAAGGAGGCTCAATCAACGAAGACAAACATACATTTGTCTCAACTTTCTCAAGATCTTTGCTCTACTTTTCATAAGCATTGTAATTTTGTGAGATTTACTGTGTAAACAAAAAAGAGAGGAGAGATAAATATAGTTGGTTAGGCATTGTATCAAAAGATTACGGGATTTTGAGTGTTGTCATAGGAGCTCCATTGTAACAACCATTGTGTCAAAACAATTACAAAAAGAGATACAAAGAACACCCTTGCAACTCAAGGGGACTAAAGTAGGATCTACATTGGATCTGAACCAGTATAAAATATCTTGTGTCATTTACTTTCTGCATTACTTAAGTAATAGTCAACTACTAGACCTAGCTACTCGACTAACAAAAGAATGAATTTACAATTCACCCCCCCCCCCCCCCCCCCCCTTCTTGCACTTTCAGTTGGTATCAGAGCAAGGTCTCACTTCTAGTTGCTTAACATCATGTGAGGAAAGATCAAATGGCTGGATATCGAATTCCTGGAGCAATTTTGCAAGATAGGCACCATAACCAGACCACCATATTTCAATGGCGAACACTAGTCACTGGAAGGAAAGATTCATTTTTTTGTCCAATCAAACGACTTTCAAGCTTGGTGGTGATTAAGAAAGGACCAAAGCCTATTTCAAATATCAACAAAAAAGATTCAAAAACAAAAGTTGATCTAGAATCATTTGAGGTTACCAAAGAACAAGAGGAAGTGCTTCAAACAAATGCTGGAGCCATAAGCTTCTTTTACTGTGTATTCAGTGGGGAAGAATATGGGAAGATATAACCATGCGAGACTGCCAAAGAAATGTGGGACAAGTTGGAAGTTACTTATGAAGGAACATCCAAAGTTCGAGAAACCACGATTGATACACCATAACATGATTATGAAACCTTCATGATGAAAACATTGAATCAATGTTACCAGGTTCAGCAAAATCATTTGTGATCTCACGTCACTAGGTGTGGTGTACTCTAATTCTCAACAAGTCATAAAGCTCGTTAGAAGCTTACCAAAGGCCTGGAAACCAAGCCTATTGTCTTGGAAGATGGAAATCTGGACAACCTCATATATGATGAACTCAGCGGTAATCTAATGGCCTTTGAGAAAAATCATATCAACAAATATCAAAAGGAAGAAACGAAAAAGGTGGTCGCATTCAAATCTCAAGTTGAAGAATTTGATGATGATTTTAAAGAAGAAGAAGAAGAAGAAGAAGAAGAAGAAGAAGAAGAAGAAGAAGAAGAAAAAGAAGAAGAAGAAGAAGTAGCAATTATATCTAGATTTGTTGTCACAACCCAACCAATGGGCCGTGACGAATGCTCGATCACTACTGACCAAGCACCTCTAAACTCGTACTTGCCATGTGCTGAATAACCTGGTGGCCCATTTATAACTTATACCTAAGTGATAGCATCTGCCATAAAATTTATACAATAAACTCGACCTCAACAACTCATAAACAGTCCACATGGATATATATATATATATAGGCATGCGAGCAAAGGATGACAACGCATTCCGACATAGCCACTACATGCACTGTACATAAAATAGGATACCATAAAGCTACATGACACTTCCACTATATACAACTTTCTACAGACCTCTATGGAATATAAACTGTAGAAAAGACAGGACAAAGACAGGACAAGGCCCTGCCATACCCAAATATCTATATAGCAAAATAGCATACCAAAAAGCGCTACAACTCCGGATCAATGGAGTGCACTGACTGTGGCTGAGGAGAGATCCTACTGGTCTGAATCGTCTGGCTGGCTACTTGATTCTGCGGGCATGAGCACAGCGTCCACAAGAAAGAACGTCAGTACGAACAGTGTACTGAGTATGTAAGGCATGAAGAACAATATAACAAGAAGTATGGAACATAACATGAGATAAAGAGATAACATGTACGTCTGATTGCCTCATAAAGCAGATATCATGCATGCTTAGCTTTTTTAAAATAACTTTTTCATACATATGTATATATAATATCATCATCATAACGTACTCGGCCTTTTCAGGACTCGGTGTGCAGCGTACCCGGCCCTTTCGGGACTTGGTGTGTAACGTACCCGGCCCTTTAGGAACTCGGTTTGTAATGTACCCGGCCCTTTCGAGACTTAGTGTGTAATACCAACTGAGCAGTGGTTGCACAATAGGTGTCGTACCCGGCCGACTATAGCACGGCTTGATGTAAAAAATATATACATATATATAAAGCATGCATGAGAGCCAAATAAAAGCTATAAATACATCGGTGTGACGTAAGGTCGGTAACCTCCGATTTATATTATGGAACAATCATCATCACTATATCTCACCTTGAAGGAACAATTATTATAAGGTGAGATCAACAACAATGAATAAAATCGACAAAAAAAAAAAAGCTCAATAATCTCATAATAGCATTAAAATCATAAGCTTTGGAATTTCTAGAAGTAGAATCATTATCATCATGTTCCTCATAGAAACCATCTCATCTCTAGTATCATAAGAAGGTTTTAAGAATCAAGAACTTCTAACTTTTGGAAGTAAGAAGGTTATGGAAAAATATAAGGAATCATAACGTAGGAATCATGCCTTTTGAAAGAAAGAGACTAGCCTTAACATACCTTTCGGTCTCCTTAGCGACTTAACGGTTATCTTTCCAAGCTTATAAATATACATATAAACCATTCATACTATTGTTAGGCTCAAGGTCATACGCCCATCTCAATTCCTTAATTTAATTCCATTTAGAATCTGCCAAAATTCGAGCAGCATCTTCCCTGTTTATATGCCTAGCCCGAAATCATAATTCAACAACCAACAACAACAGCAATAATACCAACATTAACAACATCATTACCAACACTAATATACGTCATAAAACATCTCACATGTTGTTTTCCAAATTCTTCAACTAACCAACTCATTATACGACTGTTTAATAATTTTATCTCCGTAAATAAACCGAAACTAATAATAATAAGGAGAGATTCATACCTTACTCCCTCTATTATTGTAATATCTTCACTTTCCACCTTGAAATTGAGCCAAAACTCGTCGCTATACGATTTTATAATCACAACTGTACGCTGTCTGGACCAGAATCCAGGGATTATACTCGATTTGCGTTAAAATTGATGTGTGGAGGTTGGGAGAAGTTTTAGGCTCGGGTTGCACCGACCTAAAAAGTACTCAGTGCATTCGCGCTGGGTACTGGCGTGTTCGCGGTGGGTTGTCTGTTACCCCTTCTGCGCGTTCGCGCAGAGCATTTTCCTGGCCTGCCAGGCTAGCCTGTAACGTCCATATCTCATTTCTCCGATACCGTATCGACGAGCGGTTTGTTGCGTTAGAAACTTGACTTTAAGCTTTATCTTTGCCTCAAAACCCCTCGTATACTAAAAGATATCCTCTCCTCAAGTAGGGTCGAAATTGCCCCTCAAATTTTCTCCAAAGTCTAACAAGCTTGGTTTTTCTTAATTCACTTGCTCTCCAATCTCCCCATAGCTTATTGTATGAACTAAACCTTCATACTGATAGGATAAATGCATGCAATCATATATACCCTTGAAGGCAACTCCAAAGTCCATATTTGAAGTGACCAACACTTACGGATTTCAACATACAGAACTACGGGGTGTAACATCCTTCTCCCCTTAAAACATTCATCCTCGAATGTAGTAGTTGCAAATCCCCGACGTTTTCATTTATTTCTAGAAGTGATTGCCCTTCTCCTGGATTCCTATCGCCTTATCTTTATAATATAGGTTGATCAGCCTCTTCTCGTTCTCTCTCCCATTTCTTTATTGAACTTTTCCATAAATTCTATGGCCTTTTGTTTTTATGTATGCAATCAGGAATCAACTAATACTTGGTGATCGTTCTCCTTCCATTAAGATGGTCCTGACCTGCAACTGCTATGTCTAACCGTTGATTTGTAAATGCCTCTTCTTACTTGCTGACAAACAACTGTTTTATTCAACTATGGCGTGTTCCTTTGCTTACTTCTTTGGTGCTAGTTTGGGCTATCTTTTCACATACTCGTCGATTCTTCATACACATCACATTATCTCTTTGTAGTCCATTGATCAAACCCCTTGATTTTTTTCACAATCTCATCATAGTTACTTTCACAATAGTATTGTTATTGCCGATGAATTCCTACTCTTAACGGTTACTTACCTCGACTATCCATTCAAATTCTCTTCGAAAACCAACTATAACGATGTCCTCAACACAACCTCTTAAATACGTATACTCATAATATTTCCTTGTAGTAGGGTAACACTTATGATAAGCTAATAATCATAGTTCAAACTAATTCACGACTCAAAATATTCTCGAACTCATATTGGAACTTTTCCTTTACTTTATTCTCCTCAATCTTTGCAATGTAGACCTATTAGTATAAACTAAGGTAAACTCTTACTTTACCACAAATTCCTCCCAATATAGTCACGCTTATTCTTGATTTCCTCATACCAGTGATTATTCAATTGGCCTTTATTCTTCGCGATGACGTTCATATAGTTCCATAATGCATGCTCTCATATTCGGCATCACTGACGACTTATAAGATACTCTCTAATTCCTAGCAGTACCGCTATCTTGCTACCTATAAGCACACTACCTTCCTCCTCTTTGGAGATCACCAGACTGCCTATAATTATCCTTTTTTTTAAGATTCCCACTTGTCCTGGCACTAAGATTCCCTTTCGATGTAACCCAGTTGTCCTTGGTATTCATTTCATTCTTCTTCTTTGTCTGGATGAACTGCAAACCTTTCTTATCCTCTTTGTTTCCCTTCAGAATATGCCACTGCATATTTAGATGCGGTCCAAATTTCTCCGATACGTACGATTCGACCCACGGTCTAGAGACATCATATCTCACATCCAAGAGAATCATTCTTTCTGACTTATTAATCCCCTTATTTCCTATTATACTTTCTTTTCCATACCTGCCCCATAATATACTTATTTCCAATCTATTTCTACTTTCTCCTGATACATTCTGGACATATCAGTACATCTCGAACTTTGGCTTATTCGCGCTAATACGCTTCTTTCTTTGGAATTTTAGGAATTTCATAATTCATTTCAGGACTAAGTCTGCTCTTCCCCCTTTTTTAAAGATATTCTTATATACCAGTAACCTTTGAGTATGAATCATTGTTGATAATCACCTGGTCTACCTTAACGATCCTCCCACTTCTCGGTTCTTTATAATACCGGAGTTCCTTTCGTCACATGGTTCGACTTATTTCCCTTTCTGCTAGTTGAAGTCTGGTATTAAATCAAATGATTATACATATCCGATCCAAAGCAGGTGCCTACTTTATTGTCTTTCCACTTCTACCTTTTATAACTAGTAATTCCCTGGGCTAGTGAATTAATAGGGACAAGGGAATTCATTCAGCCCCTTTATGGAGTGTCCGATTATACCTCGCTCCTTTAACCCTAGTCTTCTTCCACTATCATCTTTTTAATACCCTTGAAATTCTTCTTGGTCTGGGTTCCCAATTCTGATTTTCGTCTATATTATACCATTAAAGTTAATATCCATATCCTTTCATTTGCTCAGCTCATTTGTCCCGTAACTCTCCTTAACTACTTGTCTGCATCACAGCTATGCATCGTAGTTCTTCCAGTGTCCTGCCGTTTCTTGTTCTTATCATGAAATTCTTACAAAGTACGCTTTTTCCCTTCTTCTTTTAGTCAAGCGTTCATCCTCATTTTTGCCACTACGGCTAGTTCATATTTATAAATATTCCCCATGTATCATTACTTTCTTTTAAGATCGAATCAATATACTTTTTACAGAGGTTCTTATCCCATGTCACTGATATATTGCCTCCTAGTCAGCTTTGTTAACTTATTATCCTCTCTCTTGTCCTTAGTGATTGCTCGACTTCCTTCAACCAATCCGTTAGTGTACCTATCTTACTTTCGTCCTCAGGGGTTTTGAGTTCCTTTATATCACGACCCAACCCATGGACCATGACGAGTGCCCGACCACTGCTGACCAAGCACCCCTAACCTCGTACTTGCCACATACTGATTAACCTGGTCGCCCATTTCTAACTTATACCAAAATGATAGCATCTGCTGAAAGATTTATACAATAAACTCTACCTCAATAACTCATAAACAGTCCACATGGATATATAATATATATATCATTTAGGTATAAGTTATATATATATATATATATATATATATATATATATATATATATATAGGCATGCATGCAAAGGATGACACCGCCGTCCAACATGGCCACTACATGTACTGTACATAAAATAAGAGACCACAAAGCTACATGATACTCCCACTATATACAACTGTCCACAGACCTCTATGGAATATAAACTGTAGAGGAGACAGGACAAGGCCCTATCATACTCAAATCCCTATATAGCGAAAATAGCATACAAAAAGGCTACAGCTCCAGACCAATGGAGCGCACTGACTGCGGCTGAGGGGAGATCCTACTGGTCTGGATCGTCTGGCTGGCTACCTGATCCTGCGGGCATGAACGCAGCGTCCACAAGAAAGGACGTCAGTACGAATAGTGTACTGAGTATGTAAGTCATGAATAACAATATAAAAGGAAGTATGGAACATAACATGAGATAAAGAAATAACATGTACATTTGATTACCTCATAAGGCGAACATCATGCATGCTAGCTTTAACTTTTTTAAACAACATCACAATATAAATATATATATATATATATATATATATATATATATATATATATATATATATATATATATATATATATATATATATATATATAAATGTGTGTGTGTGTGTATAAGCTTACTGACCATATAGGTAAGGTGTTATGCTGCCCGACCATTTAGGCACGGTGTTATCATCATTTGCCTGCATCCAGGCCACCCGCGTCCGGGGCGTAAGCTGCCTACTGCAGTGGTATGTCTGTCCGGCCGCCTATAGGGCGGCGCGGTGTTATACTGTCTGGCCATGTAGGCATGGTGTTATCAAAATACATACGTAATTATAAAGCCTGCATTAGAGCCCAAGTGAAAGCTACCACTCTATCGAAGTGACGTAAAGTCGGTAACCTCCGATTTATCTTATGGAATAATCATCATCGCTATATCTCACCTCGAAGGAAATATTCATAAGATGAGATGGCCAACAATGGATAACATCAAGGAAATTATGAAATAAGACCATTAACCTCATAATAGCATCACTTCATAAGCTTTGGAATTTCTAGAAATAGAATCATCATCATCATTATCTTCATAAAACATTCTCGTCTTTAACATCATAAAAAACTCTTGGAATCATGAATCTCTAACTTTTGAGGATAAGGACATTATAGAGAACATCTCATCTTTAGTGTCATAGGAAGCCTTTAAGAATCGTGAACTTCTAAATTTTGTAAGTAAGAAGGTTGTGGAAACCTATATGGAATCACAACATAAGAATCATGCCTTTGAAAGAAAGGGAATAGCCTTAACAAACCTTTCGGTCTCCTTGCGATTCAAAGTTTGTCCATCCACGCTCTTAAATCTACATATAAATCATTCGTACAAATATTAGGCTCAAAATCATACGCCCATCTCAAATACTTAATTTAATTCTACTTTGGACCTGTTGAAATTCAGGCAGCATCTCCCCTATTTATATGCCAAGCCCGAAATCATAATTCTATAACCAACAACAATAACAACCATACCAACATCAACAACATCATTACCAACACCAATATACCTCGTAAAACATCTCTCACTATGTTTTCCAAATTCTTCAACTAACCAACTCATTATACGGCTGTTTAATAGTTTTACCTTCGTAAACAAACCGAAACTAATATTAATAAGGAGATATTCATACCTTACTCCTTTTATTATTGCAATATCTTCACGTTCCACCTTGAATTTGAACCAAAATTCGTCGCTATACGATTTTTTAATCGCAACTGCATGCTGTCTGGACTAGAATCCGGGGATTATACTCGATTTACGTTAAAATTTGGTGAGTGGAAGTTGGTGGAAGTTTTCAGAGGTTTGGGGTAGCTTAGAGAATGTTTTGGGTGTGACAATAAGGGGGTAACCCTATTTTATAACATTTGGGGCTCGGGTTGCACCGTCCTAAAAATTGCCTTTAGTGGCGCGTTTGCGCTAAGTTGGCCCTTAGTCCTCTGCGCGTTTGCCCCACTCCCTGGCGCGTTCGCAGACCATTTTCTTGGCCTGCCAGCCTGACTTCTAACGCCCATATCTCCTTACTCCAATACCTTATCGAAGAGCAGTTTGTTGCGTTGGAAACTGGATTTCGTGAACTTCACTTTAGGCTTTTGCTTTTCCTCAAAACTCCTCGTATACTAAAAGATATTCTTCCTCCAAGTTGGGACAAAATTGCCCTTCACATTTTCTCCAAAGTTCCAACAAACTTAATTTCCTTGGTTCCCTTGCCCTTCGATCCTTCTTGGGCTTATTATATGAACTTAAACATTCATAACCATAAGATAAACACGTATAATCTCATATCCCTCCTAAAAGGTAGCTCGAATCTCAACACACAAAACTACGGGGTGTAACATTCTCCCCCCTTTAAAACATTCGTCCTCGAATGTTGTAGTTGTAACTCCACGACATTCTTATTGATTTGTTGAAGTGATTGTCCTTCTCTTAGACCCAGATCGCCTTATCTTTATACTATAAGTTGGTCAACCGCTTCTCGTTCTCTCTTGGCCCTGTCTTGGGTTCTTCCATAAATTATGCGGTCTTTTGTTCCTACGTATACTTGGTTAGTGTTCTCATTCCATTAATGTAGTTCTGACCCGCAACTCCTATGGCTACCCTTTAACTTGTGAGTGCTTTTTTTTACTTGCTGGTAGTCAATCCATTCGTTTAACTAAGGCACCTTCCTTTGTTTGCTTCTTTGGTGCTAGTTTGGGCTATCCCGTTTCATACTTGTAATCCATTGATCAGGCCTTTTTATTCTTTACAATCTCATCATAGTTCCTTTCACAATAGCATTTTTATTGCCGACAAATCCTTACTCTTAACGGTTACTTACCTCGACTATCCATTCCAATTCCTTTTCAAGATTAATTATAACCATACTTTCACACAATGTCTTAAATACGTATACTCGTAATATTTCCTTGTAGTAGGGTAATGCTTATGATAACCTAATACTCATAGTGTAAACTAATTCATGATTCGAAACATCCTCGAACTCATATTAAAACTTTTCCTCTAATTGCTTCTCCACAAATCTTGCAATGTACTTACCAGTAAGAACTAAGGCAAACTCTCACTTTACTATATCTTCCTTCCAACACGAGTACCTTATTCTTGAGTTCCGTATACTAGTGGTCACTCAAAAAGCCTTTGTTCTTTGTTGACTTTCTATTGCTGTCCGTATATCATTTTTATTGGCCACTTCTTCGCGGTGATGGTTCATATAGTTCTATCATACATACTCTCTTATTCGGCATAGCTAGCGACTTGTAAGATGCTTTCTAATCCTTGGCGATACTTCTATCTTACTACCCATAAGCCCATAGCCTTTATCTTTTGGAAATCGCCGCACTGCCTATAACTACTCCTTTTTGTTAAGACTCTCACTTCTTCTAGTACTAAGATTCCCTTCCGCCGTAACTCAGTTGTCCGTGGTGTTCATCTCATTCTTCTTCTTTGTTTGGATGCCCTACAAACCTTTCTCATCCTCTTTGTTACCCTTCAGGATATGTTACTACGTATTTAGATACGGTCCAAATTTTTCCGGTACGTGCGATTCGTCCCACGGTCTAGAGACATCATGTCTCACATAAAAAAGAATCATTCTTTCTGACTTACTAATCCCTTTACTTTCCTATCATACTTTCTTTTCCATACCTGCCCCATAATATACTTGTTCCCAATCTGTTTCTGCTTTCTCCTGATACATTCTGAACATATCAGTGCATCTCGAACTTTGGCTTCTTCGAGCTATTACATTTCTTTCTTCGAAATTTTGGGAATGTCATAGTTCCTTTCAGGACTAAGTCTGCTCTCCCCCCTTTTTCAAAGGTGTTCTTATACAACAGTAACATTTGAATAGTAATCATCTTTGATAATCATCTAGTCAACCTTAACGATCCTCTCACTTCTCGATTCTTTATAATGCCGGAATTTCTTTAGTCACATGGCTTAACTTATTTCCCTTTCTACTAGTTGAAGTCTGGCATTAAATCAAATGCTTATACATATCCAATTATACCTTGCTCCTTTAACCCAGTATTTTCCCACAACCATCTTCTTAACACCCTTGAAATTCTTTCTTGCTCTGAGTTCCCAATTCTAATTTTCGTCGGTATTACCGTTAAAGTTAATATTCCACATCCTTTCATTTGCTTAGCTCATTTGTCCCATAACTCTCTTTACCTACTTGTCTGCATCACAGCTATGCATCGTAGTTCTTCCACTGTCCTTCCGTTTGTTGTTCTTATCATGAAATTCTTACAAAGTACGTTTTTTTTCTTCTTCTTCTTTTAGTTAAGCCTTCATCATTCTTTTTGCCACTACGGCTAGTTCATATTTGTAAACATTCCCCATGTATCATTATTTCCTTTATGATCGAATCTCTATACTCTTTATAGAGGTTCTTACCTCATATTGCTAATACATTGCCTCCTGGTCAGCTTTGATAACTTGTTATCCTCTCTCTTGTCCCTAGTGATTGCTTGACTCCCTTCAACCAACCCATTTGTGTACCTTTCTTACTTTCTTCCTCAGGGGTTTTGAGTTCTTTTACCCCCAAATGCTCTTCTCCACTTGCCATTTTATAACATCGGCCCTGGAGTTCGTAGAATATCCTTTCAGAAGTGCAAACCCGTTCTGTCTCTAAATCATCTTTTTAGAAGGGTTTCTTCGTTTCTGAGGTAATTTGTGGCGTGTTATTATAACTATGCATTCACCTTTTTGGATGCCTCTCAAAGGCCAGAAACCCTTTAGCATCTTCGCAAAATCCTGCTTATTCTTTCCCAATTTACATTCCTATTCGTTGCCACTGACCTTCAATCCCACCTGTGAAAATCTGTTTTCGGGCCCTTTACATTCATCTTTTGGTCCACACTATCATGCTCCATTCTTTCCGTCTACTTACTTTCAAGGTTCGTCTAAGTGGTCCTCTAACTCCACCGTCGTCCTAAACTCTCTCTCTTGGAAGTTTTACTTAGCCCTCATTAGTAACATACTCCCCTTGCTCCCTCTTCTCCTTTTTTCAGGGCGTCCTAATCTTCTCACCCTCATATACTCACTTTCTTCTTTTCCTTGATGTTATTGCGTCACGCTTATCTAACTTTATCTCGTAGAGAAAATAATGTCAACTCGCCCTATAGCACTTGTCATTTAAACTTCAATGCCCTATTCAATCAGTACCTTTAACATATCGCAACGTCGATTATAGGGGCATACATACTGGTTAACGTAACCACACTTAAAATATCATGTGCATATTTTCTTAACACTTTACTTATAAGGTATCCCCTGATACTAATTAAACTCTTACCTAGTTCTATAGCTGCAATAAGTCTTCCATCTCTTTGCCAAGCCTGTCCGCCTTATCTCTTGCAATCATTTAGAGTCTCCAACCGTTAGTTTCACACGCTTCTAATTTCCCTCAAGCTGTTCCAGTTCCTCATCCTTCTCTTACGTCAGATTTTTTTTTTTTTTTGCATACTTCCCAGGGGGTCACCCATCCTAGGGCTACTTTCACCCTAGCACACTTAACTTTGGAGCCATGATGGGATCCGGTGCGTTAGCGCTGGTATAACCGCATCCATCCCGCTACATGGCCCTTATCACATGACCTAAAACGAGTTGAAGTTCTAACGGATCCCAATAAAATTCCTATAATGCATCTCCCTCCGGATTGGAAAGGTCCCTTACTCTCTTAACCGAGCAAATGCTAGTTTAGCCTTGGAAACTCTCAATAATAACCATCAATCAACACACACGACTGTCTTCCATTCTTAAATTTAAAATTCCTAGTGGTGGCCAAAAAACATCTTAGTCGCAGTTATCTATAAGTACTTTGGTTATCGGTTCCTTTAAAACTCCTATTTCTTAACTATTAAATGATATCCTGCGATAATTGTACACACATAAGAAATTCCAATAAAAACTCACATACCTGTAGCCGGCCTGTCTTGCTCTTGGTCTGGAGGGCTGTAAAGTGAAGTATCGTCCTCCCGCCATCTACTGGTCTGGCCTTCCTTAGCTCCCCTATCCGAATCCGAGGGGTACGAATATCTTGGAAACTCCTGATTTACCGAAGCCCAAGATAAAGGACTAGAATAATCAGTAACACACACAGGCGTAGCTGCCCTAACCTAATGCTCCACCATAGAAGAAGATGGAGGGGTCAACTCTGGTACAGCCTCGGGAGCCTCCTCCACCAGAGCCTCATACGAACCCTCAGACAGGTCCGTCTATTATCTATCTTCCGACAGGCCCTCCTCCATGGAAGTCAGGAACTCTGGAGGGATCATCACGGGGTCCTCGGAAGGGTCTCTCTCAACGGAATAGCTGGGACTCCTCCTGCTCGGTCCTGGAATCTGGGGTCTCGAATCCATCCTAGGGGCCTTCCTGGCACCCCCACTATCTGAAGCCGATCTCTTCATCCCTCGTCGAACTGCTCCTACCTATAAGGAAATAGAGTTAGAAACGATCTTTCCTAAACTCTAGCTCTATCGCACGATCTAAGATAGAAGGAAAGGTCAATGATTCTAAAATGCCCCGCAGCCTCCTGTGTATAAGTGTGGCCGGCTTTACACTTATAAACAGGCCTCTACCGGACATGGCCTGTATACAACCCTAGGATGAACTGCTCTGATACCACTTTTGTCATGACCTAACACATGGACCGTCATGAGTGCCCTACCACTGCTGATCAAGCACCCCTAACCTCGTACTTACCATATACTGATTAACCTAGTGGCCCGACCATCCAACATGGCCACTACATGTACTGTACATAAAATAAGAGACCACAAAGCTACATGACGCTCCCACTATATACAACTATCTACAGACCTCTAGGGAATATAAACTGTAGAAGAGACAGGACAAAGCCCCGTCATACCCATATCCCTATATATCGAAAATAGCATACCAAAAGGCTGCAGCTCTAGACCAATGGAGCGCACTAACTGCGGCTGAGGGGAGATTCTACTAGTCTGGATCGTCTGCCTGGCTACCTGATCCTGCGAGCATGAACACAGCGTCCACAAGAAAGGACGTCAGTACGAACAGTGTACTGAGTATGTAAGGCATGAATAACAACATAACAAGAAGTATGGAACGTAACATGAGATAAAGAAATAACCTGTACATCTGATTACCTCATAAGGCGAATATCATGCATGCTTGCTTTAACTTTTTTAAACAACATCACAAATATATATATATATATATATATATATATATATATATATATACTGCCCGACCATATAGGTACGGTGTTATGCTGCCCGACTATTTAGGCATGGTGTTATCATCATTTGCCTGAGTCCGGGCCTCTCGCGTTTGTGGCGTAAGCTGCCCACTGCAGTGGTGTATTTGCCCGACCGCCTATAGGGCGGCACGGTGTTATACTGTCTGGCCATGTAGGCACAGTGTTATCAAAATACATATGTAATTATGAAGCATGCATTAGAGCCCAAGTGAAAGCTACCACTCTATCGAAGTGACGTAAAATCGGTAACCTCCGATTTATCTTATGGAATAATCATCATCGCTATATCTCACCTCGAAGTAACAATTCATAAGGTGAGATGGCCAACAATGGATAACGTCAAGGAAATTATGAAATAAGACCATTAAGCTCATAATAGCATCACTTCATAAGCTATGGAATTTCTAGAAATACAATCATCATCATTATTATATTCATAAAACAATCTCGTCTTTAACATTATAAGAAACTCTTGGAATCATGAATCTCTATCTTTTGATGATAATGACATTATGGAGAACATCTCATCTTTAGTGTCATAGAAAGCCTTTAAGAATCGTGAACTTCTAACTTTTGGAAGTAAGAAGGTTGTGGAAACCTATATGGAATCTAAACATAAGAATCATGCCTTTGAAAGAAAGGGACTAGCCTTAACATACCTTTCGGTCTCCTTGCAATTCAGCATTTATCCATCCACGCTCGTAAATCTACATATAAATCATTTGTACCATTATTTGGCTCAAAATCATACGCCCATCTCAAATCCTTAATTTAATTCTACTTAGGACCTGCCGAAATTCAGGCAGCATCTCCCCTGTTTATATGCCTAGCCCGAAATCATAATTTAATAAGCAACAACAGTACCAGCATCAACAACGTCATTACCAACACCAATATACGTCATAAAATATCTCTCACGATGTTTTCCAAATTCTTCAGCTAACCAACTCATTATACGACAATTTAATGGTTTTACCTAGGTAATCAAACCGAAACTAATATTAATAAGGAGATATTCATACCTTAATCCCTTTATTATTGCAATATCTTCACTTTCCACCTTGAATTTGAACCAAAACTTGTCGCTATACGATTTTTTAATCGCAATTGTATGCTGTCTGGACCAGAATTCGAGGATTATACTCGATTTACGTTAAAATTTGGTTAGTGAAGTTGGTGGAAGTTTCCAGAGGTTTGGGTGGCTTAGAGAATGTTTTGGGTGTGAAAATAAGGGGGTAACCCCTTTTTATAACGTTTGGGGTTCGGGTTGCACCGACCTAAAAATTGCCCAGCGCGTAAACGCTGAGTTGGCACCTGGTCCACTGCGCGTTCGCCCCACTCCCTGGCGCGTTCGCCCTGACCATTTTCCTGGCATTCTATCCCGACTTGTAACGCCCATATCTCCTTACTCCGATATCATATCAATGAGCGATTTATTTCGTTGGAAACTAGACTTCGTGAACTTTACTTTTGGCTTTTGCTTTGCCTCAAAACTCCTCGTATACTAAAAGATATTCTTCCTCCAAGTTGGGCCAAAATTGCCCTTCACATTTTCTCCAAAGTTCCAACAAACTTAACTTCCTTGGTTCCCTTGCCCTTCGATCCTTCCAGGGCTTACTATATGAACTTAAACCTTCATAACCATAAGATAAACGCGTTTAATCTCATATCCTCCTGAAAGGTAGCTCGAATCTCAACACACAAAACTACAGGGTGTAACACTTTACTCCTAACTACTCTTATCCACTTGCCATTTTATAACATTGGCTTTGGAGTTCGTAGAATATCCTTTCAAAAGTGCAAATCCGTTTTATCTCTAAGTCATCTTTTATAGAAGGGCTTCTCCGTTTCCGAGGTAATTGTGGCGTGTTATTGTGATTATGCATGCACCTCTTCGGATGCCTCTCAAAAGCCAGTAACCCTTTAGCATCTTCGCAAAATCCTGCTTATTCTTTCCCAAGTCACATCCCACTTATCAAAACCTGTTTTCGGGCCCTATACATTCGTATTTTCATTCCACACTACCATACTCTATTCCCTTCATATTCTTACTTTTGAAAGTCATCCGTATAGTCCTCTACCTTTACCATCACCTTGAATTGTCTCTCTCGGAAGCTTTACTTGGCCCTTGTTAGCAACATACTTCCCTTGCTCACATTTCTCCTCTACTCAGGGCATCCTAATCTTCTTACTCTTGTATACTCACTTTCTTCCTTTCCCTGATGTTATTGCATCATGCTTATCCAACTCTAACCTTTAGAGAAAATAGTGTCAACTTGCTCTATGATACTTGCCACTTTGACTTTAATACTCTGTTCAATCAGTACCTTTAACATATCGCAACGTCGATTATCGGACCACACATACTGGTTAACCACACATAAGATATTGTATATACCTTTACTAACACCTTTCTTACAAAGTATCCCCCAATACTATTTAACTCGTCCTAATTCTATAGCTATATTACACCTTCTCTCCCTTCACCAAACCGGTCCGTCTTATCTCTCGCAATCATTTAGAGTTTCAAACTGTAAGTTTCTTACGCTTCTAATTTCCCTTAAGTTACTCAAGTTCCTCCTCCTTCTCTTCTGTCTGAATCCATAGGACTTTTTAGCACACTTCCCAGGGGGTCACCCATCATACTACTACTCTCACCCAAGCACGCTTAACTTCGGAGTGGTGATGGGATCCGGTGCGTTAATGTTGGTATGATCACATCCATCTTGCTGCATGGCTTTTATCACGTGACCTAAAACGAGTTGAAGTTTTAACGGATCCCAATAAAATTCCTGCAATGCATCTCCGTCCAGATTGGAAAGGTCCCTTACTCTCCTAACCGAGCAAATGTTGGCTTAGCCTTCGGAACTCCCAATAACAAATCAATCAACACACACGACTGTCTTTCATTCCTAAATTTAAGATTCCTAGTGGTGGCCAAAACATCTTAGTCGCAGTTATCCATAAGTACTTTGGTTATCAGTTCCTCTAAAACTCCCATTTGTCACCTATTAATGATATCCTGCAATAATTGTACACACATAAGAAATTTCAATAAAAGACTCATATACCTGTAGCCGGTCTGTCCTGCTCTTGGTCTAGAGGGCTGTAAAGTGAGGTATCCTCCTCAGCGTCCTCTCGCCATCTACTGGTCTGGCCCTCCTCATCTCCCTAATTTGAATTCGAGGGGTACGCTTATCCTGACAACTCCTGATTTACCGAAGGCCAAGATAGAGGGCTAGAATAATCGGTAACACTCACAGGCGTGGCCGCCCTAAAATAATGCGCCATCATAGGAGAAGCTGGAGGGTTCAACTCTGGTACAACCTCAGGAGCCTCCTCCACCGGCGTCTCATATAAACCCTCAGAATGGTCTGTCTCATAACTATCTTCCGATGGGTCCTTCTCCATGGAATTCATGAACTCTGAGGGGATTGTCTCGGGGTCCTCGGAAGGGTCTATCTCAATAGAATAGCTAGGACTCCTCCTGCTCGGTCCCGGATTCTGGGGTCCAGCATCCACCTTGGGGGCCTTCCTGGCACCCCTACTATCTGAAGTCGATCTCTTCATCTCTTGTCAAACTACTCCTACCTATAGGGAAAGAGGGTCAGAAACGATCTTTCCTAGACTCTGGCTCTATCGCACGATCTAAGATAGAAAGAAAGGTCAATGATTCCTAAATGCCCCGTAGCCTCCTGTTTATAAGTGTGGCCGGCTTCACACTCATAGACAAGACCCTACCGGACACGTTCTGTAGACAACCCTAGGACGAACTACTCTGATACCACTTTTGTCATGACCCAACCAATGGGTCATGACGAGTGGCCGATCACTACTGACCAAGCACCTCTAAAGTATTACTTGCCATGTGCTAAATAACCTGGTGGCCCATTTCTAACTTATACCTGAGTGATAGCATCTACAGTATAATTTATACAATAAACTCTACCTCAACAACTCATAAACAGTCCACATGGATTTATATATATATATATATATAGGCATGTGTGCAAAGGATGACAACGCAGTCCGACATGGCCACCACATGCATTGTACATAAAATAGGAGACCACAAAGCTACATGACACTTCACTATTTACAACTGTCTATAGACCTCTATGGAATATAAACTGTAGAAAAGACAGGACAAGGCCCAGCCATACCCACACATCTATATAGCAAAATACCATACCAAAAAGGGCTGCAACTCCGGATCAATGGAGTGCACTGACTGCGGCAGAGGGGAGATCCTACTGGTCTGGATCGTCTGGCTGGATACCTGATCCTGCGGGCATGAGCGCAGCGTCCATAAGAAAGGACGTTAGTACGAACAGTGTACTTAGTATGTAAGGAATGAATAACAATATAACAAGAAGTATAGAACATAACATGAGATAAAGAGATAACATGTTCGTTTGATTGCCTCATACAGGGGATATCATGCATGTTTAGCTTTTTCAAAATATTGTTCATACATACGTATATATAATATCTTCATCATAACGTACCCGGCCTTTTCAGGACGTAGTGTGCAACGTACCTGGCCCTTTCGGGGCTCGGTGTATAGTACCAACTGATCAGTGGTTGCACAATAGGTGTCATACCCGACTGACTATAGCGCGGCTCGGTGTAGAAAATACATACATATATATAAAGCATACATGAGAGCCAAATAAAAGCTATAAATACATCAGAGTGACGTAAGGTCGGTAACCTCCGATTTATATTATGGAACAATCGTCATCGCTATATCTCACCTTGAAGGAACAATTATTATAAGGTGAGATCAACAACAATGAATAAAATCGAGAAAATCATGAAATAATCTCATAATAGCATTAAAATCATAAGCTTTGGAATTTCTAGAAATAGAATCATCATCATCATGTTCCTCATAGAAAACATCTTATCTCTAGTATCATAAGAAGCTTTTAAGAATCAAGAACTTCTAACTTTTGGACGTAAGAAGGTTATGGAAACATATAAGGAATCATAACATAGGAATCATGCCTTTTGAAAAAAAAAGGGACTAGCCTTAACATACCTTTTGGTCTCCTTAGCGACTCAACGGTTATCCTTCCAAGCTCGTAAATCTACATATAAACCATTCGTACTATTATTAGGCTCAAGGTCATACGCCCATCTCAATTCCTTAATTTAATTCCATTTAGAATAAGCCAAAATTCGGGCAGCATCTCCCCTGTTTATATGCCTAGCCCGAAATCACAATTCAACAACCAACAACAACAACAATAATACCAACATCAACAACATCATTACCAACACCAATATACGTCATAAAACATCTCACACGATGTTTTCCAAATTCTTCAACTAACCAACTCATTATACGACTGTTTAATAGTTTTACCTCCATAAATAAATCGAAACTAATATTAATATGGAGAGATTCATACCTTACTCCCTCTATTATTGCAATATCTTCACTTTCCACCTTGAAATTGAGCCAAAACTCTTCGCTATACGATTTTATAATCGCAACTATACGTTGTCTGGACTAGAATTTGGGGATTATACTCGATTTGCGTTAAAATTGATGTGTGGAGGTTGGGAGAAGTTTCCAGAAATTTGGGGTGGCTTGGAGGATGACTTGAATAAGGAAATAAGGGGGTAACCCCTTTTTATAAAATTTTAGGCTCGGGTTACATCGACCTAAAAAGTACTCAGCGCGTTCGCGCTAGGTTATCTATCACCTCTTCTTCTCGTTCGCGCCACCTCCTAGCGCATTCGCACAGAGCATTTTTTTAGCCTGCCAGCCAAGCTTGTAATGTCCATATCTCCTTGCTCTGATACCGTATCGACGAGCGGTTTGTTGCGTTGGAAACTAGACTTCGTGAACTTCACTTTAGGCTTTTGCTTCGCCTCAAACCCCTCGTATACTAAAAGATATCCACTCCTTAAGTAGTGTAAAAATTAGCCCTCAATTTTTCTCCAAAGTCCAACAAGCTTCGTTTTCCTTAATTCACTTGCTCTCCAATCTCCCCATAGCTTATTGTATGAACTAAATTTTCTTACCCATTGGATAAATGCATGCAATCATATATACCCTTGAAGGCAACTCCAAAGTCCATACTTGAAGCGACCAACACTTACGGATTTCAACATACAGAACTACAGGGTGCAATATTTGTGGTGGAAGCTATGAGAAGATCAAGAAAGAACAGAAAAGGAGGTTCAAATTTTTGAAAAGGAAAAACTTCCACTAATCAGCAAAGGAATGATGGAAAATGCTATGAATGTGGAAAGTATAGCCATATTGCATTTGAATGTCTTGAATCAAAAAGGAGACCATCTAGAAACTTTCAAAAGTAAAGGTCCTTCCACAGCTAGAATGATGATGAGATATCAGAAGATGAAGACGAAGGAGTAAAAAATGTCTGTTTCATGGCATTTGGCAAAACAAGTGAGGTAAGAGCTTATCCCTGTCCTAAATGTAATGAAACCTAAGAACTTTTAGATCCAACCCTAGAAGACCTAAATAATTTTTTTGATGAATATAAAAAATTGCAAAGAGAAAAGAAAGACTAGGAAATTAAATTAGAAGTTTATGAAACTTAAAGAGACCTTCTTCCAGAAGAAGTTCATGATTTCTAACTACAACTAAATAGTTTGCACAAATCTACCAGTCATAGTACAATCATGTCCGACCTGTCTACTCGTAGTTACAAGTCAAGTCGAAAAAGTCTATCAGTGACAAAATTGGTTCTAGCAATTCAATTGGAAAGCCAACTTTTCATGTCAAGACTGATCAGTCGACTCACTCTCTCAAGTCAACTGATAGGAAGTCTAGAAGTAATAAAACTTCCATTCATAAGTCGACTAACCAATTAGTCATTAAAGAACACATTTCTCAAAAATGTTTTTGTTGTGTAAAATTGGTCATAAATACTATCAATGCAGATTTCGCTATGTAGCTACACCTGGTTGGGTATGGAAACCCAAAAATGATGATCATAAATCTAACCCTCAAGGACCCAAGAAAGCTTGGGTACCTAAAAGAAAGAAACTACTTGTTTTTCAAGAACACCACAAAGGAAAACCACAGGGAAAATGATATTTAGATAGTGCATGTTCAAGTCATATGAATGGAGACAAAAATTTATTTAAATCAGTCACTGATTTTGATGGCGGATTAGTAACATTTGAAGACAATTTCCCAGGAACAGTAACTGGTAGAGGAACTATTGCTTTCAATAATTCTTGTGATATTACTAATGTTTATCTTGTGAAGGGACTCAAATATAATCTTTTGAGCATAAGTCAACTATGTGACTCTGACTTGAGTTAAGATTTAGAAAAGCAGGTTGTGTTATAGAAGAACCAACGGGCAAAGAGATTTTTCCTGGAAGTAAAAGCAAAAACGTATATGTACTGGATTCGGTCAAAATCCTAGTTGGACATATATTTCTAGCTTCAATGGGAGAAGATCTTCGAATATGGCACAAGAAACTTTGACATGTAAGTATGAGATTGATTGAAAAACTTGCAAAGCATGATTTAGTATTAGGATTGCCTAAGTTAAATTATTCAAAGAACCACATTTGCGATGCATGTCAAAAAGGTAAGAAAACTAGAAACTCTTTCAATTCAAAAGATATTGTATCTACATCTAAACCTTTGCTGCTACTTCATATGGATCTTGTTGGTCCTACTAGAACTGCTAGTATTTGTAACGACCCATTCGGTTGTTTATGCCGTTTTGACCATTTTATCCTGTTGACCTTTCCCCTAACTCAGTTAGAGTGATTTTGACTTGTGAGGATGAGTGGCACCGTTCCCGAGGTAGTCGGGTGGGTCGTGCTGGTATTTGAGAAAATTAGAAGCTTTTTATTTGAATAAGTGAAAAAGTGTTGACCAAGAGATAATTTTTGAGTAAACGAGTATTTTTGGGTTTTTTGTCGGTTTCATTAGGTTCGGAGGGTCGATTATAACTTGGTAGGGTGTTTGGTCGGTTCCCGAGGCACTCGGGGGCGTTGTGGTCTTTGGGTTGGAACTTATTTTAGGGGTTTGGGGGTTGACCGGGTCAAGATGACCTCGTTTAGAAATTACGAAGGCGGAGTTTGTAGCGTGTTTTTATAGTGGGTTTCATTTTTTGTTTGCATCCGGGAGGACTCAGATGAGTATCGAGTTTCGGTCGAACTTGGTGAAAAATCAGATTTTTCTGGTGTCTGGTGTGCTGCATCTGCCAACTTGATTTCGCACCTGCGAGCCCGCCTCTGTGTGACTCGGTCCGCAGGTGCGAGAGTATGATGTGTTAAGTGTGGCCGTATCTGCGGACGTTTCTCCGTAGATGTGAGGTCGCACCTGCGGGAAATTATCTGCAGGTGCGAAATCACTGGAAATCAAAACTTTTAATTTCCCAATTGATCACTGTTTGTTTCCATTCACTAAATTGAGACCTAGAGAGTGTTGTGGGGAGAATTTGTAGAGCTTTTGAGATTTTTTCCATTGGGTAAGTTCCCTACCTTCCTTTTATGTTTTTGTTACCTTAATTTGGGGAAATCATGTTAGAAACCATGTTCTAAGTTGGGGTTTTGGGTTATGAATCCTAGAATGAGTTTATGAACCATTTATCTTCTAAATTGAGTTATGTTGGGAAACTTCTTAGTTCCTGATCATTTAAATCATTAGGTAACTAGTTCCTAAGCTTTAATCTCTCTTTTACTCTAGAAATTGGTTATGGAGAATGAGGGTTTTTCTCCAAAATTGGGGGTTTTGGTGGAATAGTGGAATTAATGCTAAATTGGGGTTAGTTTGCAATGAAACTTGGTATTTGGACTCCCAAACTTTGGGTAACCTAATTGTTTTGCTAAATTTGCTATTTTACTCTTGTGGGCCCGGGGTCACCTTTAAAGGTCATTTTTTATTTCGATTTGGTTTAATGGCTTTATTGGCATTTTTAGCTTTGTAATCTAATGTAGATTAACTAATTGGTAGAATTTGATCATTCAGAAGGGAAAGGCTTTAGCAGACTAGTTTGTGGCACCTATTCGGCCTTCAAAGTAGGTTACGGCTTACTTATGTCGAGTCTCCGGTTAGCGAATCATATATATATAGTAGTTATTGACGGGGAAAGTATGTTAGGCCCTCGGGCTTGGTGTGATGTTGTATTCCAACTAGGTTGGTTTTGTTAGCTGTTATGTGAGCTTGTCGCCATATTTGTGCCTTTCATATATCTGATATGGTTCTCTCTGTCTCTATCTCACTTATTTTATGAAATGAGGAAGGGTAATACTGATAAATTGGCTTGTGATTAACATTTCATGGAAATTATTGTGGATCCTACGATATGTGATTATTGATGTGGTTGATTCATACATGGCATACATTCTATATTTCATGTGATATTGATATGATATGATTGCTATTGAAATAATGATAAGTGAGAGAGTGGATCCTTTGAGGTCTTTGCCGTAGAGCGTAAAAGAGAGAGAGAGTGCTCATGATCCGAGTTCATTTTCGGAGCGAGAGAGTGCTCATGATCCGAGGTTGTTAACGGAGCAGAAGAGAGTGCTCATGATCCGAGGTATATTTCGGAGCGAGAGTGGTACATGTGTCAGGACCCAGCTAGGGGCCGCGATGGGTACCCGGGGCTAGTCGCCGAGCACCACTCGTTCTACTACTCATCTTACTCATTTAATGCTCTTTTATCAATTTATACTCAAGACATAAGAAAATCATCTTCTCATTTGAGAACATAAAATACTTTTATATGCATAAGCCTCTCGGCCATCAAAATAATATATATATACATAGTAACAATCTCGTGAGACCATCTAACCCATACTGCGTATCTACGAGCCTCTACTGGAGTGCTAACATGAAGACGGGACAAGACCCCGTCATGCCCAAAATACATATACATGAATATACACAAATGAATAATCAAGCACCTCCGGAATAAAGGAGTGATTTCAATCGGCTGACAGCTACTACTAATCTGGGTCAAACTCACCTCCCTGTCTACCTGTGGGCATGAACACGGCGTCCAAAGAAAACGGACGTCAGTACGAACATTGTACTGAGTATGAGAGGCATAAACAATAAAATAAGACAATGATGTAAAAGAAATATCAATATGGAACATTTGTATCTGACTGTCAAGTACAAAGGAAATAATGCATGCTGGCTTACTCATAATCATCATCATATCATGCATGCATAAATGTATAAGCTGCCTGTCCATATAGGTACGGTGTGATAATCATAACATTAGCCTGCGTCCAGGCGTCCCGCGTCCGGGGTATCATCTCATGCTGCCCACTAATGGTGTCTGCCAATGCCATCTGGCCATGGTGTATACGCTGCCCGCCTTAGCGGTGACTGCCCGACCATATAGGCGCGGTGTATATCATCATTATAATATTCTCATCATAGTACATGTATAAGGCTCAAGGAAAACTATACTCTATCGGGGTGACGTAAGGTCGTGATCCCCCGATTTCATTATGGAGCATTCTTTGACATTCTGCCTCACCTTGAAGGAACTAGCATATAAGGTGAGTGTGAGCAATAAATCATATCATTATCATTATAGGATCATCATATCATGCATTTTAGAATCTTTATACTTTAACTCATCACCATCATTATAGGGCTCATAACATGTCTCTTATCTTATATAGCTATTCATAGACATAGGCTTTTAGCTTTCTGGAATATAGGAACTCATGAAGAGGAAAGAGAGTCATGCTATAGGATTCATGCCATTAGAAAGAAAGGACTAGCCTCACATACCTTTATCGTTTACTAATCTATCGCTTTCTTGTTCTCTTTTAGTGCGTACGTTCTACCTTCAAGAGAATTTGTATCGACATTAGCTAGCGATTATAAAAACAGCTTACTAACGCTAGAGAAAATTGGACAACATTTCCTTTCGTTTGTGCAACTCTTCCCATATTCTATATCAACTCTCAAGCGTTCATAACAATGTTCTCAATATGATAGACAACACCCATCATTCATTTACAATATCCGTATTTCACAATTTGTCTTCAATTTCTCCATAATCATGGCCATGGTTCATTGTTGCATTTTCTCACATAGGATACTTATTCCATGTTCTAAATGTCATTCATAACATTTTTATAATCACATATTATCAATGATCATGGCTCAATTCAAACCTTTACTCAACAATGCTACTATTCACACTTTCATGACCCATTTCTTACATCCTTCTATAATTAAAGTGTTTCAACTCTTCCATACCCTAAATAAAATGTAAATGCCATAAAACGTACCTTAGATGTTGTAGGAACAAGCCTTGAGTGGTATTACTCTTCTTGCACCAAAACCCTAGTTTGCTTCTCTTGAAATTTCTTAACTTGGATGAACTTTGATGAGTTTCATACACTTGATTCACTTTGATTCTTGATATTGATCTTTGATTTCCTTTGTTTTCTTGTAGATGAATAGTGGGGAATATCCTAGAGATTTCTAGAGAGAAGTATCGTGGAAATGAAATGAATTAATGAGCTTGGGTCTCCTTTTTAATGACTTAAAATCTGATCCGAAATGAACAGTAGTTGAAGTGCACTGTGGTCGTAAACCCAGTTTACGATCCGTATTCCAGTTTACGGTCCGTATTCTGCGGGCGTATTTAAGCATAACAGAACCAGAAAGGTAGGCTGAGGACATGGTGGTTTACGACTCAGTTTACGGGCCGTATTTCAGTTTGCGATCCGTATTTCAAGTCGTTTTTAACCATTCAAGTCTGTGGCAGAAAGTTGAAGTTTTGTAAGTTGAAATACGACATGGTAGTTTACGGGCCGTATACCACTTTACGGTCCGTATTTCATTTTACGATCAACTGGGCCAAAGTGCAAATCTGCAACTTTCACGTCTTCAGAACCAATAATTAGTCATTGTGGAGCATAACCTATCTCTTATTCCCATTGCCTTTGAAATCTTACTTAGGGTCGTCAAACGTCATTCCCTTCTGATTAAAACATCGTATACTCGTATTCTTCGTTAGTCTATTCATTGTACGATCACGGGAAAATTTCCCAGGTGTAACATTCTTCCCCCCTTTTGGAACATTCGTCCTCGAATGTTATGTCATCGAGGATTCTAGAAAAATTTCGCCAGAGTTTCCCCTGTAATATGGCACTACCATCCTGTCATATCAACCCATAATATCATTGCCTCATAGGGATACATCATAATATCAACATATCTATGGCCACACACGACCAAAAGAATGAAAAGTAAGCATATATACCTTATATCGTTGGCGTTTCATCTTGAATCTCTCCTGGGGGTTGAAATAAATGAGGGTACGTGGATTTTATATTCTCTTCCGCCTCCCAAGTCATTTCTTCCCGGTTATTGTCTTGCCACAAGATTTTAACTGAAGCTACCTCTTTATTTCAAAGTCTTCGCACTTACCTGTCTAGAATAGCAATAGGCACTTCTTCATATGTTAGCTTTCTGTTACTTGCACGTCATCTATCGGGCCAATATTTGTGGGATCTCCAACACACTTGCGGAGCATTGAAACATGGAAGATTGGATGGACTAGTTGGAGCTCCAAAGGCAAGTCCAATTCATAGGCGACATGACCCACCTTGCGGATAATTTTATAGGGTCCAATATATCTAGGACTTAACTTCCCTCTCTTGCCAAATCTCATCACCCCTTTCATTGGCGACACTTTCAAAAATACTCAATCATCATCCTGGAATTCCAAGTCTCGTCGACGATTGCCCGCATAAGACTTTTGGCGACTTTGGGCTGTCAACAATCGATCTCGCATCACCTTACCTTTTTCCACCGCTTGCTGAATCAATTCGGGGCCTACTAGCTGTGCTTCTCCTATTTCAAACCATCCGATTGGGGATCTACATTTCCTCCCATATAAAGCTTCATATGGAGCCATTTGAATACTGGAATGATAGCTATTGTTGTATACGAATTCGGTTAGCGGCAAATAGTCGTCCCAACTACCACCGAAATCCAGCACACATGCTCGTAGCATATCTTCCAAGGTCTGAATAGTACGCTCGGCTTGTCCATCAATATGCGGATAAAATGCCATGCTAAGCTTCACTTGAGTGCCTAGACCTTCTTGGAAGGACTTCCAGAACTTGGCTGTAAACTGTGCTCCTCTATTTGTGATAATAGACAATGGAATACCATGAAGTCGCACAATTTCTTTGAGATATAACCTCGCATAGTCTTCTGCTGAGTACGTGGTTCTAACTGGAAGAAAATGGGCTGTTTTCATCAATCTATCCACGATTACCCATATAGAATCATACTTGCCATGGGAACGAGGTAACCCCACAATAAAATCCATGTTGATCACTTCCCATTTCCAAGTAGGGATTTCCATTGCTTGCAATAAGCCTCCTGGCTTTTGATGTTCAATCTTTACCTGTTGGCAATTTGGACACTGTGCTACAAATTCCGCTATTTCTCTCTTCATGCCATCCCATCAATACATCATCTTGAGATCATGATACATTTTGGTTGCACCTGGGTGAATAGAATACCGAGAACAATGGGCTTCTTCTAGAATTCGTCGGCGTAATTCTGCCACATTCGGCACATATAGCCTGCTTCGGTATTTAAGAATTCCATCCATAGAAACTTCAAATGGAGACTTCTATTTTCCATGAGATATGTCTCTGTAATGGCACAGTTTAGGATCCTCATACTGGTGCTCTTTCACTTCCATGTTCAAGGATGAGACTGTGGGATCATTAATACTAATCCCTGCATTACCCGAATCAATTACATGTACTCCAATATTAGCTAGTTGATGGAGCTCGTGAACTATCTCTTTCTTTTCCGGAGGAACCTCACATATACTGCCCATTGATCAGTGGATAAGCGCATCAGCTACTACATTCACTTTTCCCGGGTGGTATAAAATGCTAACATCATAATCTTTCAGCAATTCTAACCACCGCCTTTGCCGCAGGTTCAACTCCTATTGCTTGAAAATATATTGAAGACTCTTGTGATCGGTGTAATTGTCAACATGCACACCATACAAGTAATGTCTCCACATTTTTATGGCATGAATAACCGCAGCCAATTCTAGGTCATGAGTTGGATGGTTCTTTTCATGTTTCCGCAATTTTCTGGAAGCATACGCAATAACTCTATCGTGCTGCATTAATACATACCCTAATCCAACACCGGAAGCGTCACAATACACAACATAGCCATCTGACCCTTCTGGAAGTGTTAAGACCGGAGCTGAGGTCAATCTGTCTTTCAACTCTTGGAAGCTGTGCTCACAAACATCATTCCATTGAAATTTAGCTGACTTCTGGGTTAGCTTCGTCAATGGGGCTGAAATAGATGAGAAGCC
Organism: Lycium barbarum; assembly: GCF_019175385.1. Taxonomy (NCBI): domain Eukaryota; kingdom Viridiplantae; phylum Streptophyta; class Magnoliopsida; order Solanales; family Solanaceae; genus Lycium; species Lycium barbarum. The sequence continues at coordinate 86,749,946 of NC_083341.1, forward strand.
CTCTACGAACCTTCTATAATAACCCGCCAACACCAGAAAACTACGAACTTCTGTAGGCGTCGTAGGCCTTGGCCAAGTCTTTACGGCTTTAATTTTCTGAGTGTCGACTCGAATGCCATCATCTGAAATAACATGGCCCAGAAATGTTACAGAATTCAGCCAAAACTCGCACTTTGAAAACTTTGCATACCATTCTCGGGCTCGAAGGATGCCAAGAACAATTCGCAAATGATCTGCATGTTCTGATTCTGTGCGAGAGTATACCAAGATATCATCGATGAATACTATCATGAATAAATCGAAGAGTGGCCTGAATACATTATTCATCAAATTCATAAACACGGCCGGAGCATTAGTTAATCCAAACGACATCACCCGGAATTCATAGTGGTCATATCTCGTTCTAAAGGCTGTTTTGGGAATATCCGCTTCTCTAACTCTCACTTGATGATAACCTGACCTCAAGTCTATCTTAGAAAACCACTTGGCACCCTGTAGTTAATCAAACAAATCATCTATCCTTGGGAGAGGATATTTGTTCTTTACCGTCACTTTGTTCAATTGCCTATAGTCGATACACATTCGTAGAGATCCGTCTTTCTTCCTCACGAATAAGACTGGTGCTCCCCACGGTGATGAACTGGGCCTAATAAACCCCTTTTCGAGCAAATCTTTCAACTGCGCCTTAACTCTTTCAGTTCTGCGGAGCCATTCGATATGGCGGAATAGAAATAAGCTTGGTGTCCGGCTACACATCAATAGCAAAATCAATTTCTCTTTCTGGAGGAAGACCTGGAAGCTCATCAGGAAATACATCTGGGAATTCATTCACTACCAAAACTGATTGGAAAATTGGCGAATTTGCCTCGGTGTCATGAACTCGAACTAGATGATAAATATAGCCCTTGGCTATCATCTTCCTTGCCTTAAGGTAGAAAATAAACCTACCTCTTGGAGACGCTGTATTACCCTTCCATTCAAGCAAGGGTTCTGTCACGCCCCGAACCATGGCCTGGGCGAAACACGGCACTCTGTGCCATACTGCATGTGACCGAGCGAACCACATGGCTTGCTTGTCAACATGGGCATCAAAACAATATACTCTATATATGATGCAATTTAAATGAGTCATGAAAATGTAGTTTGCGGAATAAAGTCTTGAAATTATCTCATAGCACGAAATATCATGAAAACATAATAGTCTGCAAATATGAATGCGCAACTGACTCTGTGAACTAACGTGTGTCTATGAAACCTCTAAAACATGTCTGAATACTAACTACCAGGACATGGCCCTGGACTACCATAAACTGAATACTAATGAAGACTCCATGTTGAACCCCGAGAGAAGTAGGGCTCACCAATAAGCTGATAACTGAAGTGATCCTACTGCGCAGGTGTATGCTCCTGAAAACCGGTATCTGCACCGTGAAGTGCAGGCCCCGGGCAAAAGGGACGTTAGTACATCGTGAATAGTACTAGTATGTAAAACCTACTGAAATGAAGAACATGGCACAACATAGGTATAGGACATGGACTGAAACTGAATGTAACTTGGACGTGAGCATGAAACTTGAGTAAAGTCTAAAAGAAATAAATCAATTGAAATACATGTATGTAAAAACTACTTGTAACATGGGGAATGCTATTGTATAACCGACAACATGGTCTGGTACTTGCGTCCTACCAGCAGAACACCCACAACCTTGCCAGGGATATGAGATTTAAGTAATAATAAGCATGTAAGGATCCAAACTGCATAATTAAGGTGTTGCCTCCTTGCTGACAACCCTTATCCTATGGTGGCAACGTAGTTTCAGGCTATCTGAGCCTTCTCGGTTAACTAAGCAATTCCCAAAAATATGAACATGATATAGTTGGCTAAGAAGCCCATGATTTTCGTGAATTAACTTGTACTTGTCTTGTAATCATGATCTCACGAAATAACTTGTAAACATGGTTTCATGAAATAACTTGTAAACATGGTTTCATGAAATATCTTGTAAAATAGTTTCATAAGATAACTTGTCATAGTCTTGCAAACATGTTCTTGATTCATGAGTAATAAGAATAGTTCGTAATAATATATGTAATTGACTTGAAAACATGCTTGTAACTTGCTAGATAAAATCATAAAGTTTCATATAAACATAATGAGAACACATGAGGAAGAATTCATGATTCATGGATTAAGCTGAGGTTTCTAATAACCTTAACTGAAGATTAGGAATACAATAACGAATACAGATACAAGATTTATGTACATACATACATAAATACGGGCTACCAATATGTTGGGTTTAATGCCCTAGGATTTGAACTTCATGGATATGAAGAAACAGAGCATGGGGAAGAAAATAGAGATTTCCACATGTGGATGGAAGTTCTACATACCTTAATTGCTCCAAAACTTGAATTAAAGACTTGAGCTTTGAAGAAGATTTACAAAATCTTGAATTCTTGAACCTTGAGATGGGTTTTCTTGAAAACCCTAGATTAGGAATGATGATTTCTTGTTTAGATTACAAGGATATATGTTAGAATTGAGTTGGAATAATTAGAGTGGGCTTACCTTGATGTTCTTGATGATGGAAGAGAGTAGGAGGTCGTTCTAGGGTTTGAAGGAATGAAAAATAATGACTTGAACTGATATGGATGAATATATAGTGTTCTGGAAAATTGCACTTTACGTCCAGCAAAATACTGGCCGTATTTCAGTTTACGGGTCCGTAAACTGAAATACGGTCCGTATTTTGCAATACGGACTGCACTGCTTCTCTTCAGTAAAATAGCCATAACTCTTTGCACAGATGTCCGTTTGATCCCCATAATATACCGTTGGAAAGGTATTGGTCGTAAACTGAAATACGGTCCGTATTTTGCAATATGGACTGCACTGCTTCTTTTCAATAAAATAGCCATAACCCTTTGCACAGATGTCCGTTTGACCCCCATAACATACCGTTGGAAACGTATTTCAAAGATCTACAACTTTCATCAAGGAAGTTTTCCCAAATTCCGAATAAATTTTGAAATACGGGCCATAAACTGAAATATGGTCCGTATTTAACCATATAACATCCAACTGTCAAATTCCAGAATGCTCAGCAATCCTTAGTACCAGTTCACGACTTGGTTTACGGCCCGTAAACTGAAATATGGCCACTGTTCATGGGCGTAAACCACCATCTCACAACTGAACATGGAAATTCCAATTCCCACATTCTTTATCTGATTATCTAAGTCTAGGATCATGGTCAAAGCTTTCGTTAAAGGTACGGGGTGTTACAGGTTCTCCCGGAAATTGAAATTGAACTACTTTCATCCGGCAATCAACATTAGCATAGCATGAGGCCAATCAGCCCATACCCATAATCACATCGAATTCTAACATTTCCAATTCAATCAAATCAGCTTTGGTCTGGCGATCACATATCGCAATTACATAATTTTTATATAGTTGTCTAGCTATCACAGGATCACCAATCGGAGTAGATACCTCAAAAGGTTTTATTGGCTCAGGTTTCACCCCAATACAACCAGCAACGTACGGGGTAATATAGGAAAGAGTAAAACCCGGATCTATTAAGGCATATACATCACGGGAAAATATAGACAATGTACCTGTAACCACATCCGGGGAGGACTCAAGATCCTGCCGTCCGGCTAAAGCATATACACGAGGCTGAGTGGCACTTGAAATAGATGCTGCCTCTCTGCCTCTACCTCAGCCTGCTGACATCTAGGGAGTCTGCCCCACCGGGCGCACTAAGGAAGAACCAGCTGCTGAACCTGTAGGCTGAACCCCAACTCTACCGCTCATCGACGGGCAATCTCTCATCATGTGCCCAACTTGGCCACAAGTATAACAAGTATCCGAACCCTGGCGACACTGTCTGGAATGTAATCTACCGCACTGGCTGCATCGCGGTACGGGGGGTCTCCTCAGACTATAATCTTCCCTGAACTGGGAATCTGAGGCCCTCGAACTCTGGCCCTGTCCTAGACGGAAGGAGCTATCAAATCTCCTACCTACGAATCGAGGAGGTGCACTAGTCACCAACTGGCCTGAGTACCTAGAATATGTCTGTCTTGATCCCCCTCTGTAATCACTGCTTGTTCCCATAGATATGACCCTCTTACCTTGCCTTCTATCACTATCACGATCACTTCTTTGTGGTTGTTGTCGCCCCTCTAAATTCTGTGCATGAGCCTGTATTCGGGAAATATCCATCCCATCTTATAGCGAAGCTGTCAAGCAATCTTTGAATAAATGTGGCCCTAAGCCACTCACGAATCTATGTACCCGGTCTCCCATGTCGGCCACCATAGTCGGGGCATACCTAGCCAATGAATTAAATTGAAGACTATATTCCCGGGCACTCATATTTCCTTGCCTCAAATTTAGGAATCTATCCGCTCTAGCTCGGCGGACCTCGGGTGGCAAATAGTGATGAATAAAAGCATCAACGAATTCTTGCCAAACCGGAGGAGGCGCATTTTATCCTCTCGATAATACCCAGTTATTATACCATAAGACTGCCACGTCCCGGAGTCTTTAAGATGCCAACTCCACGGATTCAGTTTCGGAGGCATGGACAATCCTCAACGTTCTCAACATCTCGTCAATGAAACCTTGCAGGTTTTCATCCGGCTTTGACCCAAAAAATTCCGGAGGATTTAGACTCATAAAATCACAGGCTCTGGTACTGGCCGATCGATCACTTGGGCCCGCATTTTTCCGATGTGCCTGAGCGGCAACCAACTGTGTCAATAGATGTATGGCCTCGGTCATTTGTTGACCCGAAGCAACCGGTGGGGGCATTGGAGATGGAGCTCCTCCTTGCTCTTCCACATTAGGCAGGGTGGAGGAAGTATTAGATAGGGCCTCATTATGTGACTCGCCCTCTTCTACATTCATCGGAGGCTCTCTTTCCACCCGCCTCTTTGTCGTAGTCTTGCCCTTCTGGGCGGCTATAACCTTTCCCTTTGGCGGCATTCTAAAATCACAACACACTATTAGGGAGGATAAAATCTTATACATTGCTCTATCGCACTATCTCATAAGAAGAAAGATGGTCATTTTTTCTAAATGCCCTGTAGCCTCTTGTTTATTGATGTGGCGTGCAACACACCATAAATAAGACTCTACTAGACACGGCTCGTAGACACTTCCTAGGACTGAACCACTCTGATACCACTTTTGTCAGGACCCAGCTAGGGGACGTGACGGGTACCCGGGGCTAGCTGCTGAGCACCACTCGTTCTACTACTCATCTTACTCATTTAATGCTCTGTTATCAATTTATACTCAAGACATAAGAAAATCATCTTCTCATTTGAGAACATAAAATAATTTTATATGCATAAGCCTCTCGGTCATCAAAATAATATATATATATATACATAGTAACAATCTCGTGAGACCATCTAACCCACACTGCGTATCTACGAGCCTCTACTGGAGTGCTAACATGAAAACGGGACAAGACCCCGTCATGCCCAAAATACATATACATGAATATGCACAAACGAATAATCAAGCACCTCCGGAACAAATGAGTGCTTTCAATCGGCTGACAATTACTACGAATCTGGGTCAAGCTCACCTCCCTGTCTACCTGTGGGCATGAACACAGCGTCCAAAGAAAACGGACGTGTCACGACCCAACCCTGTGGGCCGCGACCAGTGCCCGAGCTGGGCACCTATACGTACCCGATACCCCAAATTAGCATATTAACAGAATAATAATATAATAATAATATTAGTGGTCGCTACAGAATTTAGCAGAAAAGCAGACTTGGCACACATAGGCCGATAAGGCCATCACAGAACAGAATATCCCAAACATATGTACAGAACCCACACAAATGTATCCACAGACCTCTACAGAACATATCATAATCATAAGACGGGACAGGGCCCCGTCATACCCTGAACAAAGTACATATCCAGATAGCAGTGACAGACTGTACCAAAAGATGGGCTCTGTAGAAGAGAGCGCCCCAAATAGCAGAAATAGGATCCTAAACGTGTGGATCAGCGAACCTGTCGTCAGTACCTGCGCGGCATGAAAACGCAGCCCCCGAAGAAAGGGGGTCAGTACGAAATATGTACTGAATATGTAAAGCGGAATCACAGAAGTCAAATCATAATGGTTACAGAAAATGAGTACAGAATCTAGAGTGTCAAATGCATATTTCCAAAACAGACAGAATGCGTACAGAAACATATGTCATATCATATCATATCCGGTCCCTGACACGGGACTCGGCAGACAGAATGTGGCCACCCTCCCGACGCTGGTGCCACTATACAGAGGAATCAGAAAAAGGGGCGTGGCCCCGTATCATATAATGTCATATCAAAATGGCCATACAGATCAGATCAGAATAGGCGGACATGGCACATCATACTCCACAGACCCATGTACGCGTATACCTGCCCCCTCACATCGGGACGCGGCGAACAATGCAGAGAATTACGCTTGACAACATATCCTGGCCCGGGCTCAGTGTGGGAAACATTGGGACATCCACGAATAGAGTAGTGAGAGACTAATGCAATTTAAAAATATAATAAATGTTTGCAAAGACTCGATGAAGCGTATCAAAGACAAACAAATCCAATGGGGTCGGACGGAATCATAATAAATGTATTTCGGATATCATAATAAATTACAGAAGTATAACTTTCCCGAAGTCATTCCGAGTGTCAAAATAATTTATAATATTTAACAGAATATTTAAAATAATATTCGTTAAGCGATTAGTAGGGTAATTAAAACATTTCTTTCAAAAATCGCTTAAAAAAGGAAGCTTTAACACATTAGGGGCAAAACCGTAAATAGCAGGCCCGCCTTGGGACAAACAAGGCGGCGGGCTCAAATTGTGCCCTCTAAGCATATAGTATCACCTAAAAAGGTTATACAAACATTCTATGACTTTCTGAATAATTTAGAGCAAAATTGCATAATTTCAGAAAAAGCGTATCAAAATGGTTCAATTCTACTGAAGGAAAAACTGAAATTTTGTCTTGCGGATTTCGAGGGCCAAGAGGTCCTTCGAGGCCCGGATCCGACCCTAACACACTAGGGGCATGCCAAGGGAAGAATTGGGGTTGCTTTACATACCTTTCGCGCTCCTTAAGCCTTTCCAAACTCACTTCCCGTTTCGTCGAAAAACTGCAATTGGTCAAGTTTACCAATTGTGAATTATTAATGCCATTATTTCAACTTTAAGCATATTTGGCTACCGAAATTTCGGCAGCACTTCCCCTATACATATGACACCCCGAGAATTCAACTCGGCTATAAATCATCAACAACAACCCAAACGACAACAACAATATCAACAATGAACATTAAAAACACAAATATCCTTCAACTAGTCATTTTTCTCACAAGTTGACATAATCTTCAATTCAACCCAACTTTCAACTAAGATCAATAATTTCATATTCAACAACCATCATGATCATGACCATATAGTTCTAGAAACATTTCATATCGTTTTCCTTAAGATATACACTCGATATACATGATATACAATCTTCCGCCAAAATCATAACTTATGCAAAACATCAAATCTTTGGCATACAACTTCATAACAAGTTTCCAACTTCCAAATTCATCAATGGTCATCACAACTAACAACCAAACAACTTCATTTCCTTAATGTCGGAAAAACCATACTAAAACGACATAAGTTTCTACATTCCAATTCAATACAAACTTATATCATTCTAACTTCATTCACATATCAAGCATTACAACATGAATTCTATACATTTTTGGCTATACAATATACAAATACACATGGCTACACATATGTACCACACACCCACTTTGCAAACTTCCATTTCTCCATACAATCAACACATTTCTATATACTACAACCCAAACAAAACTCCATAACACAAGAATAAAGGATAAATTCTTACCTTTTCCTCTAGTCTTCTTTACTTGAATTTGTGATCACTTTGGTGAACCAAGGCCTCCTTTCTCCAAACCAACTACACCAAGTTGAAGAGGGGACTCAACTTAGTAAGGAAACCACAAAATACAAATTTTTAACACAAGATTTTTGGTGGTGAATTTTCCACACCAAACCCGAAATGCCTTCTTTTTTTTGCTCTTGTTTTGCTCTTCTTTCTCTTCTAAGTCTCTTGAACCTTCTAAGGGATAGTGATCCCTTTATAATTAATTAGCACATGGAAATATTCATTAAAGCCATGGGTTGGGCCTCACTTGGCCGGCCACCCCTTAAACATTGGGCCTAAATTTTTTTTTTTTTTTGGGCCAACTCGGTTGGTCCCGAGTTGGGGCTAACCCACTGACCTTTCGACCTTAAAACGTTCATAACTCCTTGTACCGTCGTCACCTGGGAACCCACGACCTATGGATTGAAAGCTAATTCAATTATCTACAACTTCTATTTCAAGGTATTTTCGAAATTCCAAACTTACAATACAGTTTTTGCCCCCCAAAGTTAGGTCACCCGAAAATGTTTTCTTAAAAATATTCGTTTGGAGGGTTTCCACTTTGATTTGGTCCAAAGGTACTTCATGAGTTGTGTTTAACTTTACATATGTGATTCATATGACTTTTCAGATGTTCCAAAAAAAATCTCGGTATGTGGGCCCCACCCCAGCAGATGCTCCGAGGTTCAAAAATATGGGATATAACAGGACGTCTGTACGAACATTGTACTGAGTATGAGAGGCATAAACAATGATATAAAAGAAATATCAATATGGAACATATGTATCTGACTGTCAAGTACAAAGGAAATAATGCATGTTGGCTTACTCATAATCATCATCATGTCATGTATGCATAAATGTATAAGTTGCCCGTCCATATAGGTACGGTGTGATAATCATAACATTAGCCTGCCCGCCTTAGTGGTGACTACCCGGCCATATAGGCGCAGTGTATATCATCATTATAATATGCTCATCATAGTACATGTATAAGGCTCAAGGACAACTATACTCTATCGGGGTAACGTAAGGTCGTGATCCCCCGATTTCATTATGGAGCATTCTTTGACATTCTGCCTCACCTTGAAGGAACTAGCATATAAGGTGAGTGTGAGCAATAAATCACATCATTATCATTATAGTATCATCATATCATACATTTTAGAATCTTTATACTTTAACTCATCACCATCATTATAAGGCTCATAACATGTCTCTTATCTTATATAGCTATTCATAGACATAGGTTTTTAGCTTTCTGGAATATAGGAACTCATGAAGAGGAAAGAGAGTCATGCTATAGGATTCATGCCATTAGAAAGAAAGTACTAGCCTCACATACCTTTATCGTTTACTAATCTATCGCTTGCTTGTTCTCTTTTAGTGCGTACGTTCTACCTTCAAGAGAATTTGTATCGACATTAGCTAACGATTATAAAAACAGCTTACTAACGCTAGAGAAAATTGGACAACATTTCCTTTCGTTTGTGCAACTCTTCCCATATTCTATATCAACTCTCAAGCGTTCATAACAATGTTCTCAATATGATAGAAAACACCCATCATTCATTTACAATATCCGTATTTCACAATTTGTCTTCAATTTCTCCATAATCATGGCCATGGTTCATTGTTGCATTTTCTCACATAGGATACTTATTCCATGTTCTAAATGTCATTCATAACATTTTTATAATCACATATTATCAATGATCATGGCTCAATTCAAACCTTTACTCAACAATGCTACTATTCACACTTTCATGACCCATTTCTTACATCCTTCTATAATTTAAGTGTTTCAACTCTTCCATACCCTAAATAAAATGTAAATGCCATAAAACTTACCTTAGATGTTGTAGGAACAAGCCTTGAGTGGTATTACTCTTCTTGCACCAAAACCCTAGTTTGCTTCTCTTGAAATATCTTAACTTGGATGAACTTTGATGAGTTTCATACACTTGATTCACTTTGATTCTTGATATTGATCTTTGATTTCCTTTGTTTTCTTGTAGATGAAGAGTGGGGAATATCCTAGAGATTTCTAGAGAGAAGTATCGTGGAAATGAAATGAATTAATGAGCTTGGGTCTCCTTTTTAATGACTTAAAATCTGATCCGAAATGAACAGTAGTTGAAGTGCACTGTGGTCGTAAACCCAGTTTACGATCCGTATTCCAGTTTACGGTCCGTATTCTGCGGGCGTATTTAAGCATAACAGAACCAGAAAGGTAGGCTGAGGACATGGTGGTTTACGACTCAGTTTACGGGCCGTATTTCAGTTTGCGATCCGTATTTCAAGTCGTTTTTAACCATTCAAGTCTGTGGCAGAAAGTTGAAGTTTTGTAAGTTGAAATACGACATGGTAGTTTACGGGCCGTATACCACTTTACGGTCCGTATTTCATTTTACGATCGACTGGGCCAAAGTGCAAATCTGCAACTTTCACGTCTTCAGAACCTATAATTAGTCATTGTGGAGCATAACCTATCTCTTAATCCCATTGCCTTTGAAATCTTACTTAGGGTCGTCAAACGTCATTCCCTTCTGATTAAAACATCATATACTCGTATTCTTCGTTAGTCTATTCATTGTATGTTCACGGGGAAATTTTCGAGGTGTAACAACATGGACTTTGCGGGTCCCCCATAGGTCATGGTTATGAGACATTGTCCTTAGCATGTGTGTATGGTATGGAGAAAAGGCCTGGGGGCATTGCATTGTATATCATTACACTTCATTCCACATCATTGCATGGCATATTAATCATTGGTTCTTGGATGATGATTTATTGGGTTGTTGCTTGTTGTGACGACTTACTTAACGACTTGACAGACTTGTGGATTAGAGACTCCACCTTGGCTTATAACTTGAGTTATTGAGATCCATTATGACTATCATTACTATGAGACTCTCTTGAATATTTATTTGTATATGTGTTTGATTGCATATCTGCTCTACTTGTTAATTTTTGTCTATTTATATGTGTGAACTAATCGTTGTCGGCCTATGATACCTACGAGTATGTGTGTTTGTACTCATACTACTCTTGCTGCACTTTTCTTTGAGTGCAGAGTTCGTCGTTGATTCCAATTCCCGTCCTTGTGAGTGATTCAAAGCTTCTTAATAGAGATTTCCAGGGGGAGCTATTAGCCAGATCTACAGCCCAGGGACACTTCTTTTACATACCTGTCTTTCTTCGTACTCTTGAGACAGTATTTCTACTTTTTAGATTTGTATATTCTATCAGACTATGTATTTATTATTAGCGGCTCTTGTTCTAGTTTGAGACAAGATTTTTGGAGTGATCAGGTATTAGTACTTCAACACCGATCGTATTTATATATATTAACACTGTTAGTATAAATCTGTTTACTTCCGCATTGGTGAATGTTAACTAAAATGACACAGTTTAAGGGAAGGGTTCGCCCACCAAAGGGGTTAGTGTAGGTTCCCTCACGATCCATGAGTTGGGTCGTGACTGTATTGGAGGAAATAGGTATGCCTTTATTATTTTGGCTAATTTCTCTCTCATAAGGAGGATACCTTAAAGAATTTTAAGTTTTTTTGTGAGAAAGTACAGCGTGAAAAAGGATACTAAATTACTTCTATTAGAAGTGATCATGAAGGAGAATTTGAAAACAAAGCCTTTGAGGAATTCTGCAATGAACAAGGTTTACTCATAATTTATCTTCACCAAGGTCTCCTCAGTAAAATAGTGTCGTAGAACAGAAAAATAGAACTCTGCAAGACATGACTAGAACTGTGATTATAGAACATGATCTACCACATCACTTTTGCACAGAAGTTGTAAGTACAACTTCTCATTTTTTAAATAGGTGTCTAATCAGGCCTATCCTGAAGAAGACTCCATATGAACTATGGAATGGTAAGAAATATTAGTTACTTTCATCCATTTGGATGTAAATACTTTGTTCACAATAATGGAAAAAACAACATTGGTAAGTGATCCTCGAAGTGATGAAGGTATTTTTCTTGGATACTCAAACACTAGTAGATATTATAGAGTTTTAAATAAATGTACATTGTCAATTAAAGTATCTATTCATGTAATATTTGATGATACTACTTGTTTGGTCAAGAAAGGTAAAATTGCAGATGATGAAGAAAAGCAAATTACTATTGCCACCCCTTCCATTGAAAAAGGCAGCAACTCAAAGTCAACTACTGCATATGAGAAATCAACCAGTGTGACTATTGAACCTGTTCCAAATGAATGGAAAACTGAACCTGATTATCGCAGGAAGTTTGTCATTGGAGACATAAATGAAGGAATGAGAACCAAGACATCTAGTAAAAATAATACAAATCTTGCCCTCATTTCTCAACTAGAACCCAAAAAGGTTGATGAAGCCTTAAAAGATGATCACTGGGTCAAAGCTATGCAAGAAGAACTGGACCAATTTGAGAAAAACAAAGTGTGGAAATTGGTTCCTAAACTTGAAGATGTTTTAATCGGTGGAGCAAAATCTATTTTTCGAAACAAGCTAAATGAAGCAGGAGAAGTAGTGCGAAATAAAGATAGACTAGTAGCTCAAGGCTACTCACAACAAGAAGGAGTCGAATATGAAGAAACATTTACTCTTGTAGTACGGTTGCAGTCAATTCATATTTTATAGACATATGCTTCTTTTAAAAGGTTTAATTTTTTTCAAATGGACCTAAAAAGTGTCTTTCTAAATGGTTTTATTGAAGAAGAAGTTTATGTCAAGCAGCCACTAGGTTTGAAAATTCAAAATTCTCGTATCATGTTTTCAAGCTAAATAAAGATATAAATGGTCTTAAACAAGCTCCTAGAGCTTGGTATGATCGTTTGAGTTTCTTTTTAGTTGATCATGGGTTTTCTAGAGGAAAAATGGATAATACTCTTTTTATTAAAAGATCCTCTTCAGGAAATCTCATCATTCAAATTTATGTTGATATTATTTTGAAAGTTCTAATCCATCCTTGTGCAAGGAATTCTCTGATCTTATGCAAAGTGAATTCGGAATGAGCATGATGGGCGAATTAACCTTCTTCTTGGGGCTACAAATCATGAAATGTAATGAAAGAATCTTCATCTTCCAAACCAAGTACACCAAAGAACTTATTCAAAAGTTCGTAATGGAAAATGCTAAGGCATTGGGGACACCAATGAGTACTACTTCACATATTGAGAAAGATGAAGAAGGAAAACTTGTTGATGAAACTACGTATCGAGGTATGATTGGATCTCTACTCTCTAACTGCCAGTCGACCAGATATCATGTTTAGTGTCTGCAGGCGTGCAAGGTTTCAATCAGCTCAAAAAGAATCTCATTTTACAACTGTTAAAAGAATTATTCGATATCTTGTTGGTACAACTAATCATGGTCTATGGTATCCAAGTACTAACAATTTTACTCTTAAAGGGTTATCAGATGCTGATTTTGCAGGTGATAAGGATGATAGAAAAAGTACTAGTGATACTTGTCAGCTTTTGGGAAAATCATTGATCTCATGGAATAGCAAAAAACAAGGATCTGTTTTCTTGTCAATCACTGAAGCTGAATATATTGCCATTAGACAATGTTGTGCTCAATTAATTTGGATGTCTCATTGGCTTTGTGATTATGATATGTTATTTAAACCTGCTAAAATTTTCTGTGATAATTCGAGTGCTATATGTTTGTCTAAAAATCTTTTGCGTCATTCTAAAGCTAAATACATAGACATTAAACATCATTTTATTAGATATCATGTCATTAAGGGTGATATAGAAATATCCTTTGTTAATACTGATTTTGAACTTGCTGATATATTTACTACCTTGCTTGAAGAAAGATTTTGTAATCCCATTATGCCTAATTAAATAGAATATTATACTCGTGTGCCTCCGTATTTTTTTTCCTTATATGTGTAATGTACTTGTCTGTCAAAATCTTTTTCTTTACTTACTTGCCTTTATTAGCCTATAGGATCCTAGTACCCCTTATATATCTGTCCGCCTATTCTTTTCCTTCTTTTACCAACTCCCTATGCATCATAATTACACTGCAGCCTTTTCCTGTCACACGTCAGGCCTTTTCCCTTTCCCTATACAACGTTTGAACTTTCCATAACCCACTATTTACTTTTCCACTTCATCTCCCCTCTTCACCTTCTCTCCACTATTTTACCCTTTCTCTCTTCTCTCATCCATGGCTAAAATCCACCAAAAATCCCTTATATCCTATTCGTAAAAGCTCTCATAGAAAGAACAAAACTACTCGCAAGATGGATCCTATTCACATTGACTCTGATAACTCTGAACACACTATCTCCGACCATGAACTCTCTGATAGTTTGTATTCCTTTTCTGGAAACAACTTGGTAAGCGTCCTATTTCTCATCTCGACTGTTCTGATTCTCCCAAGAATGTTAAATTTGACCCTGATAGCTTTGATGACAATAGGATTAATTTCTGGGAAACCAAAACTTTCATTCTCTTTACCACACTTAGGAAAAAATCTGTCAACCCTGGTCGTGCTGTTGATCTTAACTTTCTTGAATCTATTCACTGTAACATCAAGCCTTACTTTGATTTCCAAGGCTGGAGCAACATATTCCATGGTCCTGCGAAAGTTTATGAAAGTCCTGTTCGCTTGTTTTATGCCAATCTCCTCTCCTCTCCTCTCGTCCAAATGAACTTGAATCTCTTGTGTTAGGTAAATGCATCTTTCTTGATTGTGACATGATTGATGTTCTCTTTGACTACAACTGCTCTGATTATTCCGGTCCTTTTTGCAATTGTTGGCCTGAAGACTTTGAAATCTCCTATGAACAAGCCAAGAAGATTATCTCTGAGCCCTCTATTGACCCTCTTCTAAAACAACTTACCTCTAATGAACTCTGCTTCACCACTAGGGTCCTTGCTCACATTGTCTCCACCACACTTTCCTCTCAAAATGGTTCTTTCTTAACCCTCACTTAGCGTGACACTCTCATCACTTACTGCCTGGTCACCAGGAAGAAACTCAAACTTTCCTCTTGGATTATAAACTGCATGATTGAGGTCTTTTCTGATTGCCTTTGTCTTCCCTATGGCATGCTAATCACCAAGATTCTTGAAGCAAGTGACCTTAAACTCTCTAAATTCCCTAGCACTCCTGTTACTAAGTACTATAACCTAGGGCCTTTGGGAGCATGGACTATGTTCTTGAGGACTTTTGTTGAGTTAAGAAAGAAAATGAAGTTTCCTTGCCTATCCCTACTTCTGACATGAAGGCATCTGTCTCTCTTGATCCTCCAGCCTCTGATGGCGATCTAGTAGCTAAGCTAACTGATTTGGATGCTAAGATGGATGAACTGAAGAACTTGTTATTATCTCATCAGTCACAGCTTGACAAAATCAAGAATGCCACTAAAGAGACAAGTTTTTGTGTGGGAAAGCTCAGGTTGCTGATGGAAAAAACCTCTAAGGATACCATGCAGGAGGCTTTCATTGTCATGTTTGACAATGTGAAGACTGCAATTTACCAGACTCTTACTTATTTCCTCAAGCCCTAGATGTTGGAATTTGCTGCTATGTTGAGACAATATGTTCTTTTGTGGTTGTTGCTACTTTAAATGTGATGGTTGCTACTTTAGTTGTATGTCCTTGTGACATGTCCTGTTTTTTGCTTGTTGTGTGATATTTTAGTTGTCCTTAACTGTTTGTTACTTGCTAGTTGCTTGCTTATATTCCTTTTGTGTTATTTTCATTTTTGTTGATGCCAAAGGGGTAGAATAACAGACTCAGGGGGAGCACAAGTACAAGTCTAGCAGTTAACTATCACGATTCAGAGGGAGCAGTCAACTTGTATCAAATAAAGGAAAGTACAATAGAATATATTTTGTCATGATGATTAATATATTTTGCAGGCACAAAAAGAAAAGAGGACTAAAGTTGCAAGTGGACAAAAAATGAAGGACTCCAAACGAACCCTAATCAAATCTTTCTGAGAGGCAAAAGCATGATAGTATGACAAGTGTCATCACCAGAAAATTTCTATTTTAAAAATAAGATAAAACTAAAATAAAAAGAATGAAAAGAAAAGACAAAAAGAGAAAAACAAAACCAAAAAAACTAACTTTAAATACACCCCTTTTATTTGAATTGAAAACTGACAAATTTTTTAATTGGAAAATAAACCTATGTTATTTCTTAATTTTGAAAAGAAAACCTTATATTTAGATATACTTTATTTTACTTTCTCTTTTTTGACCTTCTTCTTAAAGTTAATTTGATCTATAGTAATTTTTTAAATATTATATTTCATACTTTAAACCAAATCAACTCAGCCTTTAAAATATATAAATATATACGATAAAAGGTTAAAACTTTCATTTTAAATACTAACAACTTCTTATTTGCATTGAACGTGAGATGACAAACAAAACTGTTATATTTAAACGATATAAAAATTATTAATTGCATTTTTTTTAAAATAAAAAATAGTGCACATTCACAAAAAACGAAAAACTAACTGCCAATTCAAATTAGAGTTAACTCCTTCTTTATAGTAACTACAAGGGGAAAAAAAATACAGATTTTTAAAAATATAAATTACGTGTGGTTACAACTTCCTTCTGAATACAGATTTTTAAATTTGAATTAAATAAATTCATATCTAATTGAGAATTTTGAATTTCAAATCCATAAATAAAAAATAAAAAATAGCAAAGTAGTCACGTTCTTTTAACTCCTTTGTAGCAACTAAATACAAGAGCAGTTTTTGTCTCCTGATTTTTTTTTAAAATATTTAAATGATTTTTTGGCTCCTTATATAGCAGTTTTTCCACCAGATAATTATACATAACCAGTAAATCATGTTTTCTTTTGTTTCTTCAAAAACCAAAAGTCACGTCCTTTTTCTCTTCTTTTCTCAATAAGGAACAATTATGATACGCTTAAAAATCCAACGTAAGACCAAAGGTCTTTATTCTATGAAAGTTGAACTTGGCATTTCACATCCTTCTGCTTCATCTTGCAAGGTTTTTTTTCTGGCACTACAGTAAATTAATCTGCTGATTTTTTATGTAATTTTTTCTGTCGATGTAAATTTGATCAATTTTTTTTCTTTACAGATACTGCACAGAATGCATTGCGAGAAATTTCTATACAAAATTATACCAACAATCTTTTTGGTATTTTATTTTTGGAATGACGTCGTTACTGTTAGTTTTATTTTTATTTTTATTTTTCTTTTTAGGAAAATCCAATTTTTCCATCGCTAAAGGAAAATCTTTAGTGGCTAAGGTTTGCACTGGCTTGGGAAGTTATGAACAAACAGTTAGAGAAAACAAGATAGTATGTAGTTTTGTACTCTTATTTTTGGATTTTCTTTTCTCTTGGTTGATTCTAACTGCATTATATATCATCCGACCTTTTCTTTTTCATCAAAAACTTGGTTATGGGGCATAATTGTTTTGTCTGTGCATTTATTTTTTACAACTTCATTCGCTTAATTTCGTTATAAACAAGAAGGATAACCATGTACGTGAGTGAAGGTTCGTATAAAAACAAAAAAAAATATCATTACAACACTTTCCTTAAAAAATCTTTCCTTTTGCTATAAGTTTTAATAATTGCATGGGTGTAAGAAGGTTTCTTTTGCTTTTATGGAGCATCGGGTTTTTCAGGTTAGTTTTCTCTCACTTTTATGGAGTATCTATTTTTTAATTTGTAAAATACTATGTTATTTCGGATTCAAGACGGAATATATAATTCCACGTAGACCAACAAAAGTAGAAATATTCATATGAAAATGGCTAAAGGAACACGCGTGGTACATTTTTGGTAATCAAGTTTCTCATGTATATTGTTCGTTGATAGATTTTTCTACTATGTTATGCAGTAATTTTTCACAATAAATGCAAAGTTTTATCTTAGGTTGGAACGTGGGTCTTTGAGATAATATCTTAGTCTTCATAGCTGTTAAGTCAATGTACCCTTTATTGCTCATTTCAGCATTGAGAATAATTGGCTTTTAAACTTTGAGAAATTAATGTTCATAATCGTATATTAGTTTTACTTAATTTTTTGATATTTTTTTTAAATAAATTAAATCTTCCGAATAGAATTGATTTTACAACATTGAGAAATGTATAGAATTTTATCTTGATAGCCTATATTTCAACAAGATATCCCTATTAGTGGTCTCCACCTTCACCAACATTTCCGGATTGTGATGTCAACAAATATCTATTTTTATATATTCTCCTAAAATTAAGATAATGATAAAAGATAATGATAACGTAGGCTTCTTTACTATGTAATTGATTAACATATGGTATCAATTTTCTCTAATTACTGAAACTTATCTTTTGTTTGAATTAGAATTGGAAAAAGTAATATTTGATGAATTTATCATTATCTGTAATTTGAACTTGAGTTTAAAAATTAATCCGTGCTTCAATTCTTAAGAAAGTAATAGACAGTTGACATACTAACTAGATAATTAAGACAGGATGCCACGAGATGCCAACAAGTAACTGGATAACTTAAACAGTGGTCACACATTCCTCATTGCTATAATCATTCATAAGAAATTAGAAATTATTATTAAGCAAAGAATCTATTAAGCTTATAATATCAAAATTATTTTCGATTAACAAAAATGGTCAAAAACTTCAAATGAATAAAAAAATAATTTATAGCATTACATCTCATTTCTCAAATATAAGTGAAAATATTTTTGCAATAACTTTGACAAAAAACAAAATCAATAGAAATATCGATTAAAGACCCATACAGGTGAATAGTTAAGTTTGAAGACTCAAGAATAATTTTACATATTTGATAGTTGATACTTTTTATATATAAGATTTGCTACGATCAATTCTTTTATTATTAACCGTGCATCGCATGGATACGAATACTAGTAGGGGGAGCTAATGACGGAGCATAAGAGGAAAACATTGCATTAATCAATTAATGCATTGATATATGGAAAGAAGATATACTTCCCAGTACCAACGACCAGTTCTATTTAAGAAGTCAAGTACCAAACACCCTCAAATCAAGGAAGATCAATCAAAGCAAATATTCAGTCAAGATCGTACAAGTACCAAGCAAGATCTCGATAAGGAAGTGAAGATTCCAAGCTATTCCAAGTCAAGATATTGATTGTTGTAACATAGTTCTACATGAGAAGTAATGTTATATTCCATATTTTTGCATATACGGAAAATTCGAAATAATTTTGACTTGTAAGAAATAAGGTCATAATTTAATTTTTTTTCAATATATGGGTGTTGTTCATGAAATGTGGATGTGGAAACATGGAGGAAGGTCAAGAGCAAAATGGGAAATTTTAGAAATTAGTTTCGGAAATTTCAAGATAAGACCCGCAACAAGTTGGGCTTATATGAAATAAAAAAAAAAACAAAGAGGCCCAAATAGAGGGTGGCCGGCCATAGTCAATTAAAAAGGGCCCAAGCCCATAAATTAATTAAACTCATGTATTAAAAAGGAAGAAGGGGTCACAACTAGTCATCTTATTTGGAAGATTCAAGAACAACAAATTTGAGAGGAGAAAAAGAAAGGCCTCACGGCCAAGGAGAAAAAACAAAAATTCTTGGAGTTCAAATCTTTGATTCAAAATTCATCTCTTTTGAATTCCTACTAAGTTGGAAACCCTCTTCAATGTGATACAAATTTGGAGGCAAGAGAGTACTTTTTTTATCAAGTGGAAATTCTTGAAAAAAGTAAAGATGTTACTCTTTTTATCTTGGAAGAATTTTATATATATGTTGTAGTATATAGAAGTGAATGTAAAGTATGAGAATTTTGTGTTATGGGTATGTGTGTGTGTGGCCGAAAATGGGTGTGATGGAGAGGAATGATCAAATTTTATTTATTATGTTAATTGTGTTGTAATGGCCTTTTAATGCAAATGGAAGAATTCTAGTTCAAGTTGGCATAAGAAATTGGTTGTTGAGTTGTTCTAGAAAATTTTGTGATTTTATGTTAGATTTATGGAAATAGAATTGTTAAAGTGCAAATTGTGGTTGTTGTTGATGAAATTGGAAGATGAAAGATGTGTTGTGAATGTTGTGTCGAAGGTTGGAGATTCCGGATGAATTCTAGTCTTGATGATTTATTTTTGTATATTTTATAGAATGGTATGAAATGCTTTTGAATGATCTTGAATTGGTAATGAATGTGTAAGTGTCGATATTGGCTTGAAAAAATCGTAGTTGAATTGAATGTCGATGAATTATGTTGAAAGGAAGGTTACTAGTGTTGGAATGCATTTTTGATTGGTTTTGATGTTATTGGTTTGGTTGTTGATAATGTTGGTATGGTTGTTGATGAATTTGGCCGAGTTTAATTCTCGGGGATGTTGAATTTACAGGGGAGGTGCTACCGAAATTTCGGTAGACAGATACTAATTAGAATTAAAATTATAAGTACTTGTAGCTAATATTTGGTAATCAATAATATTATTGTAGATATTGGAGAGCCCGAGACTTGAGTCGGGATTTATTAGCGAGCGATCGTAATTTGGTTAGCGAGCGTTCGAGGTATGTAAAGCCTAGCTTTCTTTCTTTTTGGCATGACTTTTATGAAATGAACAAATGACATATACGTATGCTTCTAAAGGAGAATTCTATTCTTAGAGCCATTAGTATGGCCGATGTCTTTGATCTCCCCAAATTATTTCATATGATTTGCTACGAAATTATGATGTCCAAAAGATTCTAGTTGGTATGTTCCGAATGATGTCCGAAAAATATTTGAAATGGCTAAAGTTTGGATACATGTATTTTGATATGATTCTTAGGCTCCGTTTGATTTGCTCCATAACGTTCCTTGGAAGCTCCTTATTATAAATGATACTTGAATTTATAAGAATGACTTATGAAATATTTTTAGAAGGTTCAGTACTTCGAAAATTTGTAATTCTCTCATACTAATCCCAATCGATCCGAATCTTATTTGAGCATTCAGATGTCTGTAAAAATATTTGGCTATCGAGTTTGAATATGTATATTCTGGATATGTGCATATGATTTTTAAGGCTCCGTTGGAAGTACTCTATAATGTTATTTGAAAGCTCCTTAAAAATAAATGATACTTAATTTTCAAGAAAATGACCTATGAAGTGTTTTTCGAAAGCTTTGTAATTTAAAGGCTCGCAATTTTTGTATAATAATTCCGATGGACTCTATACTTACTTTGAGCCTTCTACTATCGGTATATATATTCATTCGTCGAGTCTTGGAATTTATTTATTTGTGTGCATATGGTTTCCGCACTACTCCGCTCGTGCCTACTACTATGATGTCGTTCGCTAGATCCCGGGCCGGTTTTGTGATCGTGCGCACTATGTTATATTCGGCAGTATGATGTGTTACGGTTCCCGAGACCTCGCCATATGGCCGGGTACCGCTCATATACAGCGTTATGATGTGATATGGCATATGATATGTTCTGATGATGATGTGATATGTTATGATGATACGATATGTTCGGGGATTGTACGGGGATTTGAGACTTTCTGGAGTATGATGTGTTGTGGCGCCAGCGTCGGAGTGGCGACCACGTTCCTGAGCCTTATGCATGATTTTTATTTGCATTATTTATGTTTTTCAGAACAGGTTTGATATACTGATTTTGTAATCACTTTCCCCACTCCTTATCTCCCTTATGATTTGGATTTCTGGACTTTATGCTTTACATACTCAGTACATCTTTCGTATTGACCCCCTTTCTTCGGGGGCTGCGTTTCTTGCCCGCAGGTAGAGACGTTTGTTCTGGTGACCCGCCAGTGTAGGATATATTCTGCTACTTTGGAGTGCTCTTTTGACTCGGAGCCCATACTTCTGGTAAAGACCTTTCATTGTATATGTCTCTGTATATATGTATGACTATCTGGGGTACGGCGGGGCCCTGTCCCGTCATGTGATTCTGTTATGTTTTGTAGAGGCCTGTATTCATATATGTGGGTCATGGGTCGTGTTTGTTCGTTTCTGTTTATGATCTGTGCCTTAAGCGGTCCCGGTTGCTGTATGGCCAAAACGGCTCATATGTTTGTATATCTGGGCGATGTATATTCCGCCAGCCTACCGGATTTGATGTGATATTTCTGTACGGGCAACCGCTTAAGATGACATTTGTTCGTAGTATCTGTTTGAAATAACGTATGTTAAATCTGAATGAATCTTTGATATGTCGATCTGGTACGTAAGTCAGTTTGGGTGTCCAAATAGGGCACCAGTCGCGGCCCATAGAGCTGGGTCGTGACAGAAGTGGTATCAGAGCAGGTTGTCCTCGGAATGTCTACCGGCCGTGTCTAGTAGAGTCATGTTTATCGGTGTATTGTGCACCACATCTATAAACAGGAGGCTACAGGACATTTAGGGTGTTACCTTTCTTTGGATCTTAGATCGTGCGATAAAGCCCAACCATAGGAAATGAAATTCCTTTTACTAACTCTTAATTTCAGCTGAAGAACGGTATCGACAGAAGAAAGTGGTTGGTGATATTGGGAGCTGCACTGTACACAGGTAAGCAACGGTGCGAAAGGAGCATGTTGGATAAGGTAAGAATATTGTGATATGATTGAAAAATATGGTTGAAGAATGAAAAATAAGGTAGATAGGAAAGTAAACAGGAAAGTGTAATAGGTGCAGTTTGGGTTGGACATGTGAGGTAAGCCTCGACATCTTTATACTCTTACTTGAAATTGTTAGCCCTGTGTGGCTATGATACGATATGATATATATATACGTATATATGTTGGCCTTGTAAGGCATTGTTGGTATTTCCTGCGTGCAGGTTTGGGATAGTAAGAAGTACAGAGGAACCTCTGCCCAAATTTTCCCAGAAATATAAAAAGAAGAATGAGATATAAGTTCATAATATGTCTTAAAAGTCGATACCGATAGGGTAAATTTACTACGCTGGATTAAAGTTTAAGAGATATCCTCCATGTCATTCGTAAGCAGCATCATCCTTATTTGGGAAATTTTATTTCGAGAAAGCATATATGACCAGTGAATTCGCAATTCATTTAAACGAACCAGAATACGTTCCAACCACATTTTGCTTTAGAAAAAAAAAAGCCTATGTTGAAGGGAAAAAATGTCCGGCGATTCAGTTTCACCTTATTGGAAGAATACAAGCGTATGACAAGCAGTTGGGAATTGAATGATTCGCTCATGACTCAAAAATAAATAAATAATAAATATGGAGGTAAACTATGTGAATTAAGTACTAAGAAGTTCGGTGGTGCTTGTCGGACTCTAGTTTTCTTCTGGTGGTGGTTGGAGAATACCTTATAGTAACATTTTATCAGTTCTCACTGACTAATTGGAGATGGAATTTGTGGAATAAAAATTTAAACTTGTGGGCTGTCTAGGATCATATATTTCATGTGTTGTTGGCGAAGTACTAAAGACGATCTAGGAAAAGGTGAGCAACAAGACACAACAAATACCAGAAATGACTGGTGTGATAAGAATAAAAAGAGATAAACAGAATATGATTTGGAATTGAGAAAGGGCTTATGTAGAAGTTGTGTTTTCTGAAGGATACGGGAATAGCATGAGATTCCTCGTGCACGGAATAAAAGATGGACATAGACTGGAGAAATGAAAGAAATACTAAAGGAAGTACCCAAGACGGACGTAAATAAATTGAGTATGAGTATAGAATAAAAGGGGAAACATATCGTTATGGACTTAAGGATGTAGTGCGACGAAACGATAATAAGACAAGACCACTATTAAGACAAATTCGACATGATTTCAGGTAAGTTAGAAGTTAGCATTTGATATACAACAAGAGAGAAAGAGTATAAGGCATAAAAGGGTACTGCGTATATGCGACTTCACCTCGGGAATAGTGAAATTTTTACAGGACAGGGATTGTGGATTTGCGAGACAACTGATGTATTGTGAATTTATCAGAAGAAACAGCCGATATTCGTTGGGATAAAAATGGTGTTGTAAGAAAGTTTGGGACATTTATCATTAGAATATAAGTGCTACCTAATGGAGACTTTGAAATGACTATAAGCACTAGCAAATTATTGATCGGAATAAATGGAACGTGGCTTCAAATAAATTGCTACGTTAATTACATTACTTGAGTACCAGCCATCAGATAAGATTTTGTACTATATAATCGAGAGTTCTCATCGCCTCGTGATTTTGTTAAGGTCTCGTACGAAGATAATCAAGTTATTGACTATAAACAAAAGACATGGATATGGTATAAGTACATCCCCAAAGGGGGGAGCGGGTGAAAGTAAAGTAAGTATAAATGGAAACAATTGACACACAGAAGATCGAAACTGTAAAGAATTGGCCTAGGCCCACGACACCGACTGAGATACGCAGTTTTCTAGGATTGGCCGGATATTACAGGAGGTTTGTGGAGAACTTTGCTTCTATTGCGGCACCATTAACAAAGTTAACTCAGAAGGCAACAAAATTTCAGTGGACCGATGCTTGTGAACGCAGCTTCCAGTTGTAGAAGGAAAAATTAATTACAGCTCCAATTCTAGTTCTCGCAGAGGGGCCAGACGGGTAGGTCATTTATTGTGATGCTTCTGGTATTGGGATAGGTTGTGTATTAATGCAGCACGGTCGAGTTATAGCCTATGCTTCCCGGCAGCTCAGACCGCACAAGAGGAATTATCCCACCCATGATCTGGAATTAGCCGCGGTGATTCATGCTTTGAAAATATGGCAGCATTACTTATATGGGGTCCATGTTGATATCTATATGGACCACAAAATCCTTCAGTATATTTTTAAGCAAAAGGAGTTGAACTTGCGACAAAGAAGATGGCTCGAATTATTGAAAGATTATGATGTTGATATTTTGTATCATCCTGGAAAAGCTAATGTTGTGGCAGATGCACTTAGCCGCAAATCTATGGGCAGTTTGACCGATGTGCAGCCAGAGAAGAAGGAGTTAGTTCGTGAGATTCATCAGTTAGTCAGCCTTGGAGTCCGTTTGGCCGATTCTGGAAATATTGGGGTTTCTGTCCGAGAGGTTGCTGAATCATCGATAACGGGAGAGGTAAACCGACGTAAGTTCGAGGATCCTATTTTGGTGCGGTACAGAGATGTGGCCCTTAATAAGGAAAAGACTCAGCTTGAAATTTCACCTGACGGGGTATTACTATATGGAGGCAGGTTATGTGTGCCTGACGTTGCAGGGCTGCGGCGACATATTATGGGAGAGGCACATTATGCTCGGTATTCTGTTCATCCTGGATCCACTAAAATGTGCCATGATCTCAGATGTTTATATTGGTGGGGCGGTATGAAAAGAAATATTGCAGAGTTCGTTGCTCAGTGCCCAAATTTCCAGCAAGTTAAGATCGAGCATCAAAAGCCCGGCGGATTGTTGTAGGAAATGGAAATCCCAGCTTGGAAATGGGAAATAATTAATATGGATTTCATTACAGGGTTGCCGCGCACTCCACGCAGGTGTAATTCTATATGGGTTATTGTTGATAGGCCGACAAAATCAGCCCATTTTCTTCCGGTCAAGACTATTATTCGGCTGAGGATTATGCCAGATTGTATATCAAAGAGATAGTAAGGCTTCACGGAGTTCCTATATCTATTATAACCGACAGGGGTGCTCAGTTTACAGCAAATTTCTGGAGGTCATTTCAGGAAGGATTGGGGACTCAGGTGAGTCTTAGCACAACATTCCATCCTCAGTCTGACGGACAGGCCGAGCGTACTATTCAGACGCTGGAAGATATGCTAAGGGCCTGTGTTATTGATTTTAGAGGTAGTTGGGATGATCATTTTCCGCTTATTGAATTTGCTTATAATAATAGTTATCATTCCAGTATCCAGATGGCACCGTATGAAGCCTTATATGGTAGAAAGTGCAGATCTCCGATTGGTTGGTTCGATGTGGGTGAAACAAAGTTGATCGGGTCTGATATGATCTAACAAGCAGTCGATAAGGTAAAACTCATTCGGGAACGGTTATTAGCAGCTAAGAGTCGACAGAAATCATATGCAGATAAACGACGTCGACCGTTAGAGTTCCAGGTTGGTGACTGGGTATTTCTGAAAGTGTCGCCTATGAAGGGTGTAATGAGATTCAACAGAAAAGGAAAGCTCAGTCCGCAATATATTGGGCCTTATCAGATTATTCGAAAGATAGGCGAGGTTGCCTACGAGCTAGACTTACCATCCGATCTGAAGGCAGTACATCCAGTATTTCATGTGTCAATGCTTCGTAAATGTATTGGTGATCCTTCCAGAGTATCCCCATAGAGGATATTCAGGTAACGGAGGAATTGTCTTATGAAGAACAACCTATAGCTATTCTGGATCGTCAGGTGAGGAGACTACGCACCAAAGATGTACCCTCTGTTAAGGTCTTGTGGCGAAATAATAATAAAGAAGAAATGACCTGGGAAGCGGAGGACGAGATGAAGAAGAAGTACCCTCACCTGTTTCTTATGCCTCCAGGTAATCTAAATTCCGTAATTGGTTATGTTGATTAATGAATGATTTATTTGTGTTGTCCATATAAAAATAAACTCCCCCGAAATGCTTGTAAGACTTTATGAGGCTAATTTAACATTCGAGGACGAATGTTCTAAAGGGGGGGAGGATGTTATATCCCATATTTTTGCATATATGAAAAATTCGAAACAATTTTGACTTGTAAGAAATAAGGCCATAATTTGATTTTTTTTCAATATATGGGTGTTGTTCATGAAATGTGGATGTGGAAACATGGAGGAAGGTCAAGGGAAAAATGGGAAATTTTAGAAATTAGTTTCGGGAATTTCAAGATAAGACCCGCAACAAGTTGGGCTTAAATGAAATCAAAAAAAAAAAAAAAGAACAAAGAGGCCCAAATAGAGGGTGGCCGTCCATAGTCAATTAAAAAGGGCCCAAGCCCATAAATTAATTAAACTCATGTATTAAAAAGGAAGAAGGGGTCACAACTAGTCATCTTATTTGGAAGATTCAAGAACAACAAATTTGAGAGGAGAAAAGAAAGGCCTCACGGCCAAGGAGAAAAAAAATTCTTGGAGCTCAAATCTTTGGTTCAAAATTCATCTCTTTTGAATTCCTACTAAGTTGGAAACCCTCTTCAATGTGATACAAATTTGGAGGCAAGAGAGTACTTTTTTTATCAAGTGGAAATTCTTGAAAAAGGTAAAGATGTTACTCTTTTTATCTTGGAAGAATTTTATATATATGTTGTAGTATATAGAAGTGAATGTAAAGTATGAGAATTTTGTGTTATGGGTATGTGTGTGTGTGGCCGAAAATGGGTGTGATGGAGAGGAATGAACAAATTTTATTTATTATGTTAATTGTGTTGTAATGGCCTTTTAATGCAAATGGAAGAATTCTAGTTCAAGTTGGCATGAGAAATTGGTTGTTGAGTTGTTCTAGGAAATTTTGTGATTTTATGTTAGATTTATGGAAATAGAATTGTTAAAGTGCAAATTGTGGTTGTTGTTGATGAAATTGGAAGATGAAAGATGTGTTGTGAATGTTGTGTCGAAGGTTGGAGATTCCGGATGAATTCTAGTCTTGATGATTTATTTTTGTATATTTTATAGATTGGTATGAAATGCTTTTGAATGATCTTGAATTGGTAATGAATGTGTAAGTGTCGATATTGGCTTGAAAAAATCGTAGTTGAATTGAATGTCGATGAATTATGTTGAAAGGAAGGTTACTAGTGTTGGAATGCATTTTTGATTGGTTTTGATGTTATTGGTTTGGTTGTTGATAATGTTGGTATGGTTGTTGATGAATTTGGCCGAGTTTAATTCTCGGGGATGTTGAATTTACAGGGGAGGTGCTGCCGAAATTTCGGTAGACAGATACTAATTAGAATTAAAATTATAAGTACTTGTAGCTAATATTTGGTAATCAATAATATTATTGTAGATATTGGAGAGCCCGAGACTTGAGTCGGGATTTATTAGCGAGCGATCGGAATTTGGTTAGCGAGCGTTCGAGGTATGTAAAGCCTAGATTTCTTTCTTTTTGGCATGACCTTTATGAAATGAACAAATGACATATACGTATGCTTCTAAAGGAGAATTCTATTCTTAGAGCCATTAGGATGGCCGATGTCTTTGATCTCCCCAAATTATTTCATATGATTTGCTACGAAATTATGATGTCCAAAAGATTCTAGTTGGTATGTTCCGAATGATGTCCGAAAAATATTTGAAATGGCTAAAGTTTGGATACATGTATTTTGATATGATTCTTAGGCTCCGTTTGATTTGCTCCATAACGTTCCTTGGAAGCTCCTTATTATAAATGATACTTGAATTTATAAGAATGACTTATGAAATAGTTTTAGAAGGTTCAGTACTTCAAAATTTTGTAATTCTCTCATACTAATCCCAATCGATCCGAATCTTATTTGAGCATTCAGATGTCTGTAAAAATATTTTGCTATCGAGTCTGAATATGTATATTCTGGATATGTGCATATGATTTTTAAGGCTCCGTTGGAAGTACTCTATAATGTTATTTGAAAGCTCCTTAAAAATAAATGATACTTAATTTTAAAGAAAATGACCTATGAAGTGTTTTTCGAAAGCTTTGTAATTTAAAGGCTCGCAATTTTTGTATAATAATTCCGATGGACTCTATACTTACTTTGAGCCTTCTACTATCGTTATATATATTCATTCGTCGAGTCTTGGAATTTATTTATTTGTGTGCATATGGTTTCCGCACTACTCCGCTCGTGCCTACTACTATGATGTCGTTCGCCGGATCCCGGGCCGGTTTTGTGATCGTGCGCACTATGTTATATTCGGCAGTATGATGTGTTACGGTTCCCGAGACCTTGCCATAGGGTCGGGTACCGCTCATATACGGCGTTATGATGTGATATGGCATATATGATATGTTCTGATGATGATGTGATATGTTATGATGATACGATATGTTCGGGGATTGTATGGGGATTTGAGACTTTCTGGAGTATGATGTGTTGTGGCACCAGCGTCGGAGTGGCGACCACGTTCCTGAGCCTTATGCATGATTTTTATTTGCATTATTTATGTTTTTCAGAACAGGTTTGATATACTGATTTTGTAATCACTTTCCGTACTCCTTATCTCCCTTATGATTTGGATTTCTGGACTCTATGCTTTATATACTCAGTACATCTTTCGTACTGACCCCCTTTCTTTGGGGGCTGCGTTTCATGCCCGCAGGTACAGACGTTTGTTTTGGTGACCCGCTAGTGTAGGATATATTCTGCTACTTTGGAGTGCTCTTTTGACTCCGAGCCCATACTTTTGGTAAAGACCTTTCATTGTATATGTCTCTGTATATATGTATGACTATCTGGGGTACGGCGGGGCCCTGTCCCGTCATGTGATTCTGTTATGTTTTGTAGAGGCCTGTAGTCATATATGTGGGTCATGGGTCGTGTTTGTTCGTTTCTGTTTTTGATCTGTGCCTTAAGCGGTCCCGGTTGCTGTATGGCCAAAACGGCTCATATGTTTGTATATCTGGGCGATGTGTATTCCGCCAGCCTACTGGATTTGATGTGATATTTCTGTACGGGCAACCGCTTAAGATGACATTTGGTCTTAGTATCTGTTTGAAATAACGCATGTTAAATCTGAATGAATCTTTAATATGTCGATCTGGTACGTAAGTCAGTTTGGGTGTCCAAATAGGGCACCAGTCGCAGCCCATAGAGCTGGGTCGTGACAAGCAATCTATCACGAAAAGCTCTAACCTTATTTTTGGAAATAGGATCAATCAATTCCTCTTTCCAAGGATCAATTCTCTTGGGTTGCCATCTTTGTGAAAGAGCCTAAACGTCCACTTTTCAAGACCATATAAGGAGGTTCAATCGACGAAAACAAATATACTTTCGTCTCAACTTTCTCAAGATCTTTGCTCTACTTTTCATAAGCATTGTAATTCTGTGAGATTTACTGTGTAAACAAAAACGAGAGGAGAGATTAAATATAGTTGGAGAGGCATTATATCAAAAGATTATGTGATCTTAAGTGTTGACGTATGAGCTTTATTCAAACAACCATTGTACCAAACTAATTACAAAAAGAGCTACAGAGAACACCCTTGCAACTCAAGGCGACTGAAGTAGGATCTACATTGGATCTGAACTAGTATAAAAATATCGCGTGTCATTTACTTTCTGCATTACTTAAGTAGTAGTCGACTACTAGACCTAGATAGTGGACTAACAAAAGAAAAAACTATAATTCAACCCCCTTGATAAGATCCTAATTGGAAACTCTAGAAATCAAAATAAACAAAATTCGGAAATTGAAATTAAGATGAGAATTGGGGATGAGAATAAAGCCCAATATTAATTAAGGCCAATTAAACCCTCAATCAACAAACCCACTTTGAGTTTTCAAGCTTTTGAAGGTCCTTCAATGGTGAAAACTTCAAAACTCTTCCAAACAACTTCAAATTTCGTATTTAAGGGTTTTCCACATCAACAAACTCATATCTAACATCAAAATCAACAAACAACAACTAATTTTTGGATTTTTCAATTAATTTTTTTGGAATTTTTGACTTTTGTAGATCAAGGATGAAGAATTGATGGAACAATCCCTCTACTTTCCTCTAATACCAAAATGATAAGATCCTAATTGGAAACTCTAGAAATCAAAATAAACAAAATGCGGAAACTGAAATTAACATGAGAATTGGAGATGAGAAGATAAGAGGATAGAAGCAAGACCCTTAGAGTAACGACTCTATAGACAAACTTGGGTATATTAAACCCAAATACTTCCAATTGGAATCAACCCTAGAACCTATATTATTTGAATTCAAAGAATTTCCCAATTTGAAGATCCACAAATGAGCTATCCAATATGAACTCAATGGAAAAGGATTCAATTAGCAACTAAGAAATCACACTTAGTCAACCAAACAAACTATATTAAGCTATCACTAAACAAACTCTCAACTCACAGGTTTTTTATCAATATTCAAGGTTGGTTGAAATGAAAGACTAAGTAGTATACTTATACTAATGTCTATTACAACAAAGGCCCTAAAGTCGCTTTTTGCAGAAATAACCCACGTGGGTCCTTCAATGCTTCACACGCCCATGCCTTGCAATTATAGCCTCGAATTACATCCTTAGCTTTGAATTGTATTCTTAGCCATGCGTTTCAACCTTTAGCCATGAATTGCACATCTAGCCCTCTTGCGCTTCTAGCCAGTTTGTGTAGTAGCCACCATTCTTGTGGCTTCTTCTGCAATCCTTTCCCAAGATATCTTCCACGCATCATAGGCTTCCCTATGTGGCTCGTGTGGGTCTCTAAAGGGTTCCAAAGCTTCTTGCCATATCCACATTACTTGTAAGGCTTAGGATTCCTTGACTTGTCCTTGGATGGAGTGCCTTGAATGAATTATTCCCATCGATATCGTATCAGCCTCCTATTTTTGAAAAGGATCCGTCCTCGAATTTGAACCTTTCCAAAACCAAGGAAAGATATACGAAAACATGGTCCTCAACGCGTGAGGGTTAGCATAAAAGGCAGTAATCTTATTTCCACTCCAAGGATGAATACTATTGTGGTACTGTCACGACCCAGCTAGGGGCCGCGACGGGTACCCGAGGCTGACCACCGAGCACCCCTTATTTCCTCACTTGTCGTAGTCGTTTACGCTTCTTTATCCTTCATGATTGTACGAAAATCATTTTTGGGTGGAAAACACAATTAGTCTATATATATATATATATACAAATGCCTCATTAGGCCATCAAAATAATATATATAATATATACATGCATGTTGTAATAAACTTGTGAGACCATCTAACCCACACTACGCATCTACAAGCCTCTACCGACATACTATACATGTAGACGGAACAAGACTCCGTCATGTCCAAAATATACATATGTACCAAAAGGATAATCATAAGCACCTCCGGACAATGGAGTGCTTTCAATCAGCTAACAGCTCCTAAGAATCCGGATCAAGCTCGCCTACCTGTCTACCTGTGGGCATGAACACAGCGTCCAAAGAAAACGGACGTCAGTACGAATGTTGTACTGAGTATGATAGGAATGAACAAAAACAACACATCAATAAAGTAAATGAGGCATCAAGTATGGAGCAACTGTACCTGACTGGGAATCATATGAAAATTAATGCATGCTGACTTACTTTTATGCTTATCATCATCTCGTGTATGCATATCATATGTGTATATATATATATATATATCTAAAATGCCCGACCATATAGGTGCGGTGTGATAATCAGTAACATTAGCCCGCGTCCAGGCCTCCCGCGTCCGGGGTACCATCTCATGCCGCCCACTAGTGGTGTCTGCCCATGCCAACTGGCCATGGTATATCGTATAGCTGCCCACTTTCGCGGTGACTGCCCGGCCAACTAGGCTCGGTGTGATGCAATCATGACATGCTCATCATAAAATATTTATAATGGTATGCTTATCAAAATATACTTATCATCATACATGCACAAGGACTCTAGAACAACTGCATTCTATCGAGGTGACGTAAGGTCGTGAACCCTCGATTCCATTATGAGCATTTATGAACATCCTGCCTCACCTTGAAGGGATTAGAATATAAGGTGAGGGTATACAAGGAACAACATCATTTACTTTATAAGAACGTCACATCATATATCTTGACTCATGTAGCTATGCATGATCTTAGGCTCTTAGCTTTCCGGGATATAGGAGAATCATGAAAAGGGAGAAGAATCATGTCATGGGATTCATGCCATAGAAAGGAAAGGACTAGCCTCACATACCTTTGTCATTTAGATAAGCTATCGCTCAC
The DNA here is from genome assembly GCF_019175385.1 of Lycium barbarum. Classification (NCBI taxonomy): domain Eukaryota; kingdom Viridiplantae; phylum Streptophyta; class Magnoliopsida; order Solanales; family Solanaceae; genus Lycium; species Lycium barbarum. Next base: position 86,782,734 of record NC_083341.1, read on the forward strand.
TTGTTCCCCTTCAACAACACGTTGTTACCTTCACGAGAGAATACACATTACAGTTAGTCAATCGACCATAAGAACGCATCGTTATTTCTAGAGAAAATTGGGCAGCGTTTCCTTTGTTTCTACTACTTTTCTCATGTTCTATTTCAACTCCCAACATTTACAACAACACTCACAATATCGTATCAATATTCATCACTTATCTATATTAAGCAAAATCCACAATTTTTCTCCAATTTCTCCACATTTAATGGTTTTAGCTCATCATCATAATTTTGCTTACTTCACACATATTCCATGGTCTATATGCCATTTATAACGTATTCATCATCACAACATATCAACGTTCATGGTTCCATTCAACTATCATTCAATCGTGACACTATTCACTCAGTAATGGCCCATTTTCTATGCTCTTCTACATTTCAAGCATCTTAACTTTCCAATACCTTAAATAACATGATAAAGTCATGAAACATACCTTAGATGATGGTGGAACAAGCCTATAGTGGAATCACTTCTTTAGCACCAAAACCCTTCTTCACCTCTTTTGGAATTTCTTGAAGGAGATGACTTTCAATTAGGTTTCATACACTTTGTTTCATAGATTTGGTGTTGATGATCATTGATTTCCTTGATATTCTTGTGGTTGAAGTGTTTGGAGTGTTCTAGAGATTTCTTGAAGGTTATAGATGATGTATGAATGAAAATGAATGAGAAAGTCACTTATAATAATCATAAAATCTAATTTTTAATGAACAGTCGTCGGGGTGTACAGTGGTCGTAAACCACAGTTTACGGACCGTATACTAGTTTACGGGCCGTATAACGTGGTCGTATTTAAGCATATCAAACAGAAAGGTGTCACACCCTAATTTCGCTAGGGTGTGATGGGCACCCGACCCCATACTCGGAGCCGAGCGAAGCCGCTGACTCTTATTACACATATAGTCTCTTTGAACTCTTAAATCAAATAAAATGAAATACATAGTAAAGCTTTCAGAAATACTCTTTTTCGTTGTTCTCAAATCAAACAAAATCTGTAATTATATGGAATTTATAGCATAACACAGAATGACACATCGGCTGATGGAGCCGCTTACAAGACTAACATCCCATACCCACGACTCTGTCTGCAAAGTCTCTAACATCAATCAGAAATCATAACGTATAAACTCTGACTCGGCAACACTCCAGGAGCAAATGGAGCTTGCCAATTCCGCTGGAACATCTTCCATAATGGTTCCTACTCATCTGGGTGTACCTGCGCGGCATGAAACGCAGCCCCCGAAGAAAAGGGGTCAGTACGGAAAATGTACTGAGCATGTAAGGCATGGAATACGGAGAACAGAATCATAATCGAACCAAACAGTACAAAAGGTAAGTACCTTACTTAGTGAGGTAACACAGACCATACGTGCCGACGTCATATGTCATCATATACATATACATATAACAGATCCCAGCCCTTTAGTGAGGGACGCGGTGGAGGGAGTCATCATGTATGCCGACATCATATATCACATACACATATAACAGATCCCGACCCTCTAGTGAGGGACGCGGTGAATGGTGTCATCATATATGCCGACATCATATATCATATATGCATATAACAGATCCCGACCCTCTAGGGAGAGACACGGTGAATAAGATCATCATATGCCATCCTGGCCGCCATCCCCATATCATCATATCATCATATACATACATACATATAACAGAGCCCGACTCTCCAATGAGGGACACGGTGAACAATGCAGAGAAGACGCACGATAACAGAACCTGGCCCGGGGCGCAGTGAAGGACATACTGAGGCTTGCACGAACAGAATAGTGCGAAACCATATGCATATAAATCAAGACTCGATAAACAAGTATACTTACCGACACCTGAAGGCTCAGAAACAAGTTTCGGGTCAATCCGATTTAGTATAAGAAAGTTATGAGTGTTTTAAGTACAGAACCTTCTACGAACGTTTCAGAAGCCATTTTTGGAAAATCAAAGCAACAATCATATCAAGTACCTTTCGGATATCGTTACGGATCAAATCAAATAGAGCTTTTGGAACCATATGTACGTATCAAAATATATCAAAGACTCAATGGAATAATCGAACGTGCTAGCATTTGCAAATCAAAACTTTAGTCATATCAATTATCTTTCGAATGCCATTCGGAAACATATCAAATAGATCTTCGGACATCATAAATACGCATCAAAATCGTATAAAATAGCTTATGGAAATCAATACCGTTAGCCATCCTAGTGGCTCTAAGAATAGGAGTTTCTTTGAAATCATACGTATACGTCATATGCTCGTTTCATAAGGATCATGCCAAAAGAAAGAAAGGGTAAGCCTTACATACCTGTTCCACGCCCTATTAGCTAGGCTTAATTGTCCAAGCTTGCTAGTCTACATTCAAGAGAATCGACAAAATCATTAGACTCATCGTCATATCCTTGTCTTAGTCTTTCAAATGAGTTCATTTATATTCTACCGAAATTTCGGCAGCATTTCCCCTGTAAATACACCATCCCCGAGAATCTAACTCGGCCAATCTATCAACAACAATCCGAGAATTCAACTCGGCCAAATTATCAACAACAATACCAACAATCATACTAACAACTTCAACAATCAATCCAAAATATATTCTAACATGGTTCAAGAACTTTCAAACAATTCACATAATGTTCAAACAACCCAACCAACATACCACTTCACCCGAAACCTTCCAAATTCAACAAGAACAATAACAACATATTTCCTTCTTTCAAATTCATAAATTATACCTACCACCTGAACCCTTCTCAACTCAGCATAACCAACAATAACACATTCTTTCCTTCCAAATTCATGAACTATAACAATAGTCTATGCATTAACAACTTCATTCTCATAATTACAAGAAACTATATTAAAATCACATTAGCTTCTTGTTACACCTTGGAAATTTCTCCGTACTTGTATGATGAGTGGAATGATGAAGAGTTTGAGTGAATGATGTTTTATTAAGTCGGGAATGGCTAATTAAGAATTTTTGAAAATAAGAAAGTCGCGGAAAATTTTTCAGCCCAGTGGTCGTATATGGCACTATACGGCCCGTAAAGTGATTTACGGACCGTATAGTGCAATCGTCCTCCAGCTTGTCAAAAATCCCAACTTTTTGTAAATTGTGAAAATGGTTAAAAACGACTTGGAGGACGGCCCGTAAACCTCAGTCGTAAATTGCCATAATCCCTAGCCAAACTTTCTGTTTCTGGGATGATTAAAAACGACCATGGAGGACGAACCGTAAATCAAAATACGGTCCGTATATAGTGGTTTACGACCACTGTTCATCCCGACGAGAATTCATTAAAGATCAGATTTGTGATTTTTAAAGGGGGCTTAAGCCTCATTTTAACTCATTATTCATTCAACCAACTCAAGAAACTTCTAGACCTCTCTACATACTTCATCTATAGAAATCCCAAAGAATCAAAAGAACATCAAGACCAACAACACCAAATTCATGAAATCAAGTGTAAGAACACAACAAAGGATCATCTAAGTGAAGAAATTCCCAAGAAGGTGGAACTAGGGTTTTGGCTAATTGAAGTATTTCAACTTAAGGATTGTTCAACCATGATCCAAGGTAAGTTTCATGATTTTTCCATGTTGTTTGAAGTATTGGAAAGCTTAGACACTTGAAATGTAGAAGAACATAAAAATGGGTCATTATTGAATGAATAGTGACATAAATGAATGATAGTGGAATGGAACTATGAATATTGAAGTGTTGTGAGTACAAATACGTTATAAATGATGTTTATATCATGAAACAAGCATTAAATGCATGAAAACGCAAGGATGAGCTAGAAGTAGAAATAAGGGAAATTGGAGGAAAATGGTGGATTTTGCCAAATGTACGTAAGTGACGATTGTCGATTATGATATTGCGAGTAATATTATGAATGTTGGGAGTTAATATAAAACGTGAGAAAAGTATTATGAGGGAAGGAAGCGTTGTCTGACTTTTCCTAGAATTAGCGATGCATTCTTGTAGTTAGTTTACTAATGTCGATACGGATTCTCTTATGAAGGTAACGACGTGATATCGACGGAGAACAACTGAGCGATATCTTAGATAAACGACCAAGGTATGTGAGGCTAGTCCTTCTTTCTAATGGCATGAATCTTTTAGCTTGAATCCCTATTCCTTTCATGAGTTCTTGCATTCCAAGGAGTTAAAAGCTTATACCTATGAGTGTCTATATGAGATAAGTTATACAATATGATGACACTAGAATGATGATGATGTTATTCCTTGCCTACACTCACCTTATGTACTAGTCCTTTCAAGGTGAGGCAGAATGTCCATAATGGTCCCATAATGTAATCGGGGGATCACGACCTTACGTCACCCCGATAGAGTAAAGTTGATCACGAGTCTTATATACGCATTATGATAAGATAAGTATTTTATGATAAACATATTACTATGAGTATTTACATTAAGCATGTAATGATTGCATTCACACCGGGCCTAGTTGGCCGGGCAGACACCGCTTCGGCGGGCGGCGATACGGATACACCACGACCTACGGGCATGGGCAGACACCACTAGTGGGCGGCATGAGATGGTACCCCGGACGCGGGAGGCCTGGGCGCGGGCTAATATTATTGATTATCACACCGTTCCGACATGGACGGGCAGCTTGCATATGATGCATACATGTCATGATGATGAGTATGAGTAAGATAGCATGCATTACTTCATTTATGATTATCAGTCAGATCCAGATGTCTCATGTTGATGTTATCCCCATATTATTGATGTTTCCTTTCATTATGTATGCCTCTCATCCTCGGTACAATATTCGTACTGACGTCCTTTCTTCAGACGCTGTGTTCATGCCCACAGGTAGACAGGGAGGAGAGCTTGGCCCAGGTCCTCAGTAGCTGTCAGCTGATAGATAGCACTCCATTGTTCGGAGGTGCTTATGGCTATTCTTTTGATGTACATTCATATATGCATATTTTGGGCATGACGGAGTCTTGTTCCGTCTATGTATTCATTAGGTTAGTAGAGGCCCGTAGATACGCAGTGTGGGTTAGATGGTCTCACAAGATGTTTTCATATGTATGTATATTATTTTGATGGCCAAGAGGCAAATGTATATAAAGTATTTATGTTTTGATTAAATATGATTTTCCTACAATTGGTATGTAAAATTTATAAAAGAGTATCAAATGAACAAGACAAGCAGTAGAGTGAGCGGTGCTCGGTAATTGCTCCGGGTACCCGTCGCGGCCCCTAGCTGGGTCGTGATAGAAGTGGTATCAGAGCAGTTCGTCCTAGGAAGTGTCTACGAGCCGTGTCTAGTAGAGTCTTGTTTATGGTGTGTTGCGCGCCACGCTAATAAACAAGAGGCTACAGGGCATTTAGGAAAATGACCATTCTTCTTCTCATGAAATCGTGCGATAGAGCCATGCCTAGGATTATGTCATTCCTAAAAGTGCGTTATGGTTTCAGAAAAATGCCGCCGAAAGGAAAAGCTATAGCTGCCCAGAAAGGCAAAGCTACGACGAAGAAGCGAGCAGAAAGGAAGCCTCCGGCGGAGGTAGAGGAAAGTGAATCGCAAAGTGAGGCTGCACCCAATGTAGAAGAGCAGGGAGGAGCCTCAGCTCCGATTCCTCTAGCGGGTGCTTCGGGTCAACAAGTGTCCGAGGCCATACATTTACTGACACAGTTGGTTGCCGCTCAGTCACAACGACAGAATGCGGGCCCAAGTGATCGTTCGGCTAGTACAAGAGCCCGTGATTTCCTTACTCTTAATCCTCCATAATTTTTCGGGTCGAAACCGGATGAGGACCCATAAGGTTTTATCGATGAGATGTTGCGGACGCTGAAACTTATGCATGCTTCTGAGACCGAATCCGTGGAGTTGGCCTCATATAGACTTCGCGACGTGGCGGTACTATGGTATAAGAATTGGGTTATAACAAGAGGAGAGAACGCACCACCTCCCGTATGGCAAGAGTTTGCAGAAGCCTTTATTCGTCATTACTTGCCACCTGAAGTCCGCCGAGCTAGAGCGGACAGGTTCTTGAATTCGAAGCAGGGAAGCATGAGTGCCCGAGAGTATAGTATGCAATTCAACTCATTGGCCCGGTATGCTCCGACTATGGTGGCTGACATGGGAGACCGAGTCTATAGATTTGTGAGTGGTTTAGGACCACAATTGTTCAGATATTGGCTGACAGCCTCTTTGCAAGACGGGATGGATATTTCCCGGACACAGGCCCATGCTCAGAACCTCGAGGAATGACAACGACAGCAGAGAAGTGATCTTGAGGGTGACAGAAGACAAGGTAAGAGGGCTAGATCTATGGGGGAGAGCAGTGAGTACCGAGGGGGACCGAGACAGACACATTCCAGGCACTCAGTTCAGTCAGCGACCAGTGCACCTCCCAGATTCTCGGATAGGAGATTTGACTGTTCTTTTCAGTCAGGACAGGGGCAGAGTTCGAGGGCCTCAGATTCGCAGTCTAGGGGAGACTTTAACCAGAGGAGACCTTCAGTACCGCGGTGTAGCTAGTGTGGAAAATTACATTCCGTACAGTGTCGTCAGGGTTCGGATGCTTGTTATGCTTGCGGGCAGGCTGGTCATATGATGAGAGATTGCCCTTCAGCGAGAGATATAGCGGGGACTCAGCCCACAGGTTCAGCAGCGGGGTCTTCTTCAGTGCGCCCGACAGCACAAACTCCTCAGACTACAGTAGACAGAGGCAGAGGTAGAGGGGGAGCATCCACTTCAGGTGCCGTTCAGCCCCGTGTATATGCCTTAGATGGGCGACAGGATCTTGAGTCTTCCCCAGACGTCGTCACAGGTACCCTGACTATATTTTCCCGTGATGTATATGCTCTGATTGATCCTAGGAAGTGTCTACGAGCCGTGTCTAGTAGAGTCTTGTTTATGGTGTGTTGCGCGCCACGCTAATAAACAAGAGGCTACAGGGCATTTAGGAAAATGACCATTCTTCTTCTCATGAAATCGTGCGATAGAGCCATGCCTAGGATTATGTCATTCCTAAAAGTGCGTTATGGTTTCAGAAAAATGCCGCCGAAAGGAAAAGCTATAGCTGCCCAGAAAGGCAAAGCTACGACGAAGAAGCGAGCAGAAAGGAAGCCTCCGGCGGAGGTAGAGGAAAGTGAATCGCAAAGTGAGGCTGCACCCAATGTAGAAGAGCAGGGAGGAGCCTCAGCTCCGATTCCTCTAGCGGGTGCTTCGGGTCAACAAGTGTCCGAGGCCATACATTTACTGACACAGTTGGTTGCCGCTCAGTCACAACGACAGAATGCGGGCCCAAGTGATCGTTCGGCTAGTACAAGAGCCCGTGATTTCCTTACTCTTAATCCTCCATAATTTTTCGGGTCGAAACCGGATGAGGACCCATAAGGTTTTATCGATGAGATGTTGCGGACGCTGAAACTTATGCATGCTTCTGAGACCGAATCCGTGGAGTTGGCCTCATATAGACTTCGCGACGTGGCGGTACTATGGTATAAGAATTGGGTTATAACAAGAGGAGAGAACGCACCACCTCCCGTATGGCAAGAGTTTGCAGAAGCCTTTATTCGTCATTACTTGCCACCTGAAGTCCGCCGAGCTAGAGCGGACAGGTTCTTGAATTCGAAGCAGGGAAGCATGAGTGCCCGAGAGTATAGTATGCAATTCAACTCATTGGCCCGGTATGCTCCGACTATGGTGGCTGACATGGGAGACCGAGTCTATAGATTTGTGAGTGGTTTAGGACCACAATTGTTCAGATATTGGCTGACAGCCTCTTTGCAAGACGGGATGGATATTTCCCGGACACAGGCCCATGCTCAGAACCTCGAGGAATGACAACGACAGCAGAGAAGTGATCTTGAGGGTGACAGAAGACAAGGTAAGAGGGCTAGATCTATGGGGGAGAGCAGTGAGTACCGAGGGGGACCGAGACAGACACATTCCAGGCACTCAGTTCAGTCAGCGACCAGTGCACCTCCCAGATTCTCGGATAGGAGATTTGACTGTTCTTTTCAGTCAGGACAGGGGCAGAGTTCGAGGGCCTCAGATTCGCAGTCTAGGGGAGACTTTAACCAGAGGAGACCTTCAGTACCGCGGTGTAGCTAGTGTGGAAAATTACATTCCGTACAGTGTCGTCAGGGTTCGGATGCTTGTTATGCTTGCGGGCAGGCTGGTCATATGATGAGAGATTGCCCTTCAGCGAGAGATATAGCGGGGACTCAGCCCACAGGTTCAGCAGCGGGGTCTTCTTCAGTGCGCCCGACAGCACAAACTCCTCAGACTACAGCAGACAGAGGCAGAGGTAGAGGGGGAGCATCCACTTCAGGTGCCGTTCAGCCCCGTGTATATGCCTTAGATGGGCGACAGGATCTTGAGTCTTCCCCAGACGTCGTCACAGGTACCCTGACTATATTTTCCCGTGATGTATATGCTCTGATTGATCCTAGGAAGTGTCTACGAGCCGTGTCTAGTAGAGTCTTGTTTATGGTGTGTTGCGCGCCACGCTAATAAACAAGAGGCTACAGGGCATTTAGGAAAATGACCATTCTTCTTCTCATGAAATCGTGCGATAGAGCCATGCCTAGGATTATGTCATTCCTAAAAGTGCGTTATGGTTTCAGAAAAATGCCGCCGAAAGGAAAAGCTATAGCTGCCCAGAAAGGCAAAGCTACGACGAAGAAGCGAGCAGAAAGGAAGCCTCCGGCGGAGGTAGAGGAAAGTGAATCGCAAAGTGAGGCTGCACCCAATGTAGAAGAGCAGGGAGGAGCCTCAGCTCCGATTCCTCTAGCGGGTGCTTCGGGTCAACAAGTGTCCGAGGCCATACATTTACTGACACAGTTGGTTGCCGCTCAGTCACAACGACAGAATGCGGGCCCAAGTGATCGTTCGGCTAGTACAAGAGCCCGTGATTTCCTTACTCTTAATCCTCCATAATTTTTCGGGTCGAAACCGGATGAGGACCCATAAGGTTTTATCGATGAGATGTTGCGGACGCTGAAACTTATGCATGCTTCTGAGACCGAATCCGTGGAGTTGGCCTCATATAGACTTCGCGACGTGGCGGTACTATGGTATAAGAATTGGGTTATAACAAGAGGAGAGAACGCACCACCTCCCGTATGGCAAGAGTTTGCAGAAGCCTTTATTCGTCATTACTTGCCACCTGAAGTCCGCCGAGCTAGAGCGGACAGGTTCTTGAATTCGAAGCAGGGAAGCATGAGTGCCCGAGAGTATAGTATGCAATTCAACTCATTGGCCCGGTATGCTCCGACTATGGTGGCTGACATGGGAGACCGAGTCTATAGATTTGTGAGTGGTTTAGGACCACAATTGTTCAGATATTGGCTGACAGCCTCTTTGCAAGACGGGATGGATATTTCCCGGACACAGGCCCATGCTCAGAACCTCGAGGAATGACAACGACAGCAGAGAAGTGATCTTGAGGGTGACAGAAGACAAGGTAAGAGGGCTAGATCTATGGGGGAGAGCAGTGAGTACCGAGGGGGACCGAGACAGACACATTCCAGGCACTCAGTTCAGTCAGCGACCAGTGCACCTCCCAGATTCTCGGATAGGAGATTTGACTGTTCTTTTCAGTCAGGACAGGGGCAGAGTTCGAGGGCCTCAGATTCGCAGTCTAGGGGAGACTTTAACCAGAGGAGACCTTCAGTACCGCGGTGTAGCTAGTGTGGAAAATTACATTCCGTACAGTGTCGTCAGGGTTCGGATGCTTGTTATGCTTGCGGGCAGGCTGGTCATATGATGAGAGATTGCCCTTCAGCGAGAGATATAGCGGGGACTCAGCCCACAGGTTCAGCAGCGGGGTCTTCTTCAGTGCGCCCGACAGCACAAACTCCTCAGACTACAGCAGACAGAGGCAGAGGTAGAGGGGGAGCATCCACTTCAGGTGCCGTTCAGCCCCGTGTATATGCCTTAGATGGGCGACAGGATCTTGAGTCTTCCCCAGACGTCGTCACAGGTACCCTGACTATATTTTCCCGTGATGTATATGCTCTGATTGATCCTAGGAAGTGTCTACGAGCCGTGTCTAGTAGAGTCTTGTTTATGGTGTGTTGCGCGCCACGCTAATAAACAAGAGGCTACAGGGCATTTAGGAAAATGACCATTCTTCTTCTCATGAAATCGTGCGATAGAGCCATGCCTAGGATTATGTCATTCCTAAAAGTGCGTTATGGTTTCAGAAAAATGCCGCCGAAAGGAAAAGCTATAGCTGCCCAGAAAGGCAAAGCTACGACGAAGAAGCGAGCAGAAAGGAAGCCTCCGGCGGAGGTAGAGGAAAGTGAATCGCAAAGTGAGGCTGCACCCAATGTAGAAGAGCAGGGAGGAGCCTCAGCTCCGATTCCTCTAGCGGGTGCTTCGGGTCAACAAGTGTCCGAGGCCATACATTTACTGACACAGTTGGTTGCCGCTCAGTCACAACGACAGAATGCGGGCCCAAGTGATCGTTCGGCTAGTACAAGAGCCCGTGATTTCCTTACTCTTAATCCTCCATAATTTTTCGGGTCGAAACCGGATGAGGACCCATAAGGTTTTATCGATGAGATGTTGCGGACGCTGAAACTTATGCATGCTTCTGAGACCGAATCCGTGGAGTTGGCCTCATATAGACTTCGCGACGTGGCGGTACTATGGTATAAGAATTGGGTTATAACAAGAGGAGAGAACGCACCACCTCCCGTATGGCAAGAGTTTGCAGAAGCCTTTATTCGTCATTACTTGCCACCTGAAGTCCGCCGAGCTAGAGCGGACAGGTTCTTGAATTCGAAGCAGGGAAGCATGAGTGCCCGAGAGTATAGTATGCAATTCAACTCATTGGCCCGGTATGCTCCGACTATGGTGGCTGACATGGGAGACCGAGTCTATAGATTTGTGAGTGGTTTAGGACCACAATTGTTCAGATATTGGCTGACAGCCTCTTTGCAAGACGGGATGGATATTTCCCGGACACAGGCCCATGCTCAGAACCTCGAGGAATGACAACGACAGCAGAGAAGTGATCTTGAGGGTGACAGAAGACAAGGTAAGAGGGCTAGATCTATGGGGGAGAGCAGTGAGTACCGAGGGGGACCGAGACAGACACATTCCAGGCACTCAGTTCAGTCAGCGACCAGTGCACCTCCCAGATTCTCGGATAGGAGATTTGACTGTTCTTTTCAGTCAGGACAGGGGCAGAGTTCGAGGGCCTCAGATTCGCAGTCTAGGGGAGACTTTAACCAGAGGAGACCTTCAGTACCGCGGTGTAGCCAGTGTGGAAAATTACATTCCGTACAGTGTCGTCAGGGTTCGGATGCTTGTTATGCTTGCGGGCAGGCTGGTCATATGATGAGAGATTGCCCTTCAGCGAGAGATATAGCGGGGACTCAGCCCACAGGTTCAGCAGCGGGGTCTTCTTCAGTGCGCCCGACAGCACAAACTCCTCAGACTACAGCAGACAGAGGCAGAGGTAGAGGGGGAGCATCCACTTCAGGTGCCGTTCAGCCCCGTGTATATGCCTTAGATGGGCGACAGGATCTTGAGTCTTCCCCAGACGTCGTCACAGGTACCCTGACTATATTTTCCCGTGATGTATATGCTCTGATTGATCCTAGGAAGTGTCTACGAGCCGTGTCTAGTAGAGTCTTGTTTATGGTGTGTTGCGCGCCACGCTAATAAACAAGAGGCTACAGGGCATTTAGGAAAATGACCATTCTTCTTCTCATGAAATCGTGCGATAGAGCCATGCCTAGGATTATGTCATTCCTAAAAGTGCGTTATGGTTTCAGAAAAATGCCGCCGAAAGGAAAAGCTATAGCTGCCCAGAAAGGCAAAGCTACGACGAAGAAGCGAGCAGAAAGGAAGCCTCCGGCGGAGGTAGAGGAAAGTGAATCGCAAAGTGAGGCTGCACCCAATGTAGAAGAGCAGGGAGGAGCCTCAGCTCCGATTCCTCCAGCGGGTGCTTCGGGTCAACAAGTGTCCGAGGCCATACATTTACTGACACAGTTGGTTGCCGCTCAGTCACAACGACAGAATGCGGGCCCAAGTGATCGTTCGGCTAGTACAAGAGCCCGTGATTTCCTTACTCTTAATCCTCCATAATTTTTCGGGTCGAAACCGGATGAGGACCCATAAGGTTTTATCGATGAGATGTTGCGGACGCTGAAACTTATGCATGCTTCTGAGACCGAATCCGTGGAGTTGGCCTCATATAGACTTCGCGACGTGGCGGTACTATGGTATAAGAATTGGGTTATAACAAGAGGAGAGAACGCACCACCTCCCGTATGGCAAGAGTTTGCAGAAGCCTTTATTCGTCATTACTTGCCACCTGAAGTCCGCCGAGCTAGAGCGGACAGGTTCTTGAATTCGAAGCAGGGAAGCATGAGTGCCCGAGAGTATAGTATGCAATTCAACTCATTGGCCCGGTATGCTCCGACTATGGTGGCTGACATGGGAGACCGAGTCTATAGATTTGTGAGTGGTTTAGGACCACAATTGTTCAGATATTGGCTGACAGCCTCTTTGCAAGACGGGATGGATATTTCCCGGACACAGGCCCATGCTCAGAACCTCGAGGAATGACAACGACAGCAGAGAAGTGATCTTGAGGGTGACAGAAGACAAGGTAAGAGGGCTAGATCTATGGGGGAGAGCAGTGAGTACCGAGGGGGACCGAGACAGACACATTCCAGGCACTCAGTTCAGTCAGCGACCAGTGCACCTCCCAGATTCTCGGATAGGAGATTTGACTGTTCTTTTCAGTCAGGACAGGGGCAGAGTTCGAGGGCCTCAGATTCGCAGTCTAGGGGAGACTTTAACCAGAGGAGACCTTCAGTACCGCGGTGTAGCCAGTGTGGAAAATTACATTCCGTACAGTGTCGTCAGGGTTCGGATGCTTGTTATGCTTGCGGGCAGGCTGGTCATATGATGAGAGATTGCCCTTCAGCGAGAGATATAGCGGGGACTCAGCCCACAGGTTCAGCAGCGGGGTCTTCTTCAGTGCGCCCGACAGCACAAACTCCTCAGACTACAGCAGACAGAGGCAGAGGTAGAGGGGGAGCATCCACTTCAGGTGCCGTTCAGCCCCGTGTATATGCCTTAGATGGGCGACAGGATCTTGAGTCTTCCCCAGACGTCGTCACAGGTACCCTGACTATATTTTCCCGTGATGTATATGCTCTGATTGATCCTAGGAAGTGTCTACGAGCCGTGTCTAGTAGAGTCTTGTTTATGGTGTGTTGCGCGCCACGCTAATAAACAAGAGGCTACAGGGCATTTAGGAAAATGACCATTCTTCTTCTCATGAAATCGTGCGATAGAGCCATGCCTAGGATTATGTCATTCCTAAAAGTGCGTTATGGTTTCAGAAAAATGCCGCCGAAAGGAAAAGCTATAGCTGCCCAGAAAGGCAAAGCTACGACGAAGAAGCGAGCAGAAAGGAAGCCTCCGGCGGAGGTAGAGGAAAGTGAATCGCAAAGTGAGGCTGCACCCAATGTAGAAGAGCAGGGAGGAGCCTCAGCTCCGATTCCTCCAGCGGGTGCTTCGGGTCAACAAGTGTCCGAGGCCATACATTTACTGACACAGTTGGTTGCCGCTCAGTCACAACGACAGAATGCGGGCCCAAGTGATCGTTCGGCTAGTACAAGAGCCCGTGATTTCCTTACTCTTAATCCTCCATAATTTTTCGGGTCGAAACCGGATGAGGACCCATAAGGTTTTATCGATGAGATGTTGCGGACGCTGAAACTTATGCATGCTTCTGAGACCGAATCCGTGGAGTTGGCCTCATATAGACTTCGCGACGTGGCGGTACTATGGTATAAGAATTGGGTTATAACAAGAGGAGAGAACGCACCACCTCCCGTATGGCAAGAGTTTGCAGAAGCCTTTATTCGTCATTACTTGCCACCTGAAGTCCGCCGAGCTAGAGCGGACAGGTTCTTGAATTCGAAGCAGGGAAGCATGAGTGCCCGAGAGTATAGTATGCAATTCAACTCATTGGCCCGGTATGCTCCGACTATGGTGGCTGACATGGGAGACCGAGTCTATAGATTTGTGAGTGGTTTAGGACCACAATTGTTCAGATATTGGCTGACAGCCTCTTTGCAAGACGGGATGGATATTTCCCGGACACAGGCCCATGCTCAGAACCTCGAGGAATGACAACGACAGCAGAGAAGTGATCTTGAGGGTGACAGAAGACAAGGTAAGAGGGCTAGATCTATGGGGGAGAGCAGTGAGTACCGAGGGGGACCGAGACAGACACATTCCAGGCACTCAGTTCAGTCAGCGACCAGTGCACCTCCCAGATTCTCGGATAGGAGATTTGACTGTTCTTTTCAGTCAGGACAGGGGCAGAGTTCGAGGGCCTCAGATTCGCAGTCTAGGGGAGACTTTAACCAGAGGAGACCTTCAGTACCGCGGTGTAGCCAGTGTGGAAAATTACATTCCGTACAGTGTCGTCAGGGTTCGGATGCTTGTTATGCTTGCGGGCAGGCTGGTCATATGATGAGAGATTGCCCTTCAGCGAGAGATATAGCGGGGACTCAGCCCACAGGTTCAGCAGCGGGGTCTTCTTCAGTGCGCCCGACAGCACAAACTCCTCAGACTACAGCAGACAGAGGCAGAGGTAGAGGGGGAGCATCCACTTCAGGTGCCGTTCAGCCCCGTGTATATGCCTTAGATGGGCGACAGGATCTTGAGTCTTCCCCAGACGTCGTCACAGGTACCCTGACTATATTTTCCCGTGATGTATATGCTCTGATTGATCCTAGGAAGTGTCTACGAGCCGTGTCTAGTAGAGTCTTGTTTATGGTGTGTTGCGCGCCACGCTAATAAACAAGAGGCTACAGGGCATTTAGGAAAATGACCATTCTTCTTCTCATGAAATCGTGCGATAGAGCCATGCCTAGGATTATGTCATTCCTAAAAGTGCGTTATGGTTTCAGAAAAATGCCGCCGAAAGGAAAAGCTATAGCTGCCCAGAAAGGCAAAGCTACGACGAAGAAGCGAGCAGAAAGGAAGCCTCCGGCGGAGGTAGAGGAAAGTGAATCGCAAAGTGAGGCTGCACCCAATGTAGAAGAGCAGGGAGGAGCCTCAGCTCCGATTCCTCCAGCGGGTGCTTCGGGTCAACAAGTGTCCGAGGCCATACATTTACTGACACAGTTGGTTGCCGCTCAGTCACAACGACAGAATGCGGGCCCAAGTGATCGTTCGGCTAGTACAAGAGCCCGTGATTTCCTTACTCTTAATCCTCCATAATTTTTCGGGTCGAAACCGGATGAGGACCCATAAGGTTTTATCGATGAGATGTTGCGGACGCTGAAACTTATGCATGCTTCTGAGACCGAATCCGTGGAGTTGGCCTCATATAGACTTCGCGACGTGGCGGTACTATGGTATAAGAATTGGGTTATAACAAGAGGAGAGAACGCACCACCTCCCGTATGGCAAGAGTTTGCAGAAGCCTTTATTCGTCATTACTTGCCACCTGAAGTCCGCCGAGCTAGAGCGGACAGGTTCTTGAATTCGAAGCAGGGAAGCATGAGTGCCCGAGAGTATAGTATGCAATTCAACTCATTGGCCCGGTATGCTCCGACTATGGTGGCTGACATGGGAGACCGAGTCTATAGATTTGTGAGTGGTTTAGGACCACAATTGTTCAGATATTGGCTGACAGCCTCTTTGCAAGACGGGATGGATATTTCCCGGACACAGGCCCATGCTCAGAACCTCGAGGAATGACAACGACAGCAGAGAAGTGATCTTGAGGGTGACAGAAGACAAGGTAAGAGGGCTAGATCTATGGGGGAGAGCAGTGAGTACCGAGGGGGACCGAGACAGACACATTCCAGGCACTCAGTTCAGTCAGCGACCAGTGCACCTCCCAGATTCTCGGATAGGAGATTTGACTGTTCTTTTCAGTCAGGACAGGGGCAGAGTTCGAGGGCCTCAGATTCGCAGTCTAGGGGAGACTTTAACCAGAGGAGACCTTCAGTACCGCGGTGTAGCCAGTGTGGAAAATTACATTCCGTACAGTGTCGTCAGGGTTCGGATGCTTGTTATGCTTGCGGGCAGGCTGGTCATATGATGAGAGATTGCCCTTCAGCGAGAGATATAGCGGGGACTCAGCCCACAGGTTCAGCAGCGGGGTCTTCTTCAGTGCGCCCGACAGCACAAACTCCTCAGACTACAGCAGACAGAGGCAGAGGTAGAGGGGGAGCATCCACTTCAGGTGCCGTTCAGCCCCGTGTATATGCCTTAGATGGGCGACAGGATCTTGAGTCTTCCCCAGACGTCGTCACAGGTACCCTGACTATATTTTCCCGTGATGTATATGCTCTGATTGATCCTAGGAAGTGTCTACGAGCCGTGTCTAGTAGAGTCTTGTTTATGGTGTGTTGCGCGCCACGCTAATAAACAAGAGGCTACAGGGCATTTAGGAAAATGACCATTCTTCTTCTCATGAAATCGTGCGATAGAGCCATGCCTAGGATTATGTCATTCCTAAAAGTGCGTTATGGTTTCAGAAAAATGCCGCCGAAAGGAAAAGCTATAGCTGCCCAGAAAGGCAAAGCTACGACGAAGAAGCGAGCAGAAAGGAAGCCTCCGGCGGAGGTAGAGGAAAGTGAATCGCAAAGTGAGGCTGCACCCAATGTAGAAGAGCAGGGAGGAGCCTCAGCTCCGATTCCTCCAGCGGGTGCTTCGGGTCAACAAGTGTCCGAGGCCATACATTTACTGACACAGTTGGTTGCCGCTCAGTCACAACGACAGAATGCGGGCCCAAGTGATCGTTCGGCTAGTACAAGAGCCCGTGATTTCCTTACTCTTAATCCTCCATAATTTTTCGGGTCGAAACCGGATGAGGACCCATAAGGTTTTATCGATGAGATGTTGCGGACGCTGAAACTTATGCATGCTTCTGAGACCGAATCCGTGGAGTTGGCCTCATATAGACTTCGCGACGTGGCGGTACTATGGTATAAGAATTGGGTTATAACAAGAGGAGAGAACGCACCACCTCCCGTATGGCAAGAGTTTGCAGAAGCCTTTATTCGTCATTACTTGCCACCTGAAGTCCGCCGAGCTAGAGCGGACAGGTTCTTGAATTCGAAGCAGGGAAGCATGAGTGCCCGAGAGTATAGTATGCAATTCAACTCATTGGCCCGGTATGCTCCGACTATGGTGGCTGACATGGGAGACCGAGTCTATAGATTTGTGAGTGGTTTAGGACCACAATTGTTCAGATATTGGCTGACAGCCTCTTTGCAAGACGGGATGGATATTTCCCGGACACAGGCCCATGCTCAGAACCTCGAGGAATGACAACGACAGCAGAGAAGTGATCTTGAGGGTGACAGAAGACAAGGTAAGAGGGCTAGATCTATGGGGGAGAGCAGTGAGTACCGAGGGGGACCGAGACAGACACATTCCAGGCACTCAGTTCAGTCAGCGACCAGTGCACCTCCCAGATTCTCGGATAGGAGATTTGACTGTTCTTTTCAGTCAGGACAGGGGCAGAGTTCGAGGGCCTCAGATTCGCAGTCTAGGGGAGACTTTAACCAGAGGAGACCTTCAGTACCGCGGTGTAGCCAGTGTGGAAAATTACATTCCGTACAGTGTCGTCAGGGTTCGGATGCTTGTTATGCTTGCGGGCAGGCTGGTCATATGATGAGAGATTGCCCTTCAGCGAGAGATATAGCGGGGACTCAGCCCACAGGTTCAGCAGCGGGGTCTTCTTCAGTGCGCCCGACAGCACAAACTCCTCAGACTACAGCAGACAGAGGCAGAGGTAGAGGGGGAGCATCCACTTCAGGTGCCGTTCAGCCCCGTGTATATGCCTTAGATGGGCGACAGGATCTTGAGTCTTCCCCAGACGTCGTCACAGGTACCCTGACTATATTTTCCCGTGATGTATATGCTCTGATTGATCCTAGGAAGTGTCTACGAGCCGTGTCTAGTAGAGTCTTGTTTATGGTGTGTTGCGCGCCACGCTAATAAACAAGAGGCTACAGGGCATTTAGGAAAATGACCATTCTTCTTCTCATGAAATCGTGCGATAGAGCCATGCCTAGGATTATGTCATTCCTAAAAGTGCGTTATGGTTTCAGAAAAATGCCGCCGAAAGGAAAAGCTATAGCTGCCCAGAAAGGCAAAGCTACGACGAAGAAGCGAGCAGAAAGGAAGCCTCCGGCGGAGGTAGAGGAAAGTGAATCGCAAAGTGAGGCTGCACCCAATGTAGAAGAGCAGGGAGGAGCCTCAGCTCCGATTCCTCCAGCGGGTGCTTCGGGTCAACAAGTGTCCGAGGCCATACATTTACTGACACAGTTGGTTGCCGCTCAGTCACAACGACAGAATGCGGGCCCAAGTGATCGTTCGGCTAGTACAAGAGCCCGTGATTTCCTTACTCTTAATCCTCCATAATTTTTCGGGTCGAAACCGGATGAGGACCCATAAGGTTTTATCGATGAGATGTTGCGGACGCTGAAACTTATGCATGCTTCTGAGACCGAATCCGTGGAGTTGGCCTCATATAGACTTCGCGACGTGGCGGTACTATGGTATAAGAATTGGGTTATAACAAGAGGAGAGAACGCACCACCTCCCGTATGGCAAGAGTTTGCAGAAGCCTTTATTCGTCATTACTTGCCACCTGAAGTCCGCCGAGCTAGAGCGGACAGGTTCTTGAATTCGAAGCAGGGAAGCATGAGTGCCCGAGAGTATAGTATGCAATTCAACTCATTGGCCCGGTATGCTCCGACTATGGTGGCTGACATGGGAGACCGAGTCTATAGATTTGTGAGTGGTTTAGGACCACAATTGTTCAGATATTGGCTGACAGCCTCTTTGCAAGACGGGATGGATATTTCCCGGACACAGGCCCATGCTCAGAACCTCGAGGAATGACAACGACAGCAGAGAAGTGATCTTGAGGGTGACAGAAGACAAGGTAAGAGGGCTAGATCTATGGGGGAGAGCAGTGAGTACCGAGGGGGACCGAGACAGACACATTCCAGGCACTCAGTTCAGTCAGCGACCAGTGCACCTCCCAGATTCTCGGATAGGAGATTTGACTGTTCTTTTCAGTCAGGACAGGGGCAGAGTTCGAGGGCCTCAGATTCGCAGTCTAGGGGAGACTTTAACCAGAGGAGACCTTCAGTACCGCGGTGTAGCCAGTGTGGAAAATTACATTCCGTACAGTGTCGTCAGGGTTCGGATGCTTGTTATGCTTGCGGGCAGGCTGGTCATATGATGAGAGATTGCCCTTCAGCGAGAGATATAGCGGGGACTCAGCCCACAGGTTCAGCAGCGGGGTCTTCTTCAGTGCGCCCGACAGCACAAACTCCTCAGACTACAGCAGACAGAGGCAGAGGTAGAGGGGGAGCATCCACTTCAGGTGCCGTTCAGCCCCGTGTATATGCCTTAGATGGGCGACAGGATCTTGAGTCTTCCCCAGACGTCGTCACAGGTACCCTGACTATATTTTCCCGTGATGTATATGCTCTGATTGATCCTAGGAAGTGTCTACGAGCCGTGTCTAGTAGAGTCTTGTTTATGGTGTGTTGCGCGCCACGCTAATAAACAAGAGGCTACAGGGCATTTAGGAAAATGACCATTCTTCTTCTCATGAAATCGTGCGATAGAGCCATGCCTAGGATTATGTCATTCCTAAAAGTGCGTTATGGTTTCAGAAAAATGCCGCCGAAAGGAAAAGCTATAGCTGCCCAGAAAGGCAAAGCTACGACGAAGAAGCGAGCAGAAAGGAAGCCTCCGGCGGAGGTAGAGGAAAGTGAATCGCAAAGTGAGGCTGCACCCAATGTAGAAGAGCAGGGAGGAGCCTCAGCTCCGATTCCTCCAGCGGGTGCTTCGGGTCAACAAGTGTCCGAGGCCATACATTTACTGACACAGTTGGTTGCCGCTCAGTCACAACGACAGAATGCGGGCCCAAGTGATCGTTCGGCTAGTACAAGAGCCCGTGATTTCCTTACTCTTAATCCTCCATAATTTTTCGGGTCGAAACCGGATGAGGACCCATAAGGTTTTATCGATGAGATGTTGCGGACGCTGAAACTTATGCATGCTTCTGAGACCGAATCCGTGGAGTTGGCCTCATATAGACTTCGCGACGTGGCGGTACTATGGTATAAGAATTGGGTTATAACAAGAGGAGAGAACGCACCACCTCCCGTATGGCAAGAGTTTGCAGAAGCCTTTATTCGTCATTACTTGCCACCTGAAGTCCGCCGAGCTAGAGCGGACAGGTTCTTGAATTCGAAGCAGGGAAGCATGAGTGCCCGAGAGTATAGTATGCAATTCAACTCATTGGCCCGGTATGCTCCGACTATGGTGGCTGACATGGGAGACCGAGTCTATAGATTTGTGAGTGGTTTAGGACCACAATTGTTCAGATATTGGCTGACAGCCTCTTTGCAAGACGGGATGGATATTTCCCGGACACAGGCCCATGCTCAGAACCTCGAGGAATGACAACGACAGCAGAGAAGTGATCTTGAGGGTGACAGAAGACAAGGTAAGAGGGCTAGATCTATGGGGGAGAGCAGTGAGTACCGAGGGGGACCGAGACAGACACATTCCAGGCACTCAGTTCAGTCAGCGACCAGTGCACCTCCCAGATTCTCGGATAGGAGATTTGACTGTTCTTTTCAGTCAGGACAGGGGCAGAGTTCGAGGGCCTCAGATTCGCAGTCTAGGGGAGACTTTAACCAGAGGAGACCTTCAGTACCGCGGTGTAGCCAGTGTGGAAAATTACATTCCGTACAGTGTCGTCAGGGTTCGGATGCTTGTTATGCTTGCGGGCAGGCTGGTCATATGATGAGAGATTGCCCTTCAGCGAGAGATATAGCGGGGACTCAGCCCACAGGTTCAGCAGCGGGGTCTTCTTCAGTGCGCCCGACAGCACAAACTCCTCAGACTACAGCAGACAGAGGCAGAGGTAGAGGGGGAGCATCCACTTCAGGTGCCGTTCAGCCCCGTGTATATGCCTTAGATGGGCGACAGGATCTTGAGTCTTCCCCAGACGTCGTCACAGGTACCCTGACTATATTTTCCCGTGATGTATATGCTCTGATTGATCCTAGGAAGTGTCTACGAGCCGTGTCTAGTAGAGTCTTGTTTATGGTGTGTTGCGCGCCACGCTAATAAACAAGAGGCTACAGGGCATTTAGGAAAATGACCATTCTTCTTCTCATGAAATCGTGCGATAGAGCCATGCCTAGGATTATGTCATTCCTAAAAGTGCGTTATGGTTTCAGAAAAATGCCGCCGAAAGGAAAAGCTATAGCTGCCCAGAAAGGCAAAGCTACGACGAAGAAGCGAGCAGAAAGGAAGCCTCCGGCGGAGGTAGAGGAAAGTGAATCGCAAAGTGAGGCTGCACCCAATGTAGAAGAGCAGGGAGGAGCCTCAGCTCCGATTCCTCCAGCGGGTGCTTCGGGTCAACAAGTGTCCGAGGCCATACATTTACTGACACAGTTGGTTGCCGCTCAGTCAGAACGACAGAATGCGGGCCCAAGTGATCGTTCGGCTAGTACAAGAGCCCGTGATTTCCTTACTCTTAATCCTCCATAATTTTTCGGGTCGAAACCGGATGAGGACCCATAAGGTTTTATCGATGAGATGTTGCGGACGCTGAAACTTATGCATGCTTCTGAGACCGAATCCGTGGAGTTGGCCTCATATAGACTTCGCGACGTGGCGGTACTATGGTATAAGAATTGGGTTATAACAAGAGGAGAGAACGCACCACCTCCCGTATGGCAAGAGTTTGCAGAAGCCTTTATTCGTCATTACTTGCCACCTGAAGTCCGCCGAGCTAGAGCGGACAGGTTCTTGAATTCGAAGCAGGGAAGCATGAGTGCCCGAGAGTATAGTATGCAATTCAACTCATTGGCCCGGTATGCTCCGACTATGGTGGCTGACATGGGAGACCGAGTCTATAGATTTGTGAGTGGTTTAGGACCACAATTGTTCAGATATTGGCTGACAGCCTCTTTGCAAGACGGGATGGATATTTCCCGGACACAGGCCCATGCTCAGAACCTCGAGGAATGACAACGACAGCAGAGAAGTGATCTTGAGGGTGACAGAAGACAAGGTAAGAGGGCTAGATCTATGGGGGAGAGCAGTGAGTACCGAGGGGGACCGAGACAGACACATTCCAGGCACTCAGTTCAGTCAGCGACCAGTGCACCTCCCAGATTCTCGGATAGGAGATTTGACTGTTCTTTTCAGTCAGGACAGGGGCAGAGTTCGAGGGCCTCAGATTCGCAGTCTAGGGGAGACTTTAACCAGAGGAGACCTTCAGTACCGCGGTGTAGCCAGTGTGGAAAATTACATTCCGTACAGTGTCGTCAGGGTTCGGATGCTTGTTATGCTTGCGGGCAGGCTGGTCATATGATGAGAGATTGCCCTTCAGCGAGAGATATAGCGGGGACTCAGCCCACAGGTTCAGCAGCGGGGTCTTCTTCAGTGCGCCCGACAGCACAAACTCCTCAGACTACAGCAGACAGAGGCAGAGGTAGAGGGGGAGCATCCACTTCAGGTGCCGTTCAGCCCCGTGTATATGCCTTAGATGGGCGACAGGATCTTGAGTCTTCCCCAGACGTCGTCACAGGTACCCTGACTATATTTTCCCGTGATGTATATGCTCTGATTGATCCGGGTTCTACCTTATCATATATTACTCCGTATATCGCTGATTGTGTTGGGGTGAGACCCGAGCCGATTAAACCTTTCGAGGTATTCACTCCGGTTGGTGATCCTGTAATAGCGAGGCAAGTATATAAGAACTGTGTAATCATTATATGTGATAGTCAGACAAGGGCTGATTTGATTGAACTTGAGATGCTAGATTTTGACGTAATTATGGGTATGGACTGGTTGGCATCATGCTATGCTAATGTTTGTTGCTGGACAAAGGTAGTTCGATTCCAATTTTTGAGAGAGCCCATACTTGAGTGGAAGGGTAATACAGCTTCCCCAAAGGGTAGGTTTATTTCCTACCTTAAGGTGAGAAAGATGATAGCCAAAGGTTATATTTGTCATCTAGTTCGGGTTCATGACACGGAAGCGGAAGTGCCAACTTTCCAGTCTGTCCCGGTAGTGAATGAATTCCCAGATGTGTTTCCCGACGAGTTACCAGGCCTTCCTCCAGAAAGGGAGATTGATTTCGCCATTGATGTGTTACCAAACACCGAGCCTATCTCTATTCCTCCTTATCGAATGGCTCCAGCAGAACTGAAGGAGCTAAAAGCACAGCTAAAAGATTTACTTAAGAAGGGTTTCATCAGGCCCAGTTCCTCGCCATGGGGAGCACCAGTCTTGTTCGTAAGGAAGAAAGACGGTTCGTTACGAATGTGTATTGATTACAGACAGCTGAACAAAGTGACGGTGAAGAACAGATATCCCCTTCCTAGAATTGACGACTTGTTTGATCAATTGCAAGGTGCTAAATGGTTCTCCAAGATAGATCTGAGATCGGGTTATCATCAGGTGAGAATTAGGGAAATGGATATTCCCAAGACTGCCTTCAGGACAAGATATGGTCACTACGAGTTTCGAGTAATGTCGTTCGGGTTGACGAATGCCCCGGCAGTGTTCATGAATTTAATGAATAATGTGTTCAGACCGTTTTTGGACCTTTTTGTGATAGTGTTCATCGACGATATTTTGGTGTACTCTCGCACAGAGTCAGAACATGCAGATCATTTAAGAATGTTCTTGGCGTTCTTCGAGATCGGGAATTGTTTGCAAAGTTTTCAAAGTGCGAGTTTTGGCTTAATTCTGTTGCATTCCTGGGTCATATTATTTCAGATGATGGTATCCGAGTGGACACTCAGAAAATAGAAGCTGTGAAGACTTGGCCAAGACCTACGACGCCTACAGAAGTTCATAGTTTCCTTGGGTTAGCAGGATATTATAGAAGATTTGTAGAGGGCTTCTCATCTATTTCAGCCCCATTGACAAAGTTGACCCAGAAATTAGCTAAATTCCAGTGGAGTGATGCCTATGAGCGTAGCTTCCAAGAGTTGAAAAACAGGTTGACCTCAGCGCCAGTGCTAACACTTCTAGAAGGATCAGATGGCTATGTAGTATATTGTGACGCCTCCAGTGTGGGATTAGGATGTGTATTGATGCAGAATGGGAAAGTTATTGCATATGCTTCGAGACAGTTGCGAAGACATGAACAGAATTATCCCACTCATGATCTTGAGCTAGCTGCGGTCATTCATGCACTGAAAATGTGGAGACACTACTTATATGGTGTGCACGTGGACATCTATACGGATCACAAAAGCCTTCAATATATTCTCAAACAGAAGGAGTTGAACCTGCGGCAAAGGCGATGGTTAGAATTACTGAAGGATTACGATGTGAACATTCTATATCATCCAGGGAAGGCGAATGTAGTAGCAGATGCACTTAGCCGCCGATCGATGGGTAGTTTATGTGGAGTTCCTTCGGAAAAGGGAGAAATGGTTCGTGAGGTCCATCGGTTAGCAAGTCTCGGCGTACGGCCAATTGATTCAGGAGATGCATGTATTAGCGTCAATGACCCCACAGATTCATCATTGAATCTAGAAGTGAAGGAACGACAATATGAAGATCCTCAGTTAAGCCACTATCGAGATCTATCTCATGAAAAGGAAAAGTCTCCATTCGAAGTTTCCATAGAAGGGGTTCTTAGATATCGAGATAGGTTATGTGTACCGAATGTAGCAAACTTGCGCCAACGGATTTTAGAGGAAGCACATTATTCCCGGTATTCCGTTCATCCAGGTGCAACTAAGATGTACCATGATCTTAAATCGATATATTGGTGGGATGGCATGAAGCGAGACATAGCAGAATTTGTAGCACAGTGCCCAAATTACCAGCAAGTGAAGGCCGAGCATCAAAAGCCAGGAGGCTTATTGCAAGCAATGGAAATTCCTACGTGGAAATGGGAAGAAATTAACATGGATTTTGTGGTAGGATTACCCCGTACGCGAGGGAAGTATGATTCTATATAGGTGATCGTGGATAGACTCACGAAAACAGCTCATTTTCTCCCCGTTAGAACCACATATTCAGCGGAAGAGTATGCTAAGTTTTATCTCAAGGAGATTGTACGACTTCACGGTATTCCTTTGGCTATTATCATAGACAGAGGGGCACAGTTCACAGCCAAGTTCTGGAAGTCCTTCCAAGAAGGTCTAGGTACCCAAGTTAAGCTCAGTACGACGTTCCATCCGCAGACCGACGGACAAGCCGAGCGTACTATTCAAACCTTGGAAGATATGCTACGAGCGTGTGTGCTGGACTTTGTGTCACGACCCAACCCCGTGGGCCGCGACTGGTGCCCTACTTAGGCACCCCAAACAGACTCACAGCCAGATCACCGTATTCAGACTCATTCAAACTCAACATACGTTATTTGAACTGAAAATGAACAACAGACGCCAGACACAAACATTTATCGAACACTTATCTTAAGCGGTCGCCCGTTCAAATTAGTCAAATCAAAATCAGAAAGGTGGCGGAATATACGTCGCCCAAATGCACACACACACATCAGAAAGGGGGCGGAATGTACATCGCCCAAATGCACACACACGTACAAACTCAGGGGCCGTCTTGGCCATAGTAGCGTACGGGCCGCTTAAGAAAGCACAACAGATTCACATACAAACACACCGGACCCACGACCCACAAATGTGACTACAGGCCTCTAAACAAAACAGAACATACGAACATATGACGGGACAGGGCCCCGCCGTACCCACACTACCACAAATATACAGAATTCACACACAACAGAAGATATGTACCAAAAGTTAGGCTCCGGATCAAGGGGAGCTCTCCAACACAGCAGAATGAGTAGTCTAAACTGGAGGACCACCCAAACGATCCTCTGTACCTGCGGGCATGAAACACAGCCCCCGAAGAACCGGGGGTCAGTACGGGAGAAGTACTGAGTATGTAAAGCAGAAGGTACAGAAATCACAAACACAACTGGAGTCAGAAGAAACAAACACGAACGTCAACGTAGCAAAGCAAACCTGTGCGGAAGGCAAATGTACAAATGCAAATCAAATCATGTATAGGGTTTAGGAACGTGGTCACCCCCGACGCTGGTGCCACAACACATCATAACTCCAGAAGTTTTCAAATCTCCGTACAGTCTCCAGACACATCATATCACACACATATCACATCATCAGAACATATCAAATGCCATATCATATCATAACTCCATCGACGGTAACCGGCCCTATGGCGAGGCCTCGGAAACCGTAACACATCATAACTTCCGAATATAGTATAGCGCGCACGATCACAAAGCCGGCCCGGGTACCGACGAACGAAGTCATAGCAGATAGCACGAACGGAGTAGTGCAGAAACCATATGCATATCAAAAAAAATGAATTACCGGACTCAACATACGATTACATATAGGCATATACCGACGCCAGAAGGCTCGGAGTAGAAGTCAGGTCGACCAAAGTTATTGTATGGAAGTTGCGAAGTTTCAGACTGCAAGGTCTTTGAAAAACAATTCACAAGTCATTTTCCGAAAATCTAACATCATTCAAAGTGCAAAACGTTTAGTAACGACATAGGAAATTTCAAACAGACCCCTGAGTCATAAACAAACGATTTCTTTTCATATCGAACGAAGATGAGCCAAACGAACCAAATAAGGGAAGCCTCGGGGCTTGCGGGCCCACCTCGAGTCAAATTGAGGCGGCGGACACAAATCACAGACTTTAGGCTCCCTAGAGCCATTTACGAAAGTTTCGGAGAGTTTCGGACACAACAACAAAAGTTATGGAGGTTCGAACATTCTTTTAACCAAATGCAACAAAAAGGGTTCAATTGCGCTGGATGAATAGTACCCAAACTTGAACCTAGATTTCCAAGAGCAGGGTTATCCCCGAAAGTCCGATCTTAACCTAGTATGACTAGAACATGCCAAAAGAAGGATAGGTAGGCTTTACATACCTGGATGGCGCCTTACGCTCGTCAAATCTCAATTCCCGTTTCGTCCGAAAACTGCAAATGGTCACTTTTACCAGTTACTATTCATGAAAGTTAACATTTTCATCTTTGGGCCATACTTGGCTACCGAAATTTCGGCAGCACTTCCCCTATAAATCTAACATCCCCGAGACTTAGCTCGGCTCAAAATACAACAACAACAACAACCCAAACATCATCAAACAACAAAACCCATAATCAAACCACTCTAGCTTCACAATCCTACCTTACTACACAAGTTGACAATTCTTGATTCAAACTCCAAAATTCCAAATCTACATCCATATCATTCAAGATTATTCATTCACATTACAAACAAGTTCCAAACCATATACAAAGTTCTCCAAGATTCATTACTTTCCATATTTCATCCAAAACATCGAAAGTCACGACGGACGTCCTAACTTGCATTATTTCATTCCGAATTCATTCACATCAACCATAAGCCATATTTAAGGTCTCTAGCATCATAGATATACAGTGATATACACAAATATACCAAGGGTATATACTTTCCGATAATGTTCCGAAATCATTTTCTAACACCAATTCGATTCGTTAATCATTCATTTACGTTATGAAGGTCACAATGATGCAACTAACGAACTAACAAATCAATTTCACATTGTCTCCTACTCTACTCAAGTCACGGCCAACTACACTCTTTCACACACACACACGCCATGCATCTTCACCCAAAATCCCATAATTTTCATGAAATTCTAATCACTATCACATTCATACAAGTTCCATAACTCAAAAGTGACAAAGTTCATACCTTTACTTGAAAATCCGACTTGTCGCAAACGTGATTCTTCCGCCAAATAAATTGTATCACGTCGGAGAGGGTCTTGAGTGCTTCACAACCATGCAAAAATCAAGATTTTTGGATCAAACACAAGGCTTGGGAATTATTTCTTTCTCCCTTTTTTCTACACGGCCGAAAGGGGTTTTTGTTGAAGTCAAAGATGAAATGTGATTTTTCTTGATAAGTTTAAGTATTGAATTGATATATATCCAAATATGGAGGTCATGTGCATAGCACATGACTTTTAAAATTGGGTTTGGGCCTCTCCAATGGCCGGCCATCCCCACTCTTTGGGCCTCAATTTTGTATTGTCCAATCTTGGCCCAATGCATAAAACGTCCCGTTTTTGTAATTCCCGAAACTAATTTCCAAAATTCCAAATTTACCCTCGGCCTTCCCCGATGTCTTGACATTAATAATTCCATAACCAACATAGCCATATTCACCAAAATCAAAATATTTCCTCATAAGACACCAATCTTAATTATTTCTCGATTTTTCACTTATACGAGACACGGGACATAACATTCTCCCCCCCTTAAGAACATTCGTCCTCGAATGTTAAATTGACCTCATGGGGCGTCCTACTACTCCGGGAGGGTTCTCTTTATAGTTTCCCTTTATTGATTTTCCGACACGGCTTCTTCATCAACATTAGGGGGGGGGGGGTAAATAATTTTTTTTTCTCCGATTCAAATGCCTTCATAATCCATTTTCTCATACCCCACGTAATCACAGAACCCTATGCTATATTCTTGTAATGGACGAACGCTTTCCAGACATCGTAGTCAATATCATTTTTCGTTACACTCCTGAGTTTCTTACCACATCGTCGTACTATCACTTTACTTCATACCAGACACTTCATGCCAAATAGATTTAGAGCTAAGGCCGGACGCGCATAAGCATATCAAACGGATTCATAGTCAACATCAGAGGTACCGAAGTATATCAGACAAATCTGGGATCGGAGTCAGACGTACAAAGGCGTATCAGACGGGTTCATAATCAGAACCGAACACACGGAGACATATCAGACAGATTCATAAGAATTTCCTCTTACTTGCAAACTTGTTTGCCAGGTAATCATACAAATTGTCTTACATGTCGCGTATCGACTCTTTCAAAGATTCTACTTATTCACACTGCTTCTCTTTCATCTATTACAACATTAGTTGCCGGGGCTCGGCTCTTAATCCATATGGGCACCAAACGAAAATCATACACACACACATACACATACACATACACACATTTACTCATACCTTACTGGCGAACATCTCTGGCTGTTATTCAAATTCGTTCGATTTCCCAAGCGGTGATGTACCCTTTTCTTTTTGCCCATTTAGTCCGCCTCGTTCCGCGCGACTCCTGTAAGGGCACTAATTATTCCACACACATTCTATTTACCTGTTGATTACCCCAAATTTCTATTTATATTCATCATACTCTCACTTATGAAAAACATTGCATTATTTCCCAGGGGGGTCACCCATCCCAGAATTGCTCTGGCTTGAGCACGCTTAACCCCGAAACTTTCATGCATTTTGACGCGTTAGGGCTGATATAATTTCATCAATTGCCCCGCACGACCTTTATCACGTAATTTTAGGGCCAAACGGTGTCTTAGCAAATTATTTTGGGAAGTTTTCGTAGCGGGTCCCACTCCGACCCAAAGAGGTCGTTTGCTCTTCTGGCTATGTGGTTTATCGTTTTAGCCTTCCAAATTCCATATATTCGCCTCCCACATGTATAGATAACTGCCTCAGATATTTTCATTAATTCGGATTCTTACCTTACTTTTACTGACACACAAAAAGAGAATATCGCATAATATACTGGAATACAGACCTATCATTGCACATATTCATTCAGAAAAAGGTTAGTAATATACCTGGGTCTGCGTCTGGGGATGCCTCTGGGTCCCGCCGACCAGTCAAAGCATAGATGCGGTTCGAGGGACCGCTAGAATCTGAACCCCCACCACGGCCTCTACCGCGGCCCGCTGGTGCTGGCATACCTCGCCCCGTGGAGTGCGTGGCCGAGGGGGTAGATGACGAACCAGCAACGGATCTCATCGGCGGTGCTGCACTACCGGAACCGCCCGCCCACGGGCAATCCCGCATGATGTGGCCCTGGCGGCCGCAAGCAAAACAGGCCCCTGTGGCCCTGAAGCACTCACCTGGGTGCGATCTTCCACAATACGAACACGGGGGCATAGGTGGCCTAGTCTGACTGGGACCCCTACTCGCCTGAGAACCTGGGGCTCTAGAACTCTGGTCTGCCCTGGACGGTCCTGCGCCATCAAATCGCTTACTAGTAGACTGTGTGTCCCGGCCTAACGGAGGGAAATACCCACTGGACTGATACTGGGGCTGCCCGCCCCGAGAATCTCCAGAATACCCCGCTGATCTGGCCCTCTTGGGCCGTCTCCCATCATACTCTCTGCTGGGCCTATCTGCTCGGTGCCGGTTCTCCATCCCCTGGGCGTAGGCCTGTAGACGGGCAATGTCCATATCTGTCTGTAATGACACCGCCATACAGCCGTCAATCAGGTAACGATCCAACCCCATAACATATCTATGCATCCGATCTGTCATATCTGCCACCACGGCAGGGGCATACCGGGCCAGGGAATGAAATTCCAAATTATATTCACGAACGCTTCGACCCCTCTGCTGCAGCTGTAAAAACCGATCAGCTCGCTCCCGTCGTAACTCTGGGGGCAGAAAGTGACAGGTGAAAGCAGTCACAAACTGATCCCACGTAGCTGGAGGAGCACCCTCACCCCTGGATAACCCCCAAGTCTCATACCAATGCGCGGCAACATCCCGAAGTCTATGCGAAGTCAGCTCAACCGACTCGGTCTCTGAAGCCCTGACCAAGTCTAATGCACGCCGCATCCCCCGAATAAAGTCATGGGGGTCCTCGTCGGGCTTAGACCCGAAAAACTCTGGAGGGCCACATAATAAGAACTCCCGAACTCTCAGGCTGTCCCGCCTGTCCTCATCATCATCGTCCCTCCGCCCGCGTCTGCGAGCCTGCCCCGCTACTATCGTGGTCAACAACTGTACAGCCTCCCTCAGGGTCCTATCCTCCGCCCCTGGCTGAGGAACTGGAGTGTCAGGAGCGGGTACACGGACCTCTGGAGCTGCTGAAGGTCCTGCTCCAGGCTGTACAAATGGGGGTGTAGCAGACCCCTCAGAATGAGGTGCAACCTCAGGCAAATCATAGACACGAGCCCGGGTAGCTCGCTGTGCCTGACTGGTCTCTCCCACCTTCGCCTTGCCCTTCTGGGCCGCCGTTGCCTTCTTCGGAGGCATCACTGCATACACAACAACGGGTCAGATCAGAATGACCCTAATAGCACAGCTCTATCGCACGATCTAAGATTCCAAAGAAAGTAACATCCTAAATGCCCTGTAGCCTCCTGTTTATAGATGTGGTGCACAACACATTGATAAACAAGACTCTACTAGACACGGCCTGTAGACATTCCGAGGACAAACCGCTCTGATACCACTTTTGTCACGACCCAACCCCGTGGGCCGCGACTGGTGCCCTACTTAGTCACCCCAAACAGACTCACAGCCAGATCACTGTATT
Source organism: Lycium barbarum (assembly GCF_019175385.1). Classification (NCBI taxonomy): domain Eukaryota; kingdom Viridiplantae; phylum Streptophyta; class Magnoliopsida; order Solanales; family Solanaceae; genus Lycium; species Lycium barbarum. The sequence continues at coordinate 86,814,242 of NC_083341.1, forward strand.
CAGACTCATTCAAACTCAACATACGTTATTTGAACTGAAAATGAACAACAGACGCCAGACACAAACATTTATCGAACACTTATCTTAAGCGGTCGCCCGTTCAAATTAGTCAAATCAAAATCAGAAAGGTGGCGGAATATACGTCGCCCAAATGCACACACACACATCAGAAAGGGGGCAGAATGTACATCGCCCAAATGCACACACACGTACAAACTCAGGGGCCGTCTTGGCCATAGTAGCGTACGGGCCGCTTAAGAAAGCACAACAGATTCACATACAAACACACCGGACCCACGACCCACAAATGTGACTACAGGCCTCTAAACAAAACAGAACATACGAACATATGACGGGACAGGGCCCCGCTGTACCCACACTACCACGAATATACAGAATTCACACACAACAGAAGATATGTACCAAAAGTTAGGCTCCGGATCAAGGGGAGCTCTCCAACACAGCAGAATGAGTAGTCTAAACTGGAGGACCACCCAAACGATCCTCTGTACCTGCGGGCATGAAACACAGCCCCCGAAGAACCGGGGGTCAGTACGGGAGAAGTACTGAGTATGTAAAGCAGAAGGTACAGAAATCACAAACACAACTGGAGTCAGAAGAAACAAACACGAACGTCAACGTAGCAAAGCAAACATGTGCGGAAGGCAAATGTACAAATGCAAATCAAATCATGTATAGGGTTTAGGAACGTGGTCACCCCCGACGCTGGTGCCACAACACATTATAACTCCAGAAGTTTTCAAATCTCCGTACAGTCTCCAGACACATCATATCACACACATATCACATCATCAGAACATATCAAATGCCATATCACATCATAACTCCATCGACGGTAACCGGCCCTATGGCGAGGCCTCGGAAACCGTAACACATCATAACTTCCGAATATAGTATAGCGCGCACGATCACAAAGCCGGCCCGGGTACCGACGAACGAAGTCATAGCAGATAGTACGAACGGAGTAGTGCAGAAACCATATGCATATAAAAAAAAATGAATTACCGGACTCAACATACGATTACATATAGGCATATACCGACGCCAGAAGGCTCGGAGTAGAAGTCAGGTCGACCAAAGTTATTGTATGGAAGTTGCGAAGTTTCAGACTGCAAGGTCTTTGAAAAACAATTCACAAGTCATATTCCGAAAATCTAACATCATTCAAAGTGCAAAACGTTTAATAACGACATAGGAAATTTCAAACAGACCCCTGAGTCATAAACAAACGATTTCTTTTCATATCGAACGAAGATGAGCCAAACGAACCAAATAAGGGAAGCCTCGGGGCTTGCGGGCCCACCTCGAGTCAAATTGAGGCGGCGGACACAAATCACAGACTTTAGGCTCCCTAGAGCCATTTACGAAAGTTTCGGAGAGTTTCGGACACAACAACAAAAGTTATGGAGGTTCGAACATTCTTTTAACCAAATGCAACAAAAAGGGTTCAATTGCGCTGGATGAATAGTACCCAAACTTGAACCTAGATTTCCAAGAGCAGGGTTATCCCCGAAAGTCCGATCTTAACCTAGTATGACTAGAACATGCCAAAAGAAGGATAGGTAGGCTTTACATACCTGGATGGCGCCTTACGCTCGTCAAATCTCAATTCCCGTTTCGTCCGAAAACTGCAAATGGTCACTTTTACCAGTTACTATTCATGAAAGTTAACATTTTCATCTTTGGGCCATACTTGGCTACCGAAATTTCGGCAGCACTTCCCCTATAAATCTAACATCCCCGAGACTTAGCTCGGCTCAAAATACAACAACAACAACAACCCAAACATCATCAAACAACAAAACCCATAATCAAACCACTCTAGCTTCACAATCCTACCTTACTACACAAGTTGACAATTCTTGATTCAAACTCCAAAATTCCAAATCTACATCCATATCATTCAAGATTATTCATTCACATTACAAACAAGTTCCAAACCATATACAAAGTTCTCCAAGATTCATTACTTTCCATATTTCATCCAAAACATCGAAAGTCACGACGGACGTCCTAACTTGCATTATTTCATTCCGAATTCATTCACATCAACCATAAGCCATATTTAAGGTCTCTAGCATCATAGATATACAGTGATATACACAAATATACCAAGGGTATATACTTTCCGATAATGTTCCGAAATCATTTTCTAACACCAATTCGATTCGTTAATCATTCATTTACGTTATGAAGGTCACAATGACGCAACTAACGAACTAACAAATCAATTTCACATTGTCTCCTACTCTACTCAAGTCACGGCCAACTACACTCTTTCACACACACACACGCCATGCATCTTCACCCAAAATCCCATAATTTTCATGAAATTCTAATCACTATCACATTCATACAAGTTCCATAACTCAAAAGTGACAAAGTTCATACCTTTACTTGAAAATCCGACTTGTCGCAAACGTGATTCTTCCGCCAAATAAATTGTATCACGTCGGAGAGGGTCTTGAGTGCTTCACAACCATGCAAAAATCAAGATTTTTGGATCAAACACAAGGCTTGGGAATTATTTCTTTCTCCCTTTTTTCTACACGGCCGAAAGGGGTTTTTGTTGAAGTCAAAGATGAAATGTGATTTTTCTTGATAAGTTTAAGTATTGAATTGATATATATCCAAATATGGAGGTCATGTGCATAGCACATAACTTTTAAAATTGGGTTTGGGCCTCTCCAATGGCCGGCCATCCCCACTCTTTGGGCCTCAATTTTGTATTGTCCAATCTTGGCCCAATGCATAAAACGTCCCGTTTTTGTAATTCCCGAAACTAATTTCCAAAATTCCAAATTTACCCTCGGCCTTCCCCGATGTCTTGACATTAATAATTCCATAACCAACATAGCCATATTCACCAAAATCAAAATATTTCCTCATAAGACACCAATCTTAATTATTTCTCGATTTTTCACTTATACGAGACACGGGACATAACACTTTGGTGGTAGTTGGGATGAGCATTTACCTCTTGTTGAATTTGCCTATAATAACAGCTATCATTCCAGTATTCAAATGGCTCCATACGAGGCCTTATATGGAAGAAAATGCAGATCTCCAATTGGATGGTTTGAAACCGGAGAAGTACAGTTGATAGGCCCCGACTTGATCCAACAAGCAGTTGAAAAGGTTAAAGTGATTCGAGACCGACTGTTAACAGCTCAAAGTCGCCAAAAGTCTTATGCAGATAATCGCCGACGAGACTTGGAATTTCAAGAGGGCGAATGGGTGTTCCTGAAGGTATCGCCGATAAGAGGAGTGATGAGATTTGGTAAAAAGGGGAAATTGAGTCCAAGATACGTCGGACCTTATAAAATTATTCGCAAGGTGGGTCGAGTAGCCTACGAATTGGACTTGCCTTTAGAGCTCGAATCCGTACATCCAGTATTCCATGTTTCGAGCTCCGCAAGTGTATTGGAGACCCAACGAGAATAGTTCCAGTTGATGATGTGCAAGTAACAGAGAAGCTAACCTACGAGGAAATGCCCATTTCCATTTTGGATAGACAAGTATGAAGGCTTCGGAATAAAGAGGTTGCTTCAGTCAAAGTTCTATGACGGAACAATAATCGGGAAGAAATGACTTAGGAAGCGGAGGAGAAGATGAAATCTATGTACCCCCATTTGTTCTAATCCCCAGAAGAGATTCAAGATGAGACGTCGATGGTGTAAGGTATGTATGTTTTAATTATATGTTTTTGGTCGTGTGTGGCCATAAATGTGTGGATATTGTGATATAGCCCTGTGAGGCGAAGATATTGTGGGTTGTTGTAATGGAAAGGTAGTGTCCAAATTACAAAGGAAACTCTGGCAAAATTTTTCTAGAATTCCCAAGTGTCGAACATTCGAGGACGAATGTTCCAAAAGGGGGGAAGAATGTTACACCTCGGAAATTTCTCCGTACTTGTATGATGAGTGGAATGATGAAGAGTTTGAGTGAATGATGTTTTATTAAGTCGGGAATGGCTAATTAAGAATTTTTGGAAATTGGAAAGTCGCGGAAAATTTTTCAGCCCAGTGGTCGTATATGGCACTATACGGCCCGTAAAGTGATTTACGGACCGTATAGTGAAATCGTCCTCCAGCTTGTCAAAAATCCCAACTTTCTGTAAATTGTGAAAATGGTTAAAAACGACTTGGAGGACGGCCCGTAAACTGGTTTACGGACCGTAAACCTCAGTCGTAAATTGCCATAATCCCCAGCCAAACTTTCTGTTTCTGGGATGATTAAAAACGACCATGGAGGATGGACCGTAAATCAAAATACGGTCCGTATATGGTGGTTTACGACCACTGTTCATCCCGACGAGAATTCATTAAAGATCAGATTTGTGATTTTTAAAGGGGACTTAAGCCTCAATTTAACTCATTATTCATTCAACCAACTCAAGAAACTTCTAGACCTCTCCACATACTTCATCTATAGAAATCCCAAAGAATCAAAAGAACATCAAGACCAACAACACCAAATTCATGAAATCAAGTGTAAGAACACAACAAAGGATAATCTAAGTGAAGAAATTCCCAAGAAGGTGGAACTAGGGTTTTGGCTAATTGAAGTATTTCAACTTAAGGATTGTTCAACCATGATCCAAGGTAAGTTTCATGATTTTTCCATGTTGTTTGAAGTATTGGAAAGCTTAGACACTTGAAATGTAGAAGAACATAAAAATGGGTCATTATTGAATGAATAGTGACATAAATGAATGATAGTGGAATGGAACTATGAATATTGAAGTGTTGTGAGTACAAATACGTTATAAATGATGTTTATATCATGAAACAAGCATTAAATGCATGAAAACGCAAGGATGAGCTAGAAGTAGAAATAAGGGAAATTTGAGGAAAATGGTGGATTTTGCCAAATGTACGTAAGTGACGATTGTCGATTATGATATTGCGAGTAATATTATGAATGTTGGGAGTTAATATAAAACGTGAGAAAAGTAGTATGAGCGAAGGAAGCGTTGTCCAGCTTTTCCTAGAATTAGCGATGTGTTCTTGTAGTTAGTTTACTAATGTTGATACGGATTCTCTTATGAAGGTAACGACGTGATATCGACGGAGAACAACTGAGCGATATCTTAGCTAAACGACCAAGGTATGTGAGGCTAGTCCTTCTTTCTAATGGCATGAATCTTTTAGCTTGAATCCCTATTCCTTTCATGAGTTCTTGCATTCCAAGGAGTTAAAAGCTTATACCTATGAGTGTCTATATGAGATAAGTTATACAATATGATGACACTAGAATGATGATGATGTTATTCCTTGCCTACACTCACCTTATGTACTAGTCCTTTCAAGGTTAGGCAGAATGTCCATAATGGTCCCATAATGTAATCGGGGGATCACGACCTTACGTCACCCCGATAGAGTGAAGTTGATCATGAGTCTTATATACGCATTATGATAAGATAAGTATTTTATGATAAAAATATTACTATGAGTATTTACATTAAGCATGTCATGATTGCATTCACACCGGGCCTAGTTGGCCTGGCAGACACCGCTTCGGCGGGCGGCGATACGGATACACCACGACCTACGGGCGTGGGCAGACACCACTAGTGGGCGGCATGAGATGGTACCCCGGACGCGGGAGGCCTGGGCGCGGGCTAATATTATTGATTATCACACCGTTCTGACATGGACGGGCAGCTTGCATATGATGCATACATGTCATGATGATGAGTATGAGTAAGATAGCATGCATTACTTCATTTATGATTATCAGTCAGATCCAGATGTCTCATATTGATGTTATCCCCATATTATTGACGTTTCCTTTCATTATGTATGCCTCTCATCCTCGGTACAATATTCGTACTGACGTCCTTTCTTCGGACGCTGTGTTCATGTCCACAGGTAGACAAGGAGGAGAGCTTGGCCCAGGTCCTCAGTAGCTGTCAGCTGATAGATAGCACTCCATTGTTCGGAGGTGCTTATGGCTATTCTTTTGATGTACATTCATATATGCATATTTTGGGCATGACAGAGTCTTGTTCCGTCTATGTATTCATTAGGTTAGTAGAGGCTCGTAGATACGCAGTGTGGGTTAGATGGTCTCACAAGATGTTTTCATATGTATGTATATTATTTTGATGGCCAAGAGGAAAATGTATATAAAGTATTTATGTTTTGATTAAATATGATTTTCCTACAATTGGTATGTAAAATTTATAAAAGAGTATCAAATGAACAAGACAAGCAGTAGAGTGAGCGGTGCTCGGTAATTGCTCCGGGTACCCGTCGCGGCCCCTAACTGGGTCGTGACACTTCTACCACAATCCCACAACGATTACAACTTCATTTCAAGTCACCAAACCTTCATTTTCATCATGGAATCCACAACTACAACAATCAAATACTAAATAAAAATTAGTTCATCATTCCTACACAACATAACATATACACGGCCAACACCCCAACACACCAAATTCATGATTTTCATTCATTTCTACACACTACAACATGTACAAATCACCCATAACACATGTAAAAGAAGATTGAACACATACCTTTCTCCACTTATCTCTTCATTCGGCTAGGGGTATATATTGCACAAATGAATGATTTGATTGCTCCAACCACTCCTCAATGTTGTTAGGGATGTTCCACTTGGTTGAAATGCTAGAAGAAAATAATTTTTCTTGATCAATTTTCCATGGCTCAATTTTGGTAGCCATGGCCGAATGGCTTCTATCTCTCTTTCTTTCTTTCTTTTTTTTTTCTTCGACAAGCTTCTTAATTCAAAGATGAATATGTCTTGCTTGACCACTTATGTGTATATATATAATTAGGCCCTTCAAGTAAAAATATGGACACATGGCCATGGGTGGGACCCATATACCACACGGCGATGGTGGTTCATTCTTGAACCTTCTTGAATTTGTTTCTTGTGAAATGTCCTTCTTGCCCCTAGCCTTCCTTAATATTACCATGAACCACTTGTGAATTTCCCTTTTTACCCTTAGCCTTCCTCAACATTTCCATACTAATAAACAACTTATACATTAAAATAATTTTAGAAAATAGTCTTGCCCTTATCGTCTCGCAATTATCTTGAATTATCCGAACGTACAAAATACGGGCTATAACAAAAGGTTTCCTGAAGATCATGATGGTTTACGGCCACATTTTACGGGCCGTATTTCAGTTTACGGTCCGTAAACTGGGTCGTGTTTTACCATTTAAGCTTTGGACATAAAGTTGAAATTTTTGAAATGTTGAAGGACGATGGCACTTTACGGTCTGTAAATCACTTTACGGGTCGTATTCCATTTTACGACCACTAGCTGAAATGAAATTCTACAACTTTCTTATTTCCCAAAAATTCATGAATCGTCATTCCCTACTTAATAAAACATCGCACACTCATGCCCTTCGTTAGTCTATTCATTGTTGGCTCACGAAAAATTTCTGAGGTGTAATAGGTACAACCACACATCAATAATCACCATGAATAAAATTCTCACGTATAAGGTATAAAGAAGTTGATTCCTCCACACATCATGAAACGGGATAAAGAAAAGAAACCAATGGTCTTAAAATAAGAATTATGGAATGCTACATTGGTTCTAGAAGATATGAAACACATTAGATCCTCATTTTCCAAACAACATCTACCCTCTTTATGACTAAGGGAAATATCTAGAGCAAGGTCATCCCAACCCAAAATCCAATTCATAGCACTAGTTCCATCCCAAAATGGTCTCACTACCAAATCATGACACAAGAATAAGACACCGGGGTCATAGAAAAAAACATATCCCAAGTCATTTTGCATATATCCTCCGTGTAGATCAATTATTACTTTGAGTAATATCACAAGAAGAGAATCACATGCGAAGAGATGGTCAATTATTAAAAACGTTTTACCCTTCCTTTAGAGAAAATCAAGTTACACCTCGCCCTCCCAGGAGCTAAGGACATTCCGTACTTGTGGCGTATATTTGGAGGAGGAGCTTATGGAAGATTAACATCGTGAGCATACACGAGATATAAGTCATGACAAATGGGTGTTACACCTTAAAAGAATTTCGTATCGTTAGTACCGTTACTAAACGAACGTGAGCTCGGAGAGGCCATGGAACTCTTATAAGGATAAGACAGACCTTTAACAAGTGTTAAGAGAGTATCTAAAGGCTCCAGGGTCAAGCGGGTTGAAGGAAGTAAGTTGTCAAAACTTTGGGAAAACTTGGCAGAAAAATCAGAAGAGATTTCTGGTCCGAATTGAGCGAGGTATATCTCCTAGCATATGAGGATTTATGTAGTGAATAAACTATCCAGATTGAATTTCATTGAGTCTAGTTTCCAAAGCAACAAACCGTCCGTCGATAAGACATCGGAGTAGGAAGTTATGGGCATTTCAAGACGGAAGCTAGAAGCTCGCAGACCGTTCGCGAAAATTATAGAAACGACTTAAACCGACTTAAGTCGGTGCCAACCGACCTTGGGCACTATAAATTGACCTCAAACCCTCATTTCCCACCATTTTGACCAAGTCCTAAGCACAACAACATATAGATGCACTCTCTCAAAGTTTATACATCAATTTTGGCTTAAGTTGGTAAGATCTAACATCAAATTTGGCCCGGGAAAGGACGGGTGGCCTAGTAATTCTCGATCTCCATTGTGGTATCATCGTAGAGAGGGGAAGCGACACCAATCCGAGTGCCATATCACGTATCAACCCTTTTTAAGGTAAGATTCTTCCTCTGTTAGTATAAATTCGTAATGGGTATCGCTGGAATTAGCTCGTAATAGTTCGAATTGGTGGAAATGTTAAGTAAATCTATGGAAATTTTTGTTTATGGATTTTAATGGTGATTTTGATAAGTTGGTATGGAAATTGAATTGGGAATTGAATTGTGGTTATTGGGTTTTATTAAATTCGAAGATAAATTCGTGAATTATGACGTTTGGGAAAAATTAACAGAATCAATCCCGTAACGGAAATTATTGGTAAAATCCCATGGAAATCGATATGGGTTAATAATTGGTATTGTTGTATTGTTTTTGTTGATACTATTGTCGACACTTGGAATTTCACAAAAACAGAGGAAATGCTACCCGAATTTCCATAACTCTGAAAGAATTGGATATAACACCTAGAATACTTCGCATGCAAGCTAATAGAAGACTAACCCAGGTCGTATATTTCCATTTAGGTGTGAGAGAAGGACCAGCGTGGGAATAGGGAATTCCTCCAGGTCACGTTTTTGAAGATAAAGGTATGTAAGGTTTTCGCTATCGTTTTCCTTGGCACGAATCAATAGAACCCCTAGCGTGCATTATCAATCCATTCGAGTTTATTCCGGATTTCCTACATTTTAAAATATATATATTACGAAAATACGTATTTTATCAGAAGCATATATATTTTATGAAAGATGCATATTTATCCTAAAATCTCTATTTTTACGGAATTTTTGATATTTTACTAAATTAAGTAAACGTCCCCAGCTAAGTCATTCATTGACTCCTATTAAATCGTCTGTATACTTTATGAAAGATCCTTATGATGCTAATGTGAGTATTATCATTCGAGTCATTCCTTGTCCTCGATATGTGTCCCCTAATATATTCGGAAGTATAACGACCTTATGTCACTCTGAAAGGCCCAATGCCACTTCTTTGACCTATATATATATATATATATATATATATATATATATATATATATATATGGACTATTGTACTCCACCGAGCTGCGCCATAGTCCGCCGGGTACGACACGTAGATGAGCAACCACTGATTAGTTGGGTAGTCACACCGAGTCCCATTAGGGATGGGTACGTTATGATATAATGATGTTTTCCTGGACGCGAAAAATCCCGAACGTTGGGATGATGATGATATGATTATGATGATATACACACCGAGTCCTGAAAAGGCCAGGTACATTTCACATCGAGTCCCGAAAGGGTAGGGTATGCTTCAAATTGAGTCCCACTAGGGCCAGGTACGTTATATATATGTTACATATGAAAAATGATGTTCTCATGCATGGCATATTGTATGGTTTCAGATGTCACAGGTTACCAGTTATCACTATTCTCCCATGTTTACATCTATATTTTACGGATGTCATTACTTCCCTGCCTTACATACTCAGTACTTTTATCCGTACTGACTGTCCCACTTCCTGGGGCGCTGCATTTCGTGCAGCAAGTACTGACAGGCAGAGTAGAAGAACCCTCACAGTAGGATAGCCAGTTTCAACGGGACATCAGCTAGTACCATTATACCGGGCTTGCTAGTTGGGTATTTATAGAGTCTGCAAGTTATGTAAATGGCATATGTACGTAAACCTATAGGCTCATAGACAGTGTAGTGGGTGTCAAAGTCATGCATGTTTTCATTATTTTTATGATACACATGTTATAGCCTGGGCGGCTATATGATATTTTATGATGTTCATGTTGCGGCCTTATCGGCTAGCTTATGTGTACAGTCGTTCACAAAGAGGTTATGTTATCCTTGTGTTGGGCCTTCTTGTGTACCGATGCTCTTATATGTACATGCAAATGATTACGATCAAGATTATTGTATTAAGGTTATATTATGTCACGTCAGGTGGTCCTCGACTGTTAGGGTCGAGTGCCCGTCATTCCCCCCGTCGGGGTGGGACAAATCCTTTCCAACATGCATGTTATATTCCCTCAAGAGGGGGTTTCCATCACAAGGGAAAGGGTCATCATCTCATAACGGATTTCCATAGACTTTGTGGTTTCCAAATGTGACTACTTTTTCCACCACACAAGGCATAGAGCTATGCACAACACTATCAATAATTATGTCACTATCAAATAAAACATTATCCTTAAAGAGAGAACATTCAACTAAATGATGAGAATTAAGACAAGAAATTCCACTCTCGAAAGGATCAATAAAATCACAAGTGCAAATACTAGGTGGACACAAATTGATCTTGCAAGAACACTCAATTCGGTCATCATAAGGATCAACTAGTGTTTGAGCACTCTCAATATTAATTAGCAAAGAGCCACCATGCTGCATACAAGACAAAACTTTATCCTTACTCAATTGGCTATTAGTCACCACATGCTCTTGTAAGTTCATTAGAGTATAAGGATTAGCTTCGTTACCTTGTAGCTCATGTTCATAACCTTCTTCACCTTGTTCAAGTCCCTTGCATCAGCTTTCCTCTTTGGAAGAGGTTTGCAATACTTTATTCCCCAAAGGAACTTGGTAATCTTCGGACATTGTTTCTTTTAGATAATCATTCTCATGAGTACCTACAAAATAAACAAGATAACCAGAAGAAGTACAAAGGTTACAGGGGTTAGAATGAAATGGTGACAACTCTCTCACAACCTCTCCTTTTTCCTCTCTAGAGTTGTCACTTGGCTCTCCCCTCAATTTTGTATATCTCATGTTCTTGAGAAAAGGGTTGAGCCACATTGACCTTCAAGCGATTGTTTGGCTTCACCATCATACATATGTTGGGTCCTTTTTTAGTCGACACTTGCTCTCCTTGGGCAACCAAAGCCCCTTTTTCATGTTTCTCTGCTTCTTCCTTTTGACCTCTCTCTCGGAGTTCCTTCATGATTCTATAGTCTTCGCTCACTTGATAGGGTGTTAAAGGTGCAAGAGTATACTTTCGACCTCCAAATAGAAATGAGTATTTGTTGGTCCTTCGACTATATTGAGCATCCCTATCAAATTGCCAAGGCCTCCTAAGCAAAATGTGACACGCTTGCATTGGTACCACATCACATAAGCTTTCATCTTGATACCTACCAATGTTAAACTTGATAATAACTTGCTTGGTTACCCTCATTTCACCACATTCAGGTAACCATTGGAGTTTGTAGGGACTAGGAGGTTTTCTTGTGGGGAATTTCATGTTTTCAACCAAGAATTGGCTCACCGGATTGGTACAACTCCCACCATTAATAACCAACAAACACACCTTGTCCACTATCTTGCATCTAGCATGAAATAGGTTCTCCCTTTGATCATCCCCCTCTCTAGCTAATGCAACCATGGCTCTCCTAGCTACAATGGCAAAGTTCAATTTCTCCACCATCCTCTCTTCAATGTCACCCTCGGATTCTCCCTCATGATCACTATTTTTCTCCTCATTATCACTACCAACCCACCCTCTCCTTCATCATTGGTATAGTACCCATCACGAAAGCCACAATTGACCTCCTATTGGGACAATCACTTGGAATATGCCCTCTACCTTGGCATTTGAAACATTAAATGGTAGATGGACGAGGGAAGTTAGGTTTAGCATTGTTACCTCCTTTGGTCTTGTTACCACACTTGGCCTTGTAGTCAAACTTGGCTTGAGGTTCTTGAGTAGTGATCTTGGGCTTTTCCCAAGTGGATTATTTCCACTTATCTTTGATCTTGCTCCATGATGAAGTCGTAGTGTTCTTTGCCTTGTACAATCTTTCTTCTTTCAAATCCGATTCAACTTTGGAAGCATCATGGAAAGCTTCCTCTAGACTCCTGTAAGTTTGTAGCCTCATGGGTTTGGAGATTTAACGATTCAAGTTAGCCACAAATACTATGAGAGTATAGTTCAACTGTTCCTCTATCTTGGACTTTATCCTCAAGTTTTCAAACTCATCAAAGTACTCTTCGACACTCTTGGAGCCTTGTTTCAACAAGTACACCTTCTTAAGTACTTCTTGATAGTACGTAGAAGTCAAATACCTCGTTTCCATGAGCTTAACCAATTCATTCCAAGTAGAAAGATCAAATATATGTTGTTGAGTAGTTTCTCGCTTCTTGGATTACCACCAAGTCGATGCATATCCCTTGGGTGAGGGCATACCTTGCCTTTAAAGCTTCCGACACATTGTTAGTGAGGAATATCCTCACTTTACAACTTCCACTCAAGGAACTCTTCAGGATCACTACTCCCTTTGAACTTGTAAAGTGTTATCTTGATGGTATTCAAGTTTCGCTAATTATTCCCACGAGCCTCATGTCCTTTCGATCTCCCCCGGTCTTCATGACGTTGGACCTCCCTCGATCTTCCTGACCTTGGAACCTACCCTTATGGCCTTGAAATCTTGCAAAGCCACCTTGTGTCACGACCCAATTTAACTAAGTCATACGGGTACCTACCTTTCCCACCTCGGTAGGCGAACCCTTATCCCGACAATATCAAAGGCATGAAATAATAAATAAATAAGCGAAAGAGATAGAAATACGTATACCTAACATAATAATAAATAGAATATGCGGAAATACATCAAAACCACCCTAGAAATCTGTCTACTCATAAAAGAGCAACTAACTAGAATCTACGAGTCTGGAAAATATCAATAATACATCAATAGTCTGAATATGTCTCGGAATATCAAGTAAGACATAAAATAAAGGAAGAATCTCCAAGACAGCGGACGTTCTCGTGCTCACCCTGTAAGACTATAAGCAACAACTCTCACACCACAATCAACCACAAGAAGCAGAGGTCGATCCCACCTGGAACTCTGCATTCATAAAAGAATGCAGCAAGTGCAGGTGAGTACAAACAACAAGTACTGGTGGGTATCCTAGGCGGACTAAGTTTAGCTAACATATATCAACTCAATAAAGTAAGATAAATAGGTAAATCAACAAGATATAAGTCAAACACAAGCAAGAATCCAAGATACATGTCATCACCTATGTTTAGCATCTAAACCCAATTGTGCCAAGTCTCAAATACTCAGTCCGAATCTGTATATCACAAATACATCAAAAGAATATCACAATAGAAGCCATAGTGCAATACAATGCAATAATGTATGAAATGTGAATGCAATGCATATGTTGTGTGCACATGTACTCCGATGATGGAACATCACATCTTGGTAGCACAACCCATAGGGGACCTGCGAAGTCCATGAACCTCACGGTTCCGGAAACTGCTACCTTACGATTCCGGCAACAGCCTCGACAATCGCTACGCACAACCTCGATTGCGGATAACCATCAGATATCAGTCCTTACGTCACTCTCATCTAGCTGAGCCTAGCTCATCACAGTGTTTCCTTAAGTATCATTAATGTATCAACAATATATGATAAAGGATTAGAATGCGTGCAATGTATGAGTTCAATGTCAATAATCAGATCAATATCACAAGTACCACGCATGAGACACTAACAATATCATGAAAAGGCTACACAATAAGCCATAATAGAACACTATACTCATATCAAATGTCAACAAGTAAGATACTACAATATCATGGTCAAGATATATCAATAGTCTCCAATATATACTATTTCCACGTGGCATCAAGCCAACAACAATAGAACAAGCTAAGTCACAACAAAACAGGGTGGCTAACCCCAATCACACAACAGGGCCCAACCTAAGACAATATACAACCCAACTTCATACCCGAAAGTTTACATGCTTTCTCCGACAATGTCGTCTAAATATATGTTTCGCTAAATGAAGTCTCACCATTGGGTAAGTCGTAACCTACTTGGAAGGCCGAACAGAAATATCACCAACAATCACTCCTTAGACTTCCCTTTCCTTAGAGCCTCGAGATAAAGAAAGTCTAGGCATATTCGAATCAAGAAGAACATCGAACGAACCTACTTCTATTCAAGACCTAATCCCCAACCTATGAAATGGGTTTTATGAACTAGAATAGTGAAATTAGGAATCCAAAGGTTCCAACATGAAATTAAAGCTCTAGGTGATCAATTCCCATCAATATCAAGCCAGAAGAATCAACAATTTACTCAAATTCGAATTCTAGGCAAAACCCCAAATTTGGGTATAAACTCTAACTTCCAATTCCATAAATTTAGCCACTAATTGGGAAAAATCATGCAATTATAGGTTCTAGTCAACAATTCCATGCTTAATAGAGCTAACCCAACCAACAAATCATGATTTAGAAGCCTAGAAGGAAGAACTCATGAAACCCTCTTTTGAATCTTCAACCACTTAATGAGTTAACAAGATAAAGGACAAAGGGATAGTAAAGGAATAAGAAGAACTTACTACTAAGAAGTTCCCCCAAGAATATCCTTGAACAGCTCCCAAGAACTCTTAGGTCGAAATAATAAAGAATGAGGGACATAGGGCTTTTAAAACACAGTTACTGAAATAACCAGCCTGATACCGCTTCTGCGGCAACGGTCCTGCCTCGATGGCCACTCAGACCGCCACGACGGTCCACTCCCAAAAGCACATAGTTGCTTCAGCAGCCTGGAAATCGCTATAGCGGTGCCGCTGATATGGTACTGGTGCCGCTATAGCGGGCACCAGAACCAGATTCCCCAAAATAATCTCAATCTCAATCCCGAAATCCCGACTAATACTTGAGGCTATCTGCTCACAAATCACATATACAGACACACATAAAAACACACTACGAACGCACTCGTAGCCTCAGAATTCCCAACGGAGGTCTCGTTGACCGAGTCAACCCCCGGTACCTCAATTCAAACTTCCCAACCCAAGTCCCAAAATGCACCCGAGTGCATCGGGAATCGAACTAGATATGCACACAAGTTCTAAATGATCATCCGAACCTCTCGAAATTGACAAAATTTCAAAAAAGGTCTGTTTACTCAGGTAATGAAATAACCAGCTCGATACCTCTTTTGCGACAGCGGTCCTGCCTCGATGCCCACTCATACCCCCATGAGGGTCCACTCCCAAAAGCGATCTTGCGGTACTGGTGGCGCTATAGTGGGCACCAGAACCAGATTCCCCAAAATAATTACAATCTCAATACCCGAGGCCATCTGCTCACAAACCACATACACAGACACGCATAAAAACACACTACGAACGCACTCGTGGCCTCAAAATTCCCAACGGAGGTCTCGTTGATCGAGTCAACTCCCGATACCTCAATTCCAACTTTCCAACCCAAGTCCAAAAATGCACCCCAGTGCATTGGGAACCAAACCAGATATTCACTCAAGTTCTAAATAAACATCTGAACCTCTTGAAATAGACGTATTTCCAAAAAAGGTCCGTTTACACAAAAGTCAACTTTGAGTCAACTCTTTATCGCTTAAAGCCAATTTTTCCCAAAAAGTCCCCCAAATCAAATCTGAATGCCTTGGGAAGCATGTCAACGGTCCCCTCGGGTAAAAAATGAGCTAAACAAACTCCGGGAAAGGTCAGAAGGTGCCGAAAAGTCTATAACGACCAAGCGGGTCATTATATCAGATACCAATTAAACCGTCGCTCATCCATGAGCGACAAAGAAAAAGGAACGGAGTAGTACCTAAATCAACGAACAACTGAGGATATCGGCTATGCATATCGGACTCAGTCTCCAAAGTGGCCTCCTCGACAGAACGATGCTTCCATTGCACCTTCACAGAAGCAATGTCTTTGGACCTCAACTTTCAAACCTGTCTATCCAAAAACGCAATAGGCTTCTCCTCATAGGTCAAATTCTCATCAAGAATACCGAATCCCAACGAATAATATAAGTACCATCGGCATGGTACTTCTTCAGCATAGACACATGAAAAAATTGGATGAACTCCCGCCAAGCCTGGCGGCAAGGTTAACTCACAAGCAACATTACCCACATGGTCAAGAATCTCAAATGGCCCAATATACCTCGCACTCAATTTGATTGTCTTCCCAAATCTCGTAATACCCTTCATGGGTGAGATCTTCAATAGAACCTGGTCACCAACAGTGCACTCTAAATCTCAGACCTTCTGGTCCGCATACATCTTCTGTCGACTCTGAGCTACCAAAATCTTAGCCTGAATCACTCTCACTCTCTCAAGAGACTCACTCAATAGATCTGCACCCCCAAGGTCGAACCTCAAATGCATCAAACCAACCAACCGAAGATCTACATGTCCTACCATACAAAGCCTCAAAAGGCGCCATGTCGATACTCAAGTGATAACTGTTGTTGTATGCAAACTCTGCCAATGGCCAGTGCTGATCCCAATGACCACCAAAATCAATAACGCAAGCTCTCAATATATCCTCGAGCACGTGAATGGTCCGCTCAGACTGCCCATCGGTCTGGGGGTGGAAAGCTATACTAAGATCCAATCAGATACCCAACTCCTCATGAAAAGCTCTCTAGAAATTGGAAGTGAAGATAGTACCCCGATCGGCTATGTCACGCCCCAAAATCCATCCTAGACGTGATCGGCATCCGACGTCATGAACAATATCAGAAGAACCTAAAAGATGCAATAACAACACTTGAACCCGCCAGGTTAAATATTTGCCTCTAACAATTTATAAAATAAATACAATCAAATATTGATATATGAATTAAATCAGCGGAAGTCTTTAATATTATAAAACTTAATCAAACATGAAGAACGCCCAAGAGTTAAACAAAACTCAACCACTACCCACAAGAACGTGAACTATGGAGCTTCTAAGATAAAAAAGTAATTGTCTGACACATCGGGATGCAGCCCAAAAAAACTAGAATAGTATATAAATATGATAAGGGGTGTCCCACGAATGAACATGTGGGCTCACCAAGTCAACAGCAATAGCAAGTCCTTCCTAAGCGTTTTGACTATCAAGAACCTACTCTCCTCTGTTACCTCACATACCATCCAAAACAACAATGGTATGCCTGAGTATTTCGTACTCAGTGAGTGCCTCGGGGTCAACAAGTAATATGAAAATAAAGTACAACAAGACTTAGGGAAATCAGTTCTTAGGATAGTATGAAACAATGTGAAATCAGTTATTCAGCTTGTGCATCTCAATAAGAATTATCAAAACTGATTATAAAGCCTTTTGTCAAGTTTCAAATATGCTTTTTAAATTGATCATGATTATCAACAACAGTTCCATAAATGGATAAAGATATCACACTTACCAATACAGGCCCAAGAATTAATAACATCAAAGGGATGACCTTAGAGGTTCCCTAAACACAGCGCACCACACCGGAATATGTAATTCTCGATGGCTATCCTTCCTCCCGAATAGCTAGGCATAAATCGCACCTCGGGTGGCGAACCTGGCAGTGGCCACACTAGGATCCATAGTGGCTACCCTTCCTCCCAAGTAGCTAAGCCAACACAACAACCAATTTCATAGCATAGAATCCAATTCCCACCTTTGAGTTGAAGACTTGGAGGAATGGTTTTTGTTCTTAGGGTTTTTCAGAAAGTGGAGGAGTGAATAAAATAACTGAACTATTTATAATTTCGGGTGAAAAAATTGACGTTATGGTAGGGTGTTACGGTCCCGTAACGTGTGTTACGGACTGTAACACCTCACTGTAACGTGACCAAAATTTCCAGAATGTTTGGTGAAAAAACTTGATGTTACGGTATGGCGTTACGGTCCATCACACGTGTTACGGTCCGTAACACCTCACCGTAACATGGACCAAAGTTCCAACAAAGACAGGCTTCAGTGAAACGAGCATAAATTTTTGGACGTAACTTTTGTTGGGCTGGGAGACCTGCTGTTGGAAAGCTATTTCAAAGATCTACAACTTTAATCAAGGAGGTGTTTCCAAATTCTTAACACATCTTCACGAAAATCGCCCAGAAGATATACCTACCGAAACTTAGGCGAGAGTAAGAGCCCTTAAGAACTTCACTAGTTGGTTTGACTTCAAAAAAACTACCTTCCACCCGAATTCATCCCAAATGGATTCATATAGATAAAATATCATCTCAACACTAGATTTTTACACATTCACACCTAGTTCAAGTTTACGGAGTGCTACAAGATATGATAGAAATAGGAACTCCATGCAATCTCATAATATTACGAATGTACAACTTGGCTAACTTCTCCACGATATAGTAAATCTAAACAGGAATGAAATGAGTGAACTTAGTCAACCGATCAACTATCACCCAAATCGAGTCAAACTTACCCAGGGTCTTTGGAAGACCCAAAACGAAATCCATGGCAATCCTCTCCCACTTCTACTCGGGAATAGGCATCCTCTGAAGTACACCACCGAGTTGCTGGAGCTTATACTTAACTTGCTAGTAATTACCACACTTAGCCATGAAATCAACTATATCCCCCTTCATCCGATGCCACCAATAGTGCTACCTTAAATCACGATATATCTTAGTTACCCCTGGATGAATGGAATATCGAGAGCTATGGGCTTCAGTCAAGATCAAATGAATCAAGTCACCAACACGAGACATGCACACGCGCCCCTTTATCCTCAAGGTACCCTTTGAATCAATCATTGCCTCCTTGGCCTCACCTCTCATAACCCTATCTCGAATCTTGCTCAACTGAGCATCCTTAAACTGATGAGTCCTGATCTGATCTAATAAGGATGATCTCGCCTCTACACAAGACAAAACTCTTCCTGGGGCTGATATATCAAGACGAATGAAACTGTTGGCCAGAGTCTGCACCTCCAAGGTGACCGGACACTCAGAAATAATCAAACGAGCTAAATTCCCCATACTCACTGCCTTGTGACTCAAGGCATCAACAACATTGGCTTTCCTTGGATGATAAAGAATAGAGATGTCATAGTCCTTCAGGAGCTCCATCCATCGGCGCTGCTTGGAATTAAAAGATCTCTCGGTAAACACATGTTGAAGGCTACGGTGATCGGTGGAAACCTCACAATGGACACCATACAAGTAATGCCTCGAAATCCTCAAAAAAAATACCACGGCCAACAACTCCAAATCATGGGTAGGGTAATTCTTCTCATGGATCTTCAACTAACAGGAAGCATAGGCTATGACTCTACCCTCTTGCATCAACACAGCACCCAAACCCATACGAGATGCATCACAATAGACCATGAAATCCTTACCTTCCACAGGTAATGCTAGAATGGGCTGAAGTCAAAAGAGTCTTGAGCTTTTGAAAGCTTTCCTCACAATCATTGGACAACTAGAAGGGAACATCCTACTAAGTCAATCTAGTCAAAGACGAAGTAATAGAAGCAAAATCCTTCACAAATTGGGTAGTAGCTGGCCAAACCCACAAAACTACGGATCTCGGTCACAGTAGTGGGCCTCGCCAACCCTTCACAGCCTCAATCTTCTGAGGATCCACCATGATCCCATCCTTAGACAAAACGTGGCCCGGGAATGCCACAGACTCCAACCAAAACTCACACTTGAAAAACTTGGCAAACAAGCTATTCTTCTTCAATAACCCAAGTATAGTGTGAAGATAGCTCTCATGCTCCTCTCTACTCTTGGAATACACCAAGATATCATCAATAAACACAATCATAAAGGAATCAAGGAATGGCCTAAAGATGTCATTCATCAAAGTCATGAATGCAGTCGGGGAATTGGTAAGCCCAAAAGACATCACAAGAAACTCATAATGCCCATATCTCGTCCGAAAAGCTATCTTCGGAATATCCTCAGCCCTGATCCTCAACTGGTGGTAGCCTAAATGCAAGTCAATCTTCGAGAACACTGAATCACCCTAAAGCTTCTCAAATAAATCATCAATACGAGGTATAGGACACTTATTCTAAATAGTAACCTTGTTCAGCTAGCGATAATCAATACACATCCTCATCGATTCATCTTTCTTCTTCACAAATAACACAAGAGCACCCCAAGGGGAGACACTAGGTCTAACGAACCCCTTGCTCAATAAATCCTGCAACTGCTCCTTAAGCTCTCTCAACTCGGCCAGTGCCATCCGATATGGCGGAATAGAAATAGGCGAGTGCCCGGATCCAAGTCAATACAGAAGTCAATATGGCGATCGGGTAGCATATCAGGCATATCAGACGAGAATATCTCCGTGAGCTCGCTCACAATAGGAATGGACTCAAGGGATGGAGATACAACAGTAGTGTCACGCACATGAGCCAGATAAGCTAAACACCCCTTGTTGACTAGTTTCTTCGCCTGAAAAAAGGAAATAATCTTCTTCGGAGGGGGGCTAGGAGTACCCCCTCCACTCAATTCTAGGAATGCCCGGCATGGCTAACGTGGCTGTCTTGGTATGACAGTCTAAGATCGCATCATAAGGAGAAAGCCAGGTGTTACACCTCGCACTTTCAGAGCAGGAACACGCCACATATTTCATTGTATTAATGGAGTATCAGAGATGTCCTGTGAAGTTTTGAAAGGTACAAGCCATGAGAAGTACGTAATAATTAAGTAAATGATGAATTACGATCTCGTAAGTCATAATCGGGAAGCACAACCTTGGAACCAAAAGACATGACCATTATGAATTATGATTAATGATAATATCATGTACGGAGAGTTTCGGAAGATTCCGAGATCAAGAAAATCAAAGAAAATAAGTTTGTCAAAATTTTGAAAAACGTTGGCAGAATTTTGGACAGAAATTTTGGGTCAACTTTAGAGGGGCATATCTCCTAGTATATCAAGAGGTTTGAAGTGAAACAAAATCCTAAATTGAAGTTCAGGAAGTCTAGTTTCCAACGCAACAAACTGTTTGTCAAAACGACATCAGAGTAGGGAGTTATGGGCATTTCAAGATGAGCCTCCAAGCTACCAAATGGCTCCCCGCGGGCCCCACTTAGAAAGTCGATGGAACCGACTCTCAAGGGGTATAAATAACCTATTATTCCACTTTTTTTTTTTTTTTTTTATCATTTACACTTCTTTTGAGTTCTAGACACATCCATACACTTCTCTTAAAACACTTATAACCCCTTAAATTAAGAATTCAACAAGATTACACAATACTAGTTCATGAAAAATGATTGTTCTTGTTTCTACTTGATGTTGTGGTGATTTTGGTCTTGAAGAAAGTTGGTGTGGCTAAATTTCTTCAAATATAAGGTATGTAACTCATCCTATCTCTTATTTTGAGTTGATTGGAAGGTTTAGCAAGCCTTAAAAGTGAAAACAGTTATGGAGGAAAGGTCATAAATTGTTGTGTTGTAGTTGTTGAGTTTATGGACTGTTTTGAGCATTTTGTGGCTGTATTGTTAGGCTAATTTCCATGTATATGGATGGTATCTAATGTTTTTGGTGTGTTTATGAGATTGTACTACTTGATTGGGAAGAAAGTAAGTGTATATTGTTATTGTATGTTGACAAACATCGTGTGCGATGTTTTATGGAATATTTTGATATTGATGATGTTGTTGTTGGTGTTGGTATTGTTGTTGTTGTGTTGGTATTGTGATTTTGGGCTAGGGATATAAACAAGGGAGATGTTGCCCGAATTTTGGCAGATTCTAGAGGGGTTTAATTTGAAGACATAAGATAAACATATGACGATAAGCCTAATAGTAGTATGAATTCTCTTGAATGTAGATTTACGAGCTTGGAAGGATAAGAATTAAGTAGTAGGAGACCAAAAAGGTATGTTAAGGCTAATCCCTTTCTTTCTAAAGGCATGATTCCTTCCTTATGTACCTATATAAATTTTCCATAACATTCTTATTCCCAAAAGTTAGAAGTTCATGATTCTTAGAGTTTCTTTTAATGCTAAAGATAAGTATGCCCCGTGATGATAATGATGATGATGATGCTCCCATTCTAGAGATTCCAAAGCTTATGGATTTGATGCTATTATGAGATTATTGATCTTATTTCATGATTTTCTTGATTTTATTCATTGTTGTTGATCTCACCTTTATACTTGTTCCTTCACGGTTAGATATAGCGATGATGATTGTTCCATAATATAAATCGGAGGTTTACTGATCTTACGTCACTTCATTGAGTTTAGGAATGTGTACTTAAGCAATGTTTTGTCGGACATGAATAGAGAGGCTTATGGTGTATCTCAGGATTTGATTAATGTTTAGTTAAGCGAGAAGAAGTTCTAACAACCTAGAACTGTGCTTATAGGTCTTATGTGATCATGAGAAGTGCATAGAGATTACTCATGGACGCCGAGTCATGATGTTGATTATATTTACCACTGGTTTACGACCAGTTGGGAAGCTATGTATTACCACCGAGCTACGGCCGGTTGGGCAGTTACCATTGATTAGTCGGGCAGACGTGCTCTACCATCGGGCGATAATCGGATGGGCAGTTACCACCGTGCTATGGCCGGTTGGGCAGCTACCACTGATCAGCTGGGCAGATAGTACCAGGATGATATGAAGGTCAGGACCACAGTATTATACATAGATGTAGTTAAATATATGAGATTATAGAGAGATATGCATACTAGATTCTCATTGGTAAGTCAGACGTACCAGGTTGATTCTCATCCTTCTTCTTGCAGTATATGTTTATTATGTTACATTTTCGCCTTACACATTCAGTACACTATTCGTATTGACGTCCTTTTATTTGGGAACGCTGCGTTCATGCCCGCAGGTATAGACAGACGAGACGAGGACCTTCCACAACAGGCTGCCTCCAGGTACTAGTCTTGATTGGTGGGCTCCATTTCTTCCTGGAGCATTGCCGAGTATGGGGTCTGTGTATGTATTCTTGTGTGTTACGGGTATGTCGGGGGCCCTGTCCCGACTTGTATACTTAAGTATGTTCATAGAGGGTTTGCAAACAGTTTCTTGTATACAACTTAGTTATGTCTTGTTAGTGGTTACGTCGGCATCATGGGCCCATTGTACATATACATATGCATGATATTATATTCATAGTTATCCTCCTTGGCCTTATTATGCCATTTGATACATAGAAGACATAAGTTACAGCTTGGTTCGCTCGGCCCCAGTAAGGTGTCGGGTGCCAGTCACGCCTTACCAAGGTTGGGGTGTGACACCAGGTCATACCCAAGATAATATCAAAGTTCACCATATCAAGAATCATCATATCTACCCAAGTGTAATAAACCATAAAAGTAACCAAACACGACCTATAAACTCGATCAACCACAACAGAATCTCCAACTGGATTAGACACATGAACAGGTATAGCTATACTATCATAAGGAAAATCCCAATCAACGACATGATATGCAGACACATACGAATAAGTGGATCCAGGATCAAATAACACAAATACTGCCCTATGACGGACATAAATAGTACCTGAAATAACAGCATCGGAGGCCTCTGCCTCAGTCTACCTGGGAATGAGTAATACTGGGCCCCACCACATCCAGACTAAGATCCACCACTCAAACTCTAGGACCCACCTCTACCACCCTGGGATCCACCTCTAGAAACCTGAGAACCACCACGGCCTGACTGAGCATCGTCCATCTGCGAAGTACCTCCTCGACTACCTGACGATGCCAGAGTCCTCTGGGACTAACGATCCTGCATGGATTAGGGACACCTCCTAGCAATATGGCCTAACTCTCCACACACGAAACAGCCCCTAGAGGGCGGAGAATGATAGACTTAAGCTGAGGACCCGGCTGGAACAACCCTGTCTACTGGTTGAGAAAACGAGCTCTCATGAGCTCTCTGCCTGGGTGGCTCACTGGAGGAAGCCTGCCAAGCTGAATCTATAGGGCGACCGAAATATGGCTGATACGATTTAGAAGGCTGACCCGCGCCGCACGAGCTAGAACCACCATAACTCCCAAACTATCGCTGCCTCTTCTCATACCCCCTCCAAACGCATGGGCCTTAGCGGCCTCGACTAAAGAAGCATGCTCAATGATGGTTTGGAAGGAAGCCCCCATAGCCTCCATCAGAAGGCAAGTAATCTAAAGAGAACCAACGAGCCCACCAACAAAGCGCCTAATCCTGTCAGGCTCAGTAGGAATCAAAGGAGCTGAATAACAGGCCATATAATAATAGCAAGTCACATAGGCCTCCACCGATAATCCCCTCTACTGTAGATGTAGAAACTCCTTCATAAGCGCCTCTATCACAGCGCGGGGCACACACTTCTCAAGGAAGGCCCGATAGAACTGTGTCCAAGTCAATAGAGGAGAACCCTCAGGTCTGCAAGCAACAAAATACCTCCACCAAGTCTTCGCGTCTCCATGAAACTGGTAGGACGCATAGTCAACTCCATGGGACTCTATGATCCCCATCCTATGTAACAACTCATCCATATCCAAGATTAACTCATACACGTCCTTTCCAGAAGTACCCGAAAACCTCGGCGGCTCCAATTTCCTAAACCTCCCAACTAACTCCTGATAAGTCAAGGTCATAATAGGGCCCGCCACGGGTCTAAGATCATCCCCCGTGGCTGGCACTACATCAAGCCGGGGAGCTATAGCTACAGCGATGTGTGCTACTCGAGTAGGTCTCTACTCAGGGGTCTGTGCCCCAACTCTAGTCTACGAACCCCCGCCCGGAGTAGTCACACCAGCGGCAGCCTGCTGGGCATCTAGATGGAGTAGAACACGAGCCACATTATCCTGCATATTCTGCTCTAAAGTGATCTCAGGTTGTACTCATGCTGGGGCTACACCATCATCGGCAACCTGGTCTCGAACCTGCTGATCCTCAGGCTCTGGAGATGGAGATCTCTCGCGTTGCTGTCCTACCACAGGAGCCCTGCCCCTAGATGGGGAAGCCCCGTGGCCTTTACCTCTACCGCGCCCTCTGGCTGTCGCTCGCCCTCTAGTGCCAGCCGTAGCTACGCGCTCTGGCACCTAGTCTCGGGCTATCGTAGCTCGAGTCCTCACCATCTACGAGAGAAGATATAAGAGTCAGATACCAATTTGATTATTCCAGATACTAATTAGAATAAAATAGCACGAAAGAAGGAAAAAAGTGAAGTTTCCTAAATGTTCCATAGCCTCTCGTAGATAAGTACGGAGCTCATCGTACGGATCCACGAAACTATACTAGACAAGCTCTTGTATTATAGACTGGGTAACCTAAGGCTCTGATACCAACTTGTCACAACCCAATTTAGCTAAGTCGTGCGGGCACCTACCTTTCTCACCTCGGTAGGCGAACCCTTATCCCGACAATCTCAAAGGCATGAAATAATAAATAAATAAATAAGTGAAAGAGATAGAAATACGTAAGTCTGACATAATAATGGATAGAATATGTGCATATACATCAAAACCAACCCAGAAATCTGTCTAGTCATACAAGAGCAACTAACTAGAATCTACGAGTCTGGAAATATCAATAATACATCAATAATCTGAATATGTCTCGGAATATCAAGTAAGACATAAAATAAAGGAAGAATCTCCAAAGCGGCGGACGTTCCTGTGCTCACCCTGTAAGACTCTAAGTAGCAACTCTCACACCACAATCAGCCACAAGAAGCAGAGGTCGATCCTACCTGGAACTCTGCATTCATAAAAAAATACAGCAACTGCAGGTTAATACAAACAACAAATATTGGTAGATATCATAGGCCGACTAAGTTTAGCTAACACATATCAAGTCAATAAAGTAAGATAAACATGTAAATCAACAAGGTATAAGTCAAACACAAGCCAGAATCCAAGATACACGTCATCACCTATGTTTAGCATCTAAACCCAATTGTGCCAAGTCTCAAATACACAGTCTGAATCCGTATATCAAAAATACATCACAAGAATATCACAATAGAAGCCATAGGACAATGCAATGCAATAATGTATGAAATGTGAATGCAATGCATATGTTGTGTACACATGTACTCCGATAATAGAACATCACATCTCGGTAGCACAACCCATAGGAGACCCGTGAAGTCCATGTACCTCACGGTTCCGGCAACAACCTCGGCAATCACTACGCATAACCTCGATTCCGGGACAACCATCGGATATCGGTCCTCACGTCACTCTCATCCAACTGAGCCCAGCTCATCACAGTGTTTCCTCAAGTATCATTAATGTATCAACAATATATCATGAAGGATGAGAATGCGTGCAATATATGTGTTCAATGTCAATAATCAGATCAATATCACAAGTACCACGCATGGGACACCAACAATATCATGAAAAGGCTACACAATAAGCCATACTAGAACACGATCCTCATATCAAACGTCAACAAGTAAGATACTACAATATCATGGTCAAGATATATTAATAGTCTCCAATATCTATTATTTCCACGTGGCATCAAGCCAACAAAAATAGAACAAGATAAGTCACAACACAACGGGGTGGCTAAGCCCAATCACATAACAAGGCCCAACCTAAGACAATATCCAACCCAACTTCATACCCGAAGGTTTACATACTTTCTCCGACAATATCGTCTAAATATATGCTTTTCTAAATGAAGTCTCACCATAGGATAAGTCGTAACCTACCTGGAAGTCCGAACAGTAATATCACCAACAATTACTCCTTAGACTTCCCTTTCCTTAGAGCCTCGAGATAAAGAAAGTCTAGGCATAATCGAATCAAGAAATTAGAATCAAGAAGAACATCGAACGAACCTACTTTTATTCAAGACCTAATCCCCAACCTATGAAATGGGTTTTATGGACCAGAATAGTGAAATTAGGAATCCAAAGGTTCCAACATGAAATTAAAGCTCTAGGTGATCAATTCCCATCAATATCAAGCTAGAAGAATCAATAATTTACTCAAATTCGAATTCTAGGCAAACCCCCAAATTTGGGTATAAACCCTAAATTCCAATTCCATAAATTTAGCCACTAATTGGGAAGAATCATGCAATTATAGGTTCTAGTCATCAATTCCATGCTTAATAGAGCTAACCCAACCAACAAATCATGATTTAGAAGCCTAGAAGGAAGAACTCATGAAACCCTCTTTTAAATCTTCAACCACTTAGAAGAACTTAGCCCCAAGAATATCCTTGAACAGCTCCTAAGAACTCTTAAGTTGAAATAACAAAGAATGAGGGACTTAGGGCTTTTAATACACAGTTAATGAAATAACCAGCTCGATACTGCTTTTGCAGCAGCGAGACCGCTGCAGCTGTCCCGCTGCGACGACCACTCAGACTGCTATGACGGTCCACTCCCAAAAGCACTTAGATGCTTTAGCGGCCTGGCAACCACTATAACGGGTACCAGAACTTGATTCCCCAAAGTAATGACAATCCCAATCCCTAAATCCCGACTAATACCCGAAGCCATCTGCTCACAAACCACATATACATACATAAATAAAAACACACTACGAAAGCACTCGTGGCCTCGAAATTCTCAACAGAGGCCTCGTTGACCGAGTCAACCCCCGATACCTAGATTCCAACTTCCCAACCCAAGTCCAAAAATGAACCTGAGTGCATTGGGACCGAAACGCTATGCACAAAAGTTCTAAATAACCATCCGAACTTTTCAGAATCAGCGAATTTCTGAAAAAGGTCCGTTTACCCAAAAGAAAACTTTGAGTCAACTTTTTTTTTTTTGCTTAAAGCAATTTTTCCCAAAAAGTCCCCTAAATCAAATCCGTACACCTCCAGAGGTTATTGGTGCTCTAATAGGATAATTTTACTGTCGTCACCTAATTTATTGGTAAACTAGGAAAACTGAGTTAAAAGGGTTTATCAAGCAAGAGAAAAATCCTTTTTAATCCAGAGTTTGAGGTAAGATTCTGGTGATCACCTAGGGAAGGTTTTAAGCACCCTAGTATTAAGGATCCGTAGAATACGGTTGACCTACGAGCTTCAATGTGTGATATGTTGTGATTATTTGCTGAAATGTTTATTTTATCGCTAAACTGTTTACTTTATCGCTAAACTGTCATGCTCATCATAAAATTCAAAATTTCGGCAATAAAGTCCCCTCAAAAAAGGGGTTTTGGTTTCGGAAAAAATTGTATAAGTGTTCAACTCACTTTGTTTTCGGCCCAGGACACGCTAGGGATTTTTCCCAAATAGAGTCGCCATTATTTTGGTCCTAATGATATGAGTTTAGTTCTTATAGGTTTTATTAATTATATAAGAAAAATAAGTGGAGTATATCTCTTTTTTATAGTACAAATAAATATAGGAAAGTTGATGTAGGCTATGGGTCCACCAAACAGTGTATGGAGGGACCTGGTTAAGTACCATTTCCCTTATGCAATGCAGTAAGTAAAGAAGGCACTGTTTTTATCGTGGAAAACTCCTTTATTAAGGGATTAAAAACCACGACCTACCCTAGTAGGATTTCAACTCCACTACACGAGCAACTTCAGATTGCAACCTATTGTAAGCTAGGAACTAACCCCATAATCCCTCAACCCTTACAATGGTAGTAACCTAGGAACTAACTCACATGGTCCCTCAATCTCTGCAATACACCGATTGCAAACACATCCACTTGACTAACTCTAGCCAAGGAAACAAAGATTGACTACTTCTAGCCAAACCCAACTAATACACCTTAGACTAAACTAGCCAAGGGTACCACTTAATGGATTGAAAGGTAAAATCCCTAACAACTACTAAGACTTTGAAATACCTACAACAACTTCTTATAAGAGAAGAGTAGGTTTAGAAGTTAAAGCACATGAAACAAAGCTTTAAACTAAGAGAATAAAGCATCTTCAGTGTTGGAAATAGTTCCTTCAGTTTGTGATTACCTTTGTTGAACAGTTGGAGAGTCTTGTGACGGCTGCACCTTTTGGGTTATTTTTAGGTTTTCCAAGTGATACATAATATGTTGCAACAGGTTGTATATATAGTGGCAAGCATGTGGGATGGATAGAGACCACTCATTTAATATTTGACCTAAAGCATGGGCAGCTCAACTATTGTACTTGTGTGCAGTGAGCAGCTTGGCTTTACGGCTGTCTCTGCTTACCGTGCAAGATGCACAGAGAGCAGATCATAAACCAGGATTCTATCTGGTTCTGAATCAGTTTGACAATCATCAAAACAAAAATCACTTGGACGTATCAATTTTCCCCTTTTTGATGATGACAAACTTATAGACGGTGTTCCCCTAGATAACCAGCTCCCACCTGGTCCCCCTGCGAAACACACCATCTATTTCAAAGCACCTACAATCATGTTATCAACATAATGCCATTTCCTCTGCGAACTGGAAGACCAGGGTTCTTCAATTATAAACAGCAAATATCAATCTTTTCCTTCAATTATAAACAACACATTTCAATCTTTCCCCCTTGATTTTTGCATATCTTCCCTCTTTGAATAACAGCACCACATATATTCATCATACTCTCATATTATCTTCCCCCTTTTGGCATCATCAATGTTGACACCTAATTTTCACCTCATAAGACGCGTATTTTAATTATCAAAATTTTCGAGTCATAGATGGAGCAAGGATGCACCATAAAAATTAAAATTTTAAAATCCCGAGAAAATTGCAAAAAATTGACATTTGATTAATTATTCTGTGAAAATTGACAATTACAATAAATTACGATTTATTTACTTTCACAAACGTGATTTGAAAAGAAGATACTTATCTCACTCCGTTTAACTCGGAAAAATTATTAATTAAAAATGACGTATGAATTACGGCTCATTTTGACCACATTTTTAAATATTGCTCGGAAGTATATCAATATTGGGCTCGTTTTGAAACTCATATTTTAAAACGATGTATTATAATTTTATTTCATCAAAATATTATTTTACGAGGGGCATATTAGACTAATTAACCTAAAACTATATAAAAACTATGCTACATTTTTATAAAAAATGAGAAGGGAATTTTATCCATTTGTACCTTTGTTGGTACTATTTGGATAAGGTCTTTTGGGGAGGGGGGGGGGGGGGGGGAAGTACGGCAAAGTGGCCAATTTTTGTCCATAGAATTCTAAATTCTTCGTTGGATGATTTTGAAAATTTGAATAAGGATTTTGGGGGGAAAAGTACGGCCAAGTGGCCTATTTTTGTCCATAGAATTCTAAATCCTTAGTTGGATGATTTTGAAAATTTGAATAAGGATTTTGGGGGGAAAAGTACGGCCAAGTGGCCTATTTTTATCCATAGAATTCTAAATTCTTAGTTAGATGATTTTGAAAATTTGAATAAGGATTTTGGGGGGGAAATTACGGCCAAGTGGACTATTTTTGTCCATAGAATTCTAAATGCTTAGTTGGATTATTTTAAAAATTTGAATAAGGATTTTGGGGAGAAAATTACGGCCAAGTGGCCTATTTTTATCCATAAAACTCTAATTGCATAGTTGGATGATTTTTAAAAATCTGAATAAGGATTTTAGGGGGAAAAGCTATGGCCACATGGCCTATTTTGATCCATGGAATTCTAAATTGGCTTGCCTACAAATAGAAGGGATGGACATTAAGAAAAGACAACTTTTTTTTGGGGGGAGGGGGGGGGGGGGGTCGCGTTTTCGAGAGAGAAAAAAAAGGGGGAATCTTCTTTTTCTATTTTTGGGAAAAAGACAAAAAAAAAAAAAAAAAAAAAGACAAAAAAAGAGAAAAACCAAAAGAAAAAAAAAGAGTTCAAATTTGGCATCCTAAAAGCTAAAGTTTAATTTATATATTCGAAGCTTAGCAACAAAAGATACAAAATATAAGATATACATATAGAAAAAAGAAAAAAAAGAAAAAGAAAAAGGGGTTTAAAGATTTGTGAAGTGTTTGGTGCTTGAAGTAGATTGAACCAATTCTCATTTTGATCTTTAGGTTGCCCCATCAAAAGGTAACCTCTCATTCTATCCTTTATTTCATTCCTAGTTATGATTATATATTTATTATGATACTTGTGTTAGTTAAAAATAATTCATTGCTAGCATAGTCTTGTTTGATGATTAAGTGGATATTATGTGAATTTGATACCATTTGAAAAAATGAAAATAAATTATAACTTTGATTTAGACAATGTTAAGTGATTTTAGGTTAGTTAAATTGATATCATTTATTTCATTTCTAGTTATGATTATATATTTATTATGATATTTGTGTTAGTTAAAAAATAATTCTTTGCTAGCTTAGTCTTGCCTAATGATTAAGTGGATGTTATGTGAATTTGATACCATTTGAAAAAATGAAAATAAATTAGAAGTTTGATTTAGACAATTTTAAGTGCTTTTAGGTTAGTTAAATTGATTAAAAATAAGAAAACATTACATCCTTTATTTCATTTTAAGCTATGATTATATATTGTTTATGATGCTTGTGTAGTTGAAAAGGACTATGCTCGAGCCTAACTTTGTTTACATGATTAAGTGGGTATGATATGGATTATTACTACTTTTGACAATGCTAAGTGATTTTAGGTTAATTAAAATTGATAAAAATAAGAAAAATAGTAGCTTAAGTTAGAATTTTGACATTGTGTTGATAGGCTTAGTGTGATTTATTCATTCTTGTTAGCTTTTGATTTATAAAAAAAAAAAAAAAAAAAAACTTAGTTCTTGTGAGTTTGTTACTAATTCATAGCAACTATTGGGCCTTTTGCATAAATTGTCTTTTTATTTATAAGTATGATAATTATGGGCTTGGTTTAAAAGTATTGTAATTCATTTTTTTGGCTTTGTAAATTAAATAATTAACCTTGGCCCATTACGAATATTTTGTACACCTATATTTTGTGACTTCCCCAATTTGTTAGTGGATCTTTCGAGGCCCACTAACATTTCTAGATCGAGTTAACCCCTATCGTGGAAGGACTAAGGCATTGGAGCATAATTTGGAGTGAAAATATTTATTTATGCATTTTTCTATTGGGCTTGGCCAACCCAATTTCCTACTCTCTTTATGTTATTTACTTCATTATATATATGTATGCTTGTATATAAATTGAAACCCTGAATGAGATTCTCACGCCTAAGAGTTGCTAAAATTGATTTTCAAAATTAAAAAAAAAACGTTTAGGCAAATTTAGGATTGCGGATGATTTTGAGAATTTTGGATACCTTTGATATGATTTTGAACTTATAGGCAAACTTTAGGACTACTATGATTGATTTGAAACTTGAGTTGGAAAAGATGTTTTGTAAACTTGGATTTTCATTTTGGGTGAACTGTTTTGACTATTAAAAAGGCTAATGAGTTAACTTTGAGACTTTTTGCGAAGATTAAAATCAAGAATTGGATAAAAGTTCTAAAAATATGGCTAACCTATGGAGTAGATTAGTATGCCTATAAAAACTATTTTCAAAAACTATTTTCTATACTTCAAAACATTTTTTCTAAAAAACCTTTCTCTAAACTCGGGTGGGCTTGCGTAGTGTTCTACTTGGGTTAACGCCTCGGGGTTTTAACCTAGGTGTTCTAGTCCAAAATTCAAAAAACACCCAATTTTGGGTCAAACTCTATCATTTTTCGTTTCTTGAAAATGAGTGTTTTTGGCATGAATGACTAATTTCTATTTGCAGAAATATGAAACAAAAAATTGTTTTTATCTCAAGAAATTTATATCTACAAAGGCGTACTATTAGAACCCGTAGGTCAACCATATTTTACGGATCTTTAATACCGGGGTGCCTAACAACTTCCCCGAGGGATAACCAGAACCCTTACCTAAACTTTGGTTAGATTAGGATTCTTTTAAAATTTAAATGTTTTGAATGAACCCATTTTGAACTGATTTTCCTAATTTCTTAAAAATTAGGTGGCGACTCTAAAATAAAGTTCATTTAGAGTACCATTACGTAAAGGTATATTTTTCCCTTTTCCCGGTACGATTGACAACTGTACTTCCCCGGGACACTTTCCTTTTTAAATGAGGCAAGTACAAATACGAATCGGAAAAAATATTGAACCGCTACAGATGGCGACTCTGCTGGAGAAAATTTAAGGTTCTAACCACAAAGGTTCCAATAATTTGTGTCTCTTATGATATAAATTGTCTAAGTGATATAATTGTTTATGTGTTTAAATTTTCGCAAACTATTACTGTCATTCATGCATGCATACTCCGCCACTCTTGGCATTTATTTTATATTTTTTCTAAGAGTGACGATGCGGGATGAGCTGCGGTCATACCTTCACTGAAAAATCTTTTGATATATTCTTTGGAGGTCTCTAAGGTCGAGTAGGTATGCGGTCATCCCACAACCTTAGAGATCCCACCCCCCGCTTGTCCGCTTGGGTAACCTGTGTCATTTGCTTGAAAAATCACTCTACAATAATTAGCGTAGAGCGAAGCCAAATCCTTAATGATATAGCGCATGTTGACCTTAGACCGGTTTGGGTATCTTAGACCTACCTGAATCGGACAGGAAAGAACACCTTACTATGTTCAGATGGTGTAAGAACCTGAAGACACTGCATCCCATTATTTGCTATTTGGAAGCACTATTGTGCCATGTGTGAAATAAATTACTGTTCCTGGGGGCGGGGAACTAACCGTGTTCTGTCTTGCAAATGTCTCCTGATGTGCAGATTGATATGGTTGTGGGTCCACCACCAGGTTTAGTGACGTAGTGGGAAGGTTTGACTAATGATCAGAAGAAAGAGATAAAGGGTAGTATGGGGCATCTACCTTCGTTGATGGATATGACTGGGGATCCGGGTCTGCTAGAGATTATTACTGGTTATTGGGACAATGATAGAATGGTGTTCAGATTTGGACAAATAGAGATAACTCCCACTTTAGAAGAGATTAGAGATGCCTTGGAAAGCGTGGGAAGCGCTAACAGGTCCAAAAAGAGGTTACCTCAAAATATCCTTATCCCTCAAAAACCTACCCCAAAAGAAATCAAAGACATGTTTGTTGTCAACAAAGCCGATTGGGAACAGGGACCCACTATATCCTTTAGAGAGTTATATGGTAGGTATTCATCCAAACAGGGGTACGAAAACCACATCCTTGAGTTTTCTTCACTCCAATCTTGGGAAGCTAACCAAACATTAGCCTTTATCACCTGCCTATTCAGAACCATGGTATTTCCACTAAATGCTTCCTTAGCTGTTGACACCCGGGTTTTCTTTGTTTCTCATGCTGTTCTTAGGGGGGTTACAACGAATGGGCTTACCAAATATTTTGACATCATCCTTATTATCCTATCAGAGATGTACCGGGCTTTGGGAAAATGCCGCAACCGTTATTATTATTTTCAGGGTTACAACCTCTTAGTCCAATAGTGGATACTTAAGCATTTAGATATGAGTGGTTTATCTACTCACCGAGATCCAGTCCTGAGAGAGGATGACTTGGGAGTAGCTGCTATGCCTGTGAAGTCCAAGATAAAAGAGGATGGGCTCACATATTTTCCAGACTGAGAAAAGAACATATCAGGTGGAGGGTACCTGATTTTCATTCCAAGACTGTTTGTATTAAAAGCCGTAGGCGTCCATATCTACCGCTTATGGGCATTAGGGTAATCAAACCCTACGCACTATTGAGAGTACTTAGACAGTTTAGGATGAGACAAGTTATTCCGAATGTGGGTAATATGGGAGAGTTTGTACGAGATTATGAAAAAGGTTGTATCGAAGGTATAAAATATGCCCAAAAAGATTGAAAGAATGTGATAAGGGAAGATAAGTTGGACGAAGATCCAAACAATCCAAGTCATGTTGAAAATTACTACGAGTGGCTTAGGGTTGAGCTAGCTAGTACTACTACTCCAGGACCGTATCTGTACAAATTTTCTGAAGATAGGGAAGCCGCAAATGTAATTCAAGTTAGAAGAATGAAACGATGAATGGAAGGAAGAGA
Source organism: Lycium barbarum (assembly GCF_019175385.1). Lineage (NCBI taxonomy): Eukaryota > Viridiplantae > Streptophyta > Magnoliopsida > Solanales > Solanaceae > Lycium > Lycium barbarum. The sequence goes on from NC_083341.1 coordinate 86,849,585, forward strand.
AATGGATCATGAAGCAAAAACAGAATATGATCAAGACATAATTAAGAGTTTGACAGACGAGGCGGATGCCTCATTAAAGAGCTTGGAATGGCTTGACACTTTTGTTAGAGGAGCCATGGATACAGAGAAATCATTGCCTAACGATCAGAGGGGTCAGTGGATCGGGACAGCATTGATGCTAGACCATGTAGTGATTCAGGCCGCCCTTCAAAGGGCCAAGAAGGCGCGAGATGATAGAGAGAAAATTTCTGTCCGTGGAGGGACTTTTTCTGATTATTGCATTTACTTTAAAAGCCTTGTAATCCCACTTGGGAAAATATTATTAATGAAATGCACAGGGATTTTTATTTTTCAGGAACAATATTTTTGTTTTACATATGGCACAATTCTGCTTCAGACGCTAGTCGCCTCGGAGCAACGAGGTATAGGAAAGTGAATTGTTTATTGTCTAAATGCTTGTTTGATATAACTGCTTTGTGTGAAAATCATATATGTTGTTGAAACTCTTGATCGGTCCATATTTTGGTCACTACCCGAAAGAAAAACCAAGAAATAACCCCTAAAATCAAATTTATCTCCACTTTTGAAAGATTGATTTGCTAATAGGAAATGGAGACTCCAGACAGCATGAGTGCGACTTCTCCTTACGTCAACCTAGTAAGTGATGATGAGTACATAGAAGCGACAAGTGAGAAAAACCGATAATGGGATGACAACATAGCCCAGCCTACTGCTAGAATGAAAGAAGCTGTCCAAACCACTAAGGCGGCCAATGAGGAAATGAAAGAAGCAGAAACTCTTCTAGCTTATGTTGAGGAACTAACTAAGCAACACCCTGCCAATCGAGTAAAGCGGGAAAGGCACCTGAAGCACCACTTGGGAGTTATGTCCCACTCAATCAACAAGAAGAGCTTCACCCCATCCTATATGGAGATGACGAACTACTTATCCCTAATCTGAAATTCTATGGAGACCCGCGCGAATTGCAGCTAGAGGAACCTCCGGTTTCGTGCACCATTGTTTTTAAGGGCACAAGATCACACAATTGGGGTACGCTAGTAGAATTGTCCAAATAAGAACTCTTGGAGACTTTGAGAAGTTTTGGAGTGTATGCGCAAAGCCCAAATCTACTGCTGCCATGTGCTCCTTCTGCAATTTATAGAAAATGCCTCTACCAGCGAAGTCAATCAGGCCATTCAGCCAATGAGTGTGGAGCATCGGAAAGGAAGCTTATCCAATGGATTGACCAAAGGAGAATTAGCCAGATATGGGGGCCCTACTCTTTCCTAATCCATGACTAAGGAAGGAGTCATCCAGAAAAGATATCAAAGGTTAGGTTCTAGAGGAGCAACTTCTCTAAATTTGAGGAGTCATATACCAGGATTCACTCCCTATTGTGTAGCGTGAAGAAGATAAGAGCAGTGCCACAAACCTATGAGGGTCGCCCAGGATCTCTAAGAGAAAGGGTTTGCGCGTATCACCATGGCCGCCCTGGTCACGACATTGAGGAATGAGTGGATTTCAAGCTTGAATTGGAACGCCTCGTGAATGAAGGCCATGTTTGGATTGTCGCAGGAAGACAAGGATAGAAGATAAAGATAAAGAAGACAATGAAGACTTACTTAGTATGGTTGGGTAGAAAAAACATAGGTATCCTTTTACTGCTTTCAATAAGATAGAATATCCCTTTCCCTTTTTATGTAAACAAAACCACGCCGACCTAATGTCCCGTTGAGGATACGTGGGAAGCCTACATAAGGCCTGGTCAGGGTAGAAAACTAAATTTCGAGTAGCATTGGAAAAAACCTTTTTCTGTGTATGCCTGAACTACGGATGGACCCGATTCCCTTTGGTGGGATACGTAGGCAGTCTATTTAAGACTCGGTCCTTTTATAATAAAAATCCAAATCCCCCTTAGTACAGGATGGGTCGAAGCAAATCAACCATGAAGACTACTTACCAAAAATCAATAGTCCCAAAAAACACGAAAAGACCAAAATATCTTTGGAATGTGAATCAGTCAAGAGTTGAAATAAAATATATGAATTTATGTGCTATAAACAGCAAACAACGTGATATCTTGTGTTTCGTGCATAAATCTAATGCTAACTTGGGAGCTTTTGAGTTGTTTTCTCTTATAGACAGGGGTTGATTCGTTGGCACCGGTTACTCGATCAAATGCTGCCGTAGCATCCTTAAACCCTCAAGAAGAAAACATTCCTGAAACTCCACCACTAAACAACAACCAAAATAGAACTGCTTTAGTCGAGGGTACCCCAACAGCTGACATAGCAGGAACGCCGTTGGAAGAGGCTGTTAGCCTGCTGATAAGGCAATTGGCTGAAGCTAGAGAAGAAGCAGCCCGCCTGAAGGCTGAAAAGGAAAATGCTACTAATGCTGAGGCTAGAAGACGTCCACCCATTTTCCCAAATCTAGACTTACAATTCCTGAACATTTTCTGCAAACCCAGACAGGGTCTATGTCACGACCCATCCTAGGGCCATGACAAGTGACCGAGCTTATCCTGCCCGCTGACCCAACTTATGTTACTTGTTCTCAAATATGGCGCTCAATAGATTTTTTTTTTTTAACAAGTCTGAGAGCTGTAAATAAAATACCAAAGTCGACACGTAACTCAAAACATCTTAAAGCATGTTTACAAGTATATATATACATGATATAGGACAAGGCTTGCCAAAGAGGCTACCACCACTTCTGTACAACAAAATAATGGCCGACAAGGACAACCAGTAACCATGACACCCACGCTGTTCGCAGACTTCTAAAGAGTTTGACCTGAAAAATAGGTACACAAAATTATACCAAAACAGGAACAGCCTCCGAAGCAAATGGAGCTGTCTGACTCCCAGTGCTGACTTCCCTTAAGTAGCTGGATCGCCGAGTCGCGTCCCTGAACCTGCGGGCATGAAACGCAGCCCCCCGAAGAAAAGGGGTCAGTACGGAATATGTACTGAATATGTAAAGCATCGCTGAATCATAAATCAGGAAAGTGCGACAGTAAACAAGTTTAGAAATCAATCTGTAAGTAACCTGAAACAACATTCTGAACCAAGTCCTGTGACCTTTACCCAAATTCTAGCATGCACAATATAAATACAGCATACGCAAGTTCTAGAATATACAATTTGAATCTAGTATAACAATAGTCCCTTCGGACAGCCGCTTCCGGCATAATAATAATGATGGCCCTCTTCGGGCGTGCCTGTTCTGACATACGTCTACCCTGGCCCCTTCGGGCATGCCGGTCCTGAAATGATAATGATGATGGACCCTTCGGGCATGCCGGTTCCAACATACGTCTATCCTGGCCCTTTCGGACATGCTGGTTCCGACATAATAATAATGATGGCCCCTTCGGGCATGTCGCGTCCGGCATAATAATAATGATGGCCCCTTTGGGCATGCCACTCGTGACATACGGCTACCCTGGCCCCTTCGGGCATGCCACTCGCGACATAATAATAATCCTGATGTCCACTCAACCTAATCCTTAGCTATCAATACAAAGAAGTAATGCTAGGGGGTGTAAACATAAATCGCAAGTGAAATGGAATAGTAAAAGCTCGCACCCCCTTCGGAGTGGTTTTGAAAATCAAACTTTATACTTTCTTTAGTATAAAACAAATTTTTCTTGAAATCATTAATAAACCACACAGAGCCCATTTAAGAGCCTATTGTGACCAGCTGGTCGGAAATGGTGGAAATGAAGCTTTGCTCATGAGGTTGTCCAGTCGAAGTCTGTCAGGAATAGCCATGGAATGGTTTATTTCTCAAGACATCAGTCGATGGAAGAAATGGGAAAAAATGGCAAGTTCATTCATGGAAAGTTCCGCTTCAATGTGGAAAATGTGCCAGATCGCTTCTCCTTAGAGAAAATCCGTCAGAAATCAACCGAAACCTACAGAGAATATACCAGTCGCTAGAGAGACGAGGCGGCGCGTGTGAAACCACCTATGACTGAAGCTGAGCTTGTAGGTGATTCATACGGTACCAAGAAGCTAATTTTTTTGACAAAATGATAACTATGAAAGGGAGTTCCTTTGCAGATTTAGTCACTGTTGGGAAAGATATCGAAGATGGCCTCAAGACCGGCAGGATTGTTAGTGTACTAAACATATCAGGTGCGTCTGGCGCCACATATGGTATAAAAAAGAGAGAAGATATAGCCTATGTTTCTAGGACTACTAGCCTAAAAAGCTAAGGAAAGGAGATAACCCACAAAAGTCAAGATAACCAATCACCTCCACAATCTAGCCTAATGTTTGTATGCTACGCACAATCTAGCTACCAAGCTCCACAACAAACTTATCAAATACCAGCACCTACAAACCGAGCTCCACGACCAAGTTATCGAATGCCAACACCTAATAACCAAGCTCCACAAAACCAGCCTCCCTCAGCAAACTATGAGGTACCCCAAAAGAAACCTATGAGAGTATTCACTCATTTACCGAAATTAAGGGCTAGTTTGTTTGCCAAACTAAGAGACGCCGGCCGAATGAATATTGTTCCACCAAAACCTGCAAATCCCACGGATCGATGGTACAGGCCGCATTTCACTTGCGCCTATCAATCTAACCAAGTTGGCCATACCACCTTATATTGCATAAACTTAAGGCACAAACTACGAGATATGATTGACAATCATGAGCTTATTCTGGAACCAACACCTCCAAATGTGGACAAAAATGCTCTCCCGAAGCATGGAGGGAATCAAATTCACATGATAGAAAGAAGTAATGAATGGGAAGAGAGCCTTTCAATAATTCGCCCAGATATGGAAGGGTTGGAAAGCACCGTCGCCTCGTTGTCTTTATAAGAGCGAAAAGATGTGTTAAGCCCTTTGGTAAAGAAATACGAGACATTTGTTGCAGCCAAGAAAGATCCCTTCGTGCTCAAATAACCCTCCACAGTTGCTCGAATTCCGAACGAGCCATTCATACTCAAAACATCAAGACTAGTTGAGAATGCACCCTTTGTGATCAAACCACCGCATCTGACAATGGTCAATAAAGGAAAAGAGATAGTTGTTGTGGTTCAGGGTATGACTAGGTCTGGAACGTTTTATGCTCCAGAAGAACCTGTGCTCGAAGCGCCATGTTACCAAAACCCTCAGAAAAGACCAATCACTAAAGGCGAAGCTAAAAACTTTTGGAGGCAAATGCCAGTCAAGGATTATTCGATTGTTGAGCACCTGCATAAGACTCCTGCCAGGATATTAGTAATGTCATTATTGCTCAGCTCGTCTCAACATCACTTAGCCTTGATGAAAGCTTTGGATGAATTCCAAGTACCCGCCGGCACTACAAGTGAAACATTGGCCGAGATTGTAGGGTATGTTGTACAAGTGCATAGGCTATCATTTTCTGACGACGAATTACCAAGGGAGGGTAAAACCGACAATAACGCGTTGCACATAAAAGTCAAATGTCGTGACAAAATTATCCCTCAAGTGCTAATTTATGGAGGGGCTGGGTTGAATGTATACCCTGTGATGACTTTGAAACAACTCGGGTATGATGTTGGCAAAATCCGCTAGAGTCGAACAAATGTGAAAGCTTATGATGGCGCAACCAGCGACTCAATTGGAGAAATAGACCTACACATACAAATGAGTCCCGCAGAGTTTGTAGTGGAGTTCTTCATCATGGATATCAAAACAAGCTACAACTTATTATTGGGACGACCCTGGTTACACGTCGCTGGAGTTGTAGAATCTTCGTCGCACCAGTCTCTCAAATTCATATGGGATGATCAAGAAGTCGTGATTCATGGTAAAGGAAGTGTCCACAACTATCCGGAAAACTCCGTACCAGCCATAGAGAAGTCACCACTTGGTACTGATTTTCACACAGTTGAACTAGCCATGATAGACCGTAGGGGAGATAATGAAGATATCCCTATGCCACTGGTCTACAAAATGGTTGCTACAACTATGATAAGGAGTGGGTTTGAACCCGGGAAAGGTCTGGAAAAGAACTTACAAGAAATCAAAGAACCAGTGAGTATTAAAAACGGGAAATATCGGTTTGGGGTTGGATACGAGCCACGTGAGCCAGAAGAGGAAGAAGCAGAATATGGACCAAGAGGTCCCGTTGAAATGAGAAAGTAGTTCCCTCATCTATACCAGTCCTTCACAACATGCCCATTGAGTCACAACAGCAAAGATCCAGAAGAGGGTTTAAAGACGTTGTTTTGGGAAGAGGAATGCGCAACCATCATTGAAGAATGCTTCGAAGTATTGGAGATTCGCCAGGCTAAGCTAGGGTAAATAACAAGTTGATGGACTTCTACCCCGTTGTTCACTCTGCGGTAGAAAGAATGCTCATTTTCAGAAAAAACGACGAAAGTCGGCTTTGAGGCCCGACTTGTCGCCTTTTCATGTTTCCTTATTACGTGTTGTTTAATAACAGAAATGGCTCGATGTTCCATTCCGAGTCAAGACCACAGTTTGCATCACTCCTTTTAAAATTTCAATGAAAACGCCTCAAAGTTTACAATAAGACGAAACCGTTTTACTTTACCTATATATATATATAACTAAAATTACTTTTACATGATTAATAATCGTGTTATTTTATTTTACAGTAATAATACAGAGGCCATAAATAATGTCATGACATGTTACAAAACAAGTAAAAACGACGACGAACAAAACAACGATCAAGAAGAAGAGATAATTTAACCAGAGGGGTTGATAGATGTCGAAGAAGAATACGAGAATAGACCAACCCCAAACCTAGAGGAAACAGAGGCATTTAATCTAGGAAATGAGGAGTTGGTTCGGGAAACTAGAATAAGTGTGCATTTGACAGAAACTGAGAAAGAAGGGTATCGAAGTTTGTTAATAGAGTATGAAGATGTTTTCACTTGGTCATACGCCGATATGCCGGGTTTGAGTACGAACATTGTTTCCCATAGGTTGCCGATCCTCGAGGGATTCACTCTGATAAAATAGAAAATCAGGCATCCTAAGCCTAATGTCAGCATCCGAATTAAAAAAGAAGAAGTAGAGCAACAGATTCAATCGAGAGTTGTAGAGATGACACCCTACCCGACATGATTAGCGAATATAGTCCCGGTACCAAAGAAAGATGGGAAAATAAGGATCTGTGTGGACTACTGTGATCTTAACCACGCTAGCCCGAAGGATAAGTTTCAACTCCCAAACATTCACATACTCATTGACAACTACGCCAAGCATGAGGTGCAATCTTTTATGGATTGGTACACGGGCTATCATCAGCTACTGATGGATGAAGAAGATGCTCAAAAGATGGCATTCATCACACTATGGGGAGTATACCATGACGGGGTAATGCCTTTTAGTTTCAAGAATGCCGATGCTACTTATACGAGGGTGATGACCGCCATTTTTCATGATATGATGCATAGACAGATTGAGGTATATATGGATGATGTCGTCATCAAGTCCCGAGTGGGTGAGGACCACCTTGAACATTAGAGAAAATTCTTCGATAGACTCCGCAAGTACGATTTGAAATTGAATCCTGCAAAGTGCGCATTTGGAGTGCCTGCCAAAAAATTACTAGGATTCATAGTCAGTTGTCGTGGTATTGAGTTGGATCCCACAAAGATCAAAGCAGTTCAAGAACTCCCACTACCAAGAATAGAGAAAGAGGTCATGAGTTTCTTAGGAAGGTTGAATTACATTGGACACTTCATCGCTCAATCCACAGTAATTATAGAACCAATTCTCAAACTCCTCAAGAAAGATGGTCCAACTAAATGGACGGAGGACTGTCAGAAAGCCTTTGACACAATGAAAAGATACCTGTCAAATCCACCCGTTTTGGTCCTGCCAAGGCTGGGAAGCCCTTTGCTGTTGTACATGTCAGTATCAGAAAATGCTTTTGGGTGCATGTTGGCACAAAATGACAAAACAGGCAAGAAAGAGAGAGCCATCTACATCAGTAAGAAGTTCACACCCTGTGAATCCAGATATTCCTTGGTAGAAAGGACTTGTTGCGCTCTGACATGGGTGTCTCAGAAACTAAGACATTATATGGCTGCATAAACGACTCATCTGATTTCCAGAATGGACCCCCTAAGGTACATCTTTCGCCAACCAATGCCGATAGGGAAGTTGGCCAAATGGCAAATGATATTAAGCGAGTTCGACATTCAATACGTCGCACACAAAGCAGTTAAGGGGCAAGCATTGGCAGATCTACTAGCAGGAAGCCCGGTAGATGACAATCCCATACCTCTATGAACTTACTTCCCGGATGAACAAATAATGACAATTGAGGGCAAATAAAATGAAGATGAATTAGGATAGAAAATATACTCTGATGGAGCGGTCAACTTTAAAGGATTAGGGATTGGAGCTGTCTTAGTTTCAAACTCAGGCCAATATTATCCAGTGGCCGCCAAGTTGAACTTCAATTGCACCAACAACATGGCTGAATACGAGGCGTGTATCTTGGGTCTACGTTTAGCCCTCGACATGGATGTCAGAGATCTTCAAGTAATTGGCAACTCAGATTTGCTGATTCATCAAGTTCGAGGAGAATGGGCCACCAAAAACAATAAAGATCATATCGTATGTTGGACTTGTGCAAAGGTTGGAAGATCGATTCTGAGAGGTCAAGTTCAAACACATACCGAGCACCCAGAATGAGTTTGCTGATGCATTGGCAACAATATCATCCATGATTCAGCATCCCGACAGTAGATACATTGATCCTATCAAAGTTGAAATCAGAGATCAGCCAGCTCACTGTGCTTTTGTAGAAGTAGAGACTGATGGAAAAACTTGGTACGTTGACATTAAAATGTTCTTGGAGAAAGCAGAATATCCTGAAGGAATCACCATCAATCAGAAGAAGACCATCAGGAAATTGGCGAATAGTTTCTTTCTCAACAAGAATGTTCTGTACAAAAGAACCCCGAATTTGGGATTGCTTAGATGCGTTGACTCCATCAAAGCCACAAAATTGATTGAAGAAATGCATACTGGAACCTGCAGGACTCACATGAATGGGTTCGTGCTAGCAAAGAAAATCTTAAGAACAGGTTATTATTGGATGACCATGGAGAACGATTGTAGCAAATTCGTCCAGAAATGCCACAAGTGTCAAATTCATAGAGACTAAATAAAGGTTCCTCCAACAGAACTAAATGCTATGACGTCGCCTTGTCCATTCGCCGCCTGGGGCATGGATGTCATAGGACCGATTGAGCTAGTTACGTCAAACAAACACTGTTTCATTTTGGTTGCCATAGACTACTTCACCAAGTGGGTGGAAGAGGCATCTTATGCATCAGTAACAAAGAAAGTACTCGTAGATTTTGGGCGCAATAACATCATATGCCGATTTGGTATCCCAGAATCAATCATAACAAACAACAGGGCTAATCTGAACAGCCACTTGATAAAAGATATGTGTGCGCAATTTCGAATCACTCACCGGAATTCAACCGCATACCGATCACAAATGAATGGGGCTGTGGAAGCCGCAAACAAAATCATTAAGAAGATCCTCAGGAAGATGATTTATAACTACAAATATTTTCAAGAACAACTGCCTTATGCATTACTGGGATATTGCACTACTACTAGGACTTCAACCGGGGCCACTCCGTACCTGTTGGTGTATGGCACTGAAGCAGTAATACCAGCCGAAGTAGAAATCCCTTCACTTTGAATAATACAAGAGGCTGAGTTGGATGATGCAGAATGGATCCGCAAGAGGTATGAGCAACTAGCTTTGATAGATGAAAAGCGAATGATCACTGTTTGCCATGGTCAATTGTACCAACAAAGAATGGCGTGAGCTTTCAACAAGCATGTGAGAACTAGGGTTTTTCAAATCGGGCAATTGGAGCTCAAACGAATATTCCCAAACCAAGAGGAATACAAACGAAAGTCAAATTGGGCAATTGGTGCTCAAATGAATATTCCCAAACCAAGAGGAATATAAAGGAAAGTTTGCACCAAACTGGCAAGGGCCCTATATGGTGCGAAATGTACCATCAGGAGGAGCCGTGGTACTTGCTGAGAAGGATGGTCAAGAGTGGCCATGAGCAATAAATTCGGATGCCATCAAGAGATACTACGTATGAAGAAGAAGACGACTACGAAGATTCAGAGTTTTTACAGTTTATGTTGCTTTAATTGCGTTTCATTTGCTTGTAATTTTGCTTTTTGTTTTTGTTTGAAAAAACAAATCCAAAAACATGGACGAACTACACGAGGACCTAATTCCCTATACTTCTAAGGGGATACGTAGGCGCTTTTCCAAGCTCAATCACTTTAACCCACAAATCCAAAATCTTGTACTTCAAACTACGTTATGACCTGATTCCCATTTGGGATACGTAGGCGCTCTTTGAGTTCGGTCTCACCAACAAATTCTGATATATTTATCCCGAACTACATTTCGACCTGATTCCCGAAACCGGATACATAGGCTCTCTCCCGAGCTCGGTCATTCCAAACAAAATACCCAAGAAACCTTAGAAAACCTCAGAATTGATCTAGCAAGAGAAAGATAAAGGTAACCCCACAAGAAAACTGGCAGGATTTTTGAGAGGACCTCAAAAATTCTTAAAATATATTAGTTCAAAGGAACGAACTGATTAGAACTTCTTACTGGGGCAGAATTTTTGAGAAAAATGATGTGAGTCCAAATTTTCAAGGGTGGCGGATGTCATAAGAAAAAAAAATGACCCCGCACTTGAAAACATGGTTTTCATTAGTAGCATCTTGCTTACAAAAACGACAACCGTACTAGGGTGTGTAGGTTTCGCAAAAATGTGGTATAGCCCAACCCTGATTCCAACGGAAGTTATCATTGAACAAAGAAAACATCTGAAAATGACGGAAAAAGAGCCAGTCAAAGTATCATGATTATTATCCAGAGTAGATTATTTTTTCGAAAAATACACAAAAAACACACATTTACAGGAGAAAAGAAAGAAGACGGACAAGCATTGGCAAAAAAACGGACATAATATTGGAGGATGACTACAATGACAACAAAATGGCAAAATGCCACTCAGGTATGACTACATTAAAATCAAGATTTTCAAAAAGACTAACACGGAGGACTCAGTATTTGGAAACGAGCTAAAGGCTGCCGCAATGAAAGCAAAAGCCGGATTCAAAACATGCGGAGCAAACGTGGAACTTTTCTTGGGCAACCAGTCAAAAATCGTGTACGAGAGTCAAGTTTTATACACCTAGATTGAAAAAACACTTCAAGAAACTGCACTCATAAATCTTTTGAAAATCGCTTCCGGTCGGGTTTTTCACCGGAAACAGGCAAAGGGACTCCCACATAAAGGGATATTCCTTTTCGGGCTATCGAGTCGAAATACAATTGGCCTGATTCCCAAAGTCAGGGATATGTAGGCTACTCAAAATTCGAGCCATATTCCTATAATTGTCTCGAGACACCTCGAGGTAGTTTAAAGAAAAATCTTATTTTTCATAGTCCTCATAGAGTCAGAACTACAAACGACCTGAATTCTCATGTAGCCTGAGATATGTAGGAAGCCCAGAAACCGGGGTCCGGCCATACTTTTGAAATTTTGCGCAAAAGAAGGCTATAATTTCTTTTATTCGGTGGAAATTAGGTTTGTCAAATTCACAGCCCAAAGATGGCCTTGCCATGCTCGAACTCCGAAGGGGCAATTTTTGACACCTAATTTTCACCTCATAAAATGTGTATTTTAATTATCAAAATTCCCGAGTCAAAGACAGAGCAAGGATGCACCTTCAAAATTAAAATTTCAAAATCCCGAGTAAATTGCAAAAAAATGACATTTAATTAATTATTCTGTGAAAATTGACAATTACAAGAAACTACGAGTTATTTACTTTCACAAGCGTGATTTGAAAAGAAGATACATATCCCGCTCCGTTAATTAAAAATGACATATGAATTAGGCTCATTTTGACCGCATTTTTTCACATTTTAAAATATTGCTCGGAAGTATATCAATATTGGGCTCGTTTGAAGCTCGTATTTTAAAACGACGTATTATAATTTTTATTTCGTCAAAATATTATTTTACGAGGGGCGTATTAGACTAATTAACCTAAAACTATATAAAAACTATGCTACATTTTTATAAAGAATAAGAAGGGAATTTTATCCATTTGTACCTTTGTTGGTACAACTTGGATAAGGTCTTTTTGGGGGGAAAAGTACGGCTAAGTGGCCTATTTTTTTCCATACAATTCTAAATGCTTAGTTGGATGATTTTGAAAATTTGAATAAGGATTTTAGGGGGAAAAGTACGGCCAAGTGGCCTATTTTTGTCCATAGAATTCTAAATGCTTAGTTGGATGATTTTGAAAATTTGAATAAGGATTTTGGGAGAAAAGTACGGCCAAGTGGCCTATTTTTTTGCATAGAACTCTAATTGCTTAGTTGGATAACGTTTCAAAATCTGAATAAGGATTTTGGGGGGAAAGGCTATGGCCACATGGCCTATTTTTGTCCATGAAATTCTAAATTAGCTTGCCTACAAATAGAAGGAATGGACATTAAGAAAAGAAAACATTTTTTTTTTGGGGGGGGGGGGGGGGGTACGTTTTTGAGAGAAAAGGGGGGGGGGGATCCTCTTTTTCTATTTTTGGGAAAAAGAGAAAAACAAAATGAAAAAAAAAATTAAAATTTGGTATCCTAAAAGCTAAAGTTTGATTTATATATTCAAAGCTTAGCAACAAAGGATACAAAATATAATATATACATATAGAAAAAGAAGAAGAAAAAAAAAGGGGGGGGGGGGGGGGGAGGGGGTTTAAAGATTTGTGAAGTGTTTGGTGATTGAAGTAGATTGAACCAATCCTCATTTTGATCTTTAGGTTGCCCCATCAAAAGGTAACCTCTCATTCTATCCTTTATTTCATTTCTAGTTGTGATTATATAGTTATTATGATACTTGTGTTAGTTAAAAATAATTCTTTGCTAGCTTAGTCTTGTTTGATGATTAAGTGGATATTATGTGAATTTGATACCATTTGAAAAAATGAAAATAAATTAGAAGTTTGATTTAGACAATGTTAAGTGATTTTAGGTTAGTTAAATTGTTATCCTTTATTTAATTTCTAGTTATGATTATATATTTATTATGATATTTGTGCTAGTTAAAAAATGATTCTTTGCTAGCTTAGTCTTACTTGATGATTAAGTGGATGTTATGTGAATTTGATACCATTTGAAAAAAATGTAAATAAATTAGAAGTTTGATTTAGACAATGTTAAGTGATTTTAGGTTAGTTAAATTGATAAAAAATAAGAAAAAATTTCATCCTTTATTTCATTTTAAGTTATGATTATATATTGTTTATGATGCTTGTGTAGTTAAAAAGGACTATGTGCTAGCGTAACTTTGCTTACATAATTAAGTGAGTATCCTATGGATTTATTACTACTTTTGACAATGTTAAGTGATTTTAGGTTAATTAAAATTGATAAAAATAAGAAAAATAGTAGCTTAAGTTAGAATTTCGACATTGTGTTGATAGGCTTAGTGTGATTCATTCATTCTTGTTAGTTTTTGATATATAAAAAATAAAAAAAATAAAGAATAATAAAAACCTTAGTTCTTGTGAGTTTGTTACTAATTCATAGCAACTATTGGGCCTTTTGCATAAATGGTCCTTTTATTTATAAGTATGATAATTATGGGCTTGGTTTAAAAGTATTGTAATTCATTTTTTTGGCTTTGTAAATTAAATAATTGACCTTGGCCTATTACTAATGTTTTGTATACCTATCTTTTGTGACCTCCCCAATTTGTTGGTGTATCTTTCGAGGCCCACTAACATTTCTGACAAAATACTCAAAATACCCCCCAACGTTTGACTAAAATTCCAACTACACACCTAATCTTTGCGTTGGTCCTATTACCCCCCTGGACAATTTTTTTCAGTATTAAAATGCCACTTTTTCGCTGATGTGGACAAGAGCGTGACTACACAGCTCAGTGGCGCGTTATAGCCTTTAAAAAAAGCATCTGACGTGTTTTAAAATGCCAACTGGACTGCCACATAGATGCCACATAGATAAATTTAAATTCCCTCCATTTTTAGGCTACTTCATCTTCTTCTTCACCCTATTTAATACCCATCTCCAAATTTTTTTTATCAAAATAATACCCATTATAAATTCATAAAACATAAAAAATAATACCCCCCCACGAAAAAGTACTATATAGCAAATTAATACCACTAAAAGAAAAGATCATCTAAGATCTCATGAAATAAACAAAAAATCAATTTCAAGACCCAAATTCCTCACAAATCTTAGCAAATCTTTGAAAGTCTCTTGCTTTTAGGCTTTGTCTTCACATAGATAAATTTAGAGCTAGGATAGTGATTATTCTTATAATCACTGTTTTCCCAAATCAAATTTAAAAAAAAAAATCTGAAGACAAAAAAAAAAAAATGAAAAATCTGGAAAAAAAAAACAAGGTTGAAAAATCTAATCTTGTTAAAGAAAATCTGATTGGAAGTTGCTACTTGTTGCTTGGTTGGAGTTGTTTAAGCACTAATTCTTTGAGTTGATTTGGGGAGAAAATTAAACTCCATTGCTAGGAATTTGGAGAAAGCTATGAAGAACACAAAGTGGGTTTCTTTAAATTCTTGATTGTTTGATCAAATTAATGGATGAACTTTGTTCTACTTGGTGTTAGGAAGCTTCCTTTCACATTTGGGTTTGTTTTGATCAAATTTGAGGAAGTTGGTGCGATTTTTTTTTTTCAACTCCTAATGAAGATGATGATGATGATGATGTTGATGAAGATGAAGGAGAATTGGGTATGGGTTTTCGGATCCTCATAGTGAAAATGAAGTATGGAAAATTGAGAGATTTTTTTTTTTTTCTGAAGAAGAAGAGTAGATGGATGGAGGAAGGGGGAAATTAATAAAAAATGGGGGAAAATTAAAGATGTGGCACGTGGGCCAGGCGCGTGTAGACAAGCGCCTGTTAATAATTGGGGGTTGTCATATTGGACTGCCACATCAACAAAAAATGGACATTTTAATACTGAAAAAATTGTCCGGGGGGGGGGGGGGGGGGTAATAGTTGGGATTTTGGCCAAACATTGGGGGGTATTTTGAGTATTTTCTCAACATTTCTAGATCGGGTCAACCCCTGTCAAGGAAGGACTAAGGCATTGGAGCGTAATTTTGAGCGAAAATATTTATTTATGCATTCTCTATTGGGCTTGGTCGGCCCAATTCCCTACTCTCTTTATATTATTTACTTCATTATATATATGTATGCTTGTATATAAATTGGAACCCTGAATGAGATTATCACGCCTAAGAGTTGCTAAAATTGATTTTCAATTTTTTTTAAAAAGAAAAACGGTTAGGAATATTTAGGATTGCGGATGATTTTGAGGATTTGGATACCTTTGATATGATTTTGAACTTATAGGCAAACTTTAGGACTACTATGATTAATTTGAAACTTGAGTTGGAAAAGATGTTTTGTAAACTTGGATTATCATTTCGGGTGAACTGTTTTGACTATTAAAAAGGCTAATGAGTTAACTTTGAGACTTTTTGTAAAGATTAAAACCAAGAATTGGATAAAAGTTCTAAAAATACGGCTAACCTATTGAGTATATTAGTATGCCTATAAAAACTATTTTCAAAACATTTTTTCTAAAAAATCTTTTTCTAAACTCCGGTAGGCTTACGTAGTGTTCTACCTGGGCTAACGCCTTCGGATTTTAATCTAGGTGTTCTAGTCTGAAATCCAAAAAATGCCCAATTTTAAGCCAAACTCTACCATTTTTCGTTTCTTGAAAAGGAGTGTTTTTGGCAAGAATGACTAATTTATATTTGCGGAAATATGAAACAAAAAACAATTTTTATCACAAGAAATTTATATCTAAAAAGGCATACTATTAGAACCCGTAAGTCAACCGTATTTTACTGATCTTTAATTCTGGGGTGCCTAATACCTTTCCCGGGGGATCACCAGAACCCTTACCTGAACTTTGGCTAGATTAGGATTCTTTTAAAATTCAACTGTTTTGAATGAACCCTTTTCGAACTGGTTTTCCTAATTTCCTAAAAATTAAATAGCGACTCTAAAATAAAGTCCATTTTAGAGTACCATTACGTAGAGGTATATTTTTCCTTTTTTCTGGTACGATTAACAGCCGTACTTCCCCGGGACACTTTCCTTTTTAAATGAGGCAAGTGCAAATACGAATCGGAAAAAATATCGAACTGCTACAATCAAAAAGCTATCGAACCGCTACAATCAAATAGGAAATAGACTGCAGCCCGTAAGAGGTACAAGCACAACATATTAGGAGCAGAAAAATACGGGCAGGCAAGCAATAGTGCACGAGAAAAAGTAATAGCCCAAAAATAGACAGTAGTTGTTACACCTCAGAAAATTTTTCGTTGATGCACAAGTGGATAGACTAGTGAAGATTACGAGCATACGGTATTTTGATAAGTAAGAAATGACATTCGATGACCCTAGATGAGATTTCAAAGATGTTAGAGATAGGGGAAGAAAGTTGGCCAAGAGAAGGCAAGGCATACGATAGGTAACGGAAAGGAATTAAGAGTAACGAGTTAATGAGGATTTAATGATGTCTTGGAGAAGAGTGATAACGTCCCTTAGATTGGTATTGAAGTGTTAAACAAGTGTTAATAAGGTTCCATAAAGATTGGAGATCAACGAGTCGACGAAAACGAGCTTCGGAATCACTGGGGATTATACGGCCAAACATATTGGACGTATAAATTATACGGTCCGTATGTTAGGACCATATAATCAGCTCAGAATGGCATACTTCTCTGGACCAAACATACGGCCAAACATACGGCCCGTATAAAATGTACGGACCGTATGTTGGTCCGTATATCTAGTCGGGGACAGTTTTGTTCATTAAATAAGGGATTCAAGATTTATTTCATTTCATTCCTATAGCACACCCCTTCTCTCTAAAACATCTCTCTACATTTATTCCACAAGAATTTAAGAGGTATTAGTGATCAACAACATAAACTAAGTGAATCAAGTGCATGAAAACCCATTAAAGATCATTCAAGTCAAGAAATCTCATTGGAGATGAACTAGGGTTTTTTCTCAAGTGGAGTATTACCAACCAAGGCTTGTTCCTACAACATCTAAGGTAAGATTTATGGTATTTCTATGTTGTTTAAGGTAATTGAGAGTTGAAATACTTGGATTGTAGAAGGGTATAGAAAAATGGGTCATGAATATGGAATAGTGCCATTTTGAGTAATAGATTGAATTGAGTCATGATTCTTTATGTGTTGTGATATAAATAGGTTACAAATGATGTTGAGAACATTGGATAGGCAATGTATGTGAATGAACGTAGTCGTGTGTTATGAGCATGTATATGGGTGATTGAAAGTGAATTGAGAAATGTGGATAATGTGGATGAATAAGGAATATTGTTATGATATTGTGAATGTATTATTGACGTTTGGGAGTTGATATACGATATGGAGGAATGTCGTATAAATAAAGGAGATGTTGTCTGATTTTCTCTAGTTTTAGTCGTGTATGCTAGCTATCGATTCTAATGATAGTATGACTTTAATGAAGGTAGAAACGTGAGCTTCGGAGGAGAACGTGCAAGTGGTAAATAGTTGAACGGAAAGGTATGTAAGGTTAACCCTTCTTTCATAAGGCATGGTTCTTTGGCCAATCATCTAAACCTCCTATAAGGTTATGATATCCTTTAAATGATTCTATCTTTCGAGCTATTGAGCTCATGATCCTCGATATGTATTACGATTGTACTAAGTTCCTCATATGACGAGTAACCCTCTAAGGCTAGCTGTAATGAACAACGATGATAGTGATAACGATAATGATAACGATGATAATAGCGATGATGATAACGATGACGATAATGATAGTGATGATAATAATAAAATGCTTATGAGCTATTATATATGTGTATCTATGTATGATTGTTATGGAACCCCGTGCTTATGAGGCCGGGTAGGATATGTGTCTATTTACGTAACACGCGCACACCTCTGTAGATGGTACGGATAACCCTGAAGCCTTGGTAGGGCCAGGTAGATGTAACCCTGAAGCCTTGGTAAGGCCAGGTAGATGTAACCCTGAAGCCTTGGTAGGGCCAGGTATGTGTAACCTTGAGCCTTGGTTGGCCAAGTATGTATGAAACACCGAACCTTCGTGGTCGGGCATGCTATGTAAATGTTATGTATATGATATGGTTATGTATATGATATAGATATGAGTATGAATACGAATATGATACAGATATGAATACGAATAAGACTATGTATATGAATACGATTATGGGCGCAATGTAACTGAATACGGATATGAGTACGGATACGAATATGGATGTATGTACACGAATACGCACTAGAAATGGAAAGTCCCTATGACAAGCAAGTAAGTGCTTATGACGTTGATACTGCTGTCTCCCCTCCTATGCTATTTGTCACATTGCTTATTATGCTTCTATATTGATGTTGATCATGCTTTACATACTCAGTACATTCTTCGTACTGACGTCCTTTTGTTTGTGGACGCTGCATCATGCCCGCAGGTGCCCAGGGAGACAGACTTGATCCATAGCTCCAATCTCAGAGACTACATAGCAGAGCTCCACTTCATTCGGAGCTATAGCTTTTGGGTACTTATTCTTTTATGTACATAATTATGGGCATAGCGGGGTCCTGTCCCGCCTATATGTTATGACATACTCTCCTTAGAGGCTCGTAGACATGTGTATATGGTTAGATATGTTTGGCCTTG
Source organism: Lycium barbarum (assembly GCF_019175385.1). Lineage (NCBI taxonomy): Eukaryota > Viridiplantae > Streptophyta > Magnoliopsida > Solanales > Solanaceae > Lycium > Lycium barbarum. Next base: position 86,868,388 of record NC_083341.1, read on the forward strand.
TTGTCCTATATTTTGTATATCATTTGTAGCCTTGTCGGCTTATGTAAATTGGTATGGCATAGATGCCAATGATGATATAAAAGGTATCGTTGTCCAATGAGACCAGTATGATTGATGAATAGAATATGTATGTTTAAATATGTGGCTCACCTAGATGTAAGTGTAAAGGTATGTTAAGGGGTGCCCGGGTGGGCTAGCACCGGGTGCCCGTCGCGGGCCTCTAGTCGGGTCATGACAAAAGTGGTATCAGTGCAAACATATGTTAAATAAACTACTATTGTACAAGTCAGTAAGCGAAAAGTTAGACATGCGAAAGGGTGAACAAGGACTGGAGGGAAATGCTAGGGACTGATTATTGGGGATGATCCAGATCATGAAGAATTTTGTCAATTTTCTCAATGTGTGCACCCTGATCCTAGAGCATTTGGTTCCTAAGATCTTATACCTTGGCTTTCAAATGATCCTTCAGAAGTGCATCCTCAGCCTTCAGCTGCTGAATTTCTGCACTGGCTGCCTTTAGTTCTTCGATTAGGATAGGAATGGTGGAACTCGCTCCTTTTGCCACACACTCACAACCTTTCAGAGTAGCTCTGGATAACAAGTTCTCTTCTGTTCCTAAGGTAGCTTTTCCGATTCTTACATTGAAATGCCCAAGCACTTTTGTCAAGAGAAAGCCATAAGGAAGACCAGGTTCATTTTCCCCCCTGCTCACTACATTGATCATATGTTTGATCATGATAGCTAGCAGATTGATCGGTTCAAAGGCTGATAGGGCTTCCATGAGCACCCAATGTACCGTAGTGACACTGCCATTTCTTCAAACTTTCGGGATGAGTATCTTATCCATAAATTCAAAGATCAGTTTGTAGATAGGCGCGAGCTCATTTTTGGAGAGTTTTCCTGGGAAGGCTGACATTCCTTCCTTGATAATCACATTTTTTAAGGAGGTGGAAACCCTTCTAGTCACATCCCTCAGCCCTTCAACTTTTACTCCCAAGATTTCGGCTAGCACTGATTCAGTCAAAATAAACTCTGTCACGTTCACTGTTAGAACCAGAGTACTGTCATCAAGATGATGCAAATTTGTAAATAGTTCAATCACTTCAGCTTCATACACTCATCGAGCCGGTGGAGTAAGAAGATGAGTCCAATCTTGAAATTCCACCATTTCCAACAGTTCTTTTATCCCATTCTCCTCTCCTAGGTTTACATCAATCATCATTCAAAGAGAATCTTCTGTGTTCGGATATGTCCCTCTCTCAGGCCACTTCCATGTCTCTTAGAGGTACTTGGTTCTTTACTTGCACTTATCATCTTCTTCTTTTTGAGAAGCAGACTGAGTATCACGTTCTTCTCCTCCTATCTCCTCCTCTCCTCCTGTCTTTCCCTTTGATTTCCTTTCTTGTTTTCCTTTGGCTTCGCACCATCGGAAGTCTATTTCCACATAGAACAAAGTATGATATTGTTACACCTCGGAAAATTTTCTGTTGGTACGCAAGAGAACGAACTAGTGATGAATATGAGTGCATGATATCCATGAGCAAGAAACGACGTTTGATGACCTTAGGCGAGATTTTGAAAGTATCCGATGTGAGAAGAGGAAGTTGGCTAAGTTAAGATGAGATACAAGGTGAGCAATGCATGTGCATGGACGGGGGTGATTAAAATGAGAAGTCTAAGAAATATGGGAAGTTGCAGAATTGCAATTGCCAAGTGGTCGTATATCGCAAAATACAGACCGTAAAGTGCAATACGGTCCGTAAACTGGCAGTCGTAAACTGCCATGCAAAAGCTTCAGCTTTCTGCCCAGTGGTCGTAAAGTGCAAATACGGATCGCAAACTGGTATACGGTCCGTAAACTGCCAGGTCGTAAACTGGCATGCCAAACTTCAACTTTCTGCCAGCCGAGGAAATGGTTAAATACGACCAGGTGGACGGACCGTAAAGTGATTTACGGCCCGTAAACCATGGTCATAAACCACCATGAAGGCAGCCCAGCTTCTGGTTCTGGAAATGGTTAATTGCGCCCATGGAGGATGAGCCGTATAGTGGAATACGGGTCGTAAACCTCCATGGACGACCACTGTTCACCCAGCACAGATTTTTCAATTCATTAAATATGAGGATCAAGACTTGTCTTATTTCATTACAACATTACACCACTTCTCTCTAAAACTTCTCTCTACATTTATTATATGAGTTTTCAAGGATTATAAGCCATCAATAACATTAAGACAAGTAAATCAAGGATAAGGGAATCGTCAAGGATCATCCAAGTCAAGACATCCAAATGGAGAAAAACTAGGGTTTTGCTCAAAGAGGAGTATTATCAAACAAAGCTTGTTCCTACAACTTCTAAGGTAAGATTCATGATTTTTACAAGATGTTTAAGGTATTGGAGAATTAAAATACATGGATTGTAGAAAATGTGGTCAACTAGGTCATGAATGGTAAATAGTGACATTTTGAGGAATAGTTGGAATTGAATTATGAATGTTGATGTTTTACGATATGAATGTATTATAAATGGTACTAAGATCATGAACTCGACACTTTAGACGAATGGACGAAGTTGAAGGTCATGACCATAAATATGGGAGAATTAGAAGCAAATTGAGAAATCTAGATAATGTGGGTGATGTGAATGACTAATGGCCATTGTTATGATATTAATGAAGGTATAAACGCTAGCATTGGAAGGGAACGTGCAAGTGTAGAATAGTTCGACGGAAAGGTATGTAAGGCTAGCCCTTCTTTCATAAGGCATGGTTCTTGGCCAAATTCCTAATTCCTCTATATGAGTATGTTGTCTTCACATGGTTGACATTCCGAGCTCATAAGCTCACGACCCTTGATATGTACTATGATTATACTATGTTCCTCGTATGACGAGTAAGTCTATAATGTAGATGTAACGATAATGATGAGGATAGTAATGATGATGAGAGTAAAATGAGATTAGAGATGCTTACGAGCTATGATATATGTATATGTATGCCTATGAAGGGCTATGATAAGACCCCGAGCTTATGATGTCGGGTAAGACTATATGTATATGACTATGTATAAAGTATGTATACGATTACAAAACGCGCGCACACCTCTGCAGATGGTACGGATAACCCTGACGCCTTGGTAGGGCCAGGTATGTATGATCTTGAGCCTTGGTTGGCCAAGTATGTATGACACACCGATCCTACGAGGTTGGGTATGCTATGTAAATACTATGTATACGATATGACCATGTATATAATATGAATATGAGTGTGATAAGAGTTAGTAAGGGCATGTATACGAATATGAACACAAAGTGGTATGGCTATTATTATGGGATACGAACGACGATGTATGCAAGTAAGCGACATGATGATGATGATATTACTGTCTCCCCTCCTATGCTATTTCATATGATATCTATTATGCTTCTATATTGATGTTGATCATGCTTTACATACTCAGTACATTCTTCGTACTGACGTCCTTTTGTTTGTGGACGCTGCATTATGCCCGCAGGTGCACAGGGAGACAGACTTGATCCATAGCTGCTTATTCAGAGATTGAATAGCAGAGCTCCATTTCTTTCGGAGCCGTAGCTTTTGGGTACTTATTCTTTTGTGTATATAATTATGGGCATAGCGGGGTCCTGTCCCGCTCATACGATATGTCATACTCTTAGAGGCTCGTAGTCATGTGTATGTGGGTAGAGATGTTCGGCCATGTCGGCCCATATTTTGTATATCTTTTGTTAGCCACGTCGGCCTTGTACTTATGATGTGGCATAGATGCCTATGATATGTTAAAGGATGATGGTCGTCTAATGAGATCAATATGATTAACGATAAGAAAAGAACGAATTGACTTATGGTTCACCTAGATGTTATGTTATGTACGATAAGGGGGTGCCCGGGTGGGGTAGCACCGGGTGCTCGTCGCGGCCCCCTATCTCCATCAGAATCAACATTTTTACCTGAGTTTTCTTTTGAGGCACCTGGTGCTTCAGCACAAATGGGGCACCGGGTTTTTTTCTCAGAGTGGGAGACAGGTAAGACATCAGCAGCATTTTTTCCCAGTTAAGATTTCTAATTTGTTGTCCTGCAGAGTTGTCGTTGTTATCTCTTCCTATTTTAACCCCTCCACTTCTTTCGTCTAATTCTCTCGAAAAAAAGTCTGACAATAGTAGGTATACATCTGCATCACTTCCCATGAGGTCGAAAGGTTTTCTTTAGTCAAAGAAACCAAATAATGATGAAGATTTTCTCGAAACTCTTCATCTACTAGTTTCCGGAGGGATGAGTATGGGGGATTTTGGAATTGGTTCAGAGGTACTTTGGTTAGAGGAGATTGAGTGCTCTGATGATGATAGTTTGGAGACCATTTTTATTTGGTTTGAAAAGGGTTTGGTGATGCTTGTACTTGTGTTGAGAAAACAGAGATATGAGTTGGTTCAGATAGCCTTGTGTAAGACAAAGGAGGTAATGAGAGATTCTGTCCGCTGAAGATTTTGGTAAGTAAGGAGACAGAAGGAAGAGAGGAATATATTTAAGGTATCCGAGATGTCATTTTAGGACAGGTGTAACAGGAGGGATAGATTGGTTCAGAAGTGAAGCGTCGATTGTAAGGTTTAAGGTTTGAATTTTGAATTAGGAGACGCTTGACCGACTTGGCACTTAAGTAGTTCAGAACATATAAAAGTACTGAAAGGACTACTAACCTGAGTCACAGAGAGACCGAGTCTCTGGACAATTTTGACGGTGTCGAGCAATAATTCTGAAAACTTGTTCACACGTTGTCCAGCACCTCTCATGTGTGTATACCCTTTCTCCTATCACGTCCACCTTTTGACCCAGCATTTGCATTTTCTGCTTCATCGGTCTACTCATCTTCCTTTCTTACTTCTGGCTGGACTAACTGTGAATCCTGAACTGTAGCATCTGACATTGAGATGTGTCCTTTCCTTTAGATACCAAGGGCACACATCCTGCCGTGAAGATATTGAGAAGAGACCTCTTTAACTAACCCATGAGATTTTTGCTGTCCCTTTTTATCAACATAATTGACACATTCCTTTCTTCTCTTTCTCCTTAGCCTGCACACGATGTCAGTGATTGGATTTGGGAACTCAAACCATCTTGGGTCCCTTGTAGTTATAGAAGGGATGAATCAAGATCTTTTTAGCCCATGTGGGTAGCACTTCTTTTCTCCCTTCTCGAGATCCTTTCTTTTGAGGACCTGTTCCTTTCGTTCGTTGTTGAGAACCTTTCTTCTGAGGTCCAGTTCCTTCTATTCTGACTCCATTTTGGACAAAGTTATTTTTCCTTTGAAAAACCTCAATGCCGTTTTTACATCCCTCCTTGTAATTGTCCTGTTTTCCCACAGTGAGTGTACAACCAGTTTTTAGTTGTGGAGCCATACTTGATGTATGGATTATAGGGCATTTTCTCTCTTTCAAAACTAAGCCCTTTTTCCCATCTTCTTTACTCCTGTACATGGTGGTAATCACATCAGAGGACCAGGTCCACCTGAGAGCTTCATCAAGATCAATCTTGACCCTATTCAAATCCTTTTCTAGTGACTCATTCTTCTCAGTCTCAGCAATGAGGCTTAGTTTTGCTATCTTTAACTTCTTTTCAAGCACTAGAAAAGTTTCATTTGCTTCACCTTTTCCCTTGAAAGACATTTACACCCCTTCTATCACTTGGCTTTCCAATAAAATGTATTGTTGGTTTGTTTCATGGATTTGTTTCTTCATTTCTCCAGAGGATATACGCAGGTCGTCTCTTTCTTGCTCTATCTCATCAATTACTTGATTCAGCTCACCCTTCTCAGCAACCAGAACGTGGTACGTCAATTAACACGCTTGATAGTGATATCAGTTTCTTTTAAAAATAAACTCAAGTTTTTATTTATGTCAAGAAAGTTTCTCTAATTACCTCATCATCATCATCTGTGTCAGACTCATCCATGAGCACACTTATTGACTCATTTTCAGTTACTTCATCTTCAATGGCCATCATTGATATGTCCCCTTAGTCATTTTCATCTTCAGATTCACTGGAGGAATATCCCAATGCAGCAAGCGCTTGCTTCACCAGCTCGTCAGCAACTTCTCTTCTTCTGAATCTCCTGTCGGGAACCTGGTTCCTCCTGGAAGTCCTATCGTAATTGTCCTGCTTGTTTTAAGGACAATCCTTCATGAAGTGACCAGGTTTCCCACATTTGTGAAAGAAGTTGTCGTTTTCTCTGAAGTTTCTGCTAGAGCTTCCTGTCTTGGTAAATCCACCATTCTTCTTGATTATCTTATGAAACCTCCGAGTAAGATAGGCTATTTCAGATTCATCGTCACTTGAATCCCCTCTTGCAGCTTTAAGAACAAGATTTCTCTCTTTCTTTACTTCATTCTTTTCTGCCTTCTTCAAGGTCATCTTCATCTCATATGTCTTAAGGTTTCTGATGAGCTCATCGACACTCAACGTGCTGAGATCTTTGACTTTGGAGATGGAATTAATCTTGCTATCCCAGGAATCAGGTAACACACCAAGCAACTTTCTTACCAGTTTGGGGGTTGAGATGATTTATCCCAGAGAATGAAGCTCATTTATAATAGAGGTAAATCTAGTATGCATATCATGAATAAATTCTCCCTCTTTCATTTTGAACATTTCATATACTGTCGTGAGCATGTCGATCTTGGAGTTCTTCACCTCTGTTGTTCCTTCATGTGCAGTTTGAAGAGCTTCCCAGTTCTCTTTAACAGTAAAGCGCGCTGTGACTCGATTGTATTCATCAGGTCTTATTCCACACACAAGGATCTTCTTGGCTTTTTAACTTTTCTCCGCTACCTTCCTGTCAGCATTATTGTATTCTTTCCTTGTTTTGGCAGTGGTTTTTACACCATCTTCACTTATGTGTACTGGAATATAGGGGACATCACAGATGATATCCCATAGCTCTGAGTCTTCAGCCATGATGAAGTCGTGCATTCTAGTCTTCCACTACCCATAGTCTTTTCCGTTAAATCTGGGTGGCCTGGTGAAAGTTGACCGTCTTCCATATTGGGTGGAGCAGCCATTTCACAGATTCTTTCTAGGTGTTAACCTTTTAGAAATTACCTACTCTGCTACCAATTGATGTAGGCTATGCGTCCACCAAATAGTGTATGGAGGGACTTGGTTGAGTATCAGTTCCCTTATGCAATGCAGTAAGTAAAGAAGGCACTGTTTTTTACTGTGGAAACTCCTTGCTCAAGGGATTAAAAACAACAACCTACCCCAGTAGGATTTCAACTCCACTACACGAGAAGGCCCAAAGCAGAAGGCCCAAAAATACAATTCAGTTATGTTTAAAAATCATTTAGACTTAATCATGTCATTAAACCAGTTTAAACTTAAGAGAATATCCAATTTAATACCGACTTCATGCAAAGTTGTTAGATTATGCCATTTTTAAAAAGCATTTAAGCGACTTCCTAATAATACTAAGCGTTTTTCCTAAGTTCTAACATTCATAGGGTTTCAACATTATGCAAGTGTTTTACAATTACATTACACAAAAATGAAATGAAGTATCGAGAAGAGTTATGCTTGTGGGCCTACCTAAGCCCATCAGTTGACTATTTTCACCCATAGGTGGGCCTTCAATATATTAGTTTCCCTTTCCTTACGTCCGGACTAGATTCAAAGAAGAAAGTTAGGCCTTAGGCCCAACAGATATGTTTTTGGTAGAGATGTGGCCCAAATGACCCGCATAGTTCACATGCAAGCACAAGAAGGGAGGGGGGGGGGGGGGGGGGGGAGAGAATTTTAAGGTTAGAGAGTATCTAAGTCTTAATATTTAGACTAATAAGAATGTGAAAGGGAACAATCATAAAGAAAAGCTCAAGCATACATCAGATACATTTATACTTAGAGAAGTAGTCAAACATGAGGCAAAAGAGAAACAACTCCAAGTATACACTCAACCATGAAAAACAAAAGAATGGGCTGAGAATGTAAGGGGACAATGCCCAATGCCACAAACAAGTAAGAAAACAAGCCCAATTTAATACAATTATTACACACACTAACAGTTCCGAACCCACAAGTGTTGTATACCATGTTTACACTTCAATATACAAGTTCCTATATACCAAAGGTATACAGAAATTGTACATACCTAGTATATCAAAGTATACCCTTGTATGTTCAAACAGAAATTCAAATACTTAACTCAGGTGAAGACATGTTTGATTCTACTTGGTGTTTTAGAGCCTCATTTAAAGGGTACCAGGACAGATTCCAAAATAAAGAAAAGAGAATACACAGTATACATGATATACATAGGGTTAAGAATTCAGAGGTAAGCCAATGCAATTTCAGGGCAATAAAACATCCTATGTCATTTTCAACTTAAGGCGAGGGACACACTTAAATGTCAATCTCATTTAATACCAACAAGTTATTTCATGTGTAGAAGGGATATTTTCAGACATCATACTATTATCAAGATAAGATTTCAATGTACATGTAGGGGGGGGGGGGGGGGGGAAGGGATAAACAAATAGCATTCAAGTAGCCTTTAAGCAGATGAACACTTCAAAATATATATGGTTATGAAGGGATCATTACATATTAGTCAGGCAAACACTCAAAAAAAAAAGTCACAACAAATCTTAATAGCACCTAATTGATAGCAATGGGCTAGAAATGATGTTTCAATAATTACACAGTTTAGTACAGTGTTCATGTTTTGCCAACAGCCAGATAGAATGCCATCACAAGGTTTGCTAGTCATGAGGTGGTCACAAGGGTATATCGTCAGAGTTAAAAGAAATGTTCACAGGTTCAAAACAAGTTCAAACAAACAAATGGCAATGCATATAGAGCAGTCCTTCAACAAAACAGGGACATTTGATCAGATGCAGAGAAAGTATACGACATTCAAGCCCAAATGATCAGCTTATCAACACGTTTAAAACAGCCTAGACACATGCATTAAATTCTCATACTAAACAGTTCAAAACTCCCTCCTAAACATGCTTATTATGCCATTCTCTGGCTATTTAGTCAATGAATGAGCCTTAATTTCAGCTAACTACAATGTCACAGTCATTAAACCACTTTTAACTAAGAGACTTGTAATCAAATGTATCCCATGTTTGTAGATAATTCATCATACCAATCAGCCATAAAAGAATCAATTTGAAGTGATGGGTGTAAACTGGACAAGACTAAATAAGATTCTTCACATCATTTAGATTCAAACTAGCATGCTTTCGCAGATTCACAAATCAATATGCAACTAAGATCCAACTACCAAAACTAGTATAAACTCTCAGGCACTCAATAATCATTTTAAAACAAGCAGGATCCATAGACTGGACCAATAATAGGCTAATCAGACTAAATTTATTTTATTCAAATCATAGATGACTGAAACTAATCAAAACTGAGCAAAACAAGTGTCAATAGACTTCATGAGTTATTCTAGGCTAGAGCAGACCTATACCAATGAGAAAAAGAAATAAAACTAGAACCCAGGTCACCATTCTTTGAACATACAAGCCTACACATCAACTAATGTGATCCAGAACTAAACATATTGCACCTAATGAACTTAGAACAACATGTGAACAGAAAGCAAAGCAATGTAAAGGTATGATTAGGAAAACTATAGGCTGAATTACACATGACTAACCAAGATTGAACTGGTATGACACAGCTAAGCAATTTAGATTTAAACTAACTTAGGACTAATCAACATTGAACAGACAGAACATACTTAAAGAACTAGGCTAATTGGCATATGGATAATCAAACGTAAAACCTAAACAAACTACTTCAGGCTAACTAATCATGGGGAAATTAAACACATTAACAGATTACTCATATAACTAATCAAATGACACATAAGTAAGTAATGTAAGCCTAAGCATATAATTAAACCATAATTGCACACAGAACTAACAATTAAAGAACTAATATAAGGCAGGATTAATCTAAGATTGAACAAGGATTATGCAACGAAAACACTACAAATAGGAACTAATCATACAACTAAACAAACAAATCACATAAATAGTACAAAACACTTAAACGACTACTAAAAATAACTAAGGAAGGAGAATTAACTCTTTGATGCGCAACCCTTGTCGAGAACAAACTTGAAGACCCTTTTACTCCTCAAATCCCAACTTAGCCACATAGAAAAGAAAAGAAAAGAAACTTTTTAAAAACATTGACTAATCAAAAAATTAAAGGTCTCAAGCAAAAATTTTCTAGAAACCCTAAGTATTTCGATTTTATGAATGTGCAGGTGATATTCGGTATTCCCAAGATTGTCAAACAATGTGATTTGGGGGGTTATATTTATGGAACCCCAAAATTGAGAAAAACCCTAATCTCAATCGATGTGGGATATGTGAAATTTTCAGAATTTCTTCCCTCAATCAACATTCAATGGCCAAGACTTGTGTAAACAAACACACGAAGGGTCAGATTTGACTCAGATTTCATCAATCCGTTGGGTTCCTCACGAACTAATAACAATCAAGGATTCAAATTTGAGTAACAATAAAAACCATTAAACAGACTTAGTCAAATAACCGTTGTAATGCAGAAAAAGTGAAGAAATGGGGGTGGTAATACCTTGTTTGGGTCGAAACTAGATGGAAATGGTTGAGAAATGGCAGAGCAATAAATGCTCTTGCCATTCTCGACCACACAACACCTAACACAACGTCGTGGGCCCTTTTTTATGCCATTTGCGGCATCACTGACATAGGAGAGAGGGAGAAGAGGGGTGCGGCGCTAGGTTTCTACTATGGAAACCCTTGCCTTTCATTTTAGGGGTCGTTTAGTTATGCAGCTATTGCTGTTGTGTTCTGTTGGTGACGAATTGGGTCGGGTCTAGCCTTATTGGGCTGGACTCAGCTCAACACAAAATAAAAAAGGGGGAGACAATATATGCATATACACACGATATACATGTGTACACATGTATATCTGTGTATATGTTTGTATATACACACGGGACAACTTAAAATTATTTAAGTAACTAGCCTTAATTTAAGAATCTAGTTAATCATACTCCTTAATCGTGATTAATTAGCGAATTCACCAAAATAAGGGCACGGCTAATCAAGTAACGAGTCCAATTTTGCAATTACGACCCTAATTGAACTTAAACCATGGATTTGGCCATTTCAATTAGAGCCACATTTGGTTAAATCGAACAATTAAAGACTAAATTGCGATAATGACCTCAATTAACTCAAACCATGAAATTGGCTATTGTAGTTAAAGCCAGAATTAACCAACAATTGACTATTTCAATTGTAGCCACAATTAGCCACATAATGAACAATTTATGGAATTAAACACTTGATTAATTATGATTGACTCCAATAAATTGTACAAATGCACATTAAATATGCAAAAATGGGATTGAGGGGTAAAATGATTTATTCATTTAATCAATCAGATTTATTGAATTTTAATGGAGTAAAATGCTTGCTAAATGATTTTCTGATAATTTTAACAATTAAATAAATAATTGTTTTAAATTATCTTTTTGATTAAATTTGGCAAATTTTCCATATTAATTATAAAAATGTGTAAATTAATTTCTAAATGATTTATAATATTATTGAAGTTATTTTGCCAAATGAAATGGCAAAATGTTATCTAAATAATTTTATAAAATCATTTAGACTTGTAGAAAATATACATTTCACTCAGTGTAATTTCCAAGGACTCTGGGTAATTAAAATAAATTATGGGAGGTAAAAAATTAGGTGTCAATGAGCACAATGCATGTGCTTGCCTGGGTGTAAGGGTCGGAGTAGTTTCCATGTTCTTACCCAAATCTCCTTCAACTTGAGAATGGGGAGTGCCCACTCTACTTAGGGTCTCAACTTGCACCACCTTTGTCTCCAAACTTTCTATCCTTTCTGTCAACCTTCTCACATTCGAGGACAATGTCGTCAATTGACTAAGGATCATGTTCAATGAATTCACCATGTATGGTGGGTACTCCACATCTTGAATACGTTCTCCTTGGTTGCTTTGATTAGACATTTTAACCTGCAAAACTAGAAAACGGTGTTAGTAGTAAAAGCCTCACTTCACTCGTATTGAACTCTCAATCCTTACCACACTTCCGTGCTCTTTCAAAGTCATTGATGAATCACTTAACTAATCAAATTCACACGGTTGCTTCTCCTTTGTAGAAGAATGAATTCTTGTTCAGATGAATGAAGGACAACTCAAAGCAAATGGACAAGAGCCAATAAAGTTTCAACGAAATAAAAGAGAAAAGCTTGAAAGAAATTGGCACGAAATGAAATTCGGACTCAAGAACTAGTTAACAACAAGTAAGATAGATTACTAGTTGTTAATTAGTTAGAAGAATCAAAGAAAATATGTTAGGAAAGATTCAAATCATTTTGGACACTTAGAAAAAATTTGGGAAATTTCTTATGGACTCGAGACGGGCCCGCGTCGCCGGTGTATCGAGCGCAATACCACTCTCTGAAAGTGTGCACCTCGCGCTGAGTCTGAGTGGAATTTTACCCACTCGCATCAGACGCGTGTGAAGGAGCATGAGTGTTGCATGTGCGACACGCCTCTAACGCACAAGTACTTGTACTCGAGTTTCTCGAACTTTGTGCTAATTATTCTGACTTTTTGATGATGTGGGGCCCCTCCAAACTTAGTATTTTCCTTTTTTATGCTGGTATAATACCTTTTTCACTTGTACTTGAAAAAACCTTAGATCAAACTTCTTTTTGGATCTTCTTCTTCACTATGAAGATATGAAGATGCCTATGAACTTGAAGAACACCCAATTTTCAAATCAACTCCAAATCACCTCATTTTTCCTCCAAATTACAGATCTAGACTCCTAATGAGTAGGAGAACAAAGCCCAATACTAAGCCATCAATCAACAAATCCACTTTGAGTTTTCAAGATTTTGAAGGTCCTTCAATGGTGAAAACTTCAAAACTCTTCCAAACAACTTCAAATTTCGTATTTAAGGGTTTTCCACATCAACAAACTCATATGTAACATCAATATCAACAAAAAACAACTAATTTTTGGATTTTCAATTTTTTATTTATTTTTTTACTCTTTTTGTTTTTTTTTACTTTTGTAGATCAAGGATGAAGAATTGATAGACAATCCCTCTACATTGCTCTGATACCAAAATGATAAGATCCTAATTGGAAACTCTAGAAATCAAAATAAACAAAATGCGAAAATTGAAATTAAGATAAGAATTGGGGATGACAAGATAAGAGGATAGAAGCAAGACCCTTAGAGTAATGACTCTATGGACAAACTTGGGTATATTAAACTCAAATCCTTCCAATTGGAATCAACCCTAGAACCTATACAATTTGAATTCAAAGAATTAGCCAATTTGAAGATCCACAAATGAGCAATCCAATATGAATTCAATGGAAAAGGATTCAATTAGCAACTAAGAAATCACACTTAGTCAACCAAACAAACTATATTAAGCTATCACTAAACAAACTCTCAATTAACAAGTTTTTCGTCAATATTCAAGGTTAGTTGAAATGAAAGACTAAGTAGTCTTTTTATACTAATTCCTATTACAACAAAGGCCTTAAAGCGGCACTTTGCGGAAATAACCCACATGGGTCCTTTAATGCTTCACACGCCCATGCCTTGCAATTATAGCCTCGAATTGCACCCTTAGCTTTTAATTGTATTCTTAGCCATGAGTTGCAACCTTTAGCCATGAATTGTACTTCTAGTGCTTCTAGCCACTTTGTGTAGTAGCCTCCATTCTTGTGGCCTCCTCTTCAATCCTTTCCCAAGCTATCTTCCACACGTCTTAGGCTTCCCTATGTGCCTTGTGTGGGTCTCCAAATAGTTCCAAAGTCGCTTGTCACATCCACATTTCTTACAAGGCTCGGGATTCCTTGACTTGGCCTTGGATGGAGTGCCTTGAATGAATTGTGCCCATTGATATTGTATCCCCCCCCCCTCCTCCCCCCCCCCTCCCGAACCCACCCACCGCGCACTTTCAAGCATAAGTTGCACTTTAATCACTCTATAATACTGTTGCTACCGTTTCTCTTCATCGTAAAATTACGGCAGGCAATTTGTGTCTCCTCATTTTTGGCAAACAAAATAATTCTAGTGAAATAGAAAGACAAGAAAAGATCATTTCTCAATAATATACCAACATAAACTAATAGAGAGAAAGAGGAGAAGTTGCAAGCTTATGATTAGAGGTTGCAACACTTAATATGGTAAATTCATATATTATCTGTTTCCTTTTATGTCACTATTTTCTTACTAGTCCGTTGAGAAAAAATGTTATATTTTTATATTTGAAAAAAAATTAACTTTAAATTTCAAATAAACTTTTAATGACACGGGTTTATATCCACATCCACAGAAATCTCATAATATGTTTATCACTATAAATTTCAATTTAAAAAAAAAAATTATACTAAGTCAAATTCCGAGAGAGTAGGTGTTATGGGGGGAATGTGAAATGCATAGATCAAAGATGAGGTTATTCCATATTGTTTCCTGACACTTCTTTTTATTTGCTTCACGTTTATACAGAGCAGATATAGTGCATTTATAATGTGTTTGCTTCAAATTTGTCGACAATGGGGTTATTTGAGCAATTTTACATTTTGGACTTGCTAGTGGAAACCTTAATTTGTGGTACCCACTCCACTCAACGCATACATACATTCTCTTAATGAATCCACATTGTGGCACCTGTTAGCCCCTCGACTTGGTTGATCGCATGGCATGGACGTGACAAGGGATTTACATGATGGACCTTGGCATGACCCTATGATGGTGTGGGCATCATGTTGACAAGACTGCCCCACATGGGCATATGTGTGGGCAAAGCATGGGCGTTGACACAGGGGGCAGGCACCTTGAGTGTCAAGGCATGCCAAGACCTTGACATGGGAGCGGACATGGCAAGGCAGTGTGCGGGCAAGGCAAGGCAGTGTGTGGCAAGGCAAGGACAAAGGCAAGGCAAGTCGAGGGCAAGGCCCGACTAAGACATGGCATGGCATGGCATGGCATGACCGGGACAAGGCAAGACTTGGAAGGGCAAGGCTACGCAGTGGGCTTGATCAAGGAAGTGTCATGGGCGAGCTGGGCATGGTGCAAAGACAAGCATACACACAAGGCATGCCGCGCAGGAAAAATAGCGGGAAAGGCAAGCATGGCACCAATCCTTGGCGCTAGTGTGGGTGTTGGCACCAAACCAGGGCAGAGACGCGCGCATGGCATGAGCGTGTGTGTGGCACATGCGAGCGGTTGGGCGGTTTCCCTTAATTTCAGCCGAAATGGCCATGTTGGCCGAGGTAGTTACATTGTAATAGGCTTGTAGCCTTATCCTATGTAGTTGGGGTTGTCAACTGCCATTAGTGGGAAGTTACCTCATATGCCTGGCACATGACTGGGCTGCTGTGACTTATATAAAGGCACAGGCAGCCTTGTCAATAGGCAAATTTTGGCTGTGTTGGTCAAAACATTTTTGTAAGTGTTCTTTGTGCACGATTTAATACAAAGTTTGGAAGTGATTCCTGTAAATATGTGTGTTCGTATTTGTTCCATTTTCCTAAAATATTCTAAGTATCAAACGAGTGTCAAAGTAAATAGGGAAGGCTGAGTCATTGTGAGTGACTGCCGTGCGGTGTCAAAAATAAAAAAAATTGACCCCGTAACAGCTGGTATCAGAGCAACGCTGGTTCGAGACTCGAAAATGGCTAGTGGGAACTCATACAACAATCTGCGTGAGAAGGTTGCAAGACTGGAGGCGTTGGGTGATGTAACTGACGACCCAGAGGATCTGGTGGACGTCTTGTCATAGATCCATGGCATAAACACTGAATTGGCTTAGTTTCGGGGAAGTCTAAGTACCCAAGTGACTGGTTTACAGACTCAACTCGTTGGTTTTGAAACTTTCCAAACCGCTGCACTTGAGCAGATGGAAAATCTGGTGAAACATAATGAGGAACTGAGGGTTGAAGTGCAGATCCTTCGATGGGCAGTGGCTACTGCGCCCCAAGGGGGTGGGGAACAAACCAAAATTAAAGTTCCTAAGCCAAAGTCATTTTATGGCGTGAGAGGCGCCAAAGAACTCAAAAATTTCTTATGGGACTTGGAGCATTACTTCTCAAGTGCTCATGTCCCTGAGAGACAAACTGACTATTGCGGTGCGTTATTTTAGAGGGGACGCAGTGTTGTGGTGGAGAACAAAGAATGCTGATGATGAAAGCGCTAGCATGCCCAAGGTTGATACTTGGGAAAAACTGATGGATGCGTTGAGGGACAAGTTTCTGCCTAGTAACTCGTCTTGGGTTGCTAGGGACCGTTTGAAAAGGCTAAAGCAGACTGGTTCTATAAGGGACTATGTGAAGGATTTCTCTTCGTTGTTGCTGGACATACAAAACATGTCAGACGAAGACAAGTTACATAACTTCATCTCTGGTATGCAAGGTTGGGCACAAAACAAAATTTGAAGGCAGAAAGTGCAAGATCTGCCTAGTGCTATTGCGGCAGCGGACGCTTTAGTGGATTTCGCTTAACAAACCTTACTTCTGATTCTGCCTCTTCTTCTAAATCTAAGAAAAGGAGAAGGGAAAGGATTGGAAGAAGGATAACAAGAAGTATGACGGAAAGGAGAAAGGAAAATGTAAGGCTGATGCGTCTTCATCAAAGGCAAACAAGCATACAAGTGGAGAAAATGTGTGCTGGACGTGTCAATAGCTTGGGCATCAGGCAAGAAACTGCCCCAAACAGGCTAAGGTCAATGTTATTCTCACTGAAGAAGAGAAAAACGAGAAAAGTGGACAGGAAATTGCTACCTACATCAATCCAATGGGACTTCTGAACGCAATAACTTGCATGACTGAAGCAAATGATGAAGAAACTGATGCTGAAAACATGGAAACTCATGTGAATACCACAGGCGATGATGATGAATATTCCTTTGTCTATTCCTCACTGTTGTACGTTGACATGAAAATTGGAGACAAAAATGTTGTGATGATGGTTGATACTGGAGCCACTCACACATTTATTACTTCCAAAATTGTTGAAGAATATGGAGTGAAGGTGACTAAGTGCCCAACAAAAATGAAGACTGTTAATGCCAAGGCGCAACCAGGCTTTGGAGTGGCATTGAATGTGCCCATAACTTTGGGACATTAGACGGGTAAGTGTAACATGACTGTTGTTCCCCTTGACAATTTCAATGTACTGCTTGGCATTGATTTCATGAAGAAGAATAAGGTTGCACTGATTCCACACTTTGATGGGATTATGTTTATGGGTGAAGCCAACCCTGGTTTTGTGAACGGTGTTTGGCCTCATGGTCTAGGCAGTAAGAGACATAGGATGAATGCTTTACTTTCTGCAATTGCTGTTGACAAAGGCTTGAAGAGGGGCGAGAGAACTTATCTCGCTGCACTTGTTAAAGTCAAGCCAGACGTGCAGATTGAGGTGCCGGACTGCGTTGCAGAATTACTGAAAGAATTCAAGGATGTGATGCCACCAGAATTGCCCAAGGAGTTGCCACTGAGAAGGGAAGTTGATCACAAGATTGAACTGATTCCTGGATCACTACCACCTGCGAGGGCTCCCTATCGTATGTCGCCTATGGAACTTGCTGAACTAAGGAAGCAATTGTCTGAGTTGCTTGGTGCTGGACGGATTCAACCTTCGAAGGCTCCATTTGGTACGCCAGTGCTGTTCCAAAAAAAGCAAGATGGGACGCTGCGGATGTGTGTCGACTTTAGGGCGCTGAACAAAGTTACTGTGAAGAACAAGTACCCTGTCCCCTTGATTCAAGATCTGCTAGATAGGTTGTCTAAGGCTAGTTATTTTACTAAGTTAGATTTGAGGTCGGCCTATTAGCAAGTGCGCGTAGCCGAGGGGGATGCCCCTAAGAACACTTGTGTAACTAGATATCTTAGCTTTGAATTCCTTGTAATGCCGTTTGGGTTAACTAATGTCCCGGCTACTTTCTGTAATTCAATGAACAATTTTCTTTACGAGTACTTGGATGAATTTGTAGTAGTTTACTTAGACGATATAGTCATCTATAGTAGGTCGCTAGAGGAGCATCTGTCCCATTTAAGAAAAGTGTTGGAAAGACTTAGAGCATATCAACTCTATGTCAAGATGGAGAAGTGCGAATTTGCAAGGCGGGAGATCAAATTTCTTGGCCATCTGGTTAGCGAAAACCAAGTGAGAATGGACCCAAAGAAAGTGCAGGCTATTGTTGATTGGCAGGCACCTAGTGGGGTGAAGGAATTGAGATCGTTTTTGGGTTTGGCAAATTATTACCGAAAGTTTATTGCTGGCTATTCAAAGAAGGGTACCCTTTTGACTAATTTGCTGAAAAAGAATGTCAAGTATGTTTGCTCGAAAGCATGTGACAAGGCTTTCAATGGGTTGAAGAAGGCAATTGCGTCTGAACCAATCTTGAAGCTGCCTGATTTTGATATGCCATTTGAAGTGCACACTGATGCTTTAGATTACGCTGTTGGTGGTGTGCTGGTCCAAGAAGATCATCCGGTGGCATTTGAGAGCAGAAAACTGAATGCTACGGAGCAGCGCTATTCTGCACACGAAAAACAGATGGTGGTTGTAATCCATTGTCTTCAAATTTGGCGAGTCTATTTGTTGGGACAAAATTTCGTTGTGAAGACGGAAAACGTGGCTAATACTTACTTCAAGACTCAACAGAAATTGAGTCCTAAGCTGGCCCGATGGCAAGAATTCTTAGCAGAATATGACTTTGTGTGTGTTCACAAACCTGGCAAACAAAATCAGGTCGCTGATGCGTTAAGTCGCAAGGAGGTATTCACAGCAACTTATGCTATCACAAGAATCGAATCTGATTTCTTAGATACAATTAAGTTGTGTGCTGCGAATGATCCATTATATGTAAAGTTGATGGATCAAATGAGAGATGGTATGATTAGGCGGTATTGGATCGAGTACGATCTGCTGTACTTTAAGGGGGGGAGAATTGTGATTCCTCAAGGTGCAGGTTTACGTCGTTCCCTACTAAAAGAAACCCATGATACCCCTTATGCTGGTCATCCAGGTGTTGAAAGAATGATGGCATTACTGTCTCGTAATTATTTTTGGCCGAAAATGGAAGAAGATGTTGAGGCCTATGTCAAAACTTGTCTCATTTGTCAAGTAGAGAAGACTGAAAGGAAGAAGGAAGTAGGTTTACTACAACCTCTGCCGGTTGTGGAGCAACCTTGGGCTTCTGTTTCCATGGATTTCATTAGCGGGTTTCCAAAGGTTGATGGTAAGTCTTCTATTATGGTGGTAGTTGACAGATTCTCTAAGTATGCTATTTTAGTTGCTGCTCCAACCTTATGTTCGTCTGAAGTTGCTGCAGAGTTATTCTATAAGCATGTGGTGAAATAATTTAGGGCTCCAAGTGATATTGTGAGAGATCGTGATGCGAGATTCACTGGTCGGTTTTGGATTGCATTGTTCAAATTGGTACACCACAGAAAAAATTTCCGTTAATGCACAGCGAATAGACTAACGAAGGGCACGACGTATACGATGTTTTAATAAGTAAGAAATAACAATTAATGATTCTAAATGAGATTTCAAAGACATTTGAGGTAGGAGATGAAAGTTGTTAAGGAAAGCAAGGTATATGTTGTGTGTCGGGCAGGATTTACGAGTATCGAATCAATGATGGATTAATGATGTTTTGGAGAAGAGTTATAACGTCCCTTAGATTGTTAATGAAGTGTTAAACAAGTGCGAAGAAGGTTCCATAAGGATTTGAGACCAAACGAAGTGACGAGAACAAAATCGGAGAAGAGATAGATTATATGACCAATTATACGGTCTGTATAATGGTCCGCAGAATCGTCACAGTGAAGGTCCCTCACTGATGGGATTATACGGTCACTTATACGGATCGTATAAAATTATACGGACCGTATAATGTGCCATATAATGGTCACAGAATGAGTTGTTGCTGGGATAATTTTACAGTCACTTATACGGACCGTATAAATTTATACGGACCGTATAAGTGTCCGCATAATTTAGTCGGGATAGAATTTTATGTTTTTAAATAAGGGACCAAAGTTCATTATTTTCATTTCCCATCTTCTCATTTTCTCTCCACACCCTCAAGAACCCTCTAGAACTATCTCTCCACTCTTCATCTACAAGAATCCAAGTGAAACTAAGAATCAACTTCATCAAATCAAGAGAAACAAGTGCAAGAAACTCACTAGGGTTCCTCTAAGCCAAGAAATTCCAATGGAAGTGAACTAGGGTTTTGGTGCAAGAGAAGTATTTCCACTCAAGGCTAATTCCTACACCATCTAAGGTAAATTTTATGGTATTTCCATGTTGTTTAAGGTATTGAGAAGTTGAAACACTTGGATTGTAGAAGGATATAGAAAATGGGTCACAAAGATAGGAATAATGAGATTTTGAGTAGTAGTTTGGAGGGAATCATGAATATTGATATGTTGTAATTGTAAGTATGTTATGAATGACATTTAGAACATGGGATAAGCATTATATGTGAAAAAAACGCAATAGTGAACTATGACCATGATTATGGAGGAATTCAAGTAAAATTGTGAAATGTGGATAATGTAGATGAATGATGATTGTTCCCTATAATATTGTGAATGTTGTTATGGATGCTTGGGATTCGATATGTGATATGAGGAAAGTTGTATAAACAAAGGAAATGCTGCCCTATTTTCTCTAGCTTTAGTAAGCACGTTCTTATAATCGTTTAGCTAATGTTAATACGAACTCCCTTGAAGGTAAAGACATGAGCATTGAAGGAGAACGATCAAGCGGTAGAATAGCTAAAGGAAAAAGGTATGTGAGGCTAGTCCTTTCTTTCTAAGGCATGAATCTTATGCCATGATCTTCCCTCCTTATCCACGAATTTCCTACATTCCGGAAAACTAACAGTCTATGTTCATGAATAGCCATATGAGTTAAAAATAAGAGATATTATGAACATGATGATGATGATCTTAAGTCCAAAGATTCTAGAGTTCACGAATATGATGTTTCTACAAAGCTAATGATGTTAACTACGATCCATTGATGTTTTTCATTGTATACACTCACCTTATATGCTAATTCCTTTAAGGTGAGGCAGAATGCTTATGAATGCTCCATAATGGAATCAAGGGTTCACGACCTTATGTCACCCCGATAAAGTATAGCTGTCTTTGAGTTCTATGCATGCATTATGACGAGTACATGATGACGATATTACACCACGCCTATATGGCCGGGCAGACACCGCTAGGGCGGGCAGCGTATACACCATATCTAGGTGGCATGGGCAGACACCACTAAAGGGCGGCATGAGATGGTACCTCGGACGCGGGCTAATGATTATTACACCGTACCGATATGGTCGGGCAGCTTATACGTATATGCATACATGATATGATGATGATTATGGAGTAAGCCAGCATGCATTATTTCAATTATAATTGATAGTCAGTTACAGGTTGCTCTTCATTTGATGCTTCCTTATTTCATTGATGTATTATTATTGTTGATGTCTTACATACTCAGTACAATGTTCGTACTGATGTCTGTTTTCTTTGGACGCTGTGTTCATGCCGACAGGTAGACAGGGAGGTGATCCAAACTCGTAGGAGCTATTATCTGACTTGAGAGCACTCCATTGTTCCGGAGGTGCCATTGATTTATTCTTTTGTGTATATACATGAATTTTGGGCACGGCGAGGTCCTGTCCCGTCCCTATGTCTAGCACTCTAGTAAAGGCTCGTAGATACGTATGTGTGGGTAGTATGGTCTCACGATGTCCTTATTGTATGTACATTATTTTGTTATCCGAAGGGCTTATGTATATAAAGGTAAATATGTTTCAAAATGGAAATGGTTTTCCTATGATTTTGAGTATAAGAATAATGAATGAAAGCAGGATGTGTACAATGGGTAATGGTACGAGCGGTGCTCGGTGGTTAGCCCCGGGTACCCGTCATGGCCCCTAGTCGGGTCGTGACAAAAGTGGTATCAGGGCAGTTCAGTCCTAGGAAGTGTCTACGAGCCTTGTCTAGTAGAGTCTTGTTTATAGTGGGTTGCAGGAGGCTATAGGGCATTTAGGAAAAATGACCATATTTCATCTTAAGAGATCGTGCAATAGAGCTATGTTATAAGATGTTCTCGTCTTAATAGTGTGCTATGATTTCAGAACTACCGCCAAAGGGAAAAGCTACAGCCAACCAGAAGGGAAAGACTACCATGAAAAGGCGAGTAGAAAGAGAGCCGCCAATGAATGTAGAAAAGGGCGAATCACATAATGAGGCTCCATCTAATACTTCTCCCACTCCGACTATTATAGAAGAACATGAAGGGGCATCAGCTCCAGCTCCTATGCCTCCAGTTCCTCCACCGGCTACTTCGGGTCAACAAGTGACCGAGGCTATTCATCTGTTGACGCAGTTAGTTGCCGCCCTGGTACAGTGGCAGAATGCGGGTCCAAGTGATCGGGCAGCTAGTACTAGAGCCCGTGACTTCATGAGTTTGAATCCTCCGGAGTTTTTCGGGTCAAAGCCGGATGAAGATCCGCAAGGCTTTATTGATGAAATGTTGAAGACATTAAAGATTATTCATGCCTCTGAAACTGAATCTGTGGAGTTTTCATCTTATAGACTCCGAGATGTGGCGGTATTATGGTACAATAATTGGATATCATCAAGAAACGAGAATGTGCCTCCTCCCGTTTGACAAGAATTTGTAGATGCCTTTATCCGACACTATTTGCCACCCGAGGTCCGTCGAGCTAGAGCGGATAGGTTCTTAAATTTGAAACAAGGAAATATGAGTGCCCAGGAGTATAGCCTTCAGTTTAATTTATTGGCTAGATATGCCCCAACTATGGTGGCCAACATGGGAGATAGAGTGCACAGATTCGTGAGTGGATTAAGGCCACATTTGTTCAAGGACTGCTTGACGGCTTCGTTGCAAGATGGGATGGATATTTCCCGCATTCAAGCCCATGCCCAGAATTTAGAAGGACAACAACATCCGCAAAGGGGTGATCGTGGTATTGATAGAGGGCAAAGCAAGAGGGCCAGATCTATGGGGGCAAGTAATGATTATAGAGGGGGATCAAGGCAAGCATTTTCTAGACACTCAGGCCAGTCGGCGACTAATGCGCCTCCATGATTTGTAGGTAGGAGATTTGATCGCTCATTTCCTTCTGGATAGGGTCAGAGTTCGAGGGCCTCAGATTTTCAGTTTGGGGGAGATTATAGCCAGAGGAGATCCCCAGTACCGCGATGCAGCCAATGCGGTAGATTACATTCCGGACAGTGTCGCCAAGGTTCAGATGCTTGCTATACCTGTGGCCAGGTTGGGCACATGATGCGAGATTGCCCGTCGATGAGTGGTAGAGTTGGGGTCCAGCCCACAAGATCAACAGCTGGTTCTTCTTCAATGCGTCTGGTAGGGCAGACTCCCCAGATCCCAGCAGAACGAGGCAGAGGCAGAGGGGGAGCATCTACTTCAGGTGCCACTCAGCCCCGTATGTATGCTTTAGCCGGACGACAGGATCTTTAGTCCTCCCCGGATGTGGTTACAGGTATATTATCCATATTTTCCCATGATGTGTATGCATTGATAGATCCGGGTTCTACCTTATCTTATATTACTCCGTATGTTGCTGGTTGTATTGGGGTGAAACCCGAGCCAATTAAACCTTTTGAGGTATCTACTCCGGTTGGTGATCCCGTGATAGCTAGACAAGTGTACAAAAATTATGTAATTGTGATATGCGACCGCCAGACTAAAGCTGATTTAGTTTAGCCGGAAATGTTAGATTTCGATGTGATTATGGGTATGAATTGGTTGGCCTCATGTTATGCTAATTTTGATTGCCGAATGAAAGTAGTTCGATTTCAATTTCCGGGAGAGCCCGTGCTTGAATGGAAGGGTAACACAGCATCTCCCAGGGGTAGGTTTATTTCCTACCTTAAGGCAAGAAAGATGATAGCTAAGGGCTATATTTATCACCTAGTCCGAGTTCATGATACCGAAGAAAGGTCGTCAACTTTCCAATCCGTTCTGGTAGTGAAAGAATTCCCAGATGTATTTCCAGATGAACTTCCAGGTCTTCCACCGGAAAGAGAGATTGATTTTTCCATTGATGTGTTGCCGAATACCAAGCCTATTTCTATTCCTCCTTACCGAATGGCTCCGGTAGAATTGAAAGAGCTAAAGGCACAGTTGAACGATTTGCTTGAGAAGGGATTTATTAGACCCAGTTCATCACCGTGGGGAGCACCTATCCTATTTGTAAGAAAGAAAGTTGGCTCCCTACGAATGTGCATCGATTATAGGCAGTTGAATAAGGTGACGATAAAGAACAAATATCCTTTTCCGACAATTGATGATTTATTTGATCAATTACAGGGTGCCAAGTGGTTTTCCAAAATAGACTTGAGGTCAAGATATCATCAAGTGAGAGTTAAAGAAGAAGATATTCCCAAAACAACTTTCAGAATGAGATATGGCCATTATGAATTTCGGGTGAGGTCATTTGGGTTAACTAACGCTCCGGCAGTATTCATGAATTTGCTGAATAACGTATTCAGGCCTCTCTTGGATTTATTCGTAATAGTATTCATTGACGATATTCTGGTATACTCTTGCACAGAATCAAAACATGCAGACCATTTACGTATTGTTCTAACAATTCTTCGAACCCGAGAATTGTATGCAAAATTTTCGAAGTGCGAGTTTTGGCTGAATTCTGTGACATTTTTGGGTCATGTTATTTCAGATGATGGCATTCGAGTTGATACTCAGAAAATTAAAGCTGTGAAGACTTGTCTAAAGCCGACGACGCCTACAGAAGTCCGTAGTTTTCTGGGATTGGCAGGTTACTATAGAAGGTTCATAGAAGGATTTTCCTCCATTTCAGCCCCATTGACGAAGCTAACCCAAAAGTCAGTTAAATTCCAGTGGAATGATGCATGTGAGAGCAGCTTCCAAGAGTTGAAGGACAGATTAACCTCAGCCCCAGTCTTGACACTCCCAGAAGGGCCAGATGGTTAGGTTGTATATTGTGATGCTTCCGGTGTTGGGTTAGGATGTGTGTTAATGCAGCACGGTAAAGCACTGCTTATGCTTCGAGGCAGCTGCAGAAACATGAAAAGAACTACCCAACTCATGATCTCGAATTGGCTGCAGTTATTCATGCATTAAAGATGTGGAGACATTACTTATATGGTGTGCATGTTGATATCTATACAGATCACAAGAGTCTTCAATATATTTTCAAACAGAAGGAGTTGAATCTGCG
Organism: Lycium barbarum; assembly: GCF_019175385.1. NCBI lineage: Eukaryota > Viridiplantae > Streptophyta > Magnoliopsida > Solanales > Solanaceae > Lycium > Lycium barbarum. The sequence goes on from NC_083341.1 coordinate 86,893,742, forward strand.
GCAAAGGCGGTGGTTAGAATTATTGAAAGATTATGATGTGAGTATTTTATACCACCCCGGAAAGGCAAATGTAGTAGCTATGTGTTCCAGTGGAATGATGCATGTGAGAGCAGCTTCCAAGAGTTGAAGGACAGATTAACCTCTTAGACACCGAGGCAGGCTATGTGTTCCGAATGTTGCAGAATTACGTCGCCAAATTCTAGAAGAAGCCCATTATTCTCGATATTATATTCATCCAGGAGCGACAAAGATGTATCATGATCTCAAGTTAATATATTGGTGGGATGGCATGACTAAAGACATAGCAAAATTTGTAGCTCAATGTCCAAATTGCCAGCAAGTGAAAATCGAACATCAAAAGCCAGGAGGATTATTGCAAGCAATGGAAATCCCTACATGGAAATGGGAAGTGATTAATATGGATTTTATTACGGGATTACCTCATTCCCGAAGCAAGTATGATTCTATATGGGTGATGGTGGATAGATTGACGAAAGCAGCTCATTTTCTTCCTGTTAGAACCACATACTCAGCAGAAGATTATGCAAGGTTGAATCTCAAGGAGATTGTGCGACTCCATGGTATTCCGATGTCTATTATCCCAGATAGAGGAGCACAATTTACAGCTAAGTTCTGGAAATCTTTCCACGAAGGTTTGGGTACTCAAGTAAAACTCAGCACGACATTTCATCCGCAGACTGATGGGCAAGCCGAACGTACCATTCAGACCTTGGAGGATATGCTAAGAGCATGTGTTCTAGATTTTGGTGGTAGTTGGGATGACCACTTACCTCTAATCGAGTTTGCATACAATAATAGCTACCATTCCAGTATCCAAATGGCTCCGTATGAAGCTCTATATGGAAGGAAGTGCAGATCCCCAATTGGATGGTTTGAAATAGGAGAAGTATAGCTAATAGGCCCTGAGTTAATTCAACAAGCAGTAGAAAAAGTCAAGGTGATCCGAGATCGATTATTGACAGCCCAAAGTCGCCAAAAATCTTATGCAGATAACCGCCAGCGAGACATAAAATTTCAAGTTGATGATTGGGTATTCTTAAAGGTGTCACCAATGAAAGGAGTGATGATATTTGGTAAGAAAGGAAAGTTATGTCCTCGATACATTGGACCCTATAAGATTATCCGCAAGGTGGGTCAAGTAGCATATGAATTGGACTTTCCTCCAGAACTTGAATCAGTCCATCCAGTTTTCCATGTCTCAATGCTCCGCAAGTGTGTTGGAGATCCTACGAGGATTGTCCCAATAGATGATGTTCAAGTGACTATAAAAGCTAGTCTATGAAGAAGTGCTCATTGCCATATTAGACAAGCAAGTACGGAGACTTCGAAATAAGTGGCCTCAATTAAAGTCTTATGGCCAAATAACAACCGAGAAGAAATGACTTGGGAAGCAAAAGAGAGTATGAAATCCAAATACCCGCACTTATTTCAGCCCCCAGAAGAGATCCATGATGAAACATCGGGATTATGAGGTATGTATGTTTTCTTTTATGCATATGGGTTGTGTGTGGCCAACTTCTATTGCTATTGTGTTGTGGCCCTGTGAGGCAATATTATTATGGGTTGTTGTGATAGGATGGTAGTGCCATATTACAGGAGAAACTCTGGCAAAATTTTCATAGAATTCCCGAATGCTTAACATTCGAAGACGAATGTTCCAAAAGGGGGGGAGAATGTTACACCCCGGAAAAAAAATTCGTTAATGCACAGTGAATAGACTAACGAAGCGCACGACGTATATGATGTTTTAATAAGTAATAAATAACAATTGATGATTCTAAATGATATTTCAAAGACATTTGAGGTAGGAGACGAAAGTTGTTAAGGAAAGCAAGGTATATGTTGTGTGTCGAGCAGGATTTACGACTATCGAATGAATGATGGCTTAATGATGTTTTGGAGAAGAGTTATAACTTCTCTTAGATTGTTAACGAAGTGTTAAACAAGTGCGAAGAAGGTTCCATAAGGATTTGAGACCAAACGAAGTGACGAGAACAAAATCGGAGAAGAGATAGATTATACGACCAATTATACGGTCCGTATAGTATTATACGGTCCGTATAATGGTCCGCAGAATCGTCACAGTGAAGGTCCCTCACTGATGGGATTATACGGTCACTTATACGGACCGTATAAAATTATACGGACCGTATAATGTGTCGTATAATGGTCATAGAATGAGTTATTGCTGGGATAATTTTACGGTCACTTATACGAACCGTATAAGTGTCCGTATAATTTAGTCGGGATAGAATTTTAAGTTTTTAAATAAGGGACCCAAGTTCATTATTTTCATTTCCCATCTTCTCATTTTCTCTCCACGCCCTCAAGAACCCTCTAGAACTCTCACCACTATTCTATAAGCATGTGGTGAAATACTTTAGGGCTCCAAGTGATATTGTGAGTGATCGTGATGCGAGATTCACTGGTCGGTTTTGGATTGCATTGTTCAAATTGTTACACCCCGGAAAAAATTTCCGTTAATGCACAACGGATAGACTAACGAAGGGCACGACGTATACGATGTTTTAATAAGTAATAAATAACAATTAATGATTCTAAATGAGATTTCAAAGACATTTGAGGTAGGAGACGAAAGTTGTTAAGGAAAGCAAGGTATATGTTGTGTGTCGGGCAAGATTTACGAGTATCGAATCAATGATGGCTTAATGATGTTTTGGAGAAGAGTTATAACATCCCTTAGATTGTTAATGAAGTGTTAAACAAGTGCGAAGAAGGTTCCATAAGGATTTAAGACCAAACCAAGTGACGAGAACAAAATCGGAGAAGAGATAGATTATATGACCAACTATACGGTCCGTATAATGATCCGCAGAATCGTCACAGTGAAGGTCCCTCACTGATGGGATTATACGGTCACTTATACGGACCGTATAAATTTATACGGACCGTATAAGTGTCCGCATAATTTAGTCGGGACAGAATTTTAAGTTTTTAAATAAGGGACCAAAGTTCATTATTTTCATTTCCCATCTTCTCATTTTCTCTCCACACCCTCAAGAACCCTCTAGAACTCTCTCTCCACTCTTTATCTACAAGAATTCAAGTGAAACTAAGAATCAACTTCATCAAATCAAGAGAAAAAAGTGCAAGAAACTCACAAGGGTTCATCTAAGCCAAGAAATTCCAATGGAAGTGAACTAGGGTTTTGGTGCAAGAGAAGTATTTCCACTCAAGACTTATTCCTACACCATCTAAGGTAGGTTTTATGGTATTTCCATGTTGTTTAAGGTATTGAGAAGTTGAAATACTTAGATTGTAGAAGGATATAGAAAATGGGTCACAAAGATAGGAATAATGAGATTTTGAGTAGTAGTTTGGAGTGAATCATGAATATTGATATGTTGTAATTGTAGGTATGTTATGAATGACATTTAGAACATGGGATAATCATTATATGTGAAAAAAAATGCAATAGTGAACTATGACCATGATTATGGAGGAATTGAAGTAAAATTGTGAAATGTGGATAATGTAGATGAATGATGATTGTTGCCTATAATATAGTGAATATTGTTATGGATGCTTGGGAGTAGATATGTGATATGAGGAAAGTTTTATAAACAAAGAAAATGCTTCTCAATTTTCTCTAGCTTTAGTAAGCACGTTCTTATAATCGTTTAGTTAATGTTAATACGAACTCCCTTGAAGGTAAAGACGTGACCATTGAAGGAGAACAATCAAGCGGTAGAATAACTAAAGGAAAAGGTATGTGAGGCTAGTCCTTTCTTTCTAAGGCATGAATCTTATGGCATGATCTTCCCTCCTTCTCCACGAATTTCCTACATTTCGGAAAACTAAGAGTCTATGTTCATGAATAGCCATATGAGTTAAAAATAAGAGACATTATGAACATGATGATGATGAGCTTAAGTCCAAAGATTCTAGAGTTCACGAATATGATGTTTCTACAAAGCTAATGATGTTAACTACGATTCATTGATGTTGTTCATTGTATACACTCACCTTATATGCTAATTCCTTCAAGGTGAGGCAGAATGCTTATGAATGCTCCATAAAGGAATCGGGGGTTCAAAACCTTATGTCACCCCAATAAAGTATAGCTGTCTTTGAGTTCTATGCATGCATTATGATGAGTACATCATGATGATATTACACCGCGCCTATATGGTCGGGAAGACACCGCTAAGGCGGGCAGCGTATACACCATGTCTAGGTGTCATGGGCAGACACCATTAGTGGGCGGCATGAGATGGTAACCCGGACACGAGAGGCCTGGACGCGGGCTAATGATTATTACACCGTACCTATATGGTCGGGAAGCTTATACATATATGCATACATGATATGATAATGATTACGGAGTAAGCCAGCATGCATTATTTCTGTTATAATTGATAGTCAGTTACAGGTTGCTCCTCATTTGATGCTTCCTTATTTCATTGATGTATTATTATTGTTGATGTCTTACATACTCAGTACAATATTCGTACTGACGTCCATTTTCTTTGGACGCTGTGTTCATGCCGACAACTAGACAGGGAGGTGATCCAGGCTCGTATGAGCTATTAGCTGACTTGAGAGCAGTCCATTGTTCCGGAGGTGCCATTGATTTATTCTTTTGTGTATATACATGCATTTTGGGCACGGCGTGATCCTGTCCCGTCCCTATGTCTAGCACTCTAGTAGAGGATTGTAGATACATATGTGTAGGTAGTATGGTCTCACGATGTCCTTATTGTATGTACATTATTTTGATAGCCGAAGGGCTTATGTATATAAAGGTAAATATGTTTCAAAATGGAAATGGTTTTCCTATGATTTTGAGTATAAGAATAATGAATGAATGTAGGATGTGTACAATAGGTAATGGTACGAGCGGTGCTCGGTGGTTAGCCCTACCCGTCATGGCCCCTAGTCGGGTCGTGACACAAATGCTTGGGAACTGATTTTAAATTCTCAACTGCATATCACCTACAAACGGATGGACAAACTGAACGTATCAATCATCTGCTTGAAGAATACTTGAGGCATTATGTGACAGCAAGTCAAAGAAATTAGGTTGAGTTAATGGACAGTGCGCAGTTTTGCTACAATCTGCACAAGTCATCGGCAACTGAAATGAGCCCGTTTGAGATAGTGTTGGGCAGACAGCCGGACACACCATTGGAAGTCGCTAAGTCAAAGAAACAAAGGAGTTGTCCCGCTACTTACAAGTATGCTCGTGACAAGCAAGAGTTGATGGCTGAGGCGCAAGATAGGTTGAGAAAAGCGTCTAAGCGAATGAACAAGTTAGCCGACAAGCACACACGGGCAGTGATATTTAATGTTGGTGACAAAGTGTTGCTAAAACTTTCTCCACGGATTTGGAAGAAAATCAGTAGCAAGGCATGTCATCATGGGTTGATTCCTAAATATGATGGTCCCTTTGAAATTGTGAAGAAGGTAGGGGAAGCGGCATACCGGCTAAACTTGCCGGAACGTCTCAAAGTACACCCCACTTTTCATGTGAGTTTTTTGAAACCGTTCCATGAAGATGCTGAAGATCCAACAAGATCAAAGACCAAACGTGCACCTCTTGTAGTGCGGAAACAATTCGAGGAGACTATTGAAAAGATCTTGGATCACCGTACGTTGGGTCAAAGCGAGAACAACAAGCGGACTGAGTTTCTGGTTCAATGGGCGGGAAACCAAGAGTGTGATGCAACTTGGGAAAAGGGGCCATCTCTATGGCAATTTGAAGATCAAATCAAGGCGCACATGGATTCTGTCTCGTCGAGGCGATGAGCTCATTTGGTAGGGGAAGTTTATTAGCCCCTCGACTTGGTTGATCGCATGGCATGGGCGTGACAAGGGATGTACATGATGGACCTTGGCACGACCCTATGATGGTGTGGGCATCATGTTGACAAGACTGCCCCACATGGGCATATGTGTGGGCAAAGCATGGGCGTTGACACAAGGGGAGGCACCTTGAGTGTCAAGGCATGCCAAGACCTTGACATGGGAGCGGACATGTCAAGGCAGTGTGCGGGCAAGGGAAGGCAGTGTGTGGCAAGGCAAGGACAAAGGCAAGGCATGTCGAGGGCAAGGCACGACTAAGACATGGCATGGCATGGCATGACCGGGACAAGGCAGGGCTACTGTTACACCTCGGAAAAATCCCCCGTTGTTGCACAAGTGAATGAACTAGTGAGGAGTACGAGTATACGATATTTCCATAAGTATGAAATCACATTGATGACCCTAAGTAAGATTCCAAAGGTGATTAAATTAAGAGTTAGGTTATGCTTCATGATGACTAATTATAGGTTCTGAAAATGTGGAAAGTTGCAGGTTTTCATTTTGGCCAGTTGAACGTAAAGTGAAATACGGACCGTAAAGTAGTATACGGGTAAACTGCCATGTCGTATTTCAACCTCCAAAACTTCAACTTTCTGTCAAATGTCCAAATGGTTAAATATGACATGGAATATGGACCGTAAATTGAAATACGGCCCGCAAAACGTGATCGTAAATCACCATGAACCCCAACATACCTTTCTGGTTCTGTAATGCTTAAATACGACCACGATATATGGCCCGTAAACTAGAATACGGACCGTAAACTGGGTTTACGTGTGCACTTTCGACGACTGTTCATTTCATATTAGATTTTGGGTTATTAAAAGGGGGACCAAGTTTATTATTTCATTTCATTTCACTTCTACGTGACACCCCTTCTCTCAAAAACATCTCTCTACATAAATTCCACAAGAATTCAAGGATATTTGGTGATCAACAACACAAACTAAGTGAATCAAGTATAAGAAAACCCATTAAAGGTCATTCAAGTCAAGAAATCTCATTGGAGATAAACTAGGGTTTTGCTCAAGTGGAGTATTATCAACCAAGGCTTGTTCCTACGAAATCTAAGGTAATATTTATGATGTTTCTATGTTTTTTAATGTATTTAAGAGTTGAAATACATGGATTGTAGAAAGGTATGGCAAAATGGGTCATGAATGTGGAATAGTACCATTTTGAGAAATAATTTGAATTGAGTTATGAGTCTTGATGTATTGTAATGTAAATGTGTTATAAATGATGTTGAGAACATGAGATGAGCAATGCACGTGAATGGACATAGTCGTGTGTCATAGCCATGGATATGGGTGATTGAAGGTAAACTAAGAAATGTGGATAATGTGAATGAATAAAGGCTATTGCTATCGTATTGTGAATGTATTATTGACGTCTGGAAGTTGATATACGTTATGGAGGAATGTCATATAAATAAAGGTGATGTTGTCCGATTTTCTCTAGCTTTAGTCATATATGCAAGCTATCGATTCTAATGATAGTATGACTTTAATGAAGGTAGAAACGCTAGCATTGGAGGAGAACGCGCAAGTGTAGAATAGTTGAACGGAAAAGGTATGTAAGGCTAACCCTTCTTTCATAAGGCATGATTCTTTGGCCAAATATCTAAATCTTCTATGGGACTATGATATCCTTCAAATGATTTGATCTTCCGAGCTAGTAAGCTCACGATTCTTGATACGCCACGATTGCACTAAATCCATCGTATGACGAGTAAGCCTATAAAGATAAATGTGATGAATGACGATAATAGTAACAATGATGTTGATGATGATTGTGATAATGATGTAAATAGTAAAGATGCTTATGAGCTATTATGTATATGTGCCTATGTATGACTATTATGGGACCTCGAGCTTATGAGGCTGGGTAAGATATGTAAATAAGTATGTATAAGATTACGTAACGCGCGCACACCTTTGCAGATGGTACAGATAACCTTGACGCCTTGGTAGGGCCAAGTAGATGCAACCCTGAAGCCTTGGTAGGGCCACGTATGAGTAACCTTGAGCCTTGGTTGGCCAAGTATGTATGAAACACCGATCCTACATGGTCGGGTATGCTATGTAAATGCTATGTATATGATATGATTATGTATATGATATGGATACAAATATGAGTACGAACATGATATGATATGAATGCGAATAATGGTATGTATGTGAACATGAGTACAGATGCGGAACGGATACGGATATGGATGTATGTACGTAAATACGCATTAGAAACGGAAAGATCCTATGTAAGGCAAACAAGTACCTATGACGATGATAACACTGCCTCCCATCTTGTGTTATTTCTTATGTTTCTTATTATGTTTCTATATTGATATTGATCATGCTTTACATACTCAGTACATTCTTCGTACTGACGTCCTTTTGCTTGTGGACGCTGCGTCATGCCCGCTGGTGCACAGGGAGATAGGCTCGATCCATAGCGGTATTCTCAGAGTCTACATAGCAGAGCTCCATTTCATTCGGAGCCATAGCTTTTGGGTACTTATTCTTTTGTGTATATAATTATGGGCATAGCGGGGTCCTGTCCCGCTTATGTGATATCTTATACTCTTCTTAGAGGCTCGTAGACGTGTGAATATGGTTAGATGTGTCTGGCCTTGTCGGCCTATATATATTTTGTATATCTTTTTGATAGCCTTGTCGGCTCATGTACATTGACGTGGTATAGATGCTAACCATAATATGAAAGCATTGTCGTCCAATGGGACTAGCATGAATGATGAATAGAAATGTATGTTTAATTATGTGGTTCACCTAAATGTAAGTATAAGTGTAAGTCAAGGGGGTGCCCGGGTGGGCTAGCACCGGGCGCTCGTCGCGGCCCTTTAGACAGGTCGTGACAAAAGTGCTATCAGAGCAGTTCAGTCCTAGGGTGTGTCTGCGAGTCGTGTCTAGTAGAGTCTTGGTTATGTGTGTGTTGCGCGCCACATTTATAAACAAGAAGCTGCAGACATTTTAGGAATAAATGACCTTCTTTCTTCATAAGAATCGTGCGATAGAGCTCTTATATAAGAAATTCTTGTCCCTTAACCGTGTGTTGTGTATTTCAGAAGTGCCTGTAAAGAGAAAGGCTACAGCAGCCCAAAAGGGCAAGACGGTGACAGAAAAGTGAGCTGAAAGAGCACCGCCACCGGTAGTAGAGGAAAGTGAGTCCCAGAGTGCAGCTCACTCTCAGTCCTCCCGTTCAGTACCTACATTAGAGGAGCGTGAGGGAGCCTCAGCCCCAGCTCCAGCACCTCCAGCTCCTCCACCAGATGCTTCAGGCCAAGATGTAAAAGAGGCCATACATTTGCTTACTCAGTTGGTTGCTGCTCAGACTCAGCGACAAAGTACAGGGCAAGGTGATAGGGCTGCCAGTGCAAGGGCCCGTGACTTCATTACTTTGAACCCTCCGGAATTCATTGGGTCAAAGCCAGAGGAGGACCCTCAGGACTTCATTGATGGTATGTTGAGGACGCTTCGATTGATACATGCTTCGGACACCGAGTCGGTGGAGTTAGCGTCGTATAGATTGAGAGATGTCTCGATCCAATGGTATACGGTTTGGATGGCTTCACGGGGAGCCAATGCACTTCCTCCGGTATGGAAAGAGTTTATTGATGCTTTCCTCCGACACTATATGCCTCCAGAAGTTCAGCGAGCTAGGGCCGATAAATTCTTGAATTTGAGGCAAGGTAGCATGAGTGCTCTAGACTATAGCCTCCGCTTCAATTTTTTGGCTAGGTATGCTTCGGCCATGGTAGTGGATATGGGTGACCGAGTGCACCAATTTGTAAAAGGCCTAGGGCCACATTTGATGGATAGATGTTTGACCGCGTCCCTTCAGGACAACATGGATATTGCACGCATTCAGGCTCATGCTGAGAACTTAGAAGAAAGTTTACAACAGCAGAGAAGTGAACGCGAGCAGGATAAGGGCCAGATCTTCAGGCCCGATGAGTGAGTTTAGAGGTGGGCACAGACAGCAAATTTCTAGGCACTCGGGCTATTCTATGACTAGTGCACCTTCACGGTTTTCAGGCTAGAGATTCGATAGACCTCCTCGTTCCGGGCCGTGTCAAAGCTATTCGGGGTCCCAGTTTAGAGATGATACAGGTCAGGCCAGGCCACCCGTACCATGATGTTCCCAGTGTGGGAAGTTGCATTGGGGTCGATGCCGAATGGGTTCAGATGTTTGCTTTTCATGTGGTCGACCAGGCCATATTATGCGTGATTTTCCCTCAGTTCATGGTAGAGGTAGGACCCAGCCTTCAGGGTCGGTAGCCAGATCTTCAGCATCTGTACGCCCTATGGGGCCAGGTTCACATGCGCCAGTCGGCCATGGTAGAGGCAGAGGGAGAGTTCCCAGTTCTAGCAGTCCTCAGCACCGTGTTTATGCTTTGGCTAGACGCCAAGACCTTTAGTCTTCTCCTGACGTGGTTACAGGTATATTATCGGTATTTTCTCATGATGTATATGCTTTGATTGATCCGGGATCCACATTGTCATATGTTACTCCGTATGTTGCGGGTCGATTTAGAGTCGAGCTGGAATCGATTAAACCTTTTGAGGTGTCTACACCCGTTGGTGAATCGGTAATAGCTAGCCGAGTATATAGAAATTGTGTAATTGTGATTTGTGATCATCGTACCATGATTGATTTGCATGAGCTAGAAATGATGGATTTTGATGTTATTATGGGCATGGATTGGTTGGCTTCTTGTTATGCCAATGTTGATTGCATAATGAAAATGGTTCGTTTCCAATTTCCGGGAGAAACAGTTTTAGAATGGAAAGGGAACACGGCGTCACCAAAAGGTAGGTTTATTTCCTATCTAAAGGCACGGAAAATAATCACGAAAGGTTGCATTTACCTAGTCCGGGTTCAAGATGTAGAAGCTGAGTCGCCGACTCTTCAGTCAGTTCCCGTAGTAAATGCATTTCCAGATGTGTTCCCGGAAGAGCTTCCAGGCCTCCCGCCCGAGCGGGAGATTGATTTCGCCATTGACGTGTTGCCAGGCACTAAGCCAATATCTATTCATCCTTATAGAATGGCACCCATAAAATTGAAAAATTTAAAGGAGCAATTGAAAGACTTGCTTGAAAAAGGCTTTATTATGACTAGTTCATCCCCGTGGGGAGCACCCGTATTGTTCGTCCGAAAAAAAGATGGCTCGTTGAGAATGTGCATTGATTATCGGCAATTGAATAAAGTGAAGATTAAGAATAAATATCCTCTTCCGAGGATTGATGACTTATTTGATCAATTATAAGGTGCCAAATGGTTTTCAAAGATTGATTTGAGGTCCGGGTATCATCAAGTGAGAGTTAGGGAGAAAGATATCCCTAAGACAGCCTTTAGAACAAGATATGGCCATTTTGAGTTTCGGGTAATGTCATTTGGGCTAACTGATGCACCGACAGTATTTATAGATCTGATAAACAATGTGTTCAGGCCCTTCTTAGATATATTTGTGATTGTATTTATCGACAATATCTTGGTGTATTCTAGATCCGAGGCAGAACATGCGGACCATTTGCGTACTGTCCTGGGAGTTCTTCGAACTCGAGAGTTGTTTGCAAAGTTTTCCAAATGTGAGTTTTGGTTGAACTCAGTGGCATTTCTGGGGCATATTGTTGCAGTCGATGGTATTCAAGTAGACAGTCAAAAGATTGAGGCCGTGAAAACTTGGCCAAGGCCCACAACTCCTACGGAGGTTCGTAGTTTTCTGGGCTTAGCAGGTTATTACAGGAGATTCGTTGAGAGCTTTTCTTCTATTTCTGTACCACTCACAAAGTTGACCGAGAAATCAGCAAAGTTTCAATGGACAGATGCTTGTGAGCGTAGCTTCCAAGAGTTAAAAAGTAGATTGACTTCCGCACCAGTCTTGACACTTCCATAGGGATTGGAAGGATATGTTGTTTATTGCGATGCTTCAGGCATTGGGCTAGGCTGTGTATTGATGCAACATGGAAAAGTGATTGCGTATGCTTCAAGTCAATTGCGGAAACATGAGCAGAATTATCCAACCTATGATTTAGAATTGGCCGCAGTGGTTCATGCGTTAAAGATATGGAGACATTATTTATATGGTGTCCATGTGGATATTTATACAGATCATAAGAGTCTACAGTATATCTTCAAGCAGAAAGAGCTGAATTTACGGCAACGACGATGGTTGGAATTGCTAAAAGATTATGATGTTGATATCTTGTATCACCCCGGAAAGGAAAATATTGTAGCTGATGCTCTTAGCCGCAGATCTATGGGAAGTTTCTGTGATGTACGACTCGAGGGGATAGAAATGACTCGTGAACTCTAGCAGTTAGCTAGCCTAGGAGTTAGAGTAGCGGACTCAGGTAGCAAGGGAACTACTATCCAGAATTCGGCAGTCTCGTCGCTAGTAGCAAAAGTGAAAGAGCGACAATACGAAGATTCCATGCTAAGGCATTACAGAGATACACTCCCTTAGAAAGAGGAGTCAGCATTTGAGCTTTCAGGAGACGGAGTTCTCCGATGTCGAGGCAGATTATGCGTTCCCAATGTGACAAGTTTACGCCACCAGATATTGAGAGAAGCTCATTGCTCCCGTTATTCTGTTCACCCCGGAGCGACGAAAATGTATCATGATCTCAATTCTATATATTGGTGGAATGGGATGAAGAAAGATATAGCGGAATTTGTAGCTCAACGTCCCAACTGTCAACAGGTGAAAATCGAGCACCAAAAGCCGGGTGGATTGTTGCAAGCTATAGAAATCCCAACTTGGAAGTGGGAAGTGATTAACATGGACTTCATTTCAGGCTTACCCCGTTCTCGACGCAAGTATGATTCCATATGGGTGATTGTCTATAGACTCACCAAGTCAGCTCATTTCTTACCAGTCAGAACGACGTATGGGGCAGAAGATTATGCAAAGATTTATCTTAAAGAGATAGTGAGACTCCATGGTGTTCCAGTATCTATTATCTCAGACAGAGGAACTTAGTTTACAGCAAGTTTTTGGAAGTCTTTCCAAGAGGGTTTAGGGACCCAAGTGAGCCTTAGCACGGCATTTCACCCGCAGACTAATGGACAAGTTGAGCGCACCATTCAGACTCTTGAAGATATGCTACGGGCATGTATGATGGATTTTGGAGGAAATTGGGATGACCATTTGCCACTCATTGAATTTGCTTACAATAATAGTTACCATTCTAGCATTCAAATGGCACCGTATGAAGCTTTATATGGGCGAAAGTGTAGATCCCCAATTGGGTGGTTCGAGATAGGAGAAACTAAACTGATAGGGGCAGACTTGGTCCAGCAAGCTATAGAAAAAGTCAAGCTCATACAAGATCGGTTGTTAGCAGCCCAAAGACGTCAAAAGTCCTATGCGGATAATCGTCGAAGAGACTTAGAGTTCCAAGTTAAAGATTGTGTATTTTTGAAAGTGTCGCCAATGAAGGGCGTTATAAGATTTGGAAAAAAAGGGAAGCTTAGTCCCCGATACATTGGACCTTATGAGGTTGTGCGAAAGATCGTCAAAGTGGCCTATGAGTTAGATCTACCTCCGGATTTGGAGTCAGTCCATCCAGTTTTCCATGTCTCGATGCTTCGAAAATGTGTTGGAGATCCTACTAAGATCGTGACAATAAGTGATGTGCAAGTGACAGAAAAGTTAACTTATGAAGAAGTGCCCATTGCCATCCTAGATAGGCAAGTACGGAGGCTTAGGAACAAAAAGGTGGCCTCAGTTAAGGTTCTATGGAGAAGCAGTAAACGAGAGGAAATGACATAGGAAGCGGAAGAAAGTATGCGATCCAGATACCCGCATTTATTTCAGCCCTTGGAAGAGATCCAAGATGAGACGTCAAGATTATAAGGTATGTGTGTTTTCCTTTTATGCTTTTGAGTCGTCTGTGGCCAAATTCTATTGTTATTATGTTGTGGCCCTGTGAGGCATTGGTATTATGGGTTGTTGTGACAGAATGGTAGTGCCATGTTATAGGGGAGACTCTGGCGGAATTATTATAGAATCTCCGAGGACTTTAACATTCGAGGACGAATGTTCTTCAGGGGGGAAGAATGTTACACCTCGAAAAAATCCTCCGTTGTTGCACAAGTGAATGAACTAGTGAGGAGTACGAGTATACGATATTTCCATGAGTATGAAATGATATTGATGACCCTAAGTAAGATTCCAAAGGTGATTGCAATAAGAGTTAGGTTATGCTCCATGATGACTAATTATAGGTTCTGAAAATGTGGAAAGTTGCAGGTTTGCATTTTGGCCAGTTGAACGTAAAGTGAAATACGGACCGTAAAGTAGTATACGACCCGTAAACTGCCATGTCTTATTTCAACCACCAAAACTTCAACTTTCTGTCAAATGTCCAAATGTAAATACGACTTGGAATACGGACCGTAAATTGAAATACGGCCCGTAAACTGTGATCGTAAATTACCATGAACCCAAACATACCTTTCTGGTTCTGTTATGTTTAAATACGACCACGAAATACGGCCCGTAAACTAGAATACGGACCATAAACTGGGTTTTACGACCACTGTGCACTTTCGACGACTATTCATTTCAGATCATATTTTGGGTTATTAAAAAGGGGACCAAGTTTATTATTTCATTTCATTTCACTTCTACGTGACACCCCTTCTCTCAAAAACATCTCTCTACATAAATTCCACAAGAATTCAAGGATATTTTGTGATCAACAACACAAACTAAGTGAATCAAGTATAAGAAAACCCATTAAAGGTCATTCAAGTCAAGAAATCTCATTTGAGATAAACTAGGGTTTTGTTCAAGTGGAGTATTATCAACCAAGGCTTGTTCCTACGACATCTAAGGTAATATTTATGATGTTTCTATGTTGTTTAATGTATTTAAGAGTTGAAATACATGGATTGTAGAAAGGTATGGCAAAATGGGTCATGAATGTGGAATAGTACCATTTTGAGAAATGGTTTGAATTGAGTTATGAGTCTTGATGTATTGTAATGTAAATGTGTTATAAATGATGTTGAGAACGTGAGATGAGCAATGCACGTGAATGGACATAGTCGTGTGTCATAGCCATGGATATGGGTGATTGAATATAAACTAAGAAATGTGGATAATGTGAATGAATAATGGCTATTGCTATGGTATTGTGAATGTATTATTGACGTCTGGGAGTTGATATACGTTATGGAGGAATGTCGTATAAATAAAGGAGATGTTGTCCGATTTTCCCTAGCTTTAGTCATATATGCTAGCTATCGATTCTAATGATAGTATGACTTTAATGAAGGTAGAAACGCTAGCATTGGGGGAGAACGCGCAAGTGTAGAATAGTTGAACGGAAAAGGTATGTAAGGCTAACCCTTCTTTCATAAGGCATGATTCTTTGGCCAAATATCTAAATCTTCTATGAGACTATGATATCCTTCAAATTATTTGATCTTCCGAGCTAGTAAGCTCACGATTCTTGATACGCCATGATTGCACTAAATCCATAGTATGACGAGTAAGCCTATAAAGATAAATATGATGAATGACGATAATAGTAACAATGATGTTGATGACGATTGTGATAATGATGTAAATAGTAAAGATGCTTATGAGCTATTATGTATATGTGCCTATGTATGACTATTATGGGACCCCGAGCTTATGAGGCCGGGTAAGATATGTAAATAAGTATGTATACGATTACGTAACGCGCGCACACCTCTGCAGATGGTACGGATAACCCTGACGCCTTGGTAGGGCCAGGTAGATGCAACCCTGAAGCCTTGGTAGGGCCACGTATGAGTAACCTTGAGCCTTAGTTGGCTAAGTATGTATGAAACACCGATCCTGCATGGTCGGGTATGCTATGTAAATGTTATGTATATGATATGATTATGTATATGATATGGATACGAATATGAATACGAACATGATATGATATGAATGCGAATAAGGGTATGTATGTGAACATGAGTACAGATGCGGAACGGATACGGATATGGATGTATGTACGTAAATACGCATTAGAAACGGAAAGATCCTATGTAAGGCAAGCAAGTACCTATGACAATGATAACACCGCCTCGCATCTTGTGCTATTTCTTATGTTGCTTATTATGCTTCTATATTGATATTGATCATGCTTTACATACTCAGTACATTCTTCGTACTGACGTCCTTTTGCTTGTGGACGTTGCGTCATGCCCGCAGGTGCATAGGGAGACAAGCTCGATCCATAGCGGTATTCTCAGAGTCTACATAGCAGAGCTCCATTTCATTCGGAGCCATAGCTTTTGGGTACTTATTCTTTTGTGTATATAATTATGGGCATAGCGGGTGTTGACACCCAATTTTGTCCCACCTTTCCTCCGAAATACCTATTTTTCGCTTCCAATATTTTGGCAACTTTAAAAAATAATTATTTGCATTTTTTACTATAATTATTAGCTTTTATTAATACCGGCATTTCATTATCTTGTCATTATCTTTTACTACAGTCACTACTACCAATATTATTATTTTTATTATTATTATTATTATTATTATTATCATTATAAATTATTATTATTATTATTATTATTATTATTTGTTATTATTATTACGGAAAATGTCCAAATATACCCCTATACTGTTGGAAAAGGGTCAAATATACCCTTCGTTATACTTTGACTCCAAACATACCCCCGCCGTTATACTTTAGGGCCAAATATACCCTTCGTTATATTTTGGGTCCAAATATACCCCTTATTTTAACGGAGTGGCACGTGTCAGCGTTCTATTGGTCTATTTAAATCATCTCCTAATTAATTAAAATTCAACTCATAACTTGATATCTAGTTAGAAGACCCATACCCATACCCCGTATCAATTCTGAGAAATCATAACTGGAAATTATATCAATCTGCTGATCAAAGGGTGAATTCTCAGGTTTAACTGAAATTAATGACGGAAGTGAGTATTTTGACTTATCAACATTCGACACTTCAGTAAATCAATTAATCATGTGATTATTCTCCAAAACACTTGGATTTAGGACCATATTGTCCGATGAATTATTCGATGGAAATAAAACGGAATTAATGGTGGAGGAGTATTTAGGACTTGAATTTTCTTTTGAATAAGATGGATTTTTTCCATTTCAGTCAATTCTGCTCTTAACCTAAGAGCATATTCAACAGGGTTCATCAAATTAGAAGAAAATTTGGGAGAGTGATTTCACTTCTACAACTAAGATCAGTACTATTTGGGAGAGTGATTTCACTTCTACAACTAAGATCAGTACTATTTGAGAGAGTGAATTGACTAGTTAACATCTCTGAATCATGTTGTTGATGTTCTTCTTAGCTAGCCATGGAGGAATCTGAAGGAGGAGGGAGCAAGCTTTCATTTTAATTGGATATTGTGGATATGGGTCTTCTAATTTGATTTTGGGTTATGGGTTTGAATTTTAATTAATTAGGGGATGATTTAAATAGACCAATAAAATTATGACACGTGTCTCTCCGTTACAATAAGGGGTATAGTTGAACCCAAAGTATAACGAAGGGTATATTTGGCCTCAAAGTATAACGGCAATGGTATGTTTGGACCCAAAGTATAACGAAGGATATATTTGACCCTTTTCCGATAGTACAGGGGTATATTTGGCCCTTTTCCGTTATTATTATTACCAGTATTATCATAATTTGCGTTTCAGCATTTTTACCACCTTATGCATACGCATCGTTTCGCACAATTAAATGATAGCGTTTATTTGTTTTCAAAATATTATTGCACGTCTATTACAACGTCATATGATTTTATTACCTGAAGCACTAATAATTACATATTTTATATGTTATATCCCGCATTTTGTACATTCGGATAATTCAAGATAATCGCGGGAAGTTAAGGACGAGGTTGTATTTTGATTTTTGTTTAGCACACAAGTTGTCTATGAAAATTTTGACGTGGAAATATTAAGAAAGGATAGGGGTAAAAAGGGAAATTCGCAAGATGACTCATAGAAATGCGGAGGAAGGCTAAGGGCAATTGGAATTTGGAGAATAATTTTTCATGAATTACAAAAAAAAAACAAAAAAAAAGTTGGGCTTAAGTAAAAAAGGGCCAAGTGGCCGTCCACCCTAATGGGCCAAGGCCCATGTTGGGGTTTAATATATGTAAGGAGAGATGACAAATTCATCTTAACATTGGACTATTCAAGAAACTAGAAGAAGAAAAAAGAAGAAGAAGAGAACGGCCAAGCATAGCCAAAATTTGGCTCTTGGAAATCTTGATCAAAAAAAATAATTTCTTCTAGTATTTCTACTAATTCAAAGGTCCTCTTCAACGTGGTATAATTATTAAAGCAAGAAAGCTACTCTTTGTTGCAAGTCCAAGTTCTAGTCAAGTGGAAAATTAAGGAAAAAGGTGAGAATTCATATTCTTTTATATGTTATGCAAGGTTTATGTATGTTGTAGTAGGTAGAAATGAATGAAAATCGTGAAAATAAGGTATGTTGTGTTGAGCCGTGTGGTGTGGAGTTGGCCGTATATATATATATATATATATATATATATGTGTGGTGTAGTAATGATAAACCAATTATTTTATCGAGCGTTTTGATTATTGTTGTTGTGGATTCTAGGTTGATAATGGAAGTTTAATGGTGCAAATTGGTATTGAAATTGGTTGTAGGTTGACGTGGGAATTAATGTGATTTTAGTATGATTTTATGTAATTGGGAAAATAATGTTGTTAAGGTGTGAGTTGTTGGTGAAGTTCATGAAATTGAAGGAAGAAAATGTGTTGTTATTGTTCTTGTTCCATTTGGAAGGTTTCGGATGGCATAGCATATGGGTTGGATTATTTTGAATATTTTACGGATTGTTTTAAGTATTTTTGAATAGTGTTTGAATGGTTGCGAATTAGTACTTGAATGTGTGAAGCAAATATGAAGTGAATATAAGTGAAACGCCGTTGAAGTTCGTAGAAAGAAGTTGTTAATGTTAGTATGCGTTTTGAATCAATTGTGAATATTGTTAGAATAATTGTTGATATTTTGGCCGAGTTAAATTCTCGGATTTGTTGTTGTATGTTTGGCCGAGTTGAATTCTTGGGGATGTTGCATTTACAGGAGAAATGCTGCCGATATTTCTGTAGAATAAATGTTGGTTTAGAATTGGACTCTAAGTGTCTATGGCTAATGTTTGGCACATATGAATATTGTTGTAGATCTTGCGAAGCGAAAGACTTAAGTTCGGACTAGCATAGAAAGCGGGCAAGGTATGTAAGGCTTAACCTTTTCTTCTTTGGCATGATCCTTATGAAATAAGTATATGATGTATATGTATGGTTTCGGAAAGATTCTTATTCTTAGAGCCCCTAGGATGGCTAACGTTCTTGATCCCCTATAAGCTGTCCCGTATGGTTTTGATATGTATCCATGATGTCCGATGATGTGTATCTATGATGTCTGAAGTTTGGCCAATATATTTTCGAATAGCATTTGAGAAACAAATGATATGACTATAGTTTTGACCTTCCAAATGTTAACACATTTGATTGTTCCATCGAGCCTTGGATATGTTTTGATACGTGCATAAGACTCCAAAAGTTCTATTTGATTTGGTCCATAGTGATATCCAAAAGATTTTTGACATGATTTGGCCTTGATGTTCCAAAATGGCTTCCGAAATGCTTATAGAACGTTCTGTACTTCAAACGCTCGTAACTTTCTCATACTAAGTCTGATCGACCCGAAACTTGTTTCTAGACCTTCAGGGGTCGGTAAGTATACTTATACATCGAGTCTTGATTTACGTGCATATGGTTTCGCACTACTCTGTTCGTGCAAGCCTCAGTATGCCCTTCACTGAGCCCGGGCCAGGATATGTTATCGTGTGTATTCCTCTGCATTGTTCACCGAGTCCCTCGTTAGAGGGCCGGGTATGGTATATGTATATGATGATATGATTATGGCACCGAGTCCCATGATGGGCCGGGTACGGTATATGTGCACATGATTCTATTTACCGAGTCCCTTAATGGGCCGGGTACGATATGACTTCATTCACCGAGTCCCACACTAGAGGGCCGGGTACGGTATGTATATGTATATGTATATGCATGCATGATGATATGAAGGCAGGATGACATGATTTTATCACTGAGTCCCTTAATGGGTCGGGTACGGTATGTATACGATATATGATGTTCGTGCGCACGATTTCATTCACCGAGTCCCATAACGGGCCGGGTACGGTATATGTATACATGTTTTCATGATGACATAATGACATGATTTCATTCACCGAGTCCCAGGATGGGCCGGGTACGATATGTGATATGAGAATGTTTGATTCTGTTCCGTACTACACAGGTACAGTGGTTTCCTTATTTTGCACTTGACTTCCGGAATCTCTATTTCAGTTATGATCTTTCCAGTTGTATATCATGCCTTACATACTCAGTACATATTCCGTGCTGACCCCCTCTTCTTCGGGGGTTGCGTTTCATGCCCGCAGGTACAGACGTCCGTGTGAGTGACCCGACGGTTTAGGCTTCCTACTCTACTGCCTTGGAGTGCTCCCTTGCTCCGGAGCCCACACTTTTGGTACAGATCTTTCTGTGTACATGTTTATGTATGTGTATCTTCAGGAGTACGGCGGGGCCCTGTCCCGTCATATGATTCTGTTGTGCTTGTTAGAGGCCTATAGACATATATGTGGGTCATGGGTCGCTATTGTTCGGTTACGTCTGTGGTTTGCGTCTAAGCGTCCCTATTTGCTATGACAACCTTAACGGCTTGTATGTATATATGCTTATGTATATGCTTCGGATGATATGTTCCACGACAGCCTTAGCGGCTCCTGTATGATATGTATGTATATGCGACCGCTTCAGATTAATATCTGTGTAAATTAATAGATGTTGGATATGAATAAGATATGGACATGTCGATTTAGTTAGTAGACGTTTGTGGGTGTCCAGCTCGGGCACCAGTCACG
Organism: Lycium barbarum; assembly: GCF_019175385.1. Lineage (NCBI taxonomy): Eukaryota > Viridiplantae > Streptophyta > Magnoliopsida > Solanales > Solanaceae > Lycium > Lycium barbarum. Next base: position 86,914,584 of record NC_083341.1, read on the forward strand.
GCCCACGGGGTTGGGTCGTGACATTAGCACACTTAGTATATAGTTAATTAAAATGGGTCTTTTATTTAAATTTAGAAGCCAAACTATTACTTTCACTCAGCCCATATTTTTAATTCATCTGGCCCAAATCAAAGCCCAATCGACAACATTATTTTTCGGACTAAGCCCAGTATCACTTAAAATAATTACCAGCCCATTCATTTTAATACCCAGCCCAAAATAAAAATCGACTCAGTCCACTAAATCAAAGACCCGACCCGGGTCAGTTGAACAAAAGAACCCTAGGGTTCTTCCTTCCTTCATCGCCGCACGCTCACCCCACCCGCTCCTCTTTCTTCTCTCTCTCCCGCTCCTCTTTCTTCTCTCTCTCCCGCTCCTCTTCCCCCCCCCCCCCCACTTTGCCCTGTTCCCCACGCTTCTGCCACCTCCACTTCCCTTTGTCCCCCGCTCTTCTCTCTCTCCCGCTCCTCCTTCTCTCTATTTCTTCAACACAAAGCAAACAAACCTATAAATAGTGGCTAGTTGAATCGAAAGAAAGAAGTTTTTCCAGTGGCCAAAATCCTTTAAGTAATATTAGTACATCAGCTCTATTGCTGAATATCGAGTCAAAAAATACTAAGACAATTTTCCTGCTTTTCGTTTGCTCTGTTGCTGCTGTGAACCCGTGCCTCGCAAGCTCGGATTTGGCAGTCTTTCGAGGTAGATCGGAGACTCAAAGCCTCATTTCGCTGCACCCGAAGAAGGTAATTCTCCATTTCTTTTCTTATATTTCTTTTGCATTTTGGTTGCTCTGTATTATTGTAGTTTGTCATTCTGTGATTAAGCATGTTAGTATGGCTAATTTGATTTAGTATAATGGATAAGTTTGTTTCTTGTGTTGGTCTATTTGCGTGGCTAAACATTGTTTTACGTGATAATGTAGTTTGGCTTGTTTAAGTATGTGAACAGCTCTTCTTTATTTAATTGATTTCTGTTTTAGCAGTTTAAGAGTTGTTTATGTATTTATATGCTAGATTCGGTTTACGTTTAGTTGGGTATGCTTCTGTGTTAGTTTAAGATATGTTTTGTGTTTATCTGCAGTTCTTTGTCCTGTATTTGTTAGTTGAGGTTGATATTTTGTCCTTGCTGTGTTAGTTAGTATAGGATTGATAGTTTGTTTTTCATGTATTTGTTAGTTTAGGTGATTATTTGGTTAGTATTAATCAATATATGTTGTTCTAGGATTTATGATAGTTAACATGCGCCTAGCTAGATGTGGTTTAGCTATAACTACTGATGTTGGTCCTGCCCTGGCTTGAATCACGAATTAAGTATTTTAAAATTTGAATGTTCAATTTCGAAAAGGATTGGGAAGTGGACCTATGGTTAAAGTGCTGAAATGACATGCTTTTCTTCTAAGACATTTATTTGTTTTGAGCATTGAAATAGAGTCAGAATTATGGTGAATGAATAAATGTATACATCTCGTAAGTGTAAAGATCTCGTTCAATATATTTCGACAAACCCAGTAGTCCAGTACCCTTTTTGATATCAGAAACCTCATTTTTTAATCAAGTAGAATTCCTAGGAACCATTTCATCTAGGGATTATTGTTGGCCTTGTTTGCATTTCCTATATCGTGTTGTCTAAGCTGAAAATGGTATGTCGAGATTCCCTCTTTTCCAGTTAGCTGCTGCTCGTAGGCTTTTAAAAACCGTAGTAAATAACTCTAAATCCTAAATCTCTTTAAGTTTCGGTCTAGACTGTCGCTGCTTTGATAAGCTCATTGTTATGGCTTGTTGTTTTGTTTGTTGAACCTTAAAAGAAAGAGCAAATTTAACAGAGATGGGATTTGAATCTTAAAATCATTGAAAAGGAATCATCTGGTCACTAGGACCATTTAAAGCCTTTGAATTCAAAAACATAACTGATTGCCTGTCCTTTGCTCTTTCTTTGATTTATAGCAAGTGTAAGTCTTGAATTTATCTATGCGTTTCTTGATATCATTTTGAATCTAGCTAAGACTTGATGTTTGTTCTGTTATCATGCTAGAATAATTGAACTTGTCTGCCTTTGTCCATTCTTGAGATGCCATGATATAGCTATCACCCTGTAGTACTAGACTCAGTTTCTTCTTGACAGGATCTGAGATTCAAAAACTCACATTAGTGTTGATGATGAAAGCTTATCAGAAAAGCTAGAATGAAACTTCTGTTAGAAACTAAAGAGGCTTCTTAATTTAGTTTTAATAATATTCTTCTCCTGCTTATGGCCAATAATATATCTTGTTCGTGGTAAAATGTGCTCTTGATATAAAAGATGAATGTAAGGAAAATGAGTATCTAGCAGAACACTTCGAGAACGAGTTTGGTTCATAAGCGTATATTTATTATCTTTGAGGATGGGATGCTTATTTTTATCTCCTTTTACTTATTCCGTTGAAGATAAGAGTTCCTTATTCTAATCCTTTTTTTTCATTTTTATGCATGACCACCGCATACGAGTCCGAGGGACTCGTTCTTCTCCCGCATTCGGAGTTGGGCTACAAGCCCCAACGAAATCTTTCCGAGTCATTCCCTATCAATCCTGTCCGCAGCAGAAAAAATAGACAAACAGAATTTATTGGGCTGAAGCCCAATAGCAGGCAGATCTTCAGCAATATATAGGAAGGGAAATTTGCTGGGCTGAAGCCCAAATAGCAAACAGATTGCAGCAGTCCTAAAATTGGAGTGAGCCCATTCAATTTTATTTCAGCCTCTATTTTGTTTTTATGCATTTAATTTGTATTATTTGACTAACCCTTACTTTGTTGTTTTCCTAGCTTAGATGAATTCTGCTAAAATTTAATGGGTTAGCTTTAGTATAATGGGTAGAATTTAAGAAAGAAACTCGCCATTAGTCCCATACGTTTCTTTTTATGTTGAACTATTTATAGCATATATAATATTTATTTTTATTGGAATAATTGATTTGCAAAATAGCATGCCTACATATTTTGGGGTTAAAGGAATCATTTTTGTTCTTACTATCTTAGGAATTTCAGAATTTCACTAACACGCAAATATAAGCTCAAATATATTTTATAAATAACTCTTTAAGTTTTGAGTCAATTACTCATATGTTTTAAGCATAGTTAATAAAAGGATAAAGAAAGCTCACATAAGCTGTTTTTTTTATATTTTCGCTCTTAAATCGCAAAATCAATTAATATCTCACCAGTTGAGTTGTTTCAAATATTTATTAAGACACTGCACAAACCCGCGTTTTCTTCTACTTATATATTTTATGCAAATCTTATTTTAAATAGAATTATTATCTAAAGTCTTTGCAACATTTATAAGTTTATTTTAAATAGCATTTGATGTTTCCTTTTATGCAAATTATTATATTTTCTACAAATCTCATTCTAAATAGCATTTTTTAAAGCCTTAGCAACTTTTATAAGTTTTATTTTAAATAGCATTTAAAATCTTCTTTTATGCAAATTATTATATTTTCTCTAAATCCTATCTTAAGCAACATTCTTATATTTTTCTTAAAAACCTTAACAACATTTCTTAGCCCCTTTTCTTAAAATTCCAAGCATCTTATTTAGCATTAATTAATTAACCTAAGTTTGGCCGGATAACCGTAGTTAACGGATTTTAAAGGATGCCTAACCCCTTCCCTTTAGGATAATATAGAACCCTTACCTAGAATCACACTGATTAAGCAGACTATTAACGGAGGTTTAGCTACCTTAGTTAATAATTAGGTGCCCTAATTCACCTTAAAATCAATTAGGTGGCGACTCCTTAAAATAAGCAAAAGTAGGAATCTCCAATATGTTGTACTGTAAATTAACCCGTTTAAAATGGGGTATAACAGCTTGGCGACTCCGCTAGGGACTTTAGGTTCTAACCATAACAAACTTGGGTTAATAATTAATTTGTTGGATGTTTGGCTTATTTTTGCCTTTATTGTTGCTTTATTTGTTTCTCTTATGTTCTTTTAAGTGAGGGTTTTATTATGTTAAATTTTCTATGTAATAATATGTTACTGCTTTCTTTAACTGGCATTCCGTTCATATTTCTTCCAACCCTGGAAAACTCACACATATTCACACTTAAAGCGGCTTCACGGTTTGCGCTCGTGCACTACTAAATTACCCCTTTAGTTGGATTGGTCTAGTGGATTTAGTCAATCGGCGGTGCAGTCGACGGCCACGGACTTTCCACTCCCAAGTTGTCCGCTTGGGGGAGCCTTGTGTCATAGGAAAACAACTCCTAGTCAGCCTAAGATAGAGCTAAGCCAAAACCCTTTTAAGAACATGCATCACGCAAACCTAGGAGGCTTAATACCCAAGGTGTATTAAGTCCATTAGTCAACCTCGTCCAAATGTCCAAGTGGGTCTATGACCCCAAGAGACGTTATCACGTTATGTGCATTGATTTGAAGGATAAACATGTGTGTTATGTGGACCATGTGCTATTTAGGTAGAACTAACCATTTGTGAACGCAGGTAGCCATGAGTCGGTACAATACGAGCAGTAGGCAATTAGTTACGAGCAAATCATGCAAGAATTAGATATAGTTTTAGCTGAGCAAGGAGACATCTGCGTCAAAGAAGGCATCAAAACGGAAGGAGTTTTGGCTATGTCATACATTATCCAATATCGCCGAAAGATCGGTCAATATATCCAGGCAACCAAGAGGCTCAAGGATGACGAAGGACCTTCCTCATTGTTAATTAGCTTATGAAATTCAAGTTGTAATAATTTCCTTCGTGCCAAGATTTTCAAACATTGTATGGGTCTTAAATTAATAGCACATTGGGACGACATATAATCGCATATTTTATCCTTCAAATCCGCGTTAGGCCTACCTCTGGCACAAAAGAGGTCCCTCGCATAATAGGTCGCGTTGTGTTTGCTATATCTTTCTTTTTATTATGTGATTTGTTTGCTATGCAATATGTGTTTTGTTTGTTATGCAATATGTGTTTCTTTCAACGTTGTTTGCTCAATGTTCACAGCAATCACTCGCACCATACTAACGCAGTTTTCTTCATTTTTTTGAAGGTTTTATTTTACTTTTTATTATTCCCCCAACGGTTGATTCGCGTTGACCACAAGTTGGCAGACCACCTGTACTTTACAAGATCAAAAACACGAGCATCCAGCGATATGAATGATTCAGGGGCATCCGAACAGACTGGCTTGGGACTTGTCAGCGTTCCAAGAGGCGAACCCGAAGCTTCGGGAGGAGGGAACGATGAACTCATCGCCCAACGGATGCATCAAATAACCAATATGCAAACTGAAATCGAGCGACTGCGAAATCTTACCAATCTATCCATCACCCTCAATACTCCTCACCATGAACAAAGAATAAATGCGGCAATTCCACCATCATTTTCACCTGTTGACTCGCCCGCTCCTCAGCCTTCTCCCTCAAACCATCCACTTTACACATGCCATCCAAATACTACCGATTTACAACAAACTAGCCAGCAACAAACCATCTCACAACAATCAAATCCACAACAAGCCATTCCACCACCAATCCACCCACACCAAACCATCACGCCACAAACCGCCCCGCAACAAACCAACATACAACAAACTATCCCGCAACCAAATGACCCGCAACAAGCCAACCCCCAGCAAATTAACTTCCAACAAACCAATCCGCCACCCTTCACCACTCCCTACATTCCTCAACCTGTAGCTACCCAAACTAACCCACTTACCCAAAATTACCAAGCGACTTAACACATACCATTGGCGCACACCGCTAACCATAATACGCAGTATGTGCCACCGGTATATGTAGCAGAAGCTCCACCTTTCACTACCCAGTTACAGGCTGTGCAGCATCCAGAGGTTGACCCTTATGAGGAGATAGAAAGGAAAGCCAGGGAAAGAGCGCACGAGAATGTAGCAAAAGAACTTCGCAGTCTCAGAGAAATAGTTAGAAATATCCAAACCAACAAAGGATGTGAAGGACTTGAGTATGAAGATCTATGCATTCATCCTGACATCGAGTTATGATACGCTCAAATTACACCTATTAATGGTATAACGCGGACGTTGTCAAATATAGTAACCCAACGAGGTTGGGGTCGAATCCCTCAGGGAATATGGTGTGAAAAGGTTACTAAAGTCGTAGGTGCTAAGTTCTAGGTCTAATGTCTTAATCCGATAATTTGTGTAAAAGTTGGTTTTTCTATGACTAGTTGCTAAAGTATTGCTTTGGTGACTATTTATGGTAAAAGAAACTAAGGTTGTGTCCCCGTTAGATAGAGTGTATGATCATGGGTATTGATCTTGATATACTTGTAATGGATCATTATATGAATGCACTTAATCTCTATGTGAATCTCTACTATTTCCCAATAAATAAAGATTATATCTTTCTATGATTTTTCCAAATATAAGAAAGTGATTATGAAGAACGATTAATCATGCCAAGTAAATTCCTCTTATCCCTAAGTGAATTTATTAAACAAAGTTTAAAGCTTTGAGTTCTTGTTAATTATTCTTACCAACCCTAATTATTTTTCCAAATAAATTTAGGGTTTATGGCTTTAATCAATGTTTGCAACCATTAATTATGAATGAAGAATGAAGAATAACTAAACCCTAATAATCCATTATTTGTATATCAATCACAAACCCAATCACAAAACACCCATCATTGGGTTCACAACCCTAGTAAGGGAATTTAGTTACTCATGACAAAGAACAAGAAATAAGAAATTGAAGAATTCATAATTGCTTACTTTGGAATGAAAAAGGAATTCGTAATACTTGAATTGATGTTTGAATCTTCAAAAACTAGAGAGAATTAATATCCTAAGTCAAGAGACAAAAATATAATGAATGATGACTATTAAAACCCTACAATGACTATTTATAAGTTTTGAAAATACATAAGTTACAGATTTTGCACTTCAGTCCCGTCATGATGAAATACGGTCCGTAAATCACTTTACAGACCGTAAACATGGTTTACGCCCAACTCGTTCTCTCAGCTGTGTGCAACTTATCCTTCCAAAATACGGACCGTAAAGTGGTTTACGGTCCGTAAACTGCTTGGTCGTCTTTCACTTTGCTAATCTCAGACTTCCTGCCAGATGCTTGAATGACTAAATACGTGATGGAATACGGACCGTAAACTGAAATACGGTCCGTAAACTCAGCTCGTAAATCACCATCTTCTCAGCTGGACATTCTGTCTCTAGGATCCTTTAACACGACCATCGAATACGGCCCGTATTGTAGAATACGGACCGTAAACTTCAATTTACGACCTGGTTCTGCACTTCAACTGTGATTGTGCCAAATCTGTTCCTTTAACTGAAAAACACTAAAAAACACGTAAAATCACATAGGCTTGCTTAAAAACAAGTAAAACTTAGAGTCAAAAAGCATCGATTGTGGCGTAAAACCATGCCACATCAACACCCCCAACTTAAAGTATTTGCTTGTCCTCAAGTAGGCCATACCACACAACGACTCAATCTAACACTTAGATATCATAAAATAACAATGTCTACATCGGTTTTGACTTGGAACTTTTGGCATGCATGTTTCCTTTCAACTGACCACCCCAACTGTAATTCGTAAAGCAATATACACACTTGAAGAACGTTATGACTAACCATGAAGCTTCTATACATGACATCACATTATCGAACAAGCTTTTGTGCACACAAACGTTACTTTCAGCAGTCACTTTATTTTGTTCAATTCTCATCCTTATGCCCTCACATAGACCAAAGAATGTCCCAACACACATATATACAACAAGAATGGGATGAAGATGAAAGAGAAGAGAAAACACTCACACTCACAAAGAAATTCATATCTACACATGCAAATACCATAGGCTAGCCCTTATTTTCTATGTTTTCATCCTAGGATCATTCAGTTGTGATCACATTAGGACTTGTTTCGGCTTGTAATGTAGGCTTCGGGACGGGTAGGATACTTTTTTGGGTATTAGTGACTCACCCTCCTTGACACTACAACATCTTTTTACCTTGATTCGTCTCTTTTCTTTCCAACCCCTTTATTTTCTTTCACGTTTTTTGACCTCGACGTGGTTTTATTCCTATCCAACTAGCAATTCCTTTTGTGTTTAAATTTTCTGATAATGATTTTTTTTTTGAATTTATTTAGTGTCAACTACCACATCGACTCTCTATTAGCAAATTCCACCACCCCCAACCTTTGTTCTCAACATCCACTTCACATTTGATTTACCCCCAACTTAGGCGCTTGGCCTCGTCTATCTAGTAGCATCAAGGAGGGAACGGGTGCGAAGATGGGTAAATTTCACAACGGGTGAGGTTTCATTCGGCTAACCAAGAAAAAGGTCAAAAAGGGACACTAGTGATATTTTCAGCTTTTGGAGAGGCTTATTTAGGCACAGTGACTTAACACAAAGAAAGCCTAAGATCATTTCACAACCAAACTAACTTTCGTATTTCAAACAAGACCAACCAGGCAAGTTCTAGATTATACATGCGTAAACAGAATTAAACTAACGACTCACACTCACATCGGCATAAGGACAATCATTTTTACACTTGTGACCTCATAAGTAATCATTCCTCACACACAACACCCCAATAATCACAATGTCATATCAAGAATCAATCATGTCAGACAATAACTGTTCTAAGTATGCATTTTTCAAAAATTCAGAGGGGTCCAAATTTTCAACAAACTACAACACATGCCATCAGTTACAAAGTAACACCAAATATGTCAAAATTATTCTATTCAACCTAAGCAACATACTAAACATGCCAGTTTCAACAAAATAAAACCCCCTCAGGAAAAGAACTCTGGCAAAGAAAAGCCGAGGGGGTTCCTAAACACCTATTTACACTATTCTACTATCAATTAGTCCCACCCCCAACTCAAGAATCAAGCACTGTCTCAGTGCTTCAGTTATAAGAATGAGGGAAAGGAAATGGTAACTTGGTGCTGTGAGCACCTCATGACTGGCCCGCCGCATCCAGCGGTTGACTGGAGGACTCTCCTGGTTGGCGCTGCGGCTCAACTAGTGACTGAAAGATCGCCTGCTGCAGGTCCTCCTTTTCACTCCTCTTTAATCTGCTACCCAACTCCTCCGGGTCCTCAGATGAGTCAATGACCCTTTTTCCAGTATTGCGAACAGAGGGTTCGGCCTCCTCCGTCTCCTCCTCAGAATCCAGCAAGTCCAGCACCTTGAATGTGGTAGGCAAAATGGGTTGTGCTGCTGGTGCTGGTGTGGCTATCATCCCATGCCCCTTGAGTGTTTCAAGCTCCTTTCTCAGCTTCTCCAACTCACTCCTTAAGGAACTAGACACCCCTCCGGGTGCGGTCTGCTCTCGAGTCAACAATCTCGATTCAAAGCTGTCGAGCCTAGCCTGATACACCTCGTGATTTCTCTGAAACTCAGCACGGATCTCTGTGGTTGCCTCAGTAACCAGCCGCTGCACTATTTTCTTCACCGTCGGCCTGAATTGTAGCAATATTTTGTCTACTTGCCTTTCGGTCTGCACCGCTTTAATTACAATCTAGCTGTAGTTAGCAGGACTGAAGTGCAGCAATCCCAGCTCTGGATCAGCAGGCTCGGCTGTCGCAGCAGCAGTGGCGGACCCCGAAGTATGATCCTGTGTGGCCGGAGGTGGTGGTGGAGGTCTTGCCTCAGAACTACCAAGTGTGGCAGCGGCCTCCTGAGCATGGACAGTCCCAGAAACACCTGTCGTGGTAACCTCAGGCCCAGTAGTAGCAGCACCCAACTCGGACCATACTGGATCAATCCCATAAGCACGGCTCGGACTCAACTCTAACTGAGTGTCGTCATCATCACCGGACTGATCTGCCTCCCGGTCCTTTTTGCTTACCGGCTTGTTTTTCCTCCAATCCCCCACATGTGCGGCTGTAATGGTACCGTCCCACTCTGGAAGCGGAATTATTCTTTCCCATCGACACAATGCCGTGATAAGGCATGGAAAGACCATGTTCTGGTTTGGCTTGTGTGCCCGGACATGCAGCTCCTCAGCTATCAATTCCCCAATATCCATCGGGTATCTCGACATGAAGGAGGAAATAGTGACTGCCTGATTGGCGGAAAGGGTATTATCTGCCTGTGTTGGAGTGATCCGATACCGCAGCAAAGTCCACCAAAATTTGGCCTCCGTGGACAAACAGCTTTTAGTAATCTTGACCTTCCCATCGTTAGTCCATTTCTGCTCATGTGGCTCAGATGTGATAAGTGCTGCAGTACATTCCCTGACGGATTTGTTGTCCTTCCTGTCTCGTTTGTCTAAGAGCAGGCTCAGATCAGTGGGAGCCACAAAGTCATCACCAAACAGGACCCTGTTGATGGCTTTGGCGGAGATATCAACCAGGGAGTTCTGGACCGTCACATTTTCCAGCATTGGGATTTGATGCCAGGCAAGACTTGGCTTTTTCATTGACCACAAGACGGCCCAATAGGATGCATAGAACTCCCGCACAATATGCGGAGCATATTCTCCCGGCTCATGAGTGAATGCATCTAATTTGTATCCTTTGATGGTCTCATCCAGCTGCAGGTGAGCTGAAATACCATCGAAAATCAGCCGCCGTTCTTCAAATATTCTCCTCGATGGCTGCCCTCCAGTCTCAGACCCGGCCATCCCTTGGTCATAAAACTCCTTTGACCCTTTTACCGAGAACCGCAGGTTTTCTTCATCCAATTGTTTGGTCCTGACGACCAGCTTACGCCCCTTAGGCGGCGTACCATCAACCGGATCACTGCCCTAACTAGGCCCTGCTGAGTCACTCTCTGGTGGAGTCTGGGTGGCAGCCCCCCTGCTTGATGCTTCCGCGTCATAATTCCCCTCTTCAGACTGGGAAGCTTCCGACGCAGACTTTGATGGAGTCATGGGTGAGGGCAGGGTTGATGTGGTTGCCATTTTGTCTTGGGTGGGGCCCCCCCGGACTTTTGGTGGTGGTATAACCTCGGCGTACTCGGATCCTGATTGTTCCCCTTCCGAACTGGAAGGTTCATCTATCAACCTTGAATCCGAGAGCGCTCTCTTTTCCTTGCCCGTGTTGTGGGCCCCCGCTCTCGTTGCTTTTCTTTTCTGACCCATTCATGCAAAAGACACCACTTATCAGTTATCATGGAACAATCAACCAAAGATAAGAATATATGACTATGCACAGAATACATGTTCTGTCTGTGGTCATAAACACAAAAGACGGACCGTAAACTGGTTTACGGTCCGTAAACTGCGATCGTAAATTGAGCAATCATCTTCAGAACATTTTCTCCCTTGGTGAAATCTTAAATACGGACCGTAAATTGGTTTACGGTCCGTAAAGTTAGATCGTAAACTGGGATTCCTTTAGGATGTCATTCTGTCACTTAACATGCTTAAATACGGACCGTAAAGTGCAATACGGTCCGTATTGTGCAGTCGTAATTCGCACCACAGACAGACACATATTTTGATTTCACAATTTCATATCATATCTCGGTTTCACATTGTGTTGGGGTTTAGGCTACTCAGACTTCACCTATTTTTCTATCAATATTCATAATTCCCGTGAGTGTCAAGCCATTGGTGGGCAGACCAAAAACTTCAAATTTTGAAGTATGGAATGCCCTCCAACCCATTTAGGTGTTAATAACAATTACCCACGAGAATTAAAAGAGATTGAACACATCTATCCCCTCACTAGATTATTCCAAGGTAATTATGCATTTAATCTCACAAACCCAGTCTAACAATCACTTACCACCAAGTTCAAGTTCACAGGAAAAAAAAAATGGGGAGCATCAATCATACCTTTCAATGATGAATCAGACCACTAGAGCACAGATATTTAGAGCACCACTGCATTCACCAAAGAATTTAAACCTAGGGCAGAAGGGAATACAAATTTGTTGGTGGGCTGGGTTTTGTTTGTGGGTGGAGTTTGAGAAATTTTGGTGGTTAGGAAGATGGAAGGTGATGGTTTAATGGTGGGTAGTCGTGGGGATGGAAGAAAATGGAAGAGAAGACGTGAAGATGGAGGGAGATCGTGGTGTATTGATTTGTGAAAGGAGAAATAATGGAGGGAAGTCGATTAGAGTGTTTGGTTCATCTGCCCTGGTTTAAATCGTGGGGGTTTTATTTAAATTGCTGCGTTATATATATATATATATATATATTTTGTTCTAAATACGGTCCGTAAATTGATTTACGGCCCGTATTTAGAGATGTTATATCGGGCAGTACACTGTATTGTCTCATGTTAGTTTACGTTCAGGTTTACGGACCGTCTTGTGAAATACGGTCCGTCCTACGTGGTCGTAAACCAGCATGTTACATTACAGTGCTCACTGTTTTGCAGCATTGTTAAATACGCCTTGTGGTACGAGCCGTATTGTGAAATACGGTCCGTATACTTCAAGCATCTTTTGCAATGTTGCAGAACAGTGTCTGACAACTAAACTTACCTGCATCTCAGCAGAATTTTTCTGTCATGTATTCCTGTACCAAAACAACCATTACCCTATATGTACAAAGAACAACAAAGAAAAATAAACATTAAACTTGGGTTGCCTCCATAGAAGCACTTGATTTAACGTCGCGGCACGACGGTGGTGACCAATCACTCCTTATCTTGGTACACCAGATCATTGTTCGTTCTGAGGTGTTTCAACCTGTAGCGATCAACAACCCTCTCCTCCGAAACCATTATGTGGTAGTGCTTCAATCTCTACCCATTCACCTTAAATGTCCGAGTACCATCTCCGGACTTCAATTCAATCGCGCCATGGGGTGAGGCACCTACCACCTCAAACGGACCAGACCACCTGGATTTAAGCTTACCCGGTAGCAACTTCAGCCGAGAGTTAAACAGTAATACAGAGTCGCCCTTGTAGAACTCTCGCTTCAGAATCTTCTTGTCACGGTATTGCTTTATCCTTTCTTTATAGAGGGCTGCACTCTCATACGCCTGGTACCGAAATTCATCCATCTCATTTAACTGGAACAACCGCAACTTGGTTGCTTCCTCCCAATCCATGTTCAGCTTCTTCAGCGCCCACATCGCTTTGTGTTCAAGTTCAACCGGCAAGTGACAAGCTTTCCCGAATACAGGCTTGAAGGGTGAAGTCCCAATTGGAGTCTTGAAGGCAGTCCGGTATGCCCATAGAGCATCATCGAGCTTGCGGGCCCAATCAGTTCTATTGGCATTCACTGCCTTTGCTAGAATACTTTTGATCTCCCTATTAGACACTTCAACCTGTCCACTTGTCTGAGGGTGATAAGGCGTTGCCACCCTATGCTTTACACCATATTTCTCCATCAATCCCGCGGACGCTTTATTGCAAAAGTGGGATCCACCATCGCTGATTATCGCCCTCGGAGTACCAAAACGAGTAAATATGTTCTTCTTAAGGAACCCCATAACACTCTTGGCCTCATTATTGGGTAAAGCCACCGCTTCTACCCATTTTGACACATAATCCACAGCTACCAAGATGTATTTCATTCCACCAGAACTCACAAAAGGCCCCATGAAGTCAATCCCCCAGACATCAAACACTTCCACCTCCATAACAAAATTCATAGGCATCTCTTGCCTTCTGCCGATATTCCCTTGCCTTTGACATTGATCACAGGACCGCAACAAAAGATTAGCATCATGAAAAATAGTCGGCCAGTAATACCCGCACTCAAGTACCTTAGCTGCAGTCCGGTTTCCACTATGATGACCCCCAACAGGAGAGTCATGGCATGCCTTTAGAATTTCCATCACTTCACTTTCCGGAACACAACGCCGAATAATGTTATCAGCGCATGTTCGGAACAAATAAGGCTCGTCCCAATAGTACTGCCGAGTATCCCGCAAGAATTTCTTCTTTTGATAAGTTTTGATATCATCGGGAACTATACCTGTCACCAAATAATTGGCAATATCGGCATACCAAGGTGCTACCTCCATCGAAACCGCCAACACCCTTTCATCTGGAAAAGCATCATCGATATCAAGCTTATCAGAAGGTCTCCCAGCTTCTTCAAGCCGAGAGAGATGGTCAGCCACCTGGTTTTCTGTGCCCTTTCGGTCTTTCACCTCGAAGTCAAACTCTTGCAGCAAGAGCACCCATCTAATCAGTCGCGGCTTTGCTTCCTTCTTTGCCATGAGGTATCTCAAGGCTGCATGATCAGTATACACCACAACTTTGGACCCCAATAAGTAGGCCCAAAATATTTCGAAGGCAAACAGCTCTTGCTCCGTCACTGTGTAATTCATCTGTGCAGCATTCAGCGTTCTGCTAGCATAATAGATCGGGTGCATAATTTTATTGTGCCACTGCCCAAGCACTGCACCTATTACAAAACCACTAGCATCACACATCAGTTCAAATGGTAGGGACCAGTCAGGAGCAACAATAATAAGAGCAGTAGTGAGACGCTCTTTTTATTCCTCAAACGCCTTCTGGCACTTTTCATCAAACACAAATTTAGCCTCTTTTCCAAGAAGCTTGCACAAGGGATTTGCAACTTTAGAGAAATCTTTGATGAAGCGCCTGTAGAACCCAGCATGTCCCAAGAAACTTCGGACACCTTTGACTGAGATAGGTGGAGGAAGCTTTGAAATCACATCAATTTTTGCTTGATCAACCTCGATCCCCTTTTCAGAGATTTTGTGACCGAGGACGATTCCTTCCTTCACCATAAAATGGCATTTCTCCCAATTCAGCACCAGGTTAGTCTCCTCACACCTTTTCAGCACTTGACCCAGATAGCCAAGACAATCTTCAAATGAGTTACCCACCACGGAAAAATCATCCATGAACACCTCCAAGAAATCCTCCACCATGTCGGAGAATATTGACATCATGCACCTCTGAAAGGTGGCTGGTGCATTACACAACCCAAAAGGCATCTGGCTAAATGCAAATGTCCCATAAGGACAAGTGAAAGTGGTCTTCTCCTGATCTTCCAGAGCAATGTTGATCTGGTTGTAGCCCGAATACCCATCGAAGAAACAATAGTAAGAACGCCCTGCTAACCTGTCAAGCATCTGATCAATAAAGGGCATAGGAAAGTGGTCCTTGCAAGTGGCTGTATTGAGCTTGCGGTAATCCATGCAAACTCTCCATCCGGTGACAGTTCTGGTCGGGATCAACTCATTCTTGGCATTTGGCACAACAGTGATACCGCCCTTCTTAGGAACACATTGGACCGGGCTCACCCATTTACTATCAGCAATCGGGAAAACCACACCTGCATCTAGCCATTTGATGATCTCTTTCTTGACTACCTCTTGCATATTCTCGTTTAGTCGCCTCTGATGCTCTACATTGGGTTTGCTGCCCTCCTCCAACTGAATTTTGTGCTCACAGATTCCAGATAGGATACCTCGAATAACTGCTATGGTCCAACCAATAGCATGCCTATACTCCCTCAACACCTTCAAAAGCTGCATACTCTGCTCCTCAGTCAATAAGGCTGAAACAATCACCGGTAATGTATTGTCGGGACCAAGGAACTCATATTTCAGGTGAGATAGGAGCTGCTTAAGCTCCAACTTCGGTGGCTCAATGATCGAAGGCTTTGCTGGAGGAGTTGTTCTATTTTCCAGATCAAGACTCAGCTTCTTTGGGTGGTATGTATATGAGCCCAACCCAACAAGTGAGTTAACTGTCTCCTCATAGCCTTCCATGTCTTCAGCATCAAAATTCATCAGAATACCAGCTAAAGCCTCACCCAAACTCTCTTCTTCCATCTTAAACTCCATCGCTTCATCAACAACATCGAATGAATCAATTACCGAAATACTCTCGTAAGCACTTGGTAACTTCATCCCTTTGCTAGCCTGAAAAGTCACTTCTTCATTATTGACTCGGAACTTGATTTCATTTTTCTCCGAATCCATCAAAGCCCTCCCTGTAGTAAGGAAAGGTCTACCCAGAATGATAGGAATGTCCCGATCAACAGCACAGTCAAGAATCACAAAATCAGCGGGCAACAAAAATTCACCAACCCGCAAAATTACATCATCAACCACCCCAACAGGTCTTTTGATAGACCTATCAGCCATCTACAACCTCATCGTAGTCGGCCTTGGCATCCCCAAACCTGATTGCTTATATATAGCAAGGGGCATCAAATTTATACTCGCCCCATTATCACACAAAGCGCGAGCAAAATCATGGTGCCCAATAGAACAAGGAATGGTGAACGCCCCAGGATCTCCCTTTTTCTGAACAGTTGTGGTTGAGATAATGGAACTCACAGTGTGAGTCAAACTCACGGTTTCATGTTGAACCGTCTTCTTCTTAGTCAGCAACTCCTTCAAATATTTCGCAAAACCGGGCATCTCCTTGACAGCTTCCAATAAGGGAAAATTCAGAGATAATTGCTTCAGCTGATCATAAAACTTCTCAAACTTACCATTTTCATTCTTCTTTACCAACCTCTGAGGAAAAGGAGGTTTAGATTTGAAAAGTTGTGTCAAAGGGCGGAGAGCCCCTTTTACAGCCTGCTTGCTTGTGTTATCAGCTTCCCTCGCCATCTCTGGAATCTCAGCATCCTTCTTGTTAGTAGGAATCTCATCAGCAATAATGGGTGCTTCAGACTGCACCTCATTCTCTTCATCTATCGGCTCAAGATCAATCACCTTCTTAGCAGCCCACTATATTGTTTTACCACTTCTAGTAGTGATGGCAAATGCACGGTCTATACCGCCTCCCCCATACTTGGGATTTAGAATAGTGTCACTTGGAAGTCCTCCCTTTTTAGGAGGGTGCTGCTCTCTAGAAATATCCCTCATCTGCGACTCAAGCTTCTGAATAGCCGCTGTATGAGAACCCACTGTTTCTGTCATCCCAGATAAAGTCCTTTCAGACTTAGATTGATTTGCCAGAATCTTCTCAAGCATTGCTTTAACTTTCGAACTACCCTGCTCTGATGACTGCCCTTTCGGTGGTATATAAGGATTGGAACTCTTGTTCCTAAAATTGTTGCTGTTGTTGTAGCTCCCTTGGTTCGCACCACCATAGTTATTGTTGTAGTTCCCAGAGTTGTTGTAAGCACCTTGACCTTGCTGAGGTCTCCATTGATTCTGATTTTGATAGCCACCTTGGTAATTCTGTCTTTGATAACCCCCTTGAGAGTTATTAACATAATTGGCATCTTCAACCTGCATGGGTGGCCCATCAAGGAATGGACCATCATGAGCATGGTACATCCCTTTTGGCAAAACTACATCATCCTCACAAACATTTAGTTTTTTTATCTAAGATTCATCGAACTTCTTCGTCAGCAAGGAAATATTTGTTGCAAGCTCTGCCAATGTTTGTTGGGTATCCTGATTTTCCTTCACTATATTCTGGAGCATAGCACTACCATATGGTACCACTTCAGCATTGTTTGAGTGCCAAGCCTGATTATGAGTTGTCAGCTTGTTAAGTATGGTGGTCACTCGTCGAAAGGTCTTGTTCATAAAACACCCATCAGCTGCATTGTTAGCTACTGACTGTGTCACTGGATCTAACCCTATGTAGAACTTCTCCATCAATATATTTTCCGGAAAACCATGATTCGGGCTCTTCTGCAAATACTCTTTGAACCTCTCCCCGGATTCATATAGTTGTTCCCCCGGTCGCTGCTTGAATTCATATATCTTGTCGCGAATCTCAGCCTTCTTGCTAGGGGGGTACCACTTTGTAAGAAAAACAGCTACCATTTCTGCCCATGAAGTAATCGAATTTCGGGGCAGCTTCTCGAACCATGTTCTTGCCTCCCCAGCTAAGGAATATTTGAATAACCTCAACCGAATAGAATCTTGTGGAACATTGTTCTGGATGTGATTAGCACACACATCCACAAAATTCTACAAATGACGTTGAGGGTCATTCTCGGT
Organism: Lycium barbarum; assembly: GCF_019175385.1. NCBI lineage: Eukaryota > Viridiplantae > Streptophyta > Magnoliopsida > Solanales > Solanaceae > Lycium > Lycium barbarum. The sequence goes on from NC_083341.1 coordinate 86,932,454, forward strand.
AGAGTTCCGAAAGTATCCCTCAAGTTTCAACAGCTGGTATAAAGATGAGTCAATTTTCACTGTAGCATCTCCAACTCGAGGTTGAACAATAGCAGATGTATAGTCCTCCTCTTGAACAAGTTCAGCAAAAATATTCTCATCATCAGATTCATTCGCCTGATTGTTCAACCGATTCACCTGATTACCAGCACGCTGATTCTGCTGATTTTGATTCATGTTCACCTAGTTTACACAGAGTAGAAAACAAGGTGTGATGGAATAAGCAAAAGACTTTAATCAAAGCAAACACTATTTAGTAATTTCAAAACCGTATTCCCCGGCAGCGGCGCCAAAATTTGATACGCTCAAATTACACCTATTAATGGTATAACGCGGACGTTGTCAAATATATTAACCCAACGAGGTTGGGGTCGAATCTCACAGGGAATATGGTGTGAAAAGGTTACTAAAGTCGTAGGTGCTAAGTTCTAGGTCTAATGTCTTAATCCGATAATTTGTGTAAAAGTTGGTTTTTCTAAGACTAGTTGCTAAAGTATTGCTTTGGTGACTATTTATGGTAAAAGAAACTAAGGTTGTGTCCCTGTTAGATAGAGTGTATGATCATGGGTATTGATCTTGATATACTTGTAATGGATCATTATATGAATGCACTTAATCTCTATGTGAATCTCTACTATTTCCCAATAAATAAAGATTATATCTCTCTATGATTTTTCCAAATATAAGAAAGTGATTATGAAGAACGATTAAACATGCCAAGTAAATTCCTCTTATTCCTAAGTGAATTTATTAAACAAAGTTTAAAGCTTTGAGTTCTTGTTAATTATTCTTACCAACCCTAATTATTTTTCCAAATAAATTTAGGGTTTATGGCTTTAATCAATGTTTGCAACCATTAATTATGAATGAAGAATGAAGAATAACTAAACCCTAATAATCCATTATTTGTATATCAATCACAAACCCAATCACAAAACACCCATCATTGGGTTCACAACCCTAGTAAGGGAATTTAGTTACTCATGACAAAGAACAAGAAATAAGAAATTGAAGAATTCATAATTGCTTACTTTGGAATGAAAAAGGAATTCGTAATACTTGAATTGATGTTTGAATCTTCAAAAACTAGAGAGAATTAATATCCTAAGTCAAGAGACAAAAATATAATGAATGATGACTATTAAAACCCTACAATGACTATTTATAAGTTTTGAAAATACATAAGTTACAGATTTTGCACTTCAGTCCCGTCATGATGAAATACGGTCCGTAAATCACTTTACGGACCGTAAACATGGTTTACGCCCAACTCGTTCTCTCAGCTGTGTGCAACTTATCCTTCCAAAATACGGACCGTAAAGTGGTTTACGGTCCGTAAACTGCTTGGTCGTCTTTCACTTTGCTAATCTCAGATTTCCTGCCAGATGCTTGAATGACTAAATACGTGATGGAATACGGACCGTAAACTGAAATACGGTCCGTAAACTCAGCTCGTAAATCACCATCTTCTCAGCTAGACATTCTGTCTCCAGGATCATTTAACACGACCATGGAATACGGCCCGTATTGTAGAATACGGACCGTAAACTTCAATTTACGACCTGGTTCTGCACTTCAACTGTGATTGTGCCGAATCTGTTCCTTTACCTGAAAAACACTAAAAAACACGTAAAATCACATAGGCTTGCTTAAAAACAAGTAAAACTTAGAGTCAAAAAGCATCGATTGTGGCGTAAAACCACGCCACATCAAGTTACCTACTGGATATAAAGTACCGAAGTTTGACATGTTTGATGGGAAGGGAAATCCTCGGGCTCATTTGAGATCGTACTGCGATAAGCTTGTCGGAGTGGGAAAAGATCAGGCCATTCGGATGAAACTGTTCATAAGGAGTCTGACGGGAGAAGAGCTGGATTGGTATACATGCCAAGACCCGCAGAAATGGCACAGTTGGGGAGAAATGGCCGAAGATTTCATGGACAGGTTTAGGTTCAACACCGAGACTGTTCCATACCGATTCTACTTGATGAAGGTAGAAAAGAAATCGACAGAGACTTTCTGAGAGTATGTTATGCGCTGGAGAGCGGAAGCCGCAAAAGTCCAGCCCCCAATGGCAGAGAGTGAGATGACAATGCTTTTTGTGCAGTCTTTGAAAGATGCCACATACTATGAAAGACTGATAAGCGTCATCGGACAGAAGTTTTCCGAAGTCATCAGAATGGGAGATTTCATAGAAGAGGGAATGAAGACAGGAAGAGTTACAAACCTTGCGGCCTTGCAAGCCACAAGTAAGGCGATCCAAGCAGACTCAGCTAAGAAGAAGAGGGACGGAGTGTCCGCGGTCATGACCATCCAGGAACGAAGACCGAACCAAATGTTAACCTACCAATACCCTTCGTCCCAGCCTTCACACTACATCCAATACACTCAAGCCCCTCAGCCTTATTACCAACCTCCACCCACTCCCCATCCTGTTTACCATACTCAACCAGCATATCACTCACCTTGAGCACCCACCCATCAAAGCCCATCATAATACCAGCCAACCTACTCACCGCAACCCCAACACCAATCACCAAATCATCCATAAAATACATCCAGACCTCAACCTAACTTCGAAAGAAAGCAAAATAAAACCTACACACCATTAGCCGAACCCTTAGCCCAGTTGTATGAAAGATTGAGAGCCGCAGGGATACTCCAACCGATTCAGGGAAGAGTCCCTAATCCCCTTCCTGGATGGTATGATAGGACTAAACATTGTGCGTATCACTCGGGAGTTGCCGGGCATGATACTGAGAATTGCTTTACTCTCAAAGACAAAGTCGAAGCACTGATCAAAGAAGGGGTCATCCAGCTCAAAGGAGCTCCCCCAAATATAAACAACAACCCGCTGCCCAATCATGGTGATGCCATTGTGAACATGATTACCCTTGATGGAGATTGCAAGCTGGGAGGAAGCTGAATGCAACGTGGTTTTGAATGAACGCTTTGAAACCCCGATTATCTAGGATGCTGAGCCTGGAGATATTTTGAACAATTGGATTTGTACCCCGCCTCCGGTTCTTTGGGAGTCTTGGTAGACAATTTGCATTAAGTAATTAATGAAACAACACGATTCAAAACTGAGGCCTGAGTCGTGTTTATGCTTTTGTTGTTTTGCCTCCAAACTTTTGAAAGCTCAAATGCCGAATTCAAGTTATATTTATTACTCCGTCTTTACTTAAATTAATTTTTTCTTTTAGTTTTCAGAAATCGAATTAATAAACCTATACATTTTCCTTCAGCCGCCACCCTCCATATTTTGCCCCCTCTTCATCTCAACTTAGTCGTCTCCTTTGCTATGATCCGGCGTATCTCTCCTTGGTTCACCCTTGTTACTTATCCTGTATTATGGTACAACCTCACAAACATTCTATATCATCATAAATATTTCAAATGACACGCATCAAAAGTGGTTGAGCACCGCCTTCTATATGTTGCATGGGCTGAGCACCGCCCTTTGGATGTTTCTACAAAAGGCTGAGCACCGCCTTTTATATGTCGCATAGGCTGAGCACTGCCCTCCTAATGTTTCTGCATAAGACTGAGCACCGCCTTCTATATGTTGCACGGGCTGAGCACCGCCCTCCTGATGTTTCTGCATAAGGCTGAGCACCGCCTTCTATCTGTTGCACGGGCTGAGCACCGCCCTCCTGATGTTTCTGCATAAGGCTGAGCACCGCTTTCTATCTATTGTGCGGGCTGAGCACCGCCCTCCTGATGTTTTTGCATAAGGCTGAGCACCACTTTCTATATGTTGCATGGGCTGAGCACCGCCCTCTGGATGTTTCTGCAAAGGCTGAGCACCGCTTTCTATATGTTGCATGGACCGAGCACCGCCCTCTTGATGTTTCTGCATAAGGCTAAACACTGCCTTCTATCTGTGGCATGGGCTGAGCACCGCCCTCTTGATGTTTCTGCACGAGGCTAAGAACCGCCCTCTTGATGTTTCTGCATAAGGCTAAGCACTGCCTTCTATCTGTGGCGTGAGCGGACCACCGCCCTCTTGATATTTCTGCGTAAGGCTGAGCACCGCCTTCTACATGTTGCATGGGTTGAGCACTGCCCTCCTGATGTTTCTGCATAAGGCTGAGCACCGCCTTCTATATGTTGCACGGGCTGAGCACTGCCCTCCTGATGTTTCTGCATAAGGCTAAGCACCGCCTTCTATCTGTTGCACGGGCTGAGCACCGCCCTCCTGATATTTCTGCATAAGGCTGAGCACCGCCTTCTATCTGTTGCGCGGGCTGAGCACCGCCCTCCTGATGTTCCTGCATAAGGCTGAGCACCGCTTTCTATATGTTGCATGGGCTGAGCACCGCCCTCTGGATGTTTCTGCAAAGGCTGAGCACCGCTTTCTATATGTTGCATGGGCCGACACCGCCCTCTTGATGTTTCTGCATAAGGCTGGACACTGCCTTCTATCTGTGTCATGGGTTGAGCACCGCCCTCTTGATGTTTCCGCACGAGGCTAAGCACCGCCCTCTTGATGTTTCTGCATAAGGCTAAGCACTTCCTTCTATCTGTGGCGTGAGCAGAGCACCGCCCTCTTGATATTTCTGCGTAAGGCTGAGCACGGCCTTCCACATGTTGCATGGGCTGAGCACCGCCTTTTAGTATATTTTTCCCGGATTGAGCACCGTCATCTCGATGTTTCTACATTAATGCTAAGCACTGCCTCCTCAAAACAGATAAACTCTCTGAGGGCGTCAAAGACACCTTTTTATGGCCAAAAGACTTTACTTTTTTGCATCATCATCCAAGGGCATCATAGTCTAAAGGCATCATCTTCATAGCCTAAAGACAACATTTCATGGCCTAAGGAACTTACTTTGTGTATCATCATCCAAAGGCGCCATTGTCTAAGGGCATCATCTTCATGGCCTAAAGACACCATTTCATGGCCTAAGGATCCTATTTCTTGTATCATGACCCTAAGACATCATAGTCAAAGACACCATCTTCATTGTTTGAAGGCATCTTCTCATGGTCAAAAGGGAGTTTGCATTATGTTTAACTACTTATCGTACTTTATAGTTGAGCGCTAACCATTTTATCCAGCCATAAATAGGAGTCACCTCTCATCAAACGTTTCTACCCGTACCTCACACCTGAACTCAATATCGTCAAACCTTTCAGGGACTTCTTTTCGTCTCTAAATTTGAACTACGCTTGACCTGATTCCCTTAGTGGGATACGTAGGCAGCCTATGCCAGGCCCGGTCTCGTCATTTGTAAAAGCTCAACATTCCCCTATGCCAGAAACTGGGACAAATTTTAAGGGCGTCATCGCAGCTCAACATCCTCCTGTGCCAGAAACTGGGACAAATTTTAAAGGCATCGGTGCAAGACGACATGAAAGTTGTGGTCAACAGATTCATTAGACAAAAGAAAAAGGGGCATTCGCTTTGTTTCACAATGTGTCACGGTTCCAATTGGCCAAGACTTAAAATGGGTGAAAGTTACAAATCCAGACAAAGTTGGAAGCATGAAGCGTCAAGAGCCAGATCTTCAAAGTCAACGCGAATCAACCCCCCCAAAAAACTTACAAATTTTCTTTGGATGCAGATTTCCAAGTTGCGGAAGCTGGAATGTTAATGTTGCAGCCTTGCAAGGATCGCGTGTTGAACAGTTTTAATTTTCTTATAACAATTATGCCTCTCGAGTATCAGTAATTTTCGAGATTTGCAACAAAATTAATGCTTGAGTCTTGCAGATGATTTTTCAAACGTATTGATGCACAAATATTTCCTATCGCTTTCAAACGCTTTGCATAAGTGCTCTCAAATGCACTGCACACACACTACTGCTTCAAAAACCCTGCACTGCATATGCACTATTGCTTTAAATTCCCTGCACAATATATGCACTATTGCTTTAAATGCCCCGCACTGCATATGCACTACTGCTTTCAAATGTCCCGCACTGCAAAAAGCACCGCACCTGCACTGCATTATTACTTTCAAATGCCCTGCGAAGGTACAGCATCATTGTTCGCAAACGCACCGCATTTAGGCTAGTCCGCCTTTAATAGGACATTTTAGGATCATCCGCCTTTAATTGGACATTTTAGGCTTGTTCGCCTTTAATTTAACATTTTAGGCTTGTTCGCCTTTAATTGAACATCTTAGGTTTGTCCAACTTAAAATAGGACTTGATTATTTAGGTTTGTCCACCTTATAATAGGACTTCATTATTCATTTAAGTTTGTCCACCTTATAATAGGACTTCATTATTTATTTAGGTTTGTCCGCCTTATAATAGGACTTCATTATTTATTTGAATTTGCCCCCCCTTAAAATGGGACGCGATGTTATTAGGTTTGTCCGCCTTACAATAGGACTTAATCATTTTATTTGGGTTCGTCCGCCTTATAATAGGACTTGATTAATTTATTTGGGACATGTCCGCCTCAAAATTGGACATATTAAGTTTCACAAAAACGCACTGATGTTGCACTTGCATTCGCACTACTTTTACCTTGAATAATTTTCGTACTAATCCCGCACTAGCACTACTCTTACTTCAAATATTTTGTACTAATCTCGCACTAGTACTACTTTTATCTCAAATATTTTGTACTGACCTCGCACTTGCGTAACATTTATCTCAAATATTTCGTACTAATCTCACATTTGCACAACTTTTTGTCTCAAATGTTTTGTACGAACCACTGCACATGCACTATTGCTTTCAAATCCCCGCATCACACCTGCGGCGCTTTATTATTTTCAAATGCTCTGCATATGCTCGCAGACGCATTGCACCGCACCTGCATTGCTTTATTATTTTCAAATGCTCTGCGTATGCTCGCAGATGCATCGCACCGCACCTGCATTTCTTTATTATTTTCAAATGCTCTGCGTATACTCGCAGACGCACCGCACCGCACCTGCATTGCTTTATTATTTTCAAATGCTTTGTGTATGCTCGCAGACGCATCGCACCGCACCTGCATTGCTTTATTATTTTCAAATGCTCTGCGTATGCTCGCAGACGCACCGCACCGCACCGGCATTGCTTTCAAATGTTCTGCGTATGCTCGCAGACGCACCGCACCGCACCTGCATTGCTTACTTATTTTCAAATGTTCTGCGTGTGCTCGCAGACGCATCGCACCGCACCTGCATTATATTCAAATGCTCTGCGTATGCTCGCAGACGCACCGCACCGCACCTGCATTGCTTTATTATTTTTCAAATGCCTTGCGTATGCTCGCAGATGCACCGCACCGCACCTGCATTGCTTTATTACCTTCAAGTGCCTTGCGAATGCTCACAAATGCACCGCACCTGCATTGCTTTCTTATTTTCAAATGCTCTACGTATGCTCGCAGACGCATCGCACCTGCATTGCTTTATTATTTTCAAATGCTCTGTGTATGCTCGCAGACGCATCACACCGCACCTGCATTACTTTATTATTTTCAATTACCTTGTGAATGCTCGCAAGCGCACGCACATGCATTGCTTTATTACTTTCAAATACTCTGCGAATGCTCGCAGAAGCACCGCGCATGCATTACATTATTACTGTCAAATGCCCTGCAAACGCACCGCATTATACTGGCTTAGAAAGACTCATTTCTCATAAATCATTCGGCTTAAATAGCCTATCAGGTTTAAGGCCTCGTTAATCATCGCCCAAAAGGCACCATTCTCATGAATCATCGGCCTAAAACCTCATTTGCATTAACCTCAGCAAGGGCTATCATTTATTTAAACCATTGCAGCTTTTTACGGGCTTATTTGCATCGCTTTACTTTTGATATTTATTTTTACTGACTATTTTATATAGCTTAAGTTTCGCAGGAGCTTTAGCGCAACGTGAAACTATTCCTTCGGCAGCGAACTGGGGCAATGCGTTGGGAAGGGTAAGCAGACTTCCCGACAAGGGTCAAAGATCTACCTCGAACACTCGCCTCCAACTCCAAATATCCTGCTCACATTCCAGCAGAATTTTCGAGTTCTACCATAATACCCAGTGTCATCATAATTCGACACTGGGACAATATTTTGCAAAGATTCGCACCAATCGGGATTTGTTATTCATAGAGGTCTAGTCATCCCAGAACTACATACGGCCTGATTCTCATGCAGCCCGAGATATGTAGGCAACTCGGAGACGGGAGTTCGGCCGTAATCCTCTCAAATTTTTCTTTACCCTTAGTCCTCCAAAATCCTTTAGCCGGGACAAAATAGGCTACTAAGTCAACGTCTTTGCCCGAAAATTCTTTCATCATTACCGGGCAAAGAGGGACAAGTTGTTGACACCCAATTTTGTCCCACCTTTCCTCCGAAATACCTATTTTTCGCTTCCAATATTTTGGCAACTTTAAAAAATAATTGTTTGCATTTTTTACTATAATTATTAGCTTTTATTAATATTGGCATTTCATTATCCTGTCATTATCTTTTGCTACCGTCACTACTACCATTATTATTATTATTATGATTATTATTATTATCATTATTATTATTATTATTATTATTATTATTATTATTATTATTATTATTATTATTATTATTACTATTATTATTATTACCAGTATTATCATAATTTGCGTTTCAGCATTTTTACCACCTTATGCATATGCATCACATTTATTTGCATAATTAAATGATAGCGTTTATTTGTTTTCAAAATATTATTGCACGGCTACTACAACGTCATATGATTTTATTACCTGAAGCACTAATAATTACATATTTTATATTTTAGCACACTTAGTATATAGTTAATTAAAATGGGTCTTTTATTTAAATTTAGAAGCCAAACTATTTCTTTCACTCAGCCCATATTTTTAATTCATCTGGCCCAAATCAAAGCCCAATCGACAACATTATTTTTCGGACTAAGCCCAGTATCACTTAAAATAATTACCAGCCCATTCATTTTAATACCCAGCCCAAAAGAAAAATCGACCCAGTCCATTAAATCAAAGACCTGACCCGGGTCAGTTGAACAAAAGAACCCTAGGGTTCTTTCTTCCTTCATTGCCGCACGCTCACCCCACCCGCTCCTCTCTCTTCTCTCTCCCGCTCCTCTTCCCCCCACTTCGCCGTGTTCCCCACGCTTCTGCCACCTCCACTTCCCTTTGTCCCCCGCTCTTCTCTCTCTCCCGCTCCTCCTTCTCTCTATTTCTTCAACACAAAGTGAAAAAACCTATAAATAGTGGCTAGTTGAATCGAAAGAAAGAAGTTTTTCCAGTGGCCAAAATCCTTTAAGTAATATTAGTACATCAGCTCTATTGCTGAATATCGAGTCAAAAAATACTAAGACAATTTTCCTGCTTTTCGTTTGCTCTGTTGTTGCTGTGAACCCGTGCCTCGCAAGCTCGGATTTGGCAGTCTTTCGAGGTAGATCGAGACTCAAAGCCTCATTTCGCTGCACCCGAAGAAGGTAATTCTCCATTTCTTTTCTTATATTTCTTTCGCATTTTGGTTGCTCTGTATTATTGTTGTTTGTCATTCTGTGATTAAGCATGTTAGTATGGCTAATTTGATTTAGTATGATGGATAAGTTTGTTTCTTGTGTTGGTCTGTTTGCCTGGCTAAACATTGTTTTACGTGATAATGTAGTTTGGCTTGTTTAAGTATGTGAACAGCTCTTCTTTATTTAATTGATTTCTGTTTTAGCAGTTTAAGAGTTGTTTATGTATTTATATGATAGATTCGGTTTACGTTTAGTTGGGTATGCTTCTGTGTTAGTTTAAGATATATTTTGTGTTTATCTGCAGTTCTTTGTCCTGTATTTGTTAGTTGAGGTTGATATTTTGTCCTTGCTGTGTTAGTTAGTATAGGATTGATAGTTTGTTTTTCATGTATTTGTTAGTTTAGGTGATTATTTGGTTAGTATTAATCAATATATGTTGTTCTAGGATTTATGATAGTTAACATGCGCCTAGCTAGATGTGGTTTAGCTATAACTACTGATGTTGGTCTTGCCCTGGCTTGAATCACGAATTAAGTATTTTAAAATTTGAATGTTCAATTTCGAAAAGGATTGGGAAGTGGACATATGGTTAAAGTGCTGAAATGACATGATTTTCTTCTAAGACATTTATTTGTTTTGAGCATTGAAATAGAGTCAGAATTATGGTGAATGAATAAATGTATACATCTCGTAAGTGTAAAGATCTCGTTCAATATATTTCGACAAACCCAGTAGTCCAGTATCCTTTTTGATATCAGAAACCTCATTTTTAAAATCAAGTAGAATTCCTAGGAACCATTTCATCTAGGGATTATTGTTGGCCTTGTTTGCATTTCCTATATCGTGTTGTCTAAGCTGAAAAAGGTATGTCGAGATTCCCTCTTTTCCAGTTAGCTGCTGCTCGTAGGCTTTTAAAAATCGTAGTAAATAACTCTAAATCCTAAATCTCTTTAAGTTTCGGTCTAGACTTTCGCTACTTTGATAAGCTCATTGTTATGGCTTGTTGTTTTGTTTGCTGAACCTTAAAAGAAAGAGCAAATTTAACAGAGATGGGATTTGAATCTTAAAATCATTGAAAAGGAATCATCTGGTCACTAGGACCATTTAAAGCCTTTGAATTCAAAAACATAACTGATTGCCTGTCCTTTGCTCTTTCTTTGATTTATAGCAAGTGTAAGTCTTGAATTTATCTATGCATTTCTTGATATCATTTTGAATCTAGCTAAGACTTGATGTTTGTTCTGTTATCATGCCAGAATAATTGAACTTGTCTGCCTTTGTCCATTCTTGAGATGCCATGATATAGCTATCACCCTGTAGTACTAGACTCAGTTTCTTCTTGACAGGATCTGAGATTCAAAAACTCACATTAGTGTTGATGATGAAAGCTTATCAGAAAAGCTAGAATGAGACTTCAGTTAGAAACTAAAGAGGCTTCTTAATTTAGTTTTAATAATATTCTTCTCCTGCTTATGGCCAATAATAGATCTTGTTCGTGGTAAAATGTGCTCTTGATATAAAAGATGAATGTAAGGAAAATGAGTATCTAGCAGAACACTTCGAGAACGAGTTTGGTTCATAAGCGTATATTTATTATCTTTGAGGATGTGATGCTTATTTTTATCTCCTTTTACTTATTCCGTTGAAGATAAGAGTTCCTTATTCTAATCCTTTTCTTTCATTTTTATGCATGACCACCGCATACGAGTCCGAGGGACTCATTCTTCTCCCGCATTCGGAGTTGGGCTACAAGCCCAACGAAATCTTTCCGAGTCATTCCCTATCAATCCTGTCCGCAGCAGAAAAAATAGACAAACAGAATTTATTGGGCTGAAGCCCAATAGCAGGCAGATCTGCAACAATATATAGGAAGGGAAATTTGCTGGGTTGAAGCCCAAATAGCAAACAGATTGCAGCAGTCCTAAAATTGGACTGAGCCCATTCAATTTTATTTCAGCCTCTATTTTGTTTTTATGCATTTAATTTGTATTATTTGACTAACCCTTACTTTGTTGTTTTCCTAGCTTAGATGAATTCTGCTAAAATTTAGTGGGTTAGCTTTAGTATAATGGGTAGAATTTAAGAAAGAAACCCGCCATTAGTCCCATACGTTTCTTTTTATGTTGAACTATTTATAGCATATATAATATTTATTTTTATTGGAATAATTGATTTGCAAAATAGCATGCCTACATATTTTGGGGTTAAAGGAATCATTTTTGTTCTTACTATCTTAGGAATTTCAGAATTTCACTAACACGCAAATATATCCCTTTAGGATAATATAGAACCCTTACCTAGAATCACACTGATTAAGCAGACTATGAACGGAGGTTTAGTTAGCTTTACCTTAGTTAATAATTAGGTGCCCTAATTCACCTTAAAATCAATTAGGTGGTGACTCCTTAAAATAAGCAAACATAGGAATCTCCAATATGTTGTACTCTAAATTAACCCGTTTAAAATGGGGTATAACAGCGGGGTCCTGTCCCGCTTATGTGATATGTTATACTCTTCTTGGAGGCTCGTAGACGTGTGAATATGGTTAGATGTGTCTGGCCTTGTCGGCCTATATATATTTTGTATATCTTTTTGATAGCCTTGTCGGCTCATGTACATTGACGTGGTATAGATGCCAACCATGATATGAAAGCATTGTCGTCCAATGAGACTAGCATGAATGATGAATAGAAATGTATGTTTAATTATGTGGCTCACCTAGATGTAAGTATAAGTGTAAGTCAAGGGGGTGCCCGGGTGGGCTAGCACCGGCCGCTCGTCGCGGCCCTCTAGACGGGTAGTGACAGCTACGCAATGGGTTTGAGCAAGGCAGTGTCATGGGCGAGCTGGGTGTGGTGCAAAGACAAGCATACGCACAAGGCATGTCGCGCAGGAAAAATGGCGGGAAAGGCAAGCATGGCTCCAATCCTTGGCGCTAGTGTAGGCGTTGGCGCCAAAACAGGGCAGAGACGCGCGCATGGCATGAGCGTGTGCGTGGCACATACGAGCGGTTGGCCAGTTAGGCGGTTTCCCTTAATTTCAGCCGAAATGGCCATGTTGGCCGAGGTAGTTACATTGTAATAGACTTGTAGCCTTATCCTATGCAGTTGGGGTTGTCAACTGCCATTAGTGGGAAGTTACCTCACATGCCTGGCACATGACTGGGCTGCTGTGACTTATATAAAGGTACAGGCAGCCTTGTCAATAGGCAGATTTTGGCTGTGTTGGTCAAAACATTTTTGTAAGTGCTCTTTGTGCACGAGTTAATACAAAGTTGGGAAGTGATTCCTGTAAATGTGTGTGTTCGTATTTGTTCCATTTGCCTAAAATATTCTAAGTGTCAAACGAGTGTCAAAGTAAATAAGGAAGGCTGAGTCATTGTGAGTGACTGCCGTGCGGTGTCATAAACAAAAAAATTGACCCTGTAACAGCACCCACTCCCCCGACTCTACACACACATGCACACTAACACACACAACATAATTTTTTTTTTGTTTAACCATCAAAGGTCTATCCGAATTAACCTCTCAATCTCTCAAAGTAAAAGTAAGGTCAGAGCACTCTACTCTACTCTTTTCAAATCTCACTTGTTGGATTACACTGAATTTTTTATTTTTTTTTTGGGTACTAAGTTACGTTCATTCAATTGAGTCCGCACTCTTTTATCACAAATGAACAGTGAGTGCAGTAGAATTTTGCATTATGTAACTACTATTTATTAATTGTGTACAAACTTAGTGTAACTGCTTTTAAAAAATAATTATTGTAACTATGGCTCTTGTCGATGACAGTAAATGCAGTCACATCCACTGGTCACAAAATACATTCACCGTGCGCAATTACTGAGTTACAATTTTGGATCTGTATGCATATCATACTTGCTCATTAAAAACACCCAATGCAAAGAATTAACCTTATTTATTCCCACATGCAATTTTCAGAGGGAAAAATAGATTAGCTACATCTCTGAAATAGATAAACAAATATAGAGTTTGTGGAAGGCAAGAGATGTTCCAAAAATGATAATGTAAAAAATATGTTTTTAGGCGAGGAAGTTTTTGGATATTAAAATACTGATAGCGATGAGAGAATATCTTGATATTTTGGTTGCTACTCAGAGATCATTCCTCTGTTTACATGTGGTTTGAATTCGAATGAAATCTTTATTCCTCTTATATTTTTACTATCCTAACAGTGATTGATTGGGACTTCCAGACCAAATAAAAAATGGGACTTATCCAATATTTTTTACTTAAGGCCTATGTATGTGTATAAAAACACTAACGAAGGTATATGTGTGTGTATAATTTATACAAAGGATTTAAGTTATATATAGATTATAGTGACAGTGCAGTGAATATTTACAGTTTCAGTATAATTTAATCTAATTAGTCGGTTATTTACAATTTATTCTGAGATACAAATTAATTCTTATTAAATCAAGTAATATTTTATAAACATATCATTCTTTTATACTGTTAATTAGTGCATAAAATTTAAAATCTAATAGAGTATAACGAATCCTCACTGAAAACATGTTCACTATGGATCTTCTTTAATGGGATTGGCCAGTCTTAGAAAGCCATATATGTAGTGCATAAGCCATTTGATCTCTTAAGTGACTAATAAGGCTAAGCTAAAGGGCACACGATCCAATTAATGATAAAAATCCTCTGCTTGCATGAGTTGGTATAGATAGTGGTGGAGGGACGGACCTAGCTCATCGGGTGCGGGTTCGGCCGAACCCAGTAGCTTTAGTCAAAACCTTATATTTGTATTAAAAAATCTATTGAACATATATAAATTATTATTTAAGAACTCAAGAACTCTAAAAAACTAAAATCTCGAACTAATAAACGTCAAATGCTGGCTCCGCCTCTGGTGGTGGATATAGATATGCATATGGGCATGGGTTTAGAGGAATCCATGTTCTTTCTTCCACTTCCACGCAATGAATTTATATTGTATATATGCTTAAAGTTTTAAAGTGTTCAGCTGTATATATAGTTATTGCATTCAGATTTGAGATAAAAAAAACAAATAAACTATTCTTTCCTCTTAAACTTTTTCTTTTCTCTCTTGATTTTTTAAAATTTTCTCTGTTTCCGCTTCTTCTTTTCTTTCTGTCGTTCTTCCGCACATGCTATTTTTTGGCCAAGTTATGTATGTTACTCCCTCTTACTTCTTTTTCTATTTTTCCAAGTTTGCGATTCCCTTTTATTAAGGATTTAGATTATATATGACGTTGATAGCATATGAGTGTAAGTATTTTATCTACTATAATATTTCATTGATCATGTTTTGAAGGTTGTCAATCAATTGCTTGGTGTAAAAAATTACCGGCAATTGACTTAGCAAATAGGGAAAAATATTTGCACTTTCAGCTTATCATTAATAACAAAGGCCATAAAGTAATAGTCTCACATATCTTTCATCCAACGTAAATGTTTACCTTCAACCAATGTTTACACTATGCCAATGTACGTGCAGGTATCGCATAGACATGTTTAGAGTTTGTATGATTTTTTCATAGAATTTTCAAGTTTTAGAGTTTGTTATACACTTCACCATATATGATATTTTCACAGCATTTTTCAAGTTAATGATGAAGTATTGCTTTTTGACCATTCAATTTGTTGTATTGGGTAAAGTTTCAAATGAGAAGATTTGATTATTTTCGAAAGCATGATGGTTGCATAGCACGTTGGACCAGATTAGCTCAGATGATTCGCGCAATCAAATTAAGGCACCGAGTATTGGTTGCCACTTGCCACTCAACTAGAAATTGATCGTTGTGACATGTTGTTTTGATTTCCGTTGCATTTGACTATTATCTAAGTTTTGATCTGATTATGAATTGTGAAATCGTTGTATGACTGTGTGATAACGGTTCGCCTAACTAATAGACGTCATTAGATGTTGCTCGCGACTCAAAATGAATCATAACATATTTATACTATCAGATCACTGTACTGACAGAGTGACAGTATAAATTTCTTTGCCGGATATAAAATAAATCCTAAACCTTATTCTGGTTTCATCACACATAGTGTGCATTCCTGTGACCGTCTTGATCATGTATATTTGAGAATATTTGTATGGACCTATCTCTGAGCTTTTTTCGGTATGAGATAGGCTCAGATTTCCCTTAAAAAGTCAATAAGTTAGAAATTTCTACCCATGCGTGCTTGCACATTTGGTTGTTTGTCGCACATGTTCAAACATTTTGTTTTAAATAGTGTATATGATTATAACTTTTACAATATGTCTCTTGTTGTATGATTTAGAATCTTGTGACGACTAGTGCATTGCTATGTGTTATGAATAGATATATACTCTACTTAATTTTGTACACTTCTTAGTTCTTACTTTCGAAAATTTCTAATGTAATTTTCCAAAAAGTTTAATACTTTTTCTATTTATTCATGAGTTTTTATTTGACCTCCTAAAGAACCTCATTCATATAAAATTATGTAAGTACTAATAACCATGTACTTTTATCGCCAGAAGTTAGATGGTCCCTACCTGAGAGAATCATTGTCTATAAATTTGTACTATGTTAAATGCCCCCATGTGACCATTGACCAGCATGCACGGTTTTAATTTTAGTTTAGAGAAACGACATCATTTTCCTACTAAATTTGATCGCAAAACTCACTTTAGCAATTAAATTTTATTGACAATTATTTACCTCCTATTCTTGTCGATAGTGTATTAAATATCCCCCAAGTAGAGAGAGTGTACTCACCTTTCTGGAAGCAAGTGACAAGGAAAAAAAATTAAAAAAAATTGATAAAATAATACACATGTCATCTTTTTAATGGTCGATACATAATTAATACTCTTAATATTTTTTTCTTGATATATTAGTTTTTTTTTTTAATTATATGAATTTTTTATTTTGAGACAAATAAAATATGTGGGTCCCACTTTTCCATTTAAGTTTTTTATTTCTCTTCTCTATATTTATTGTCTACTCCATTGCCACTAATCTCTCGGACCAAATTCTTCAATCGATCTCCTCGCTGGTATCCTCACCGGCAGTTTTGCTCTTCTCTCTTGCTTTGTTCCAATACAGCAAATCGGAGCCCTCAATGACTCATCACAAACAACAACATACCCAGTGGATAACCCATTACGGGTTTGTGTTGAATTTTAGCTCTGAAAAATGAGGCATCAGAGAAATTGGGATTTCCTGTAAAGGGTGGTTGCCCATCTCTGGCTTGTTAGTGATTTGATGACCAATAACCCTTTGAAATAAACAAAAAGGAAAAAAAAAAGAAATCAAATTGAAAAAACTTCATCCAAACAGACCCCTGTACACCTCTTGCTCTTCCTCAAAATTAAAGACCATCCCATTTGAAGGACAAACTATGAAATTTCTTCATTTTTGTGTTGTTGCTACTGCTGCTGATGTTGTAAATGGGTTGTGATGATTGGTTGCTTCCTCTCTGGGCTATGTTCAATCATGGCATTGAGAAAATCCAACCCGTATCTTGGAAGGGCGACCCTGTTATGGCTTTGACATAGCAAACTAGTGTCGACTGCCATGGCAGCATCAGTAGGTTTGAAACGTCGCACCTTCATCGGAAAATCAAATTTCGGCAACTTTGCTTTCCTCTATACGATTGTCTACCTCTTCTATAAACTATCTTGTTGAAAAGCCCTTTGAATTATGGGCGCTGTGTGTGTGGTGAATTTGATAATTGAAAAAAAAAATATGCCATGGATGTGCAGCTTATAGCTATGGGTATGGAGAAGAAAGTAGGGAAAGAATAAAGAAGAAAGAGAAAAACTAAATAAATAAATAAATAAAAATAATTTAAAAAATATTTAATGACGTGGACCTATCACAAGGCGAGTGGTGAACAACACCCACCTCTCAATTGGTATAGGCCATGTAAGGTTCAAAATAATTCATATATAAGTTGTTTATGGGGGTAAATAATTGTCAGTTAAATTTAGTTGCTAAACTGAGTTTTGCGGTCAAGTTAAGGGGTGAAATGATGTCTTTTCTCTTTAGTTTACGAAAATGATAAAATTATTCGGTTTCATTGGGATGATTAGAAATTGAGACAACTGAATAGTAAGTATTTTAGTATTTCTAGTCACTCGATATACTCAAAAGCTAATTATTCGTAATTAGCTTAGATAACTGAATAGCAAGCAGTGTTTTCAGAGGCGGGGGCGTTGGGCAAGGCGTAAGTGTCAAGACCCGGATAGGGTCCGCGACGGGTACCCGGGGCTAACCGCCGAGCACCGCTCGTACTAGTACTCCTTAGGCTTATTTAACAATCATTTATCGGATTCAGGCTCGATTTATAAGAAAACCCGTTTTCCTTTAGGAACATAATGTGTTTATATACATGAGCCCTTAGGCTAGCAAAATAATATATTTGTATATATTTACACAATGGCCACACCATGAGACCACATGACCCACATTGAGTATCTACGAGCCTCTATGAGATGACATTTACAATTGTACACAAAAGAATCATCATAGGCACCTCCAGGACAATGGGGTGCTTTCAGTCAGCTAACAGCTTCTAAGAATCTGGAGCAAGATCTCCTCCCTGTCTACCTGTGGGCATGAACACAGCGTCCAAAGAAAACGGACGTCAGTACGAATATTGTACTCTTTATGTATGGCAGGAATGAAAGAAACAAACATAATAGGAAGATCATGAGTCGAGAGGCAAAGGTATAACCTGCACAAGTGTCATAAGCAATCGCATTACTTACATATATCAAATTTTATATAATCATGGTATACATGTCATCACATCATATGAATCATCTCATCATAGTCCTCGTCGTTAACCCGCGTCCGGGTAACCATCATATGCCTCCCACTAGTGGTAATCATGTCCGGCCCTCTAGGCTCGGTGTAACATCACAGCCCGCCTTAGCGGTGACATGCCCGGCCATCGTGGCGCGGTGGAATTATATCATCACAAAATCAATCATAACACATCACTCTTACACATCTCATACCATGGCATCATGTTATCATTTCTTGGTATTCCATGCATCCCATAGTCGTAATACAAGTAAGCATTATTTATCATCTTATTGTCATAGCATACATTAGCGTTAGGAGCATACCACACTATGTCGGGATGACGTAAGGTCGTGAACCCCCGATTATGTTATGGACATTTCATGGGTATCATGCCTCGCCTTGAAGGAAATAAGGCATGAGGCGAGTGGTAATAATAATAACATCATTAGCATTGTAGGAACATCGTGCCACAATTTCTTGAATCTCTATACTCTAGCTCATTGTCATTGTTATCATGCTTA
Source organism: Lycium barbarum (assembly GCF_019175385.1). NCBI lineage: Eukaryota > Viridiplantae > Streptophyta > Magnoliopsida > Solanales > Solanaceae > Lycium > Lycium barbarum. The sequence continues at coordinate 86,951,236 of NC_083341.1, forward strand.
TAGGTGATTCGATATATGGAAGGACTCATAAGCTTCATCTTATAGAAGGATTATGGAAAACTTGAAGGATTCATGCCTTTTGAAAGAAGAGTTAAGCCTCACATACCTTTCTCGTTTAAGCAATCTAGCGTTCGCTTATTCTCCTTCAATGTCACGTCTCTACCTTCAAAAGAGGATTCGTACTAACGTTAGTTAATCAGCTATAAGAATGCACTACTATTTCTAGAGACAATTGGGCAGCACTTCCTTTGTTTATACTACTTTTGCCATATTCCATATCAACTCCCAACACCCACAACAACAACTACAATATAGCAATCAACAATCATCATTCATATACAATGACCATGATCCACCATTTCTCTTCATTTTTACCACCTTTATGGTTTTGGGTTTGCTATCGTATTTTCTCATGTATCACACTTATCTCATGGTCTACATGTCGTTTAAAACGCATTCATACTCACAACACACTAACATTCATGATTCAATTCAACTACCATTCACTCATGGCACTATTCACTCATTTATGACCCATTTGCTATGCTTTTCTACAATTCGAGTATCTTAACCTTCCAATACCTTAAACAACATGAAATGGTCATGAAAATTACCTTGGATGATGGTGAAACAAGCCTTGAGTAGAGTCTTTACTCTAGCACCAAAACCCTACTTCACCTCTTTTGGTTTTCTTTGAGGAAGATGAACTTGAGCTAGGTATCACACTCTTGAATTTGGCGTTGTTGATCTTGATTTTCCCTTGATTCCCTTGAATTCTTGTGGATGAAGTGTTTTGGAGTATTCTAGAGAATTCTTGAATTGTGAAGATGAGAAATGAAATGAAATGAGCTTGGGGTCCCTTCTACTTAACTTAAAAATCTGATTTTTGTGAACAGTAGTCGGGATGCACAGTGGTCGTAAACCCAGTTTACGGGCCGTATTCTGGTTTACGGTCCGTCCTCCACGACCGTATTTAAGCACATCAAAAACAGAAAGGTTTGCTGTAGGCCATGGTGGTTTACGGTCGCAGTTTACGGGCCGTATTTCGATTTACGGTCCGTATTCTAAGTCGTATTTAACCATTTCAACATTTGACAGAAAGTTGAAGTTTTGATAGTTGGAGGACGATGGCACTTTAAGGTCCGTAAATCACTTTACGGGCCGTATTGTGTTTGACGACCACTGGGTCGCAATGCAAATCTGCAACCTTCACGTTTTCAAAACTCATTGGTAGTCGTTCCCTTCTTAGTAAAACATCGTACACTCATACTCTTCGTTGGTCTATTCATTGTATGCTCACGAAAAATTTTCCGAGGTGTCACAGTAATCCTCGAGCATGAGGCGAAATTTCACGACCCAACTGGAGGGCCATGACGGGCTCTCGAAGCTAACCCACCGGGCACCTCTCCACATACTTCCACAATCATATCTAGGTGAGCTACATGGCCTACTCATAATCTCTATGCATCAATAATACACTTTCCATCGGGCACATTTATAACAACATCAACAACTATGCCCATATATATACGCATGCCGATAAGGCTATCAAAATGATATACAAAATATGAGCCGACAAGGCTAAGGGACATCTAGGTATACACAATTGTCTACGAGCCTCTAGAAAGAGTAGGCAACATCATAACGATGGGACAGGGCCCCGCCATGCCCATAGGTATATACACAAAAGAATAGTACCAACAGCTGCAGCTCCGAATCAAAGTCTTTGGATAAGCAGCCTAAGGATCAAGTCTATCTCCCTATCCATCTGCGGGTATGATGCAGCGTCCACAAACAAAAGGACGTCAGTACGAATAATGTACTGAGTATGTAAGGCATAACCAGTAACATAATAATAGCATTAAGGATAACATGAGATACAAGAGTCATGAAGTATTAGAGCCATATATACCTCTAGCGACGTTTATCGTATTCACTTACACCTTTTCTAGTGGAAACCTTCCATTACATACACATACATATATAGTAGTATCATACGCGACCGTAGAGGTTCGGTGTCACCCATACCCGGCCATGGCAAGGCTCGGTGTTGTCCATAGCCAACTGCAGTGGTGTGCGCGCAATGAATATCATACCGACCATATAAGCTCGGTGTTACATAATGGCCCAACATATATATACATACATATACACATAGGAGTACATAAGCAGTGTTGTCACGCCCCGAACCTGGGCCTGGACGTAACATGGCACCCGGTGCCTGACTGCATGTGACCGAGCGAACCAACTGGCTGGCTGAATCAACATGTGATATCAAAAACATAACTGAATGTGGAAATAACTAAACACATGCTGATATACTAAAGGTCTGACTGAAATCATAATGCGGAAATACTTAGACAATCTGAAATATTTGAACGTAGCCAACATGGCTTAAACCAAAAGAACTGAACAACAGCCAACAAGGCTAACACAATAAATATCTGACTGTCTGAACTGTGTCTATGAAGCCTTTAATGAATACAAAAAGGTAATTGTCTAGAAAGCTGTGCGAACTACATGACTGGTATCGCCCTGAAGGAAACTGGGGCTCACCGCAGTAGCTGATACGAACACTCCTAAGTAGCTGGATCGTCAACTTGTATGTCGTTACCTGCATCGCGAGATGCAGGCCCCCAAGCAATAGAAAGGGACATCAGTACATTTGAATTTTACTGGTATGTAAAGCAACTGAAGCAATAAAATACTGTAACTGAAACTGAAACTGAACTAAACAGGAAAGCAAGAAGCTGAAGTACTCCCTGTTCTGGATGAAGAATCACCTGTAAAACTGTAAATGTAACTGTGGCCTAGGGCCCAAATAATGTGCACAAAAATTGTGGCCTCAGGCCCAAGCAATACGTATGCATAAACTGTGGCCTAGGGCCCAAAAATACAGATACAGGTGTTCAACATTAACAATTTATAAGACTGAGACTGGCTATAGCTGATAGCATGATAACTGTTTCTGATTATGGGACTCATGCAAATAACTGGTTATACACTGACTGAGACTCATGTGATAATAATGCATAAGTCTATAAAGATTACGTGTTGAGTTCATGATGTTCAAAGTGACAACCACGAACGAATTCTGTAACTGCAACCCTAGAAGATTACAGTTCTATATCATATCATAAAACTAGGGCTAAACTATATTCTGAATCAAATTACTAACAAGTATGAAGAATGAGGCGTAGGGAGAATCATGAATATTCCCTAACGTAGATAGTTAGCCTCGCATACCTTAATTCCAGCCTTTGAGCGTAATACAATGTTCGTCACCCCTTTCAACTTTGATCTATATCAATACAAGTCAAAGGGATTCTATATTAGCAATAATATTCATGCTTTGGTCATCTAAGCATTTTATCAAACACTTGGTGGGCATGAAGCTCTACAACCTTCATTAATGGTGTTTTCTTCACCCAATCCCCACTCTATTACTTCTAGCTGATTCTACAATCTCAATTAGATGTAATTAACATCATTCTTCATCACCCATATGAATACAGCAATCCCAAGTCAACAATCCAATAACTCTAGCATAGTTCATATAATTCTCTTTATCAAACTCATTTATTATTCTCCCAAGAATTCATCAATTCACAACTATAAATGATTAGGGAGTAGAAACATTACCTTTTAGGAGCAACCACCACGAAAACAACATCCCCCAAATTCGATTTTTAGCTTAGAACGACGGTAACAACTTGTACTACACTTTATCCTTCACGAGCCTTGGGATTCGGGGCCTTCAACTTGATTAATTCTCTACTTTCTCTCTCTAACTCTCCTCTCTTTCCCTATCTCTCTCTCTCTAAAATCTGAAAATATGATGAAATGAGGTTTCTAGGGTTAACATTTCCCTTAAATATCAAGGGGAAATGGGTCTGACCCGACTTGAAATCGGGTTGGACCTAGTCCTGACCTTTCTGTCTTAAAACGTCCATATCTCCCTATCCAAATGTCACCTGTAGGCCCACGACCTAATGTTGAAAAGGTATTTCAATTATCTACAACTTTTGTTCTTTGAGTGTTTCCAAATTCCCAATAAATGATAGGGTTATGGCCTCTCGAAGTCAGGTGACCCGAAACGTACTTAACGGACCAAGTTACGGCTCCAAATGACGCCCCGTAACACGTGTTACGGCCCGTAACTTGGCACCGTCACTTGGTGAAAATTTCCAGTGAGTTCTGGAAATTTTTGGGACATTACGGCTCCGTGTTACGGCCCGTAACACGTGTTACGGCCCGTAACGTCCACCGTAACGCAGTCAGAATTTCCAGCGAACATGCTTCAGTAAAATGGGCATAACCTTTTGTACACAGCTCCGTTCAAGACCCATAATGTACCGTTGGAAAGCTATTTCAAAGGGATACAACTTTCATCAAGGATGTTGTCCCAAATTCCAAATTAATAAAGGGGTTATGGTCGTTGGAAGTAAGACCTTCTATAAACTCACTTGCAAACATGCCCCGTAGAGTGGCTTCCGCCTTTTCTTTGCCCAAAGACATTTCTTATGACTTAATTGGTTTTCAAAACACTTCCTATAACCCTCATATTGGTTTCATTATATTATCATCTTATGAGTCAAACTTGCGCCCGAAGCTACGAGGTGTTACAAGTGTCAACATCATCATCATCAATATATCCTTCTTTAGAGTATCAACTATCATAGGATGAGATCAACGATATCATGAGAGTATCAAGACTTGTGAGCTTTAGCACTTCTAGAAATGGAGTCATCATGAACGACATTATGGATTTCACATGAAGGTATATAACAATGGAATCATGCCTAAGAAAGAAGGCTTAGCCTTACCTACCTTTACGTCTTCTTAACTACTTAACGTTCACCTCCAAAGCTTGAGAAATCTATATTTAAAAGGATTCATACCAAGGTTAAGTCTTAAAGACACTCTTAAGTTCAAACTAGAACAATTCATGAGCTAGCGAAAATTGGGCAGCATTTCCCCTATTTCATCTACTTCTACCAATTTCCAAAACAACTCCCAACAATAATGACATTATTAACAATACCATAATCAAGAGGCTTCATTCAAGTTAAGCATTATCTATCCCACAAAACTTCTTTTCAAGATCATTTATAATAATGGCTACAACACAACACCATATTTACTTACATATAATACTTACTCAACATCATTAGTACCACCCACAATAAGATTATACTCATAGCATGCTAAGAACCATAATTCAAATTAACTTATAGCTCACAATATCATCAAGTTCATTCTTGAACTCTATTTTAACTTTTCTTCCTCCAACCACATGATATAACAATCAAATAACCTTAACCATATGTAAAAGATGTAAAATCTTACCTTAATCACTCAAGAACAAGTCTTGGATCAACATACTCCACTAAAGTGAAGTCTCCAAAACCAACACCAACACCAAAGGAAATCTTGGGTTTCACAAACCTCAGCAAGCTTCTTAGCACTTGAATCGCTTGATTCTCTTAGATTTAGCTTGGATTAGTTTATAGACATGGGGAGAGGGTTTTGGAGAGATCTAGGATCTGATTTGGGGAGACAATGAATTCAAATGGGGTGAAATGAAATATATAAAGCGTAACTTAAAATCCTATCGGGCAATCCTACGCCCACTTTGACGAACCGTCAAAATTCACACGGTCCGTCAAAGTGCACCGTCAAGCTGCCCAGCCCAACATGACTCACTGTGACTGTTATACGGTAGCGCTCCACCATTTGACGGGCCTTGAAATATTCTACGGTCTGTCAATTGTTTCGTCAAAGTGTCGCCATCTGATAAGTTACTCGTTTTGATTCGTTTGACTTCCAATCCATATAGATCCTTCTTGGCACTTGTGTGACACTTCATTAACCATCTAAGGGGACCTATATATCCTTCCCAAGTCATTACTAAACAAATCCTAACTCAATTGTTGTGAAATCGTCCCAGACATGACTTACATTCTACTTCTTTCGACGAACTTAATTCCACTGACTCATATGACTTCAAAATCTTATGGTACGCGCTTAAGGTTATCAATACTCTCCTCAATCTCATAAGGACTTCATGTCCACCTTAGGGTTATGTTAGTCTACTCATAACACAAACAACTTGAACTTTCGAGATGTAACATTCTTCCCCTCTAAGGAACATTCGTCTTGGAATGTTAGACTCTTTAGGATTGTACAACAATTTCGCCAGAGTTTTCCCTGTAATATTTCACTTCCATCCTGTCACAGCAACCCAAAATATGTATCGCCTCACAGGGCTACAACAACAACAAAAATGGCCACACACAACCAAGAAATCATCAAAAGAAAGCACTACACACCTGAGGGCAATGGTGTCTCTGCCTGAGTCTCCTCTGGAGGTGGAAATAAATGTGGATACCTAAACTTCATGTCTTCTTCCACTTCCCATGTCATTTCCTCTCTATTATTATTTCTCCATAAGACTTTAACTGAAGCTACATCTTTGGTTCTGAGTCTCCGTATTTGCCTATCTAGAATAGCAATGAGAACTTCTTCGTAGGATAGTTGCTCGGTGACTTGAACATCATCTACAGGTAAAATTCTTGAAGGATCTCCAATGCACTTACGAAGCATCGATACATGGAAAACCAAATGGACTGACTCCAAATTCGAAGGTAGATCTAATTCATAAGCCACTTGGCCTACCTTGCGTACAATCTCATAAGGTCCAATGTACCGAGGACTAAGCTTCCCTTTTTACCAAATCTCATGATGCCCTTCATGGGCGACACATTCAAGAATACCCAGTCCTTTACTTGGAACTCCAAGTCTCGTCGACTATGATCTGTATAGGATTTCTGACGACTCTGAGCTGTTAATAATCGATCCTGTATAAGCTTGACCTTCTCTATAGCTTGTTGTACCAAGTCTGGCCCTATCAGTTTAGTTTCTACCATTGCGAACCACCCAATTGGCGATCTGCACTTGTGCCCATATAAAGCCTCATATGGGGCCATTTGGATGCTAGAATGATAACTATTGTTATAAGCAAATTCAATAAGCGATAAGTGATCATCCCAACTACCTCCAAAATCCAACACATATGCCCGTAACACATCTTCGAGAGCTTGGGTGGTACGCTCAGCTTGCCCATCAGTCTGTGGATGAAATGTTGTACTAAAACTCACCTGAGTCCCCAAACCTTCTTGAAAAGATTTTCAAAAATTGGTTGTAAACAGTGTCCCTCTATCGAAAATAATAGATACTGGGACACCATGGAGTCGTACTATCTCTTTGACATAAAGCTTTGCATAATCTTCAGCTACGTATGTAGTTCTGACTAGTAGAAAATGAGATGACTTCGTAAGTCTATCCACAATTACCCATATAGAATCATATTTATGCTTGGAACGAGTTAAGCCTGCGATGAAATCCATATTAATTACTTCCCATTTCCATAGTTTGCAACAATCCACCGGGTTTTTGGTGCTCAATCTTCACTTGTTGACAGTTAGGACATTGAGCCGCGAATTCCGCTATATTTTTCTTTATTCCATTCCACCAATATATGAATTTAAGATCATGGTACATTTTCATTGCTCCAAGATGAACAAAATAACGGGAAAAATGCGCTTCTTTCAAAATCTGACGACGTAATCCTGCAATATCGGGAACACACAACCTGCCTCGACATCGGAGAACTCCATCTCCAGAAATCTCAAAGGATGACTTTTTCTTCTGAGGAAGTGTATTTCTGTAATGAACTAGCATGGGATCCTCGTAGTGACGCTCTTTCACCTCAACTACTAATGACGAAACAGCTGCATTCTGAATGGTGGCTCCCATATTGCCCGAGTCCATTACCCGAGCTCCTAGGCTAGCTAACTGCTAGAGCTCACGAGCTAACTCTCTTTTCTCTGGCTGAACATCATATAAACTCCCTATAGATCTACGACTAAGAGCATCAGCCACAACGTTCGCCTTATCGGGGTGATACAGGATGTTAACATCATAATCTTTCAACAACTCCAACCATCGCCTTTGCCGTAAATTCAAATCTTTCTGCTTGAAAATATACTGAAGGCTCTTGTGATCCGGATAAATATCAACATAGACACCATACAAATAATGTCTCCACATCTTCAATGCATGGATCACCGCAGCTAACTCGAGATCATGGGTTGAATAATTTTTCTCATGTTTCCGCAATGGCCTTAAAGCATAAGTAATCACCTTACCGTGTTGCATCAATACACACCCTAACCCAACACCTGAAGCATCACAATAGACAACATAACCTTCCGATCCTTCTGGAAGTGTCAGGACTGGGGCAGAAGTTAATCTATTCTTTAACTCTTGAAAACTACGTTTACAAGCATCCGTCTATTAAAACTTAGCTGATTTCTGAGTTAGCTTTGTCAATGGTACAAAAATAGAAGAAAAGCCTTCTACAAACCTTCTGTAATAACCTGCCAAACCCAAAAAACTACAAACCTCTGTAGGTGTTGTAGGCCTTGGCCAAGTCTTCACAGCCTCAATCTTCTGGGAATCCACCCGAATACCATCGGCTGAAATAATATTCCCCAAAAAGGACACTGAATTCAACCAAACCTCACACTTCAAAAATTTTGCAAATAGCTCTCGAGTCTGAAGAACTCTAAGAACGATACGTAAATGGTCTGCATGTTCTGCCTCGGATCGAGAATTTACCAGAATATCGTCAATGAACACGATCACAAACAAGTCTAAGAAAGGTCTAAACACAATGTTCATCAAAACCATGAATACTGCCGGTGCATTATTTAGCCCAAATGACATTACCCGGAACTCGAAATGACCATATCTCGTTCTGAAGGCCGTCTTAGGAATATCTTCCTCCCTAACTCTCACCTGATGATACCTGGATCTCAAATATCTTTGAAAACCATTTGGCACCCTATAATTGACCAAATAAGTCATCAATTCTTGGAAGCGGATATTTATTCTTGATCGTCACCTTATTCAGTTGTCCGTAATCAATACACATTCGCAAAGATCCATATTTCTTTCTTACAAACAACACGGGTGCTCTCCATGGGGGTGAAATAGGCCTAATAAAGGCTTTTTCAAGGAAGTCCTTCAATTGCTCTTTTAACTTTTTCAATTCTGCGGGAGCCATTCTATGTGGAGGAATAGATATGGGCTTGGTATCCAGTAGCACATTAATAGCAAAATCAATCTCCCGCTCTGGGGGAAGGCCTGTATGCTCATCCGGGAATACATCCGAAAACTCATTCACTACGGGGATAGACTGAAGAGTCGGCGACTTGGCTTCTATATCTTGAAACAGACTAAATGATAAATACAACCTTTAGCGATCATTTTCCTTGCCTTGAGATAGGAAATAAACCTACCTCTCAGAGACGTAGTATTTCCCTTCCATTCAAAAACTGATTGCCCCGGAAACTGGAAGCGAACCATTTTTGTTCTACAATTGACATTGGCATAGCAAGAACCCAACCAATCCATGCCCATAATAACATCAAAGTCCACCATTTTCAACTCATGTAAATCAACCATAGTACGATGATCACAAATCACAACTACACAATTTTATATACTCGACTAGTTATCACTGGATCAGCAATGGGTGTCGATACCTCGAAAGGTTTGATTGACTCCGGTTTCACCCCAAATTGACCAGCAATATAAGGAGTAACATATGACAATGTGGAGCCCGGATCTATCAATGCATATTCATCAAGAGAAAATACCGATAGTATACCTGTAACAATATCAGGGGAGGACTCAAGATCCTGTCGCCCAGCCAATGCATAAATACGGTGCTGAGGACTACTAGAACTGGGAGCTCCTCCTCTACCTCTACCACGGATAACTGGTGTCTGTGAGCCTTTCCCCGAAGGGCGTATAGATGATGAAGACCCGGCTGCTGAACCTGAGGACTGGACCCTACCCCTACCACTAATCGAGGGGCAGTCACGCATGATATGGCCTGGCTGATCGCATGCATAGAAAACATCTGAACCCAATCAACACTAGCCACAATGTAACTTCCCTAACTGAGAACATCATGGTATGGGTGGCCTTTCCTGGCCCGAGTCACCTCTGTAATAAGAACCTGAAGCTCTAAAACTCTGACTCGGCCCGGAGTGAATAGATCTATCAAATCTTTGGCCCGTAAATCGTGGAGGCGCACTAGTCATGGAATGGCTTGAATGCCTAGAAAATTTCTGTCTTTGCCCTACTCTAAACTCACTAGTCGGACCCGAAGATCTAGCCTCTTGTTATACCCTCCATCATGCTCACGCTCATTTCTTTCCTGTTGTTGGCTTTCCTCCAAGTTCTGGACATGGGCTTGAATGTGAGAAATGTCTATACCATCTTGAAGTGATGCAGTCAAGCACTTGTCCATCAGGTGTAGCCCTAAGCCACTCACAAACCGGTGCACTCGGTCACCCATATCCACTACCATGGCCGGAGCATACCTAGCTAAGGAATTGAAGCGGAGGCTATACTCTAGGGCACTCATGCTTACTTGCCTAAGATTCAAGAACTTATCGGCTCTAGCCCGCCAAACCTCTGGGGGCAAGTAATGTCAAAGAAAAGCATCAACGAATTCTTTCCATACCGGGGGAGGTGCATTGACTCCCCTAGAAGACATCCAAACCGTATACCAATGAACCGCAACATCCCGTAGTCTATAAGAAGCCAATTCTACCGATTCGGCATTTGAAGCATGCATTAACCGAAGTGTTCTCGACATTCCATCAATAAAGCTTTGAGGGTCCTCATCTGATTTCGACCCGAAGAATTTCGGAGGGTTTCAAGCTAATAAAATCAGGGGCTCTTGCACTAACCGCCCTATCACCATGACCCATACCCTGTCGCTGGGCCTGAGCGGCTACTAACTGAGTCAGCAAATGAATGGCCTCTTTCACATCTTGCCCCGAAGCATCTGGTTGGGGAACTGGGGGTGCTGGAGCTGGGGCCTAGGCTCCCTCATGTTCATCTGAAATGGGCAACGAGTGAGAGGACCGAGATGGAACCTCATTCTGGGACTCACCCTCCTCTATATCTGTCGACGGTACTCTCTCAGTCTGCTTTCCTACCACTGTATTGCCCTTTTGGGCTGCTTTAGCTTTTCTCTTTACAGGCATCTCTGAAATACATAACACACGGTTAAGGAAAGAGAAATTCTTATATATCATGGCTCTATCGCACGATCTATGAAGAAAGAAGGTCATTAATTCCTAAATGCCCGCAACCTTCTGTTTATAAGTGTGGCGCGCAACACACCCATAAACAAGACTCTACTGGACACGGCTCGTAGACACACCCTAGGACGGAACTGCTCTGATACCACTTTTGTCACGACCCAACTGGAGGGCCATGACGGGCACCCGGATCTAACCCACCAGGCACCTCTCAACATACTTCCACAATCATATCTAGGTGAGCCAATGGCCTACTCATAATCTCAATGCATCAATAATACACTTTCCATCGGGCTATGGCACTTTTATAACAACATCAACAACTATGCCTATATATATACGCATGCCGACAAGGCTATCAAAAAGATATACAAAATATGAGCAGACAAGGCTAAGGGACATCTAGCTATACACAACTGTCTACGAGCCTCTAGAAAGAGTAGGCAACATCATAATGACGGGATAGGGCCTCACCATGCCCATAGGTATATACACAAAAGACTAGTACTAATAGCTGCAGATCCGAATCAAATGGAGCTCCTCTAAGTAGTCTCTGGATAAGCAGCCCAAGGATCAAGTCTATCTCCTTGTCCACCTGCAGGCATGACGCAGTGTCCACAAACAAACGGACGTCAGTACGAACAATGTACTGAGTATGTAAGGCACAAGCAGTAACATAATAATATCATGAAGGATAGCATGAGATAGAAGAGTCATGAAGTAGTAGAGCCATATATATCTCTAGCGACGTTCATCATATTCACTTACACTTTTTCTAGTGGAAACCTTCCATTACATACACATACATATATAGTAGTACCATACACGACCGTAGAGGTTCGGTGTCACCCATACCCGGCCATGGCAAGGCTCGGTGTTGTCCATAGCCAACTGCAGTGGTGTGCGCGCAATGAATATCATACCGACCATATAAGCTCGCTGTTACATAATGGCCCAACATATATATACATACATATACACATAGGAGTACATAAGCAGTGTCAACATCATCATCATCAATATATCCTTCTTTAGAGTATCAACTATCATAGGATGAGATCAACGATATCATGAGAGTATCAAGACTTGTGAGCTTTAGCACTTCTAGAAATGGAGTCATCATGAAGGACATTATGGATTTCACGTAAAGGTGTATAACAATGGAATCATGGCTTAAGAAAGAAGGGTTAGCCTTACCTACCTTTACGTCTTCTTAACTACTTAACGTTCACCTCCAAAGCTTGAGAAATCTATATTTAAAAGGATTCATACCAAGGTTAAGTCTTAACGACACTCTTAATTTCAAACTAGAACAATTCATGAGCTAGCGAAAATTGGGCAGCATTTCCCCGATTTCATCTACTTCTACCAATTTCCAAAACAACTCCCAACAACAATGACATTATAAACAATACCATAATCAAGAGGCTTCATTCAAGTTAAGCATCATCTATCCCCCGAAACTTCTTTTCAAGATCATTTATAACAATGGCTACAACACAACACCGTATTTACTTACATACAATACTTCCTCAACATCATTTGTACCACCCACAATAAGATTATACTCATAGCATGCTAAGAACCATAATTCAAATTAACTTAAAGCTCACAATATCCTCAAGTTCATTCTTGAACTCTATTTTCACTTTTCTTCCTCCAACCACATGATATAACAATCAAATAACTTTAACCATATGTAAAAGATGTAAAATCTTACCTTAATCACTCAAGAACAAGTCTTGGATCAACTTACTCCACTAAAGTGAAGTCTCCAACACCAACACCAACACCAAAGGAAATCTTGAGTTTCACAAACCCTAGCAAGCTTCTTAGCACTTGAATCTCTTGATTCTCTTAGATTTAGCTTGGATTGGTTTATGGACTTGGGGAGAGGGTTTTGGAGAGCTCTAGGATCTGATTTGGGGAGACAATGAATTCAAATGGGGTGAAATGAAATATATAAAGCGTAACTTAAAATCTCATCGGGCAATCCTACGCCCACTTTGACGGACCGTCACCATTCCTACGGTCCGTCAAAGTGCACCGTCAAGCTGCCCAGCCCAACATGGCTCACTGTGACTGTTATACGGTGGTGCTCCACCATTTGACGGGCCGTCAAATATTCTATGGTCCGTCAAAGTGTCCCCATCCGATAAGTTACTTGTTTTGATTCGTTTGACTTCCAATCCATATAGAACCTTCTTGGCACTTGTGTAACACTTCATTAACCATCTAAGGGGACCTATAGCTCCTCCCCAAGTCATTACTAAACAAAGCCTAACTCAATTGTTGCGAAATCGTCCTAGACATGATTTACATTCTACTTCCTTCGATGAACTTAATTCCACTGACTCATATGACTTCAAAATCTTATGGTACGCGCTTAAGGTTATCAAATACTTTCCTTAATCTCATAAGGACTTCATTTCCACCTTAGGCTTATGTTAGTCTACTCATAACACAAACAACTTGAACTTCTGAGATGTAACACGAAAGCCCCATGAATTCTTAATTTTATAATTAATTAAATATGTTTAAAATGTTAAAATTGCATTAAAATTTTGTTCAATATTCATACAAATCACAAAAAAGCTATAGGAAACATTATTATACTTATTATACGAGTGCACTAACAAGTAACAACACAAATAATATGACTTTTTAAACTAACCAGATATAAGCAGAAATATACATTTATTTTTGGGAAAAAAATATATTTTGGACCCAGGATTCATATTTTTCTTAGTCTGCCACTACTCACTAATTATAAGTTTATAACAATTTAACAAACTACAAAGTTTAGTCCTTTTTGTTTATTCTTTACTTCTTGTCTTCTTGTAATTCGTGTTTCTTTTATTATCTTTCAATTTTAGTTCATTTTTTTCTCAATCTACTGTCATAAACTTTAATAGAAATAAAATAAAATAAAAAAAGAGTATGCTGCATCAAATCTTTTCACAATACAAAGTAAGATTTCCACAAAGCTTAAGGAAGAAAACCCATTAACTTTACTTAGAAAAAAAGTACTTTTTTTATTGGAAAACCTAAAAGGTTTGAATGATAATTTTGAACTAAGTTGGTAGAATATCTAACTATCTAAGAGAGCATATATGATTGAAGACATATTTACAAAAGAAAGCATGTAAGAAGGCTTACCAAGAATCAAGATGAAAATGGAGTTCTTGACTCTCTGGTGGAGTTGCTACGTGACAAAAGAATTTTGGGGATTTGGGTATGAAAAAGTGGAATAAAAAAGAGCTTTTAGGGCTAACCGGTTAAGGGCATTAAAATATAAAGATAAATGGTTAATTTTGCCCTTAATTTGTTGGATCCCGTGGGGGTAAGCCTTAGTCTTGGGGCGAGCTTTACGCCTGGGCGTTTGCCTTGCATTTTAGGGTGTACGCCCACGGGATCTTCCCTTTTCGAAAACGCCCAGATGCGTTTTTCATATGCCCCGTCCTGGGGCTCGCCCCAAAAACGCCCCTGAAAACACTGATAGTAAGTACTCTAATTATGATAAAAAAATATCACTACTAGAAAAGTGCAAATTACATGGGGATTTTTCAAGGGATTATACAAAAAAATTCGCAGGTAATTTAGTTTCATGGGGATTTTCCTGCGAAAAAAAATCTGAAGGAAAAACCTTCGTGGATAATTATTACCTGCGGATTTATATTTCCCCAGATAAATTACGTGGGGATTTTTAATCCGCATGTAATTACTTGCGGAAATATCCATAAATATAAAAAAATTACAAGAAAGTTTTTGGTAAAAATCTGTGAAAAGGGGAAATTTTTTGCGAATTTTATTGAGAAAAATCCGTAGGTAATTCTTCATGATAAAAAAATCAGTTAAATCTGTAAGAATTTTTAGGCAAAAATAAAAGTATATTCAATTATCATGAGTGGCTCCCATTTTCCAATTTTTCTCATCACAATCCACACCCACAAGTTTGTCATTAAACATCTCTCATCTCTATTCGGCATTCGGCCCTATATATTATTCACATAATCATATTACTAGCAATTATTAACAATCAATTGTTGTTCTGACCCAATTAGTTACTCCCTCTGTTCCAAAAAGATTATTCTCATGATAAAAAATCAGTTAAATCTGTAAGAATTTTTAGGTAAAAATGAAAGTATATTCAATTATGATGAGTGGCTCCCATCTTCCAATTTTTCTCATCACAATCCGCACCCACAAGTGTGTCATTAAACATCTCTCATCTCTATTCGGCCCTATATATTAATCGTATTACTAGCAATTATTAACAATCAATTGTTGTTCTAACCCTTCTGTCCTAAAAAAAATTATCCTCTTTTTCTGTTTGAAACGGAGGGAGTATTAATGATAAACAACTAACAAATTCATTGAATATTACAAAATATAATGTGGACAAGCTGCACGCATTGCCGTAAAGGGATTATAAAACTCTCAACTAGGCCTGTTAACCGGGTTAACCGGAACCGGACCGGTAACCGGTTAGAGAACCGGCCGGTTTCCGGTTAAAAAACCGGAACCGTTTAACCGGTTCCTGTTTACCGATTTGAAATCCCAAACCGGAACCGGTCCGGTTCAAAGTGGTTAAAACCTTTTTTTTTTTGTATTATATATATATATATATATATATATATATATATATATATTATAGTATTTATTAGTATATTGTAGGTATATTTACATATGTTATACAAGTTTATAATTAAAGTTTAAATATTTACTGACTAACAGGCTAACAGCAAGTCAGCAATACAGAATAGTGCTTTTCGTATACATATATATGTATAACTTATATATACTTATATATATGTATAACTTAATATATATACTATATATAATTATATATATGTATAACTTAATATATATATATATATATATATATATATATATACATATATATATATATATATATATATATATTATAAGTATATTCTTAATATATTTTAGTTATTTTTCAAGTATATAACTTTCTAATTTTTAATTTAAGTAGATGTTTATTATAAGTATATTCTTAGTATATTTTAGGTATATTCCTAACTTAATAAAAGTAAAAATATGAACACAAGTAAATAGAAGAAAGCTCAATGAGTCATATATTTTATTCATTCTTGGATAACATTTATTTGCAAGTTGTATTTTTTTTTAACTTGTAAATAATACATGAGTTGTACAAAAATAGTAGAATAATAAAATCACCAATTTTGAACCATTTCGTTAATTTCCCCCACATCATATTCGGTCATGAAAATATCTTCAAAGTCTTCCATTTGGTCCGGTCCACTAGCTATCAAATCTTCAATTTCTTCCTCTTCGCCTTCCTCCGCTTCTAAGTTTTGGTTGCGTCGCTCCGATCTAATCCAATCGCGAATGCACACTAGTACTTGCAAGCTAAAGCCGGATAATGAATGTCTATGGTCTCCAATTTGTTGTCTTCCTTGGCTAAATGCGCTCTCCGAAGCCACGGTTGATACTTGAACCGTAAGGATATCTCAAGTCATTCTTGAAAGTACCGGATAACTTGCTTTGTACTTCTTCCACCATGCTAAGACGTCCAACTCATCCAGTTCCTTGATATTCACAATTGGCTGCATCAAATAAAAGTTATATTCATCATACTTAAAATTTCTACCGGTTCGTGGGTCTATCGTCATTTGAATCCCCCCCACATTTGAACTCGTTTGCTCTCCCCAAACATCCATATGTTTGGTTCTCATATGACCATTTAGTGTACCCGTTCCAGCATCCTTACCAGTTCCTTGCTTAAAACTAAATACTTGTCCACATAGGGTACATGTAGCTAATTGGTTTTCCCTATTCTTAGTCATAAATTTTCAAACTTTAGTTGTTGGCTTACGAGTTCTAGGCGGTTTGTCTTGTGTATGTGATTGTGCAGGACATGTATCTCCTATGGGATTTTCGGGGGGTTGTGTTTCATCATCATCATCTAAGTCTTCATTAAAAGTGTCGGTAAAATGTTGTTGCATTGGCGCATGACCTAAAAGTGGATTATTTCCACCAACATCAATACCTAAATTAGATGTTTCTTTCACAAATGTTTCCTCATTAAGCGCACCCCTAACAATACGACTACTACTACCGGCACCACGTCTTAATCTCTTTGACATTATTAAATAGAATTAATTTAAATCACAATCAAATAAATCACAAGAAAATAAATTACAACAAATTAAATTGCGAAAAATAAATTGCTAGAATTAAATTGCGAAAAATAAAGATAGAGTTGGAACGAAGGTACCAAATTGCCGGATTAATTTCCAACAAAGTGAAGGCCGCTAGAATTGCAAATCCACCAAAGCTACTTCGGATTGTTGCAAAATCACCAACTCCACCAACAATATTATAATTGCAAAATTAATAATTGAAAGTTGAAACTATAATAAGACTTTGTGGCTAATTATTGCAAAATAACTATAATTGAGAGATTGAGATTTGAGAGAAAGATGAAGAAGAGTGAATTTGTGTGAATTAAAATGAAAATGAAGAAGAGTTTATATAGGGGTGGGGGATGGGTTAAAGTGTTAAAAAAACATTTGGGGGCCAAAAATTAATAAAATGACCGTTTGGCAACGGCCATTTTTGCAAATGAACTGTTGCCAACGGTCCATTAACGCACAGGACAGGCGGCCCAACGACTATTTTTTTTTTTTAATTTCACTGGTTTAACCGGTTTAACCGGTTCCGGTTTCAAAAATATCGAAACCGGACCGATAAATTTTTAAATGGTTAACCGGAACCGGTTAACCGGTTCTACCGGTTCCGGTTTAACCGATCCGGTTACCGATTTTAACCGATTAACAGGTTTACTCTCAACCAATGGCTCGGTGGCCGATGTGGTACTTCAGTGATATCCACTAGATCACTACTATCACTTTCCATAAGATTTTTTCATTCACTTTGTTTTTTAATTCTTCTTAAGGTATATTTAGGGCTGTTCACAGTTTTGGTTAAAACCAAAACCAAATCGAAAATTTAACCAAACCGAATAAAATAACCGACATTTGGTTTGGTTTGGTTTGGTTTGGTTTTAAATTTGAAAAACCGATAATATTTGGTTTGGTTATGGTTATAGTAAAAAATAACCGAATAAATAACCGAACCAAACAGATAATTATATACATAAAATTTATAATTATTTATATGTATAATATTAGCTTTTCATAAATAATTAAAGATATTTTATACCTTCTAATTATTAATTTAATTTTGGTCTACTTATTTTTAAGGCCCATGTCTTAAAAGAATATGTCCAACAATCCAAGCCCAACTCTAATAAGTCGTAAGCATAAGGGTTGTTTGTATTTTGAAACCTCTGTTTGACTTGTTCTTTTGAATCTAAACTGCGTTGTAAGTTTGGTCCACCTGATTTGCCAACAGC
Organism: Lycium barbarum; assembly: GCF_019175385.1. Classification (NCBI taxonomy): domain Eukaryota; kingdom Viridiplantae; phylum Streptophyta; class Magnoliopsida; order Solanales; family Solanaceae; genus Lycium; species Lycium barbarum. Next base: position 86,969,824 of record NC_083341.1, read on the forward strand.
GTGTCTTTCCCTCAATATGCAGCAAAGTTCACTCTTGTGGGCCGTGAGGAAAAAAGAGCTTCATAAGAAATTTGAAGAATGTAGAGAGAGAATATTTGAATTGTCACGGCTAGTCATAAACCGAAAAACCGAACCAAACCGAACCAAACCGACAATAACCAAACCGGTGGTTATTATTTTACTTGGTTTGGTTATGGTTTTAGACATTTAAAAACCGACTAAATTGGTTTGGTTATGATTTTAACCAATAACCGACCCAAACCGAACCATGAACACCCCTAGGTATATTTTCAACACATTTCATTTATATTCCTTGAAGAGCACATTAGAATTTTCTTTTATATGAAAAATGCCTTAATTAAATATATTGTACCTTATTAAGTAATTGCTAATATTATTTCCCAATTCTAACAATGAGTACAAGATCAAGTTACTATAATAATATTAATTACTCCCTCTGTCCCAATTTTTGTGATACAATTTGGATTTCGAGAGTCAACAAGAAAATCTTTGACTGTGACTTATTCGTATACCCTTTAAATATTTTAAATTTCTAATTGTTGTGATTTATAGTACTTTTTAGGTAGTTTCTAAATATGTAAATTATTTTAAAAAAAAAAAACTTAAAGATTGTATGCCTGAATTCATGACAAAATAAAGAAGTTTGACTCTCGAAATCCTAATTGTATCACATAAATCGGGACAGAGGAAGTAGATGTTAATTAAGATGGTGTTTGAAAATACAATCAGAAGATTACTTGATACTCAAGTGATATATTTATTTGTCGAAGTTACTTAATATATAAACTTAAGTAACATATTATAATTAAATTATATCTTTTTAATGCATATGAAAAATAACATATACAAAGTAGGAAATGCGATTAAATATTAGTTACATCATTTTAATAATAAATGCAACTTAACATTTTCTTCATTTAAAAACTAAACGTACGATATTCAATTATACACAATTTAGTATATTTTCTAATGTTATTATCCGAAAAATGCCAGATGTGAGAATTTCTTAGCTTTGTTATATCATTTTATGTCAATCATATAAAATTATTAATTATCAAAAAATTATGACAATTATTGAGCTAATGAATTACTCCCTTCTTCCTAATTTATGTGACTAGAAATCATTTCATTGGGGGTAAAGTGAGAAGTTCAAAACTAAATAGTTTCAAAAATATAGAAATGTGACATTATTTTTGGGACAGACGAAAAAGGAAAGTGCTTCACATAAAATGAGATGTAATATTCAATGCAGACAAATTTCACATCATTGATATATGAAATCAACATTTTAATTAAATTAACCTATAAGTAATCTATAAATATAAAATAGATAAAATAAATATTGAAGAAAGTTATTTGAATATTAAGTTTTATTATTTGGAGGTTAATTGTAAATTATTTAATTTGCATACAATCACTAATTTTGTAAGTTGTAAAAAATATATAATTCTTTATACTAATAAATAATTCTCAACTAAATTCACAATAATAAAATCCCAAGGTAAATTCTCAAGAAATAATACCGAGCTAAATTTGTAGCAACAAAATCCCCAAGTAATTCCTAGGTAATAAAATCCCCATGTCAATTTCCAAAAATAATCTCCAGCTAAATTCACAGGAACAAAATCCCCAAGTAATTCCCTACGTGATACAATCCCCAGGTAAATCCCCAAGAAATAATTCCCAGCTAAATTCGCAGCAACAAAATCCCCAAGTAATTCCCCAGATAATACAATCCCCGGGTAAATCTCCAAGAAATAATCCCTAGGTAAATCCGCAAGCACCATTACCTAGGGATTTTCCTACGAGTTCACAAAGAAAATAATTTTTCTATATTTTTGGTTGTATATTTGCGGAATTACCTACGAAAATGATACTTGGGGATTATTTTTCTACATAAATCCCCAGGTAATAATTTGGCGCTAAATTTACTTGCGAATTTACCTGGGAAAATCGTATCCGTAGGTAAATATTCTAGAAATTAGGAATTTTAGATTTTCGCATGAAAATTCGCATGAATTATATGCGAAACAATTCCCATGTAATTCGAGTTTTTCTAGTAGTGATGTAAACCAATGACTATCCAGTCCATTTTGCATCATTCGCCACAGTATATAGTACATTTGTAGTTTCGTACTACTATTAGCTAGCAGTAGGAATGGATTTGAATTGGACATATTTATATCCAGTATAAAGAGTTTTTACAAAACCGTTATATCTTAACGTTTGGTGATCTGCCTTATTTTTCAAGTTATTTATTCCTCTTAATATGTACATCTTTTCTAATCAATCTTTAAGGTGACCTGATAAGGTAAACACTTGGAAAATTGTTCAATTGATTTTCCATGCATTCTGCTGGTGAAGCTTGAAACCCTTGTTGTGACACTGCACGTGGACTAGGACTTTTCGTTACCGCAACAACAACATAATGCTTGCACAACTAAGGAACTCATTATTATAGCTTTTTGTATAGTTCAAATAATGTTCCTTTTGACCTTATGTATTATGTATATCTATAAAAATGATACAACAATTAAAATGACTTTTGGTAAAATGTTTGCTAAGTCACATAGGTTGTAAAAGGCAATAGAATCCACAAAATGTAAATATGAAATATGTATGAGATGGACTTTCCTCAGACATCAATTTAGGGGGAAAAGAAAAGTAGAATTGCTGTCCCATCTCCCACGTAACTGTCACCTTGATTGGAAAGATTGTATGATGAAGCAATAGAGCAGGTTAGGTTTTCCTGCAGAAGGATATGCAAATCCAGCTGCTTTCCTCACGGGCGCAGCTCACTTCTCAATCCCCAAAAAAAAACATAAATATAACCTTAGGCACTATAAAAAATTTAAAAATGTTTTTCTTCCACATACACATGGAGATTCAATTGATCAAAAACTTTATGAGAAAAAAAAAATTGATTGAAAATCGAATGAAGCATTTCCCTTTAAGGTTATCCCAGCAATTGAACAAGTAGAAAGTTAGCTGGAACCGTGCTCGAGGATGGCGCATACGAAATAAAAAGATGGTCCAAATTGTTAGAATAAATTGCAACAACAACACATCCAATATAGTCCCCAAACTTACCCCCATCTTTGTAAGGTGGAGAGATTATTTCCAATAGTTGTTTGGCTCAAGAAAATCATTTTACAACACAAGTTTAAACGAAATGAAAGAGTAAAAAGCTATGATAAAATTTTTAAAGAATTTTTTTAGATCAAATTAATACCAAGGAAAAAAGTATGTGCGAGTCGAATCCATGCACACTCTTCCTCTTGCCCGCCCAACCCTCAAACATGCACCCCCAATACCCAACCCAAAAAACAAAAAGAATGGTGAGCACGTATACCCAAAAAAACAAAAATGAAAGAAATTAGGAGAACATTGATCGAAATGTCAATTACTTCAAATGTAAAACAAGTGGTGCATGTGTCAGGAAAAGAGGATGTTCTATCATTGAAAGTGCACACAATCACAATCGTTCAAGGACTGAAAAGGCACTTTCTAGTCGTACTTTTTGCTTCAAATTAAGTTTCCTTTGTGTGCAGTCTTGCCGATCTTCTTTTGCTTTGTTCTTTTTATAAATATGGTGACTTTTCTGACTTGAAACCCTTCACTACATCAAGAACATTTTCAAATAAAACAAAGAAAAACATATCCCATGTGAGGAGCATTTCATGACGATATGTTTAGGCAAAATGTTTTGTCTATGCCAAATTTGGTATAGTCCACGAAGACTGCTAGCATATTTTTGCCTTTCTTGGCAGCTAGGTTCGGTTCCAAGTGATTGATGACTGGGCTGTACAGGGCCAACCTGGGCTTACTTTCAGCCCCTTTTGAGACCCACAACCCATCTCCACGTAATTAAGGATTTTTAAAACTAGGTACTCACAGATTGAAAAGCAAATCACGTTGGTGGAGATCCACCCCTTAAGTCAAAATAATAATGTTGTCAACCTTTGAAAAAGATAGTTAACTAGTTATGGAGTCGGTGGCATTTTGCACCCTTAATGTGTGCTCTTTTTTTCAACTTGCACCCTATTCTATTTTTTTTTTATGATTTAAACCCCAATCTCTTTATTTCCTTGCAAAACAATAAATTCACCCTTTTTATAAATTTATCATGAGGGTAAAATAGGAATACAAATAATATATCTTTTTTTCCTTCAATTTATTTATTTTATTAGAACTGCAACAACAATAAATTTTATTTTCAAAGCTCTTTTTTTATTTTTTTATTTTAAGTGATATTTCTCTATCAATAGTTGCTAAACATTTGGAGTTCTTATTGTTACAAGTTTATCGTTTTTCCTTTATAAATTAGTAGTAATTAAATTATAAAGGAAAAACGACAAACTTGTAACAATAAGAACTCCAAATGTTTAGCAACTATTGATAGAGAAATATCACTTAAAATAAAAAAATAAAAAAGAGCTTTGAAAATAAAATTTATTGTTGTTGCAGTTCTAATAAAATAAATAAATTGAAGGAAAAAAAGATATATTATTTGTATTCCTATTTTGCCCTCATGGTAAATTTATAAAAAGGGTGAATTTATTGTTTTGCAAGGAAATAAAGAGATTGAGGTTTAAATCATAAAAAAAAATAGGATAGGATGCAAGTTGAAAAAAAGAGCACACATTAAGGGTGCAAAATGCCACGGACCCCTAGTTATGCTTAATTGTGCATAGATTTCCAAAATGATTCGAATTTCTCAACAACTAAAAGGTTTCCCCGGCCCACTATGGAAAGTTGCATTATTCTTTTGAGTTTTTAGCAATGCATATTTCTTGTTGACCTTGCAGGGTCAGTATGATAATTACGAGATCATAATTTGAATTGCAGAAATAATATGGTTAATTTGACGTTGTCACGATAGTAGAATGCAGTGGTTAGTAGGTCATCGTTGAGTTAAATTTCTCCTCTTTTCCTTAGATAAAAGAACTGTATTTGATGGTCAAAAGTTTTGGTTACTATACACTAGAAAAAGATCCTGTGCGCATAATCTCATGTTAAGTCTTCAGTTTCTAAATCAAATCTTTTTCGTAGCCGAGAAAAGGAGATTGGATCTTGAACCATAATCTCATGTTGACAATTGGGAAACCCCTTTTGAGAAAATGCATTTTCAAAATTATTGCTATCAAATCACTTGAATTATGGAATGATTGAACTTAGATTTTGATGGATTCGAGGTTACAAATGGCTAATCTTATTGTACGAGAAAAAGTGATTAATATTATCGTCTAGAATAAGCCTGTTAACCGGTTCGAACCGAATCGGACCGATAACCGATTAACAACCGGTTAAAAAATCGGAACCGGCCACCGCTTTCAAAATCACTTTTTTTTTTGTATAGTATATATATATATATTATAATATTTATTAGTATATTGTAGGTATATTTACATATGTTATATAAGTTTATAAGTAATGTTTATATATTTACTGACTAACAGCAATACAACATATATATATATATATATATATATATATTAGGTTATATATAACTTAAGCATAGCTTAAGTTATACTACATATACCTAAAATATACTAAGAATATACTTATATATATCAATATACTTAGGTTATACAACATATACGTATATATATTAAGTTATATGCTTAAGTTAAACTACATATACCTAAAATATACTAAGAATATACTTATATATATCAATATACTTAGGTTATATAACTTAATATATATATATATATATATATATATATATATGTTTAAGTTATATGTATACTATATATACTTATAACTTATATATATGTTTAAGTTATATGTATACTTATAACTTATATATTATAACTTAAGTTATTTATAGCTTAATTTTTTTCTAAGTTTATAAATTCGTATTTTATAAATTAAGTATATTTATATTATAAGTATATTCTTAGTATATTGTAGTTATTTTTCAAGTATATAACTTTCTAGTTTTTAATTTAAGTAGATGTATATTATAAGTATATTCTTAGTATATTTTAGGTATATTCCTAACTTAATATAAGTAAAAATATAAACTTAAATAAATAGAAGAAAGCTCAATGAGTCATATATTTTATTCATTCTTGGATAACATTTATTTGCAAGTTGTAGTTTTTGTTTAACTTGCAAATAATACATGAGTTGCAAAGAAATAGTAGAATAATAAAATCACAAATTGTCAATCATTTGGCGAATTTCCCCCATATCATATTCGGTCATGGAGATATCTTCAAAGTCTTCCATTTGGTCCGCTCCACTTGCTATCAAATCTTCAATCTCTTCCTCTTCGCCTTCCACCGCTTCTAAGTTTTGGTTGCGTCGCTCTGATCTAACCCAATCGCGAATGCACACTAGTACTTGCAAGCTAAATCCGGATAATGAGTGTCCATGGTCTCCAATTTGTTGTCTTCCTTGGCTAAATGCACTCTCCGAAGCCACGGTTGATATTTGAACCGTAAGGATATCTCGAGCCATTCTTGAAAGTATTGGATAACTTGCCTTGTATTTCTTTCACCATGCTAAGACGTCCAAATCATCTAGTTCCTTGATATCCACATTTGGCTGCATCAAATAAAAGTGATATTCATCAAATTTTGCATTATGAGAAGGAGTTGGATGTGAGTATAAAATGTTTAAATGCGACAAACGCGACAAGCCCTTTTTGCTACTTTGAGAAGTAGTAGGGCGTGGAGCAACGGGTGTAGCATTTTCTTCCAAATTAGAATAATGACTAAAAACTTTTCCAAACTCGGTATCAATAGCGAGCTCGGCTTCTTCTAAAGATGGTTCAACTCCCCCTTCAATTTCTAAAAATATATAAATTTGATTAACCAATGCTTTAGTATAAGACATTTTTAAACAAGGATTTAAAAGAGAATCCAATATAAATAAAGTTGGGATGGGAAAAAAAATACTTCTTAAATTTTGTTGTCATATTAAAAATAGCCGCTTGATAACCGGATTTATTTTTATACTCTTGTAAAACTCTAGCTATTTCTGCTAAGTAGGCTAAAATTCCGGTTACCGTGGGGTAGAATTGTTTAGCAAATGCAAGAGTTGCATTATAAAAAATTTCTAAGAGTTCAACACATTCCTTAACATCTTCCCAATCCGTAAAATTTAACCAATCATCATTATTAATATTATATTTGTTGTGAACTTGTTGTATGAGAATCTTATACTCATCTGCTTGTTGTAGCATAATGTAAGTGTAGTTCCACCTAGTCTCAGTTTCTACTTGAATTTTCCTAGGTCTAAGGTTATTTTCCACACAAGAATTCTTAAAATCTCTAAGTCTTCCCCTATTAGCATTATAAAAAAGAAACGCAACCGCATCTCTAACTTTTTGAATAGAATCTTCAAAACATATAAGACCATCTTTAACAATTAAGTTTAAAATGTGACAACTACATCTCACATGAAAAATATTTTTTAGCAGAGGGTTTAATTCCCTTTTTAAAAGACCGGCCGCCTTTGTATTATTAGAAGCATTATCTAAAGCAATACAAAGTGTTTTTCTATAAATGTTAAAAAATCTCATAATAGTAGACATTGAATCCGCTAAATTTTTTTCATCGTGACGACCTTTCCCTTCATCATATAAAAAAACTATAATTCTTTTTTGCATAACCCAATTATCATCAATCCAATGACATGTAATAGCAAAAAAATCTAACTTGTTAAAACTAAGACCCAAATCAGCGGTAAGAGAAACATTACAATTTAAAGAATTAAATACATGGCGCAAATAAAATCTATATTTTTTATACAAATCTATAACATCCGCTCTACAACTACTTCTAGGAATACCTTCAAATAACGGATTATAAAAACGTTGAATGTAAGTAACAAACCCCAAACCCGAAGGAAAGGAAAATGGTAAACAATTATAAGCTACCATTTTAGCTATTTCTGCACGCTCTTTTTTCTAGTCATACTTAAAAATTTTACCGGTTCGTGGGTCTATCGTCATTTGAATACCCCCCACATTTGAACCCGTTTGCTCTCCCCAAACATCCATATGTTTCTTTCTCATATGACTATTTAGTGTACCGGTTCCACCATCCTTACTAGTTCCTTGTCTAAAAGCAAATACTTGTCCACATATGTTACATTTAGTTGTTTGCCTTTCCTTATTCTTAGTCATATGTTTCCAAATTTTAGAGGTTGACTTACGAGTTCTAGGCGGTTTATCTTGTGTATGTGATTGTGCAGGACCTGTATCTCCTATGGGATTTTCAGGGGCTTGTGTTTCATCATCATCATCATCATCATCATCATCATCATCAATTTCATTAAAAGTGTCGGTATAATGTTGTTGTATTGCCTCATGAACTAAAAGTGAATTATTTGCACCAACATCAATACCTAAATTAGGTGTTTCTTCCATAAATGTTTCCTCATTAAACCCACCCCTAACAATACCACTACTACCGGCACCACATCTAAATCTCTTCGCCATTATTAAATAGAATTAATTTAAATCACACTCAAATAAATCACAAGAAAATAAATTGCAACAAATTAAATTGCTAGAATTAAATTGCGAAAAATAAAGATAGAGTTGGAACGAAGGTACCAAATTGCCGGACTAATTTCCAACAAAGTGAAGGTGGCTCGAATTGCAAATCCACCAAAGCTACTTCGGATTGTTGCAAAATCACCAACTCCACCAACAATATTATAATTGCAAAATTAATAATTGAAACTATAATAAGACTTTATAATATTTAATTGAGAGAAATTTAAAGTGGCTAATTGTTGCAAAGTAACTATAATTGAGAGATTGAGAGAAAGAGGAATGAATTGGTGTGGATTAATAGCTTGTTTGGCCAAGCTTATTCCCCCCCCCCCCCCCCCCCCCCAAAAGTACTTATTTGAAAAAAAAGTGAAGTGTTTGGCCAAGCTTTTAGAAGAAAATAAGTGCTTCTGGGGAGTAGCAGAAGCAGTTTTTCAGAAGCTAAAAAAAAGTGCTTTTGCCCAAAAGCACTTTTTTTAAAAGTACTTTTGAGAAAAATACAAATAAAAACACTTTTTAAAAGCTTGGCCAAACACTAATTGCTGTTCAAAAGTACTTTTATAATTTATTGGCCAAACACAAACTGATTTTCGCCAAAAGTACTTTTAAAAAAAGTATTTTTTAAAATAAGCTGATTTTAGAAGCTTGGCCAAACAGGCTATAAAATGAAAATGGAGAGGGGTTTATATAGGGGTGGGGGATGGGTTAAAGTGTTAAAAAAAAGTTTTTTTTGGGGGGTGGGGGGGGGTGGGGGGGGGGGGAGGGGCAAAATGGGGGTTTGGAACCATTTGGCAACGACCATTTTTGCAAATGGACCGTTGGCCAATGGTCCAACACCTAGCCCAACGGCTACATTTTGTTTTTAAATTCGACCGGTTTAATCGGTTCCGGTTCCAAAAAAATCGAAACCGGACCGGTATATATTAAACGGTTGACCGGAATAGATAAACCGCTTCCGATTTTACCGGTCCGGTTACTGGTTTGAATCGGTTAACCCGAACCGGTTGACGGGCTTACAATAGAGTCATCTTTAGAACAGTATCACAAGCCCAACAGGCCAACACTCACAAACTCGATACTTTTCTCCACCATTTAGCATTGCGTGCTTTTAACTTAAGCTACCACTGCTTTAATTTACTAATTTATAAATCAAGTATTTTTTTATTTTTTTTGAAACATGCAGAATTGAGCTGACTAGAAAAAATATTCCTTTTCAAAAGTTTTGTATCGATAGTAGTATAGGCAATTGTCTTTGTATTTGTTTCAGAACATTGCGCACAAGCTTTTTTTCTTAAGCAGATGTAATTTCATTTATTACTGACTGTTATAAAATGTGACCCTTCTCCTCATAGTTTGATTTGAAGGGTCATTAATATAGTAGTCATATGCAAATGAAGGTGGTGAAGTAAAACGTGACAAAACAGTAATAGCACTATTAGAACAATCATATTTGGATAAAATATCAGCTATAATGTTGACTTCTTTGAATATATGTTGGACAGGTGGCTCTCCAAGGTCGTCGAATAGTGACCTGCATTTAGTAATAATGTGTCAGTATTTATCATTTACCCCACGTTGACACCTAATTTTCACCTCATAAAACACGTATTCTAATTTTCAAATTTCCCGAGTCCAAGACGGAGTAAGGGTGCCTTTTAAAATTTTAAAAATTTAAAAATCCCGAAAAAATTGCAAAAATTGATGTTTAATTATTATTCTGTAAAAATTGGCAATTACAAGAAATTACGAGTTATTTATTTTCATAAATGTAAGTCAAAAAGAAGATGTGTATCCCGCTCCGTCTAAATTCGAGAAATTCAACAATTGAAAGGACTTACCAATTACGGTTCATTTTTTACGCATTTTTCACATCCTTAAAAATTATCCGAAACTATATCAATATTAGGCTCGTTTTGAAACTAATATTTTAAATTTGTGAGTGTTAAATTTTAAATTAGACTAAAATAACTATTTTATTTAGTTATATATGTGTTTATATTACTTAGTTATTATTTGATTTAAATTAAGAGGGGGGGTTAAATTAATCTTTTTTAAAAAAACTTAAGGGGTGTATGTTTTAAAAAAAGGAGGAATGAAAGTTTGTAAAAACAAACTTTCACCCCCCCCCCCCCCCCCCCTCAATTTTTCATTTCCTTGGCCCGACCCTCCCTCTCTCTTTTCAGGCGACAATGGCAATAGGGTTTTCGATCTTCATCGAGCCATTTTCATGGTCATTTCACGGTTAATTCTTTAGGGGTTTTGTTCCCTCTCTGTCTTAAGGCTATCATCAGTGTTAGTTTTATGTTTTACTTGTATTTTCATGCTTAATCGAGTCCCTAATGGGATGTTTACCCCAAAATCCTCCGTGTCATGGGAGCCATGGACAGAAGCCTTCGAGCTTGCTGTTATCTTGAGTACCATGAAACTAAATGGGATTTTTTGAGGGGAAACTCCCATTGGATTCGGGTAAAAGGGACCTAGGGTGATTACCTGTCCAAATTAAGTACGATTTTGGGGTTTCTATCCATTTTAGTACGTTTTGTTTTTGGATTTTTACCCGTTAGTTCATTATTACCGTTAATTTTCCATTTTTGTTTGTTTTATATAGTGACTAGGCGTACTATTCAGTGACTCCCCTAAAATTTACATATTTTGGATTAAGTTTTTAGTACAAATGGGCTGAATTTTTGTTTGTATTATGAGGTGTACATCTCCTGATTGGATAATGGTACTATTTGTACAATTTTGCAAAAATCCCTTATCCTATTCTGCTGAAAATTCGAATTTTTGAAGATTTGGGGGGGGGGGGGGGGGGGGGGGGAATTTCTGATTTGAGAGATATACCCTACCATTTCTACCCTTGAAACCTTTGAATTTGCCTATATATAGAAAGTCTTGCTATCATTCTAGGGTACATTTTTATACCCTAAAAAAAAAAACATACTAAGCCTATTATCCTATATACTACAATACACAATAGAGAATACTAAGAGACATTACTCTACAACCTATACTACTTAAAATACAAAACTATTTTCTCTGAAAATGAAAGAAAGGTATTAAGGACATGTTTGGTGTTGAAGATTGGATTTCAATCCCTCTTTTGATCTTTAGGTTGCCCCATAGAAAGGTAATATCTTTATTCTAGCTTGTTTCATTCCTATTCTAGCTTAGTTATATGTATTAGTGTTGCTCATGGTTGTTTAAAAGCTACTTTAGTTACTTTGTTATTGAGTATTAAGCTACTGTGTTATAATGTTAATATAATGATGTTCAAAAGATTCTAAGTAGTAACTATCAGGTAGTAAGGTTAAAAGAATGAAGTAGGATGTTAGTTTTGGTCCTTGGTTATCCTTGGTTACTGTTACATTGGCTATTTAAGTTTCTGAGGCTTTATTTTTCATTTTTTATGTGTTTGTTGTTTTTATGGATTCTGTGGATTCCTAGTCTTAATATGATTGATTTAGTTCATTTCTGAATAATCTTTAAATGGGATATAGATTACCTGTTTTGTTATATAGATGGTTGCTAATGTTTTGTCCAAAACTGTCTTGAAAACCTAAAAATAGGGACTGTGTTTTCTATGTGTGTTGTTAGTAGCTAAAATACAGTTTAACAGTGTTTTGAAGCAAAACAAATACCCTCTTAAATGACTGAATGGTTTTTAAAAATAGAATAGGTTTAAGAAATGGAATTTGAGTCTATGCTTCCTTTTTGGGTGAGTTTGTCTTGTACACACCTTTGAAACTTTAGGAGTTGGCATATGTTCTGATCTTGTATGGGTCTTTTGGATTGATTTTAGAACTAAAAAAAATGATGATTATGAAAATTTGAAATGTGATTATGTGTTTTTGTGTTGTCCACATGTATTGAACTAGAAGGCATTAGGCCTTTATTTGCTAGCCTCATCTATTTTTGAACCTATCTTCACCCTTTTAAGACTGATTTCTTCCAAAAATAAAAAAATAGTTTTTGTGACTAAATGAATGTTAAAACTAAAAAAAACTTGTGTGCCTTTGTGACTGCCCTCCCTTATTTATGCATATCTTGATCTTTTCTTTTAGTCTTAGAAAAAGGTAAAAAAGAAATGAACCTCTTAACTTGCTTTGTAGATTCTGAAATTGCTAAGTGAAACTAGAATCCTCTAAAAACTAAGAATATGTTTTTTCTTTAAAAAATTAGGAATTTGATGGATTTATAGTTTGTCATGTTGTTTTGAACAAGTTTCAGTCCTGTTTAGCTTTGTGTGTGTGTTTAATCATCTGCTTTAGGAGCTGTTGCTGGAGTTAAATGATAAGGAATAGGAGAACTTGTCCTTTGTTCAAATTTGAGAATCAGTGGCCAAGGCCAATGTCCTTGGAGTTGTGGTGTGTGGTTAGTGATATTATTAAAATTTGTCTTCTCTTTTTAGCTTATTATGATTTGTCTTCTCTTTTAAGCTTGCTTTGTTGCTAGTTTGCTGTGAAGAATGTTCTGTTAGTTTACTTTGATTAGGTAGGCCATAAATATCCCCTTGATTGTCAGATCATTAGAAGTTAGTTATACAAGGAAAATCAGAGTTTAACTTTAAAGAAGAATATACTTGCACGAAAACGTGTAAATCATGTAGAGTGTTTTATTGAAAATAACATAATGATTCATAACCTGCATGTAGGAACCCATGGGATGCAAAGTATGGGTTTTCATGGATTTCGGACGGATTCTCAATAATCATAATGAAATATCAAGATCTCAATGAAAAATTAATAATAATTCAATACATAATATAATCATGAGACATGGACCTAGGGTTATCATGAACATGGTTAAAAACCCTAGTTTTGTAAAGCTTCATACTTTTATGGAAGAAGAGGCGTGGGGAAGAACAATGATGTTCCCACACGTAGATAGCAACTCTACATACCTTAATCGCTCCAAAACTTGAATTAAAGACTTGAGCTTTGAAGAAGATTTCTAAAATCTTGAATTCTTGAACCTTGAGATGAGTTTCCTTGAAAACCCTAAGTTAGGAATGATGATTTCTTGTTTAGATTACAAGGATATATATTAGAATTGACTTGGAATGATTAGAATAGGCTTACCTTGGTGTTCTTGATGATGGGAGAGGGTAGGAGGTCGTTCTACGGTTTGAAGGAATGAAAAATAATGATTTGAACTGATATGGATAAATATATACTGTTCTGGAAAATTGAATTTTACGCCCAGCAAAATACTGGCCGTATTTTGAAAGACGGGCAGTATTTTAAAATACGGTCCGTATTTTAAAATACGGTCCGTATTCTGTGTGGACTACACTGCGACTCTTTAGTACAATAGCCACAACTCTTTGCACAGATGTCCGTTTTACCCCCATAATATACCATTGGAAAGGTATTTCAAAGCTCTACAACTTTCATTAAGGAAGTTTTCCTAAATTCCAATTACGTTTTTGAAATACGGGCCGTATTCCAAAATGCGGTCCGTATTTAACAATGTAACCTCCAAATGCCAAATTCCAGAATGCTCAGAAATCTTTGGTACCAGTTTACGACTTGAAATACGGGTCGTATACTGAAATAAGGTCACTTTTCATGGGCGTAAACCCTCATCTGACAACTGAAGAGGAAACTTCAATTCCCACATTCTTTATCTGGTCTTCTAAGTCTAGAATCATGGTCACGACGTAGGTTAAAGGTACGGAGTGTTACAATATCTTCCCCTTGGGATCATTCGTCCTCGAATGATGGGTCATGGTTAAGAATATGGCTGGACATGGCGTGAATACATGAACATGACATAAAACATAAGAGCTTGACATGGTTACGTGGGAACATGGTCATGGATCATGAGAACTGAATACGTGATTACATGGACATGTACATGGGGAACATGAAACTGAGTAGCACCTACATGAATGAGAATCATGAAACATTTGTCTTCGATTTATGACCAGTGGTTAAGAATCGCTACTAACTCTGGAATCTATAAAATTTATGGCAGGACGTCCTTCATAATTCGGACCCTCGCGACCTTTCTCAAATGCCTGCCAGTTAACTAAAGTACCAACACACAACTCGCACGGTATCTTAATTTGCATGATGTGACATAACGTGATTACTGAATCTTGAATGTAGCTAACATAAATACTGAGTTGGCTTGAACACACGGATATTGGCTGAATGATTACATGATTACTATACATGGGGTTTGGATGAAAATCCGTGGGCACGAATGACATGAGTACTGGAAATAGGCACGAACATGACATGATTACCTGGGCGTGAGACGCATGACGTGGGACATAAATACATGAAGACTGGATGACGTGAATACATGAATGCTAAACTGTCATGAGATACGAATACGTGTAAACATGGATATCGTAATATGGGATCTGAATGTCGAAAACATGATTGTTACAACATGAGGGTTGAATACTAAGCACGGGTAGGATTTGGATGCTTAGAGACTTAATCATAGATGTTCGTATGTAACCATGGTCATATGAGATAGGAGTATGACTTAGGCTTTGAATGTAAGCGCAACTCGATGTGAATGCGACTGTCACGACCCGACTAGGGGCCATGACGGGTACCCGAAACTGACTACCGAGCACCACTCATTATGCTAATCGTCATACCCATCCTGAACATACACAACCTCCAATGCAATACATATATATACATAAGCCCTCATGGCTGCAAAAATGATATACAAAAATATACACTGATGTATCCATGAGACAACTACTACCCACGCATACGTATCTACGAGCCTCTACTAGAGTACTGAGACATAAGGACGGGAAAGGACCCCGTCATACCTGAATATGAATACAATATAATATATCAAAAACTGCACCTCCGGAGTAGTGGAGTGCTCCTGTAAACCTGCTGGGTAAGCTCCTAAGCGTCTGCTCTGTCTCCCTGTCTACCTGTGGGCATGAACACAACGTCCATAAAGAAAAGGACGTTAGTACGAACAATGTACTGAGTATGTAAGGCATGAACAATAATAGCACGTCGAAGAGATAGGGAAACATCAAGTAAAAAAACAACCCGCAACTGAATGTCTCTTAAGACAGGATTATGCATGCTAACTTACATCATAAACAACATTATATCAAGTATGCATATATAAGCTGCCCGACCATATAGGTACAGTGTGGTCATCGTTAGCCCGCGTCCGGGGTAAACATCTCATGCCGCCCACTAGTGGTGTCTGCCCATGCCATCTAGGCACGGTGTATATGTCGCCCGCCTTAGCGGTGTCTGCCCGGCCATCTAGGCACGGTGTATACTCATCATTATATACTTATCATGAAGCGTGCATAAGAACTCAAGTACAAGCTATAACTCTATTGGGGTGACGTAAGATCGAAAACCCCCGATGCCATTATGGAGTAGTCATGATTATCACGTCTCACCTTGAAGGAACTAGTATCATAAGGTGAGTCTAACAACAATGAATAAAATCAATGAATCATACAAGAATCATTAGCTTCATAAGAATATCATATTATAAGCTTTAGAACCTCTAGACGTGGATTCATCATCATCATCATCATTATCATATTCATACCACATCTCTTATTTTTGTCTTATGAGAAGCTCTTGATAATCATAGACTCATAGTTTTCGGGACACAAGAGAGTCATGTATAGATAAAGAAAGTCATATTATAGGAATCATGCCTTAGGAAAAGAAGGGACTAGCCTCACATACCTTTACATCTCTCTAACTTTATCAATTAAACGCTTCCCTCAAATGTTCACAATTCTACATTCAAGAGAATTCGTACTAAGGTTAGATAACTGGAAGCATACTTAAGCTTAAGCTAAAGCTAATGAAAATTGGGCAGCACTTCCTTTGTTCCTACAACTTCCTCCATATAATATAACAACTCCCAAATGTCAATAACAACATTCATGATATCATAATCAATAGCTTCGTCCAGTTCAACATTATCCAATTCCCACAATTCCCTACCAAAATGATTCATGATCATAACTATGACATAACACCGTATTCGTTCTCATATAATACTTCTTTAATGTCATTTGTATCATTTACAACAAGATTTCACCCGTAACATATCAAGAATCATGATTCATATCAAACTACTATTCAAAAATACCATTGTTTCCATGTTTGAACTCCATATTCCACTTTCTTCCCCAATCTAAGTCATTCAACCACTCAATACTCTTAATAGCATGAAATGAATATAAAACTCACATTTGATTGTGTAGGAATGGGTTTTGGATGGAAATGCTTCACTTGGAGAAAACCCTAACTTCAATTCCAAAGAGATTTCTAGCTTCCATCAACCCTAATTAGCATTCTTGCACTTGATTCTACTAGTTTTTGGTATTTGATCTTTGATTTCCCTTGAATTTATGTAAATGAAGTGTGTGGAATATTCTAGAGGTTTTGAGAGAAGTGGAGGAAATGAGAAAATGAGAAATAAGACCTTAGGGTCATCTTTTTATAAAAACTAAAAGCTGCCCAACGGGAATTTTACGGACCCAATATGGTTCGTATAATATTATACGGTCTATATAAGTGACCGTATAACTCCATCAGTGATGGCCCTTCATTGTAACGGTTATACAGACCATTATACGGACCGTATAAATGGTCGTATAATCCACCTCCTCTCCGAACTTGTTCTCGTCGTTTCGTTTGATCTCCAATCCTTATGGAACCTTCTTAGCACTTGTTTAACACTTCATTAACAATCTAAGGGGCGTTATAACACTTCCTCAAGACATCATTAAATCAACATTAGCTCAGTACTTTGAAAAATCCTTCCAAAACACGACTTATACCTTGCCTTCCCCAACGAACTTTCTTCTCCTGCCTCAAATGTCTTTGGAATCTTAATTAGAATCGCTAAGTACCCCTTATTACTCGTAGGGACATCGTATATATCTCACCCTGCGTTAGTCTATCTACCACATGATGACATGAACTTTTTTTCCGAGGTGTAACAGCGACAGACTTGAGTCGTATAACAAGAATATGATCCTAACAGAGGTATTCATAAATATCTAGCATAGGCATGACATGAATACGTCGAATCTGAGTAGAATACTTCTGAGATAAGTACCACAGGGTACATGAAAAGATATCTATTTGAATATAGGATTGCACCTTACATCTGATTATCTTGCTAGCTATTAATCATGATTATGAATACCTTAGCTCATCTTGCTCATTCTCGTGAGCGAATTATAAAAGACTGAGAGAAAAAGGAATTATTAGTACTATTCACATGAGATACTTTGCTTTAGAGAACAGACATGACATGGTGCATTGTACATAAAGGACGTAACGTGGAACATACGTACATGGGAACGTGATTCATATGGCATGAAACGTGAATAGCATGACATGAGGCATGGGACCATGAGCAACCTGACATTTACATGAGTACATCATAGATGCATATCGTGGCATTTGGACCTGATTTCATGAGTATTGAGCTAATAATAAGGCATAAGTGTGATTTGCGTGGAGTACAATTGTAGGCTCACTCTTGGGTACTCAGAAACGTAAGGCACGGATAAAGTATTACCTTTAGAACTTAGATATACTGAAATTATGTGACATGATTCAACATAGCTTACTCTTATCACCGTGAGTAATTGCCCTTGTTATAAATAAGGCTCATGAAAGAATGGATTATAGGCATGAATAAGTCATTCCTCGAGCATCTAAGACATGGGAAGAAAGTCACTTTGAACATAAAAATGGAATAGGTACTTCCGAAAAGATAAGGGCATCCTTTGTGCCAAGCTACGAGATGGTTTAAAACATTAGCCAAAGAAACATAAGTGCAAATTACATAGAATCATGGGTAGGGCATCCATCTTGGTTCACCTTCATTATCATCTAACAACATCATTGTTACAATACCGTTATAAGTGGTATGCATAACGAAATGGATTGGGGCACGAGTATGTGGTAACATGGATAACATAATCATAGGGGTCAAGATCATCATCAGATTTGAAAATCACTTAGATGCTAAAACATGGACATGATTATAAAAGCATGATGGATACGTGAGACCTAAATGCGGTTTTTTTTAACTTTAGACATGAGCACACCTGATGTGCGAAACATGAAAGGACATTCCCTTACATAGCTTGCTATCGTATGAAGTCTTAATTCTTGTATCTTAAAGTAAAGCTCTAACATGGGCATGATATGGGTACGAAAGGCACGAGTAGAGTACGTCTTGGCATTAGTACCACATAGTGCATGAATTACTCTGGAATTGGAACCGTTATACCCTTAAAACCCGCTATTCAATCTAGAACTTTATCTCATAACATAGTTACCTAGTACTTGATCTCAACAGCATGACAAAAATCACATTCTACGCACCTTATCTTGGCTATATGAAACTGTGATCCTCTGACATAATCTCCTTAACATCTATCAACTTACGAAACACATAGTATATAGTGGTACCTTATCACACTATATCACCCTTAGTTCAAAAGTTGACGTTTAAAGCCACATGAGTTAGCGATAAGTGGTCATCTAGTGGTTCCGCTAATTTCCTCTAACATACTAACGACTCATTTCTTCGGCTTACTTCAAGCAAGTCTTACTTACTGGGAAAACTGGATTACTTAAATGAACGGGTTTCTAATGTACATAACTGGCATACTAGCTTTGTTAGTCTTGAGGAAAATTCTTTTCTGATAACTCTTAAAGGTTCTTCTTTTGTAGCTTGCTCTCTTACTGCTTAGATGGTTTTCTTCTTTCACCAATTTCTATACCTCAAATTTAACTTAAAACCTTTGGGTTCTAACATGCCTTCGGCGTATTCAGACAGTTACCCACTTAGTAGTGCTAACTTGACTAAGTAACTCAAATTGTACTTCTACTAACTCTGTTGAAAATTTCTAATTCACTGTATCTATTCAAACTTACTTACTATGCTTCTGTTAACCACTTGCTAGCATCATATTCTCTAATTCTTCTCTGAGTACTAAAGTGAAGCATAAGGTTATTTCTAACTTTTCCTCCTTCTTTGACTCTATTCTGGGGTTGTATACTATCTTTCTGAACTATAGACATGGATCACACTTAGGGAAATTTCATTTGTCTCAAACAAGGAATTGGAACAACTAACCCCGAACTCCCTATACACTTTCAAAATTATATCATACTATACACATTAGGGATAAATACTTAATCACATAACCTAACAGGGAATTGTCATATCTTTTATCTCATAGTAATATCGGTTTCTTGTAGTAACTTACTAACGTCATACTCTCTAGGTCTGATCTGAATAAGCTTAAATTATTTAAAACTAACCCTAAAATATTCAATAGCGTCTGCTCATGGTTTTCTTATCGCATCAGTCCCTTCCTAGTCATATGCATAGATCATATGGCATAGATCATATGGCATATATATGTATATATCCTAGAGAAGGTCGAGACTTTCTAGTATTACAGGTGGTTGGCTCTTAGGCTATTTCCTGCTCAAAACTACCGTGGACAATTTATGCCTACTGCGGTTAACTTCATAACATGTGCCTGCTGCGGTTAACTTCATAACATGCTACCTCGTGGGGTCTTAAATATGAACCATCACCCTTATACTATAGCTCCATGGTCAAAGAGTCCAAATAAACTTACTCTATAGGGTATATAACCTACGTGTGCTACCATACCGAAATTTATCTTTCAAATGGTACTAACACCTGATAAACACACCATGCACTATTTGGCAAGTCTTGGGTCTCAAATTTCCTTCTTGCCGCTTACACATTTGATACGTTCAGAATTCGATGGAAAAAGAATGTTACTTACTGCTCTAAGCTTCATGGCACGAGTTAGAATAATTCATGATGACTCCATCTGAAAGCAACACATCGATAATGATTAGATTTACATCTTCCTCATCCATTGAGATGAGGCGTATTCGGTAGAACGGGAAACAACTGTTACACCCCGTATCTTCAAAGAGCACTTATCAAATTTGAAACGTGAGTACGTTGAGTTATGGTTAAGTAAAATCACTTTGGAATATAAGGAGCAAGCATTATTAAGTATATTTAATAAGTGAAGGATGTATATAAGATATACCGGAAGGTTTTATAAGGAAATGAGTGGAAGAAATGAAGTAGTACGACTTCGGAGAAAGGATGGGTAATGTTTTGTGTGAAAATTTTGGTCCAACTTGGGGGGCAAATATCTCTTAGCATATGAAGTGTTTTAAGGTGAAACAAAATCCTAAAATGAAGTTCGTCGAGTCTAGTTTCTAACAAAACAAACCGCTCATCGATGGGACATCAGAGTAGAGAATTATGGACGTTACAAGTTCAGCTGACAGAGTAGAAACGCGTGCTACAGTATTGCTACAATACCGACCTGCTACAGTACTGCTACAGTAAAATGCTACAGTACCCCCGACCCGGATTTGACCCTTATAAAAAGGGTAAGAACCCTCTTTTTCACCAGATTTTAGCCCAGATTTTGCCCAGAAAATTCTAGAAATTCAAGAGAGAGAGAGAGGGAAACAAAAAGTAAGCAATTTTCAAGTGACGGAGTATTAATCGAAGCTCGGATAAACGCATAGATGTGATTCTAGTATGGTTTTGTGGTGGATACAAGGTGGATATTAAAGATATCGCTGTTTTTAACAAAAATAGGGTATGAATTTCTCCTTATTAATATTACTTTTGGTTTATTTACGAAGATAGAGTGATGAAATGGTTGTATAATAAAGTTGTTGGTTGAGAAATTGGACAAATATCGCGTGGGATGTTTTGTGGAATATTTTGGTATTGATGATGATATTGTTGATGTTGGTGCTATTGTAGTTGTTGTTTGTTGGTATTGTGATTTCGGACTAGGCATATGAACAGGGGAGGTGCTGCCCGAATTTCGGCAGATTATAAATGGATTTATTTGAAGGACTAAGACAAGCGTATAACGATGAGTCTAACGATTGTGTAAATCCTCTTAAATGTAGACTTGAGAGCTTGGACAAATAGGCGTAGCTAATAGGAGGTGGAACAGGTATGTTAAGGCTTGTCCCTTTCTTTCAAAGGCATGATTCCTATGTTACGATTTCATAAATGCTTCCATGACTTCTTTGTTTTCAAAAGTTAGAAGTCTATGATTCCAACGCATGATTCCTTTCGCGATAACCCGTAAATGTTTTCCAAAATGCCCGTATTTTCCAAACCAAAGGTCTATGATTATATGAGCCTTTATGACAACAACGATGAACATGTTTTCACAACGATGACGGTGATATCAAAGATGGGAACATTTTCTATCATGTTATGATGATGATGGTTTTATGGTTACACTGATAATGATGATTTATTTGATGTTGAAATGTTCCAAGCCTTGGGTTTCTATGTGAATGTGAGAATGATGAACCATTTCTTGACCCTCGATTTTATTCATTGAATGACTCCATTTTCTAAAGACTCCAAAGTATATGGATTGACGCCTTATGAGATTTGTGACCTTATTATATGTTTTCACTTGATGTTATTTTTCATTGACAGTCTCACCTCATAATGCTAGTTCCTTCAAGGTGAGACATGAAGATCATGATTATTCCATTATGTAATCGGAGGTTACCGACCTTACGTCACTCCGATAAAGATATAATTTTCCTTGGGCTCTCCTGCATGCTGCTTATATGATATATGTATATGATACATGAACATGATATATGTACATGATACATGTATATGTATATGGGGAATATGGGAAAAAGGGTCAGAGCGCTATAGACGAGTATCCACCTGATCAGTTGGTATTATATGACATGATATCATCCCGGACGCGGAATGCCCGAACACGGGACATATGTAGCTAAATGGATCGGAGCCGACGCCTCGGCAACATGATATGTTCTAGTTTCTGTATACATGAACAAGAAATGTTTTTCAAAGAAAGCTTAGCATGCATGCAATCCGCCCTAAGAGGCACTCACATGTACAGGTTACTCTTTTATCTCACGATATGCTCTATATTTTCATTCTGTTATTATTCATACTTTACATCCCTTACTATGTTACTATTCATGCCTTACATACTCGGTACATTATTCGTACTGACGTCCCTTCTTGTGGACGCTGCGTTCATGCCCGCAGGACCAGGTAGCCAGTCAGACGATTCGCAGCAGTAGGACCTCCCCTCAGAGGCAGTCGGTACGCTCCATTGATCCGGAGCTTTAGTCCATTTGTTATGCCATCTTGTTATGTACATATATGGGTACGACAGGGCCTTGTCCTGTCCCTTCCACAGTTTGTACTCCATAGAGGTCTGTAGACAGTGATATGTAGTCGTGATATTATGCAGCCTCGTCGGCGTGTATTTTGTTGTTCAGTATATATTTGTGGCGGCCAAATCGGCTCACGCTGTTATTCTCAGTGTTTATACTTATATGTATACGTTGGCCGTGAGTTCCCGGTACGGTGTTTCTTATGTTGATTGTTCGGGAGATAGTGCAGATCAGTTACAGATTGTGTATGGGTCCAGGATAGTCAGTGAGAGGTAAACACAGGCATAGGAGTGCTTGACCAGCAATGGTCCGGCACTTGTTGCGGCCCATCGATTTGGGTCGTGACAAAAGTGGTATCGGAGCAGTTCGTCCTAGGGATTGTCTACAGACCGTGTCCGGTAGAGTCCTGTTTATGGGTGTGAAGCCGTCCACACTTATAAACAGGAGGCTGCATGACATTTAGGAATCACTGACCTTTCCTTCTATCTTTGATCGTGCGATAGAGCCAGAGTCTTGGAAAGATCACTTCTGATCCTTTTTCCTGTAGGTAGGCAAAGACTGACGAGAGATGAAGAGATCAGTTTCAGATAGTGGGGGTGCTAAGAAGGCCCCTAGAGTATCTCCAGGACCCCAGGCTCAAGGACCGAGCAGAAGGAGCCTCAGTTATTCTATTGAGACTAATCCCTCGGAGGACCTAGCAACGATCCCTTCAGAGTTCTTGACTCCCAGGGAGGAGGACCTCCAAGATGATAGCTATGATACAGACCCATCCGAGTATTCGTTGGGGACACCGGAGGAGGAGATTCTTGAGGCCATACCAGCTGCTCCTATGGTGGAGCACTACGTCAGACCAGCTTCACCGGTGAGTGTTACAGATTACTCCAGCCCCCTATCCTGGTCGTCGGTAAACCAGGAATTGCCTGGTTATTTATATCCCTCAGACTCGGATGAGTGAGATGATGAAGGCCAAACGAGCATATGGTGCCGATGGTGGGAAAATCTTGATGAAGAACACATTTCACCTTATAGTCCACCAGATCAGACTAGAGACCGATCGGCTACAGGTATATGACTCCTTAATGGAATTTTCTATGTATGTGCATTTGCTGTAGAATATTATTTAATAGTGGTGAGCGGAAACCCAAAGAGGCCGATAATCGAGTATTTATAAGTAACGGCGACCAAGGTGTGTTCGCTACCATTGGGAATCTGGAAATCTAGGACGGAAAGTAGTCATACATACAGATGAAAGGTGAATATTGAGAATTAAAAAGGCCAAAATAGTAATTGTGTAGTCGGAAGAGTGAGAGACCCTTTCCAATTCGGAGGGAGATGTGTTACGAGAATGTTTTGGAATCTGTTAAGACTTCAACTTGATCCAGATTATGTGATGAAGGTCATGCGGTGAGGTGGGTGCGATCATACTAGCGTTAACGCACCGAATTTCATCAGAGTTTCAAGGTTAAGCATGCTGGGGTGAGAGAAATATTAGGATGGGTGACCTCCTGGGAAGTGTATTAAAAGTCCTATAAATTAAAACATAAGAGACAAATGAGAAGCTAGAGTAGCCTAAGGGAAATTGGAGTATACGGAGTTGTTGGACACCTTAAGAGGTCGCGTAGGACGAGGCGGACCAGACCGGTCAAGAGAAAGAAGGTGCATCATAGCTCTAGAATTAGGGTGAGTTTGATTAGCATTTGGAAATATTTTGTAAGCGAGATGGTAGTAATTATATATATACGTATGCATATGATATCCCATACGTAGCTATATCAGCGGGTATGTGTATCCCGGCAACCAACGTTGTGGTATATGGAAGGCATTAATCGAACAAGGTAACGAAGTTCAAGTGACAAAAAAAATGGTATAAATGTTACAAGGTAAGCTGATGCTATTTTCACTACAGGTTAGGCTTGGAGAGTTTTAATGTAATGACATCTGGAAAGGAAAGAAAGTGAGTAGATGGAAGGTAAGGAGATCAAAATGTCGGAAAAAGTGACAAGTAAGAAACATGAGTGAGTGAAGCCTCCAAGAGAAACGACGGGCAAGCATGGGACTATTTGGGTAAATAAAAATTTGAAGCTAGGCATGCGAGTTAGATAAAGTGTGGCAGTATCGAACAAAAGAGAAATGTGTGGGGTCAGAGAATAGGCTTCTATAAGTGGGGCTAAAAGGATAGTGACCACGATGAGGAATGTGAAGTAAGAGAAAGAATGGTTAGGCCTTGCAACGATGTTAAGAGATTTCCAGCCCTCGAAAGGTATATAAAGGGATAATTGTGTGGTCAAATTAACACGGTTGCCTCGAACATGGAGAAACTTTCCAAAAAGATGACTGAAGAATAGAATGGATTTGCGCGTTTAAAGGAATATTTCACGAACTTCGGAGCCGATACTGTAAATAACAAGAGAAGAAAGGTGCTCGAAGAGGAAGAAACCCAAGAAAGGTTAAGGATGAAAGTAGGAAAGGTATACTAATGGGTTGGTCGAAGGAAGAGGAGAGCATTTAGAAGTAAAGTAATTGGAAATCTTTAACCATGGGAGCAAGAAGGATACTTTAACGAGTTGGCAGTAGGAAACCGATTACTCATCGAGGAATGAACAAGGATGATGAGTCGAAACAATTGATTAGAAAATTAATGGCATGGAATAAGAATTCATGTGAAGGCCGAGAGATTTGATTACAGAGGAAATAGAATGAAATGTAAGGAACGTGCATGGAAGACCACTCGACCGTAGCATCATAAAGATGGATAAAGGTTCGATGAATGAGGATAGAGAGTGTAAACTGTAAGAATTATGTGCTAAGAGCAAAAGTGGCAGGACGCTCGAAAAACTTGGATGCACAGCTACGACATAAACACGTAGTTAAGAAGGATTATGAGTAAGTGAGCTAAGCGGGCGAAAGGATTAGTAGTAGATTGAAGGGTATGGAAATATTGACAAAATGATGATATAGACATAAATGGAAGAAGAACTCAAGATAAGAAGAATTCTGGATATGTTATAAGCAAGTCGGGAATAGAAAAACAAGGAGTAAGGTATAATCGAAGACTTCATAAAGGACGTGGTGAATCTCGATGTCCCCATTAACTTGCGGGTCCGGAAAACCGTTAGTCATAAAAAGAACAGAGGTGCGAAAAGACAGAAAAAAAGGCATCGGAATTGGATCTAACCCTTATAAGTATTCCGATTGGATACAAGACTGTAACTAGCAAGAAGATAGACAAGTCAGACCATACGATGACGGAATCCCGACCCTAAGAAGATCGTGAAGGGCGGCAGATAATTATCGAAGACGACGGTTACTCGAAGGCTATGGGCGTATAAGGACCTCCTTAATAAGGGGGGAAGAACATACTAGACTTGAAAGGAATTATGACGTTCTCAAGCTCCAGAAGGGGAAATTTATTAGCTCGGGGTTAGAGTTCGAAACATAACGACATATCAGGAAGGTATCAGAAAGAAGTAGAAACGAATTGACAATAAGTGTACCATGAGGCAGATATAGGGAGAATGTATGGACGATAAATCAAGAGAGAACTTTACGCTAAGATGAACTACGATATTTTTAGACCATGATTTGAATCCCTCATATCTGGCAAAAATTGCGCCGTACCTAAGTATGCAATGACATGCCCTAAAGGGTAATGAAAAGAGCAAAAAAGGTCTCTAGGCTAAATTTACAAAGGGTGTTAGAGAGGATGACGAACCCAAAGGATACTTGGGATGACAATGAAAATTGTAATAAAAGGAACAACGATTGGTGGTTTGGAAAATTTTGAAGGAAAGAAAGAACACTGCTCCTATGAATGGAAATAAAAGAGTTCATTGGATATTAGAAAATAGTTCATGGACCACTAATTATACTGAACATGAGAGCATATGCTATGGAATTGTATGAACCGTCAACCTGAAGCTATGCCCAACTACAATTGTAAAGAGGCCACACCAGAAAGCCAATAAGGAATAACGACGAATGAAGCGACCGCCGGTACGAGGAAATCGAAGCTATATATATATATATATATATATATATATATATATATCTGTGTGTGTGTGTGTGTTGTAAGAGAGTCGTAATGGAGTGAGGATTGTTGTAGTCCTATGCTTCTGGGATTGTATTGATAGATGTGAGGGAAAGAAAGTAAAGAAAAGGTTGTAGCAGGAGCTCAAAGATGTTGCGAGCTATAAAATTAGTTGAAATCGGATTATAAGTTTGCCATAAGTGTAACTGGACTGCGAAGGATAATTAATGGCGAAGAAACATTACGTATATACGTATTTCGGATAATGATATAACTGGCCTTAGAAAGGAACATAACCATTAGGTTCACTAGCGACACAGTTATGCTGGGTAAACATTTGGAATGTAAGGGTAAAAGAGATGGCGACAAGGAGGTAAGGATTAGAGAGCCTGACTAATGGACTACAAAAAGAAATCGATACAGTGTATATCTAAGATCAACGGGTACAAAAAGGATAGCCCGAGATGGCACCGAAGGAGTAAACGCAAAGAGGGCGCCGTAAAGGGAGAAAGGTAGCTGCCCACTAACAAGGAAACAAGGAGCGAGAAAAAAAAGAGTATTTACAGGACGATGGATAGTTATGGCACGGCAAGTCAAGACTACCATAATGGAGAAAGAACAAGAGTGAGATGCTAGTTAATTTCCGATCATGTACATGAGGACAGAGAAGTGAAAGAAGATGACTGAAGGCAATAAAAGAGTTAAGTAAGAATGAGAAGAGACTGATCCAAGTTATAGTTTAAGCAAATGGTAATCGGACCCTAAAGGAAAAATAATTGTTCTAACAAATCAAAGACGGTGTCATGGGTTGGCAATACTGCAACATTCGAGGACGAATATTTTTAAGGGGGGAAGGATGTTACACCCCGTATCTTCGAAGAGCACTTATCAAATTTGAAACATAAGTACGTTGAGTTAGGGTTAAGTAAAACCACTTTGGAATATAAGGAGCGAGCATTATTAAGTATATTTAAAAAGTGAAGGATGTATGTAACATATACCGGAAGGTTTCATAAGGAAATGAGTGGAAGAAATAAAGTAGCACGACTTCGGAGAAAGGATGGGTAATGTTTTGTGTGAAAATTTTAGTCCAACTTGGGGGGCGAATATCTTAGCATATGCAGTGTTTTAAGGTAAAACAAAATCCTAAAATGAAGTTCGTCGAGTCTAGTTTCCAACGCAACAAACCATTCGTCGATAGGACATCGGAGTAGAGAATTATGAACGTTACAAGTTCAGCTGACAGAGCAGAAACGTGTGCTACAGTACTGCTACAGTACCCGACCCGGATTTGACCCGAATTTGACCCATATAAAAAGGGTAAGAACCCTTTTTTTCACCAGATTTTAACCCCGATTTTGCCCAGAAAATTCTAGAAATTCAAGAGAGAGAGAGAGAGGGAAACAAAAAGTAAGCAATTTTCAAGTGACGGAGTATTAATCGAAGCTCGGATAAACGCATAAATGTGATTCTAGTATGGTTTTGCGGTGGATATTGAAGATATCACCGTTTTAACAAAAATAAGGTATAAATCTCTCCTTATTAATATTAATTTTGGTTTATTTACGAAGATAGAGTGATGAAATGGTTGTATAATAAAGTTGTTGGTTGAGAAATTGGACAAACATCGCGTGGGTTGTTTTGTGGAATATTTTGGTATTGATGATGATGTTGTTGATGTTGGTGCTGTTGTAGTTGTTGTTTTGTTGGTATTGTGATTACGGGCTAGGCATATGAACAGGGGAGGTGCTGCCCGAATTTCGGCAGATTATAAATGGATTTATTTGAAGGACTAAGACAAGCGTATAACGATGAGTCTAACGATTGTGTAAATCCTCTTAAATGTAGACTTGCGATCTTGGACAAATAGGTATAGCTAATAGGAGGTGGAATAGGTATGTTAAGGCTCGTCTCTTTCCTTCAAAGGCATGATTCCTATGTTACGATTTCATAAATGCTTCCATGACTTCTTTGTTTTCAAAAGTTAGAAGTTTATGATTCCAACGCATGATTCCTTTCCCGATAACCCGTAAATGTTTTCCAAAATGCCTGTATTTTCCAAACCAAAGGTCTATGATTATATGAGCCCTTATGACAACAACGATGAACATGTTTTCACAACGATGATGGTGATATCAAAGATGGGAACATTTTCTATCATGTTATGATGATGATGGTTTTATGGTTACACTGATAATGATGATTTATTTGATGTTGAAATGTTCCAAGCCTTGGGTTTCTATGTGAATGTGAGAATGATGAACCATTTCTTGACCCTCGATTTTATTCATTGAATGACTCCATTTTCTAAAGACTCCAAAGTATATGGATTGACGCCTTATGAGATTTGTGACCTTATTATATGTTTTCACTTGATGTTATTTTTCATTGACAGTCTCACCTCATAATGCTAGTTCCTTCAAGGTGAGACATGAAGATCATGATTATTCCATAATGTAATCGGAGGTTACCGACCTTACGTCACTCCGATAAAGATATAATTTTCCTTGGGCTCTCCTGCATGCTTCTTATATGATATATGTATATGATACGTGAACATTATATATGTACATGATACATGTATATGTATATGGGGAGTATGGGAAAAAGGGCCAGAGCGCTATAGACGCGTATCCACCTGATCAGTTGGTATTATATGACATGATATCATCCCGGACGCGGGATGCCCGGACGCAAGACATATGTGGCTAAATGGATCGGAGTCGACGCCTCGGCAACATGATATGTTCTATTTTCTGTATACATGAACAAGAAATGTTTTTCAAAGAAAGCTAAGCATGCATGGCATCTGCCCTAAGAGGCACTCACATGTACAAGTTACTCTTTTATCTCAGGATATGCTCTACATTTTCATTTTGTTATTATTCATACTTTACATCCCTTACTATGTTACTATTCATGCCTTACATACTCGGTACATTATTCGTACTGACGTCCCATCTTGTGGACGCTGTGTTCATGCCTGCAGGACTAGGTAGCCAGTCAGACGATTCGCAGCAGTAGGACCTCCCCTCAGCGGCAGTTGGTACGATCCATTGATCTGAGCTTCAGTTTGTTTGGTATGCCATCTTGTTATGTACATATATGGGTATGGCAAGGCCTTGTCCTGTTCCTTCCACAGTTTGTACTCCATAGAGGTCTGTAGACAGTGATATGTAGTCGTGATATTATGCAGCTTCGTTGGTGTGTATTTTGTTGTTCAGTATATATGTGTGGCGGCCAAATCGGCTCACGCTGTTATTCTCAGTGTTTATACTTATATGTATACGTTGGCCGTGAGTTCCCGGTACGGTGTTTCTTATGTTGATTGTTCGGGAGATAGTGCAGATCAGTTACAGATTGTGTATGGGCCCAGGATAGTCAGTGAGAGGTAAATGCAGGCATAGGAGTGCTTAACCAGCAATGGTCGGGCACTTGTTGCGGCGTATCGATTTGGGTCATGACGACAACACACGAGTCCGAGTGATTTCTGGGAACATAGCTCTATTGCACAATCTAGAGTTGAAAGAACTGAGACAATCTTAAATGTCTTGGTGGTTAACTATTTATATGTGTGGGAGCCACACACATATAAAAGTGACCCCACTGGACACGATTTCATAGACTCCCTAAGACACTTGAACCTAGGGCTCTGATACCAAGCTTTGTCATGCACCGAACCATGGCCTGGGCGAAACACGACACTCGGTGCCTTACTACATGTGACCGAGCGAACCACATGGCTTGCTAAATCGTTATGAGACGTATCATAAGTGGAATAAGACATGAATGCATAGTGAGCCTCTGTAAAACATAGTAAGTCATAATATTAAATAGAAATACTTTTTTAAATCATGAATGCGGATAACATCATAAATGAGCCAAAATGGCGACATAACACAACTGACTTGTCTAGTCTATGAAACTTCTAACATGAGTCTAAACTACAAATTATAACTGCCGGGACAAAGCCCCCAGCATATCTTAAATGCATAACTGACATAAAAGTAAATAATGACTAATCCCAGAAGCAGATGGGGCTCACTAAAAGCTGATACGTGGATGATCCTATAGAGCAGATGCGTCGTCTTGTAAATTCATACCTGCATCATGAAATGCAAGCCCCCGAGCAATAGAAAGGGGACGTCAACACATTGAATGTACTGGTATGTAAAACAACTGAATGAAATACACATGGTACATGAAATAACATGATAAGGGTTGAAACTGAAACTGAAACCTGGTCATGAACATGAGTATCTGACATGGACATAATTACATATGCATATATAATATTGGTATAGGACATGAACTGAAACTGAATATAACCTGAACATGAGTAAAGTCTGAAAACAGTAAATCAATGGAAATACATGTATATATAACTGCTTGTAATGTGGGGAGTGCTATAATATAACTGACAACATGATCTGGTACTTGCGTCCTACCAGCAGAACACTCACACCTTGCCAGGGATATGAGATTTAAATAATAGTAAGCATGTAACCATCCAAACTGCATAATGAAGGTGTTGCCTCCTTGCTGACAACCCTTATCCTACGGTGGCTACGTAGTTTCAAGCTTTACTGAGCCTTCTCAGTTAACTAAGCAACTCCCAGAAACATGAACATGATATAGTTGGCTAAGAAGCCCACGATTTTCGTGAAATAACTTGTAATCATGATTTCACGAAATTAACTTGTAACATGGTTTCATGAAATGACTTGTAACATGGTGTCATGAAATAACTTGTAAACATGTTCTGAAGTGATATAACATAAACACGGTTTCATATCAAATAGCTTGTAAAACATGGGTTTGAACAATATAGTTACATATTATACTTGCATGAAAACGTGTAAATCATGTAGAGTGTTTTCTTGAAAATAACATAATGATTCATAACTTGCATGTAGGAACCCATGGGATGCAAAGTATGGGTTTTCATGGATTTCGGACGGATTCTCAATAATCATAATGAAATATCAAGAACTCAATGAAAAATTAATAATAATTCAATACATAATATAATCATGAGACATGGACCTAGGGTTATCATGAACATGGTTAAAAACCCTAGTTTTGTAAAGCTTCATACTTTTATGGAAGAAGAGGCGTGGGGAAGAAAAATGATGTTCCCACACGTAGATAGCAACTCTACATAACTTAATCGCTCTAAAACTTGAATTAAAGACTTGAGCTTTGAAGAAGATTTCCAAAATCTTGAATTCTTGAACCTTGAGATGGGTTTTCTTGAAACCCTAGGTTAGGAGTGATGATTTCTTGTCTGGTCTTCTAAGTTTAGAATCATGGTCAAGGCTTAGGTTAAAGGTCCAGAGTGTTGCAAATGCTTTAGTCGAAGGTACCCCAATAGCTGACACAACTGGAATGCCTTTAGAACAGGCTATCGGTCTGCTGATGAGGCAATTGGCTGAAGTCAGAGCAGAAGTGGACTGCCTGAGGGCCGGAAAGGAAAGTGCTACTAATGCTAAGGCTAGGAGACCTCCACCCATTTTCCCAAAACTGGATCTACCAATTCCTGACCATTTTTCTCAACCCCAGACTGGGGCTACCTTTCAAACTACACTACACCGAAATACCACCCATGTAGGGAGTTCCTCCCACCAAACCCTAGCTTTTTAAACACTAGCTCATGCTACAAACACAAATGCTTATCAAGCCCCTCGGGCAATAGGAGTTCCTATGACCCATCTCATACAACCAAATGTCACTTTTCATGACCATGTCACCCATATTGACTCGTCGCCAGAATTGGAGAACATGGAAATGCTCTTTGAAGTAAGAATAGACAAAATCGAGAAGGAGATAGGGAAGAAAATCACTAAACTGGAACATGGCTCTAAAAAGAAAAAGGGGTTAACATACTCTAATTTGTGCATACATCAAGACCTAGGTCTACCAGAAGGCTTCAAAATTCCCAAGTTTGATCACCTTAATGGGTCGGGTAATCCTAAGGCCCACCTGAGGGCTTACTGCGACCAGTTGGTTGGAAATAGCGGAAACGAAGCTTTGCTCATGAGATTTTTTAGTCAAAGTCTATCAAGAACGGCTATGGAATGGTTTATCTCTCAAGACATTAGCTGATGGAAAACATGGGTAGAAATGGCAAGTTCATTCATGGAAAGATTCCGCTTCAATATGGAAAATTTGCCTGATCGCTTCTCATTAGAGAAAATTCGTCAGAATTTGACTGAAACCTACCGAGAATATGCTAGTTGCTGGAGAGATGAAGCAGCGCGCATGCAACCACCCATGATAGAAGCTGAGCTCCTAGCCGCATTCATACGGTACCAAGAAGCTGGTTGCTTTGACAAGATAATAACTATGAAAGGGGGTTCCTTTGCAGATTTAGTTATCGTTGGGGAAGATATCGAGGATGGCCTCAAGACTGGTAGAATTGTTAATGTACTAAATAGATCAGGTACGACTGGCGACATGGGTGGCAAAAATAAAATATAAGATATAGCCTATGTTTCTAGAGCTACTAGACTGTAAAGCCAAGGAAAAGAGATGTCCCACAAAAATTCAGATAACTACCAATCACCTCCACCAACCAAATATATAACCACTTCACCCCAATATAGCCCAATGTCTGTGTACTACACACAACCTGGCTATCAAGCTCCACAACCAAATTATCAAATACCCGTACCAAGCAACCGAGCTCCACGACCAAATTATCGAATACCAGCACCCAATAACCAAGCCCCACAAAATCAAAATTTCCAGAACCAGCCTCCGCCAGCAAACTATGAGGCACCCCAAAGGAAATCTATGAGAGCATTCACTCCTTTGCCAGAATCAAGGACAAGTTTATTTGCCAAGTTAAGGGATGTCGGGCGAATAAGCGTTGTCCCACCAAAACCTGCTAATCCCACGGATCGATGGTACAGGTCAGATCTCACTTGCGCCTATCATTCTAACCAAGATGGCTATGCCACCGAATATTGCATAAACCTAAGGCACAAATTATAGGATATGATTGACAATCATGAGCTTATCATAGAACCAACACCTCCAAATGTGGACTCGAATCCGCTTCCAAAGCACGGCGGAAACCAAATTCACATGATAGAAAGAGGTGATTAATGGGAAGAGATCCCGACGATAGTTCGTCCAGATATTGAAGGGTTAGAGAGCACTGTCGCCTCGTTTTCTTTATAGGAGCGAGAATAAGTGCTTGGCCCTTTGACAAACGAGTATGGGATATCTGCCATAGCCGAAAGAGAGCCTTTTGTGCTCAAATACCCCTCAACAGTTGCTCGAATTCATAATGAGCCATTCATATTGAAAGCATCATGATCAATTGAGAATGCACCCTTTGTGATCAAACTATTGCACCAGATGATGATCAATAAAGAAAAAGAGATAGCTGTTGTGGTTCAGGGTATGACCAGGTCAAGAAGGTGTTATGCCCTAGAAGAACCTGTGCTCGAAGCGCCACATCGCGAAAACCCTCAGAAAAGACCGATCCCCTAAGGTGAAGCTGAAAACTTCTGGAGGCAAATACCAGTCAAGGATTATTCGATTGTCGAGCACCTGCTTAAGACTCCTGCTAGGATATCAGTAATGTCATTGCTACTCAGTTCGTCCCAACATCTCTTGGCCTTGATGAAAGCCTTGGATGAAGTCCAAGTACCCGCCAGCATTACAAGTGAAACATTGGCTGAAATTATGGGGTATGTCAAGCGAGCACATAGGCTATCGTTTTTTGACAATGAATTACCAAAGGAAAGGAAGTCCCACAATAAAGCCCTGCACATAATAGTCAAATGTCGTGACAAGATTATCCCTCAAGTACTGATTGATGGAGGAGTCGGGTTGAATTTATGCCCTGGGACAACTCTAAAACAACTCGGGTATGATATTGGCAAGATCCGTCACAGTTAGACTAACATAAAATCCTATGATGGTGCAACCAGTGACCCGATTGGAGAAATAGATCTACACATACAAATGGTCCTCGCGGAGTTCGTTATCATGGACACCATAACAAGCTACAACCTATTGTTGGGCCGACCATGGTTGCACGCCGTCGGAGTTGTAGCATCCTCGTTACATCAGTCTCTCAAATTCATATGGGATGATCAAGAAGTCGTGATTCATGGCAAAAGAAGTGTCCACAACTATCCGGATAACTCTGTACCGGTCATAGAGAAATCACTAGCGGGCGCTGATTTTCACACTGTTGAGCTAGCCATGGTAGATCATAGGGGAGATGATGAAGATATCCCTGTGCCACTGGTCTATAAAATGATTGCTACAACTATAATAAGGAGTAGGTTTGAACCCGGGAAAGGTCTGGGAAAGAACTTGCAAGGAATCAGAGAACCAGTGAGTATCAAACATGGGAGGTATCGATTTGGGGTTGAATACGAGCCATGTCAGGCAGAAGAAGAAGCAGAATATGGACCGAGAGGTCCCATTGAAATGAGAAAGTCATTCCCTCATCTCTACCAGTCCTTCATAGCATGCCCATTGGGTCACAACAGCGAGGATCCAGAAGGGGGTTTGAGGACGTTATTTTGGGAAGAAGAATGCGCAGCCATCATTGAAGAATGCTTTGAAGCATTAGAGATTCACCATGCTGAACCAGGAGAGACAACAAGCAGATGGACTTCTACCCCGTTGTTCACTCTGCGTAGAAAGAATGCTCATTTTCAGAAAAAATGATGAAAGTCAGCTTTGAGGCCTGGCTTATCACCTTTTCATGTTTTATTTACGTGTTTTTTAATAATGGAAATGGCTCGATGTTCCATTCCGAGTCAGGACCACAGTTTGTGTCACTCTTTCAAATTTTAATGAAAACTCCTTAAAGTTCATAATAAAGACAAAATCGTTTTACTATACCTATATAAATATACATACATATGTATATATATATATATACACAGTCAAAATTGCTTTTGCATGATTAATAATCGTGTTATTTTTTTTTACAGTAATAATACAGAGGCGACACATAATATCATGACATGTTGCCTAACAAGTGAAAACGACGACGAACAAAATGACGATCAAGAAGAGATAACTGAACCAGAAGGATTGATAGATGTCGAGGAAGAGTATGAGAACAAACCAACGCCAAACCTAGAGGAAACAGAGGCAGTTAATCTAGGAAATGAGGAATTGGTTCGGGAAACTAGGATAAGCGTGCACTTGACAGAAGCTGAGAAAGAAGGGTATTGGAGTCTGCTGAAGGAGTATGAAGACGTCTTCGCTTGGTCATACGCCGATATGCCGGGATTGAGTACGAAAGTTGTTGCCCATAGGTTGCCGATCCTGGAAGGATTTTCCCCGGTAAAACAAAAAATCAGGCAGCCTAAGCATGATGTCAGTGTCCGAATTAAAGAAGAAGTAGAAAAAAAGATTCAGTCGGGGGTTGTCGAAGTGACACCGTACCCGACATGGTTGGAAAACATAGTCCCGATACCAAATAAAGATGGGAAAATAAGGATCTATGTGGATTATCGCGATCTTAACCGCGCTAGCCCAAAGGATAATTTCCCACTCCCGAACATTCACATACTCATTAATAACTACGCCAAGCATGAAGTGCAATCTTTTATGGATTGTTATGCGGGCTATCATCAGATATTGATGGATAAAGAATATGCTCAAAAGATGGCATTCATCACACCATGGGGGGTGTATCATTACCAGGTAATGCCTTTTGGACTCAAGAATGCTGGCGCTACTTACATGAGGGCGATGACCACTGTCTTTTATGATATGATGCACAAAGAGATTGAGGTGTATGTGGATGACGTCATCATCAAATCCTGAGTAGGTGAGGACCACCTCGAACATTTAAGAAAATTCTTTGACAGACTCCGCAAGTACGATTTGAAGTTGAATCCTGC
Source organism: Lycium barbarum (assembly GCF_019175385.1). Classification (NCBI taxonomy): domain Eukaryota; kingdom Viridiplantae; phylum Streptophyta; class Magnoliopsida; order Solanales; family Solanaceae; genus Lycium; species Lycium barbarum. The sequence goes on from NC_083341.1 coordinate 87,006,523, forward strand.
AAAATGTGCATTTGGAGTACCTGCTAGAAAATTTCTAGGGTTCGTAGTCAGTCGTCGTGGTATTGAGTTATACTCCACCAAGATCAAAGCAATCCAAGAGCTACCACTGCCGAGAACAAAGAAAGAGGTCATGAGTTTCTTAGGAAGGTTGAATTACATTGGACGCTTCATCGCCCAGTGCACAGTAATCATAGAACCAATCCTCAAACTCCTCAAGAAAGATGCTCTAAGTAAATGGAAGGAGGACTTTCAGAAAGCCTTTGACACGATTAAAAGTTACCTATCAAATCCACCCGTTTTGGTCCCGCCAAGGCCGGGAAGCCCTTTGTTGCTGTATATGTCAGTATCAGAGAATGTTTTTGGGTGCATGTTTGCACAAAATGACGAAACAGGCAAGAAGGAGAGAGCCATCTATTGCATCAGTAAGAAGTTCACACCTGTGAATCCAAGTATTCCTTGGTGGAAAAGACATGTTGCGCTCTAACTTGTGTATCTTAGAAATTAAGACATTATATGGCTACGTACACGACTCATTTGATCTCAAGAATGGATCCCCTAAGGTACATCTTTCTCCAGCCTATGCCTATAGGGAAGTTGGCCAAATGGAAAATGTTGTTAAGTGAGTTCGATATTCAATACGTCGCGCAGAAAGTCGTTAAAGGGCAAGCATTGGAAGATCTACTTGCGGGAAGCCCGGTAGATGACAATCCAGTACTTTTGTGGACTTACTTCCCAGATGAAGAAATAATGACAATTGAAGGTGAATAAATTGAAGAGGATTCAGGATGAAAAGTATACTTTGATGGAGCAATCAACATTAAAGGATCAGGAGTCGGAGTCGGAGCCGTCTAGGTTTCAGACTCGGGCCAATATTACCCAATGGCGGCCAAGCTAAGCTTCAATTGCACCAACAACATGGCTGAATATGAATCCTGTATCTTAGGTCTACGTTTAGCTCTCAAAATGGATGTGAAAGATCTTCAGGTAATTGGCGACTCGGATTTGCTAATTCATCAGGTTCAAGGAGAGTGGGCCACTAAAAACGAAAAAATCATACCGTATGTTGGACTTGTGCAAAGACTAGCAGATCGGTTCTGAGAAGTCAAGTTTAAACACATACCGAGAACCCATAATGAGTTTGCTGATGCATTGGAAACGATAGCATCCATGATTTAGCATCCCAACAGCAAATACATTGATCCTATCAAAATTGAAATCAGAGATCAACCAGCCCACTGTGATTTTGTAGAGGCTGAGACTGATGAAAAACCTTGGTACGTTGACATTAAAATGTTCTTGGAGAAAGGAGAATATCCCAAAGGAATCACCTTAAATCAAAGGAGGACTATCAGGAAGTTAGCAAATGGTCTCTTCCTCAACAAGAATGTCCTTGTTACACCCCGGAATTTCGGGTTGTTGTGCGGTGAATAGACTGATGCAAGTTAAGGTGTACATGATGCTCCTTCAAGTAAGAAGGGATACTTAGTGATCCTAATTAAGATTCCAAAGACATTTGAGGCAAGAGAAAAAAACTCGTCGGAGAAAGTTAAGGTAGAGTCGTGGTTGGGAAGGTTTCGTAATCATCGAGCTATTAAATATTTAGTAAGGTAATAAGGATGAGTTATAGAGCTCTTTAGATGGTTAATAGGTGTTAATGAGATGTTATGTAAGTGCCAAGAAGGGTTCATAAGAATTTGAGATCAACGAATTGACGAGAACAAGTTGGGAAAAAGTGAGTTATACGACCACTTATACGGTCCGTATAACAGTCAGAGTGAAGGGTCATCATTGGAAGTATTATACGATCACTTATACGGGCAGTATAAAATTATACGGACCATATAAGTGTCTATATAAGTCCAATCAGGCAACTTTTTTTTATTTTTTATTTTATAAAAAGATGACCCAAGGTCTTATTTTTCATTTCTCACTTTCTCCACACTTCTTGAGACCTCTAGAATATTCCACACACCATATCAACACAAATTCAAGAGAGACCAAAGATTAAACACCAATAATCAAGAGAATCAAATGTGTGGATGCTCACTAGGGTTGGTAGAAGTCAAGGTTTCCTTTGGAATTGAAGTTGGGGTTTTCTCAAGTGAAGTATCCTCATCCAAAGATCATTCCTATATAATCAAAGGTGAGTTTTACATCTATTTCATATTATTAAAAGTATTTAGTGATTGAAAGACTTGGACTAGAGAAGAAAGTAGAATATGAGCACAAAATATGGAAGTAATGGTATCTTGAGTAGTATGCTCATTTGAGTAATGATTCTTAGCATGAGATGAGTATAATCTTGTTATGAATGATGCTAATGTCGTTGAGGAAGTATTATGTGAAAAATGAATATGTTGTTGTATTGTAGTCATGGTTGTGGATGATTTGAAAGAGAATTGTGAGGATTGAATAACGTTTAACTTGAAGAAGTTTATTGATTATGATATTATGGGTGTTGTTATTGATGTTTGGGAGTTGTTTATTATATGGAGGGAGTTGTTGAAACAAAGGAAATGCTACCCAATTTTCATTAGCTCTTAGTCGCCTTAGCTTATCCTTAAGCATGTTTCTAATGATCTAATGTAGTACGAATTCTCTTGAATGTAGAGTTGTGAGCTTGGAAGGAGAACGCTTAGTCGTTAAGGAGATGTAAAGCTGTGTAAGTCTAGTCCCTTCCTTTCGTAAAGGCATGACTCTTATATCACTATCTTCCATGTATTCTATGACCTTCTTACATCCCGAAAGTTGAAAGCTAAAGGTTCTTAAGAGCTTCTTATGATAAAGAGAAAAGAAGTGTTCTATGATAAGAATAATGATGATGATTTTACTTGTAGAGATTCCAAAGCTTATGAATTGGTGCTATTATGAGTTTAATGATCTTATTCCATGATTTCTTTGATGTTATTCATTGTTGGCCATCTCACCTCATGATACTAGTTCCTTTAAGGTGAGACCTAGCGATGATGTTGTATCCATAACATAATTGGAGGTTACCGAGCTTACGTCACTCCGATAGCGTTTTAGCTTTCACTTGGGCTCTCATGTATGCCTTATGTTATTTTTATGTATGATCACACCGTGCCTAGTTGGCCGAGCAGTCACCACTACGATAGGAGTAGTGGGTAGCTATGATGATGATTACACCGTGCCTAATTGGCCCAGCAGACACCACTAGTGGGCAGCTTGAGATGTTTACCCCGGATGCGGGAGCCCCGAACGCGGGCTAATGATGATCACACCGTACCTATATGGTCGGGAAACTTATATATATGTATATATTATATGATGCTACTTAATATAAAAGCTAGCATGCATGATTCCGCCTTAAGGGGCAATCAGTTACAGGCTATCCCTTCACTTTATGTTCTCTCGTTTCTTTATTATGTTTGATATGCATGCCTTACATACTCAGTACATTGTTCGTACTGAAGTCTTTGTCTTTTATGGATGCCGTGTTCATTCCCACAGGTAGACAGGGAGACAGTCCGGACGCTTAGGAGCTTTATTCAGCAGATTTGCAGGAGCACTTCACTACTCTGGAGTTGCCGCTTATTGGTATATTATTTTGTGTATATATTTGGGGCATGGCGGGGTCCTGTCCCATCCCTATGATTTCATTATTCTAGTAGAGGCTTGTGGATATATATGTGTGGGTAGTAGATGTCTCATGACCTTCTTAGTGTATGTCATTTTGTAGCGTCGTGGGCTTATGTATATATATGTTTTGAGAGATGTTTGAAGATCATCTTATGATAAGCTTGTGTTGGAAATGGTGTATGGTCAAGTTGAGTTTGATGATAAGTCTAATGGGTGGTGCTCGGTAGTCAGCTCTGGGTACCCGTTATGGCCCTCTAGGTGGGTCATGACAGTCCTGTACAAAAGAACTCCAGATTTGGGATTGCTTAGATGTGTTGACTCTGTCGAAGCTATAAAATTGATTGAGGAAGTACATGCTGGAACCTGCGGACCTCACATGAATGGGTTCGTACTGGCGAAGAAAATCTTAAGAACAGGGTATTACTGGATGACTATGGAGAATGATTGTAGCAAGTTCGTCCAAAAATGTCACAAGTGTCAATTCATGGAGATTTGATAAAGGTTCCTCCAACAGAACTGAATGCTATGACGTCATCTTGGCCATTCACCGCTTGGGGCATGGATGTCATAGGGCCAATTGAGCTAGCTGCATCAAACAAACACCACTTCATTTTGGTCGCCATAGACTACTTCACCAAATGGGTGGAAGCGACATCTTATTCATCAGTAACAAAGAAAATGGTTACAGACTTTGTGCGCAACAACATCATATGTCGATTTGGCATCCCATAATCAATCATAACAGATAATGGGGCTAATCTGAATAGCCACCCGATGAAAGACATGTGTGCGCAGTTCCGAATCACTCACCGTAATTCAACCGCATAGCGATCACAAATGAATGGGGCAGTAGAAGCTGCCAACAAAATCATCAAGAAGATCCTTGTCATGACCCAATCGGAGGGCCGCGATGGGCACCCGGTGCTAGCCCACCCGGGCACCTCTTAACATACCTTTACATTAATATCTAGGTGAGCCACATATTAAATCATACATTTCTATTCATCCATCATGCTAGTCCCATTGGACAACAATACCTTTATATCATCATTGACATCTATGCCCATATCAATGTACATAAGCCGACGAGGCTAACAAAATGAAATCCAAAAATATAGGCCGACAAGGCCAAACACATCTAACCGTATACATATGTCTACGAGCCTCTAAGGAGAGTATGTCATATCATATAGGCGGGACAGGACCCCGCTATGCCCATAATTATGTACACAAAAGAATCAATACCAAAAGCTATAGCTCTGAATGAAATGGAGCTCCGCTATGTAGTCCCTGAGAACGTAACTATGGATCAAGTCTGTCTCCCTGGGCACCTGCGGCCGTGACGCAGCGTCCACAAACAAAAGGACGTCAGTACGAAGAATGTACTGAGTATGTAAAGCATGATCAATATCAGTATAGAAGCGTAATAAGAAACATAAGAAATAACATAAGATGAGAGATAGTCGTATCATCGTCATAAGCACTTACTTGCCTTTCATAGGGACTTTCCATTTCTAATGCGTAACTGTGTACATATATCCGTTTTCATATCCGTACTCATTTACATTTCGTATCCATACGCGTATCCATATACATATCCTTATTCATATTCATATCATATATATATTCTTATTCGTATTCGTATCATATCCGTATTCATACTCATATCTATGTCATAAACATATTTATATCATATACATACCTGGCCAACCAAGGCTTCAGGGTTGCACATACTTGGCCCTACCAAGGCTTCAAGGTTACACATACCTGGCCCTACCAAGGCTTCAGGGTTATCCGTACCAACTGTAGATGTGTGCGCCCGCTACATAAATATATACATATTCTACCCGGCCTTATAAGCTCGGGGTTCCATAATAGTCATACATAGATACATATACATAATAGCTCATAAGTATCTTTACTATTATCATCACTATCATTATCGTCATCGTTATCGTCATCGTTATTATCGTCGTTATTGTTATCGTTATCACTATCATAGTCGTTCATTTCATCTATCCTTATAGGATTACTCGTCATATGAGGAACGTAGCACAATCGTATTACACATCAAGGATCATGAGCTTAATAGCTCCGAAGATAGAATCATTTGGAGGACATCATAGACTTATAGAATATTTAGATGATTGGCCAAAGAACCATGCCTTATGAAAGAAGGGTTAGCCTTACATACCTTTCCGTTCAACTATTCTATCATTTGCACGTTCTCCTTCAATGCTCACGTTTCAACCTTCATTAGAGTTATACTATCATTAGAAATCGGTAGCTAGCGTACATGACTAAGGCTAGGGAAAATTGGACAGCATCTCCTTTATTTAGACGACATTCCTCTATATCGTAAATCAACTCCCAAACATCAATAATGCATTCACAATATCATAACAATAGTCTTTATTCATTCTACATTATCCATATTTCTCAATTCACTTCAAGTCATCTATATCCATGGTCATAACACACGATTACATTCGTTCATATACAATGTCTATCCCATGTTCTTAACATCATTTATAACGTATCCATATCACAACACATCAAGAATCATGACTCAATTCAAACTACTACTCACAAACATCACTACTCTCACATTCAAGACCCATTTTCTATATCCTTTTACTATCCAAGTGTTTCAACTCTCAAACACCTTAAACAACATGGAAATATCATAAAACGTACCTTAGATGGTGAGGTAATGAACCTTGAGTAGATATACTTCTCTTGAACCAAACCCTAGTTCTCCTCCAATGGAATTTCTTGTGGTCCTTTAACCTTTGGAAGCTTTCTAACACATAAACACTTGATTCTAGTCTTTGATCTTTGTGTTCTCTTGGACTTGAGTGGAATATTTTTAGAGAATGGTTTTTGAGCTCTCAACACTTGTGGAATATGAAAAATTAAGTAAAAGAACCCAAGGCATCTATTTATACAAACATTGAAAATCAGCCCGTTGGGACTTCCACGAGCACTTATACGGTCCGTATAGTATTGTACGGTCCGTATAAGTGGTCATGGTTCACGAACCAGCAAACCAAATCCCTGCTGGGAGTTATACGGACACCTTATATGGACCGTATAAAGTTATACGGACCGTATAAGTGGTCGTATAACTCCATTCTCTGAAATGGTTTCCGTCGTTTCGTTCGATCTCCAATCCTTATGGAACCTTCTTAATACTTGTATAATACTTTACTAGCCATACAATAGGCTCTATATTAGCCATTTAAAACATCACCATATAACCCTTAGCTCAATCATAACGGAACCTTTCCAAACACGACTTACGTTTCGCTCTCTTCAACAAACTAAACTTCACATATTCATAAAACTTCAAAATCTTATTGTATGAACTTCAAGCTATCTAATCCTTCGCTTAACCTCGTAGGGATTTCATAATCACCTTAAGCTCACATTAACCCATCCACAAAACAACACATACGGAATTTCCGAGGTGTAACAATCCTCAGGAAGATGATTGATAACTACAAAGACTAGCATGAACAACTTCCTTATGCATTGTTGGGATATCGCATTACTGCTAGAACTTCAACCGGGGCCACTCCATACCTGTTGGTGTATGGCACTGAAGCAGTAATACCAGCCGAAGTAGAGATCCCTTCACTTCGAATAATACAAGAAGCTGAGTTAGACGATGCGGAATGGATCCGCAAGAGATATGAGCAACTGACTCTAATAGATAAAAAGCGGATGCTTGCTGTTTGTCATGATCAATTGTACCAACAAAGAATGGCGCGACCTTTCAACAAAAATGAGAGAACTAGGGTGTTTCAAATCGGGCAATTGGTGCTCAAAAGAATATTCCCTAATCAAGAAGAATACAAAGGACAGTTCGCCCCAAACTGGCAAGGGCCCTATATGGTGCAAAAGGTATTGTCAGGAGGAGCCGTGGTACTTGCTGAAATGGATGGTCAAGAGTGGCCAAAAGCAATAAATTCAGATGCCATCAAGAGACACTATGTGTGAAGAAGAAGACAACTGCGAGGATTCAGAGTTTCCATAGTTTAGGTTTTCTTTAGTTGCATTCCATTTCTTTGTAATTTTGCTTTTTTCTTAGAAAAAACCAAATCCAAAAATTATATACGGACTACGCGAGGACCTGATTCCCTATACTTATAAAGGGATACGTAGGTGATTTTTCAAGCTCGGTCGCTTTAACCAAAAATCCAAAATTACGCATTCTGAACTACGTTATGACCTGATTCCCATCTGGGATATGTAGGCGCTCTTTTGAGTTCGGTCTCACAAGAAATTCCAATATGTTCCCGAACTACGTTTCGACTTGATTCCCGAAATGGGATACGCAGGTGCTCTCCCGAGCTCGGTCATTCCAAAAAAAATTCCCAATAAACCTTAGGAAACCTCAGAAATGATTTGACGAGAGAAAGATAAAGGTAACCCCACAAGGAAACTGGGGCAGAATTCTTGGGAGGACCTCAAAAATTCCTCAAGCGCGGCGAAATCAAGAAATAAAAAGTACAAACTTACATTGGGGCAAAATTTTTAAGAGGGTCTCAAAAATTCCTTCGACATAGCGAGACTCGAGTTATTACCAAGACGTACAGAAACTGGGGCAAAATTTTCGAAAGGGATTCGAAAATTTCACAAGTCAAGATCAAAAGGAGGAAAGAGGCGGAAGACCTTGTTTGAGTAACCAATGTCATGACATTAAAAGAGGCGTATGTAAAATATTATTTTTCAAAACACATATAATGTACCAAAGTATACATATTTTCCAAAATCACCGCAATTTTTTTTCCAGCTCTGCTAGGCAAAAAATGATTTTAAGGAAAATGAGTATCCTTTCCTGCCAAAATATGAACAGGAGGAAGTCCATGCGCCGGGAGAGCGGTCGACCATATAGGAAACTGATAAATTTTTCTTTCGATGCAGGAACAAACAAGCATGGACGTTTTACACTAACTCATTTGCTAGAATGTTTAAAACAGGGTAGTGATGACGAGCCCAGTGAAGAAGAAGCATCAAAGAATAGTGGCACAAACGAGTGTACGAAAGGGTAATGAAGCCCTCCCCAAGTAAAGTTTCTTTACGCTGATAAGTTTTTTTGTTTTGCAAAACACGAAGATTTTATAAAAAGAAAATTTTAAGACTACTGAAGGATATAATCACGATACCAAAAGTTGGGTCTCCACTAAAAACAGTTTTGTATCAAGGTATTGAGACCCCGGCCTAGATGTCGCATGGTTTGCCTTGATACATTAACTGAGTGGACGTCCAAAAATCTAAAATTTAAAATGACGCATTGATAGCGGGATTGAATGTCGTTATTCACAATCGAGTCTAGTCCTTTTGGAAGATGTGAACCCTATCGACGGGCGGGTATTCTTCCCCGGAGTAAAAAAAGGAAGGTGTAAGTCTTGCCACCGAGGTAAACTTCATTCCCCAAAATGATGATATGGATTAAGCGACTACGTGCCGAAGGGGCTGAGTCATCATCCATATACATAGCCAAAAATAGGTAGCATAATTCTGAGGTTAATGTCCGCAATCGTTGAAATACAAATGTGATTCCTACATCAAGATTTGCGGTCGCTATTGCAGTCTATTTCAAGTTAACGTAATCATGATTCAGGGATAGTGGTAGTCATGAGAAAAGGCTCCGCACTTGAATATGCAGTAGTTAACTTGAAAATTCTGACTAAATGTTGTAATTCTGGACACAGGGGTTAGCGGTCATCATGAGAGGAATATGATACTGCACTTTGATGTGCAGTCTACATTTGGGTATTTTTGACTATAGGTGATGTTAGACCAACTGGTATACCGCGGTCACCGTATGCGGATAACGGAACATGCAACACCAGATTTGGACAGTCATCGCGATATGCAAACATGGTGTGACGCTAAATTTTCCAGGGTAGTGGACGTCGTAAGAAACAAAAATGGCCCGCACAAGAAAACATGGCTTTCATGATTGACATATCGACTTACGAAAACGACGACCGGACTGGGGTGTGTAGGTTCGCAGAAATGCGGTATAGCCCGACCCAGATCCCAACAGAAGTTATCATTGAATGATGAAAACATCTGAAAATGACGAAAAAAGAGCCCGTCAAGGTATCGTAATTATTATCCAGAGCAGATCGCCTTTTCAAAAAAAAAAAAAAATATATATATATATATATATATACACACAAAAACGCACACTTACAGGAAAAAGAAAGAAAAATAAGAAGAAGACGGACGAGCATTTGTGAAAAGACGGACATGATATTGAAGGATGACTACAATGTCAACAAAATGGCAAAACGCCTCACAGGTATGACTACATTAAAATCAAAATTTTCAAAAGACTAACACGCAGGACTCAGCATTTGAAAACGAGCTAGAATCTACCGAAGATGGAAGCAAAAGCCGGATTCAAAACATGTGGAGCATACGTGGAACTTTTTCTTGGGCAATCGATCAAAAACCATGTACGCGAGTCATGCTTTCTACATCGGGGATTGGAGATCATTTCAAGCATCAACACTAATAAGACCTTTCCAAAAATCGCTTCCGGTCGGGTTTTTCACGAAAATAGTCAAAGGAATTCCCACATAAAGGGATATTCCTTTTCGGGCTATCGAGTCGAACTACAATTGGCCTGATTCCCAAATCCAAGGATATGTAGACTACTCAAGTTTCGAGGCTCGGCTATATTCCTATAATTATCTCGAGACACCTCGAGGTAGTTTAAAGAAAACTCTTTATTTTCATAGTCCTCATAGATTCAGAACTACAAACGACCTGAATTCTCATTTAGCCTAAGATATGTAGGAAGCCCAGGAACGGAGGTCCGGCCATACTTTTGATATATTGCGCAAAAAGGGCTGTAATTTCTATTATTCGGTAAAAAATTAGGTTTGCCAAATTTCTAGCTCAAGGATGGCCTTGCCATCCTTAAACGTCGAAGGGGCAATTGTTGACACCAAATTTTCACCTCATAAAACGCGTATTCTAATTTTCAAAATTTTCGAGTCCAAGACGGAGTAAAGATGCCTTTTAAAATTTTAAAAATCTCAAGAAAATTGCAAAAATTGACGTTTAATTATTATTCTGTAAAAATTGACAATTAAAAGAAATTACGAGTTATTTATTTTCATAAATGTATGTCAAAATGAAGATGCGTAACCCGCTCCGTCTAAATTCGGGAAATTCAAAAATTGAAACGACGTACGAATTACAGTTCATTTTTTATCGCATTTTTCACATCCTTAAAAATTATTCGGAACTATATCAATATTAGGCTCGTTTTGAAACTAATATTTTAAATTTGCGAGTGTTAAATTTTAAATTAGCCTAAAATAACTATTTTATTTAGTTATATATGTGTTTATATTACTTAGTTATTATTTGATTTAAATTAAGAGGGGGGCTAAATTAATCGTTTTAAAAAAAAACTTAAGGGGTGTATGTTTTAAAAAAAGAGGGAATGACCCCCACTCCCCCCCCCCCCCCCCCCCCCCCCGCCTCCATTTTTCATTTTCTTGGCCCGACCCTCCCTCTCTCTTTTCAGGCGACAATGGCGATAGGGTTTCCGATCTTCATCGAGCCATTTTCATGGCCATTTCACGGTTAATTCTTTAGGGGTTTCGTTCCCATCTCTATCTTAAGGTTATTATTAGTGTTAGTTTTTTGTTTTACTTGTATTTTCGTGCTTAATCGAGTCCCTAATGGGATGTTACCCCAAAAATCCTCCGTGTCATGAGAGCCATAGACAGAAGCCTTCGAGCTTGTTGTTATCTTGAGCACCATGACACTAAATGGGGGTTTTTGAGGGGAAACTCCCATTGGATTCTGGTAAAAGGGACCTAGGGTGATTACCCGTCCAAATTAAGTACGATTTTGGGGTTTCTATCCATTTTAGTATGTTTTGTTTTTGATTTTTACCTGTTAATTCATTATTACCATTAATTTTCCATTTTTGTTTGTTTTATATAGTGACTAGGCGTACTATTTAGTGACTCCCCTAAAATTTACAGATTTTGGATTAAGTTTTTAGTACAAATGGGCTGGATTTTTGTTTGTATTGTGAGGTATACATCTCCTGATTGGATAATGGTACTATTTGTACAATTTTGAAAAAATCCCTTATCCTATTCTACTGGAAATTCGAACTTTTGAAGATTTGGGGGGGGGGGGGGGGGGGGGGGGGAATTTCTGTTTTGAGAGACATACCCTATCATTTCTACCCTTGAAACCTTTGAATTTGCCTATATATAGAAAGTCTTGTTATCATTCTAGGGCAGATTTTGATACCTTGAAAAAACAAAAACATACTAAGCCTATTATCCTATATACTACAATACACAATAGAGAATACTAAGAGACACTACTCTACAACCTATACTACTTAAAATACAAAACTATTTTCTCTGAAAATGGAAGAAAGGTATTAAGAACTTGTTTGGTGTTGAAGCTTGGATTTCAATCCCTTGTTTGATCTTTAGGTTGCCCCATAAAAAGGTAATATCTTTATTCTAGCTTGTTTCATTCCTATTCTATCTTAGTTATATGTATTAATGTTGCTTATGATTGTTTAAAAGCTGCTTTAGTTACTTTGTTATTGAGTTTATTAAGCTATTGTGTTATAATGTTAATATAATGATCTTCAAATGATTCTAAGTAGTAACTATCAGGTAGTAAGGTTAAAAAGATGAAGTAGGATGTTAGTTTTGGTCCTTGGTTACTGTTACATTGGCTATTTAAGTTTCTGAGGCTTTATTTTTCATTTTTTATGCTTTTGATTGTGTTTTTATGGATTCTGTGGATTCCTAGTCTTAATATGATTGTTTTAGTTCATTTCTGAATAATCTTTAAATGGGATATAGATTACCTGTTTTGTTATATAGATGGTTGCCAATGTTTTGTCCAAAATTGTCTTGAAAACCTGAAAATAGGGATTGTGTTTCCTATGTGTGTTGTTAGTAGCTAAAATCCAGTTTAATAGTGTTTTGAAGCAAAACAAATACCCTCTGAAATGACTGAATGGTTTTCAAAAATGGAATAGGTTTAAAAAATGGAATTTGAGTCTATGTTTCCTTTTTGAGTGAGTCTGTCTTGTACACACCTTTGAAACTTTAGGAGTTGGCATATGTTCTGATCTTGTATGGCTCTTTTGGATTGATTTTAGAACTAAAAAAAATGATGATTATGAAAATTTGAAATGTGATTGTGTGTTGTCCACATGTATTGAACTAGAAGGCATTAGGCCTTTATTTGCTAGCCTCATCTATTTTTGAACCTGTCTTCACCCTTTTAAGATTGATTTCTTCCAAAATAAAAAAATAGTTTTTGTGACTAAATGACTGTTAAAACTAAAAAAAAACCTGTGTACCTTTGTGACTGCCCTCCCTTATTTATACATATCTTGTTATCTCTGAATCTTTTTTTTTAGTCTTAGAAAAAGGTAAAAAAGAAATGAACCTCTTAACTTGCTTTGCAGATTCTGAAATTGCTAAGTGAAACTAGAATCCTCTAAAAACTAAGAATCTGTTTTTTCTTTAAAAAAATTAGGAATTTGATGGATTTATAGTTTGTCATGTTGTTTTGAACAAGTTTCGGTCCTGTTTAGCTTTGTGTGTGTGTTTAATCATCCGCTTTAGGAGCTGTTGCAGGAGTTAAATGATAAGGAATAAGAGAACTTGTCCTTTGTTCAAATTTGAGAATCAGTGGCCTAGGCCAATGTTCTTGGAGTTGTGGTGTGTGGTTTGTGATATTATTATGATTTGTCTTCTCTTTTTAGCTTATTATGATTTGTCTTCTCTTTTAAGCTTGCTTTGTTGTCTAGTTTGCTGTGAAGAATGCTCTGTGAGTTTACTTTGATTAGGTAGGCCTTAAATATCCCCTTGATTGTTAGATCATTAGAAGTTAGTTATACAAGGAAAATCAGAGTTTAACTTTAAAGAAGAAGTTTGAAATCAGGAATAGTAGCGACTTAGACCTTTCTTTCCTTCTTTCTCTAAGTTTGATCCTAGAATTTGAAGTACTTTTGTTCCTTACACATTGTTGGCTTATACTGTTTTTGAATGCATCATTTTGTGATTTAGGAGAAGCAACATGAACCTCTCTTGATTACCCCTTTTGAACATTGAGCTATCTTTATGGATCATTCCTGCTATATGTTTGATATGAATTGTAATATGCTCAAAGTTTACATTGTTGAACCACTTTAGGCTACTGAGAATTGGTTATGCCTAACCTATCTCTTAAAGGCTTAATTCAAATTTGTAAAATTTATGACATCTAATGAAATACTAAAAAAAAAAATGAACTTAAATCTGCTTTGAGAGAACAAATGTGGTATCTGCTTGTTAGTATAGGTCTTTATAGCTTGTTTGCAAGGTTCTGAGGTTTATATATATGACTTCCACCCCTGTTTGCCTGCTTGTGACACAATTATGTTCAAATGTGATGCTTTAAACTTAGGACAGTGTCATGAACCATCTCTTAGTCATAGTTTAAGCTCCCATAGACCTGTATTGTTTCCATCTAGGTTTCTTATTATTTGGGACTTCTTGTAACTGCAGTTGAAACATGACTACACCGAGGATAGCTTCATGCTCTTTTTTACCTCTTTTTTTGGACTTGCTGATCCTGTTTTGATCATCCTTTATGTCTGGTTAAGACCTTATTTGATCTCACATTTGAGTTTGGATCCCTGTGTTTGATTCTATAAATTAACTAAGTCAAAAATGTCATTTTTTTTAGTTCTACAATGTTTCCTATGGGACTGCTTATATGCTGAGATGATCTTGAGACTAGTTGAGACCAGTGTGACCCAATGATTGAACATGAACTAGGATAATAGGGACTTGGGAAGTGTTGGGAACCTGCACTCTGAATCTGCTTAATATCTAAACTTGTTTAAGCTAAAATTGGTACAAAAATGACTTTAGACTTTAAACTTGCCTTTGTAAGTGGTGAATGGATTTAAAAGTGGTTTTCTGGCATTTGATTTAGTTTCTTCTTGACCAAAAAATGAACTCTTGGCTAGGTCCCTCATTATCCTGTCTTCATTAATCATTGATTTCCTCAAAAGAAACTAGAAAGTAATATTTTGAGTAGGATGACTGTCGCTTTGCCTTTGTCTTTTGCTGCTTCACTCTTAATCTTGTGCCTGCTTTGTTCTTTCTTATTACTTCATTTGTTGCTGCTATTCATTTCCTTTTCTTTTTTTTTTTGAAATTTTGCCATGTCTTCTTGTCCATACCATTTCTATTTGCTGAATTGTGATATCTGAGGTGTCTTGCATTGCCAAAACCTTCACATTACCTAAGGGCTGCTTGATTCCTTTGTTTCTGGGATTAGTTGAATCTTTATTGTGACTTTCTTGCCTCATGTGTGCCAAGATCTGGCAGTAAAGTTGTATGTTGTAGAGTTCTTACTTGTTAGCCTTGACCAAAGTTAAGCATTTGGCCTTTAAATGGGGTAGAATCTCTCTTAAAGACCTTGAAATTTTTAGCTTGAGTGTGATAGTCTAGAGTTAATGGAATATATATATATATATATATATATATATATATATATATATATATATATGAGGGTATCCCCTTTTAAGAGGTTTTGCTCTTCGATGGTATATCGGGTATACCATAGTCTTGACACTTAGGAAAATTTGAGAAGAAATCGAACAGTATATCATTGGTATATCATGTATAGTACTCTTTGACACTTGGAAAATTTGAGATACAATCAGGTTTGGGCTTGTTGCTTGGGCCTGTCACTTGTGGTCTTCATCTCTGAATTATTTCCAGTACTTTGGGCCTTTTTTTTTTTTTTGCGATGTTTTGTGACAGTACCTAGTTGTGTTTATACGGGTTTGGCCCAACAGAGTTGTAATTTATTTTAGCATTGTCACAAATTGGCATAGCCTCTTAATTTTGTACTTAATTTAATTTGTGGGCATGTACTAATGTTATGTATACTCGTTTGCATCCTTGTCCACCCAAACCCGTTGGTGGGCCCCAACAAGGCCCACCAACGTATCTAGATCGAGTCAACCTAACTTGGAGCAAAATGGAGCATACATTAGACTTAAGATGAACCCGATTGTATAAATATTTCTCTTTTGGGCTTAGTCGGCCCAAATTCTCTATCTCCCTTTAATTATGTATTTTAAATTATTGTTTGTGCAATTATCATGCCTATTGGAACCCTTAAAAGATTGTCATATTTTAAAGCCACTAAAAATGAATTTGCTACAAATTAAGACTAGTTTTTGAGACGTTAAAACGCAAACTTGAGGCTGATTTGAACAAAAGGACTAGAACTGCTAGTTTTCGTAAAATTAAGGACTGAATTGAACATCCGAGAACTTATGAACTTATGACATATGGGCTGATTTGAACCAATATTCAAACTTGTGGGATTAATCATGATTGGTGGACTTAGGCTAAAAAATAAAACTTGATTCAAACTTAGAAAAAGGTAGAAATGAAAAAAAAAATACTATATAGACTATAATAATATACTTAACTTATTTTCCTAAAACTATTTTCCTGTACTTTAACTATTTTTCAAAACCGTTGTTGGGTGGACTTACGTAGGGTCCTACTTGAGCTAAGAGCCTTCGGGTATTAGCCTAAGTGTTCTAGTCCAACACCCTTAACGCCCAAATTTTGGGCAAAATCTTATCACTTTTGATTCTTGAAAAACGTGGAATTTTGCATAAATGACTAACTTCTATCTGCGGAAATATAAAGCATAACTATTTTTATCATAGCCAATTTATCTATATGGACATATTATTAGAACCCGTAGGTAAACCGCAATTGAGCGGGTCCTTAATACCGGGGTGCCTAACACCTTCCCCGGGGTCACCAGAATCCTTACCTAGACTCTGTGTAGATTAGGTTTCTTTTAAAATAATCATAAAATAATTATTTTAAATGAACCATTTTCAACTCGGTTTTCCTAATTTCCTAAAAATTAGGTGGCGACTCTAAAAATAAGTCCATTTAGAGTACCATTACATAGAAGTATATTTTTTCTTTTTCGCGGTACGATTGACAACTGTACTTTCCTGGGACACTTTCCTTTTTAAATGAGGCAATTACAAATACGAATAGGAAAAAATAGAACCGCTACACCCCATATTAAACATAGAGCATAGTACATGTGTTGGTTGGGGGGGGGGGGGGGGGAGGGTCAGATTCAATCTGCAAAGTAATGGAAAGATTTGAGTCTTAGATTTTGATTTAGTTTTCTATATTTTGTATTTCAAATCTTGTATATCTAGGTAAGTATATACTTAGTCAAAATATATGCAATAAAATCTTTGTTGTATTCGGCTCGGGGGGGGGGGGGGGGGGGGGGAAGGGTCAGATTCAATCTGCAAAGTAATGATGTTCAGTTTCTTGGCGAGTTGTAGTCCATGTAATAATGCAAGTAGCTCTGCTTAGATAATAGAAGTAGATGTAAGGTGTTTGGAAAATCCAGATATTCAGCTACCGATAAGGTTTCTAAAAACACCCCTTATTCTTCCTTTTTCAGTGA
Source organism: Lycium barbarum (assembly GCF_019175385.1). Taxonomy (NCBI): domain Eukaryota; kingdom Viridiplantae; phylum Streptophyta; class Magnoliopsida; order Solanales; family Solanaceae; genus Lycium; species Lycium barbarum. Next base: position 87,023,659 of record NC_083341.1, read on the forward strand.
TATTGTCGTAAGCACCATTTACATTAAGCTTAATGACATCTTCATAAGGAAGTTGCCATTTGACTGGAACGATGGAGATTCATGGAGAGGAAGTTACAGTATTGGTGAGGTAAAGGAATGCCGAAGCTTGCGTAATGATATGGTGGACGTAAATTGGATTTGATGCATTTTTAAGAAAAAATTGTTTCATTTAATCCAGATGTTCCAAAGGAGGATCGGAAGAATGATGTTAATGGAAAAAGATATGCCCATTGCGCACAAGCTCGCGAAAGAAAAATAAGAGTAAGAGAGATTAGTCAAATGATTGTTATTTCAGTTACAATTACACTGCCTTTATTGAAGTAGCACAAGTCCGTGATTTCTGCTTATTTTCTTGAAATTTCTTCTAGAGTAGTCATGTTCATCTATTAAATTTCAGTATCTCTTCCTTCTTATATTTATGTTTTAAGATTCGAAAAAGAAATAAATTGCACTAAGGCCTACGTAACTAAAAGAAAAAGAAATATGAGAGAGTGGAAAAAAGAATGTCAACTTGGCTAGTCTTTAAAGGAGTAATATTCCTTATCATTTCTTTTTGCACATGCCCTCTGGAGGATCTCAGGTTGTGTATCAGAACATTTTTGACTTGTTTTTAACTAGTAAATTATGTATATTTAGCAGTGTGGTACTGTTCCAGCTATCATTGTTGGCATTCTGAAAGATTAGCTTTATAAATAATTAATTAATTCACTTATGCGTGTTGACATACATTTTAACTTATATAGTAGCAGCATGAGTTTGGAGGTGGTATCGTCCTCCACCTCCTACTCATGTAAAATAAAAAAATAAAAAGTAGATTCCATATTAAAAAATCAAACAATATAAAAAAAAAGGACCTCATATTAAAAAATCAAGCAATATAAAAATAAAAAATGTGGACCTCATATTAAAAAAATCAAGTAATATCCATCACTACAACAAATTCGATTATCAGGGACAAATAATTTCGTCACTTATAAGTCATATTTCGTCACCAAAAATCTTGTGTGACGAAAACAATTTCGTCAATCATTCGTCCCTAAAAGCGGGTCGCTAAAAGTATACACAGACAACTTAATGTTTCGTCACTAAATAAAGTTTATTAACTACAAAATCTCCCTTTCGTCCCCAAATGCATAGTATTTGTGACGAACATATTTGTCATAAAAAGGATAGATTTTCGTAGTTGATAGTGTGTTTTTGTCACTAAAGAGGCTACTAATACCCACGAAACTATCTTGTCACTGACTATTTAGTTTGTTCAGTGACGATACCAATTGTCTCAAAAGCTATATGTATTTTGTAGCTGAAATAATATAATTTCGTCACTAAAGACTACCTTTTATATACAAAAAAATGTTTCGTCCCTAAATGTATAGAGATTAGTGACAAATTTGTTGTTATAAACAAAGCTTACAATTTTGTAGTTAAATCTATCATCTCGTCACTAATAGTATTGCTTTTGCTGACAAAAAAAAATTGTCACTATAAATTGTCATGATTAGTGACAATTACAATTGTCATAACATAAAGCATTAATTCGTACCCAATAAGGAGGAGGATACTAAGACAAATATATTTTTGTCGCTAAATGTAATCAACTTATGACGAACTAATTTGTTTCGTGACGAAAATATATTTGTCTAGAAAAATTTAGTTTAGTCGTCGCCAAAAATTAATCCTTCAATGACAATTTTTTTTTGTCACTAATTATAGACATTCGATGACGTTTAATTATTTTGTAGTTATTAATTTTTAAAATTAGAATTGCATAAATTGAAAATAAAATAACAAAACATGCTAGATAATAATACAATTCACCCATGATCATACAATTAAGAACAACTAAAATTGTACTGAGATCATATCTCATTACAAACTCCTAAATAAAAGTAAAATATGTCTAACGACAAGAAAATCCAACTGAAATATACTAAATATTACTCCTAAACTAAGACAGACAATGCAGTTTCTTCCAAAGTACCAATCCAACTGAAATATACGAAATATTACTCCTAAACTAAGACAGATAGTGCAGGTTTCTTTTAAAATACTAATAATGTGGTGACACTTAGCTTGCAATCAGTCTTGATTCAATTCCCACATTTAATACCTGCGAAAAAGAGAGAAAAGAAAATTAAGATTAGATTTAAAGTGTAGAAGTTGAAGAATTCAAATCTCAAATCCAAAGATAAATAGAGTTCATCATCAAAAGGATTTATCTCTTTGGAACTATATCATACTACTATACTATAATTCTAATATCTTCTCCTAATAGCAGTAACTTTGTTTTATGTTTCAAATGTCTAGCTAGATTTATGAGGAGTACTACTGTTTATTCCAGTTTTGATGAGTACAGTTGTATAGGAGGTATATGTTTGGATTTCTGGACAGCCTGGTGTGGCTGATATTCATCTGCAAGAGCAAAGCTGCGCGAACAATAGGCCTTTGGAAGACTGGATTGAGTGGACAGCTGCAGAAAACATTTATCACAGATACTTTTGATCTAGACACTGCTAGTATTCTGTCCAAACCCATATGATCTAGCTCAACTTTTGGGTTCATTTTTCTCTGGTGAATTTAATCCCAACCTTCGACGCCTACGATTGTTTTTCTTCTTTTCCTTTTGACAGATAGTCTAACTAATACTCCAAGATGATGTTAAAAGTACGTATTATATGGCTGTTGGTCAAACCTCCTGTACTCTATCCCTCCAAACCATGCTATTTTCTCCCCCCCCCCCCAACCAAACCCAACACACCTACTATGTTGCTATAAGCGTTTTCTAAAGACCACCCGAACTTCCCTTTGCTTTCTAGCCTTGGATGTCCCTTGTGTACCTTATTCCACAATGTTCCTTGATCCTTCTACACCACCAGTTGCAATGAAAATAAGGGGGAGAGTTAGGAACATATTTCCTCTAATTTTTTTCTTTTATGGAGGGGTTGACAGAGAAGATAATCTACAAGCGAGTTACGCTTTTACAGCCATGTTTGATAACATTTCTAGAGTGGAACTTCCATTTTAGTTTCGAAAATACGAATGGTCATTCTGCATCAATTTTACTTTGTTCAGCTTACTTTCCTATCTAAATGTTTATTGTTCGATGACAAACCATACAATTTAAAAAAAAAAAAAAAAAAAAAAAAAACAGATCTTAGAAGCAGCAATCAAATCTAAACATGTGATTTTTTGTCACTAAGAACTCCAACAATTAACGACCTTCCTATGGATTCAAGAGGTTGCTTTAGGATATGGATCAAATGCAAATTATTATATGTATAATAAAAGAACTAAAACATAATTTATCATGTAAAGTAGTGTTATTTCTAACCTTGATGGCGATGAGCTAACAAAATGTTGCATTTTTTTAAACATTTCCTCTTGGCGTGCTGCTAAAGTAACCAATTGAGAGTTTAATGCTTGTATCTGGTCCTGCTGAGTTTCTACCTGGGACTGCTAGGTTTCTATCTTGGACTGCTGGGTTTCTACCACTACATTTAATCGTTTCTGTAAATCATGTTGGGCAGTAGCAGCTTCCTCTTTCGTCTTTCTAAGGGAGTCTTCTAACTCTGTCGTTCTTCTTTGTGTGGCTCTTGTAGTATCAGGTTTCGGACCATAACCGAGACCTTTTATGTATACCGATTTTTTACCAAGTATAGTATCCATAATTTGATCAATAGTCATGGAAGGCTCTCCCGGCTCTCCCGAAGTATATATATCTTTCAAATCTTTTAGGTTTTTCTGCATAAGAATATTAATATTATTTAAATTAGTTATAAATCTAGCAGCAAATACAACTATATTGCAGTGAAAATCACGCTACCAAATAGCAGCACAACACAGAAATTCTACCAGGGAACACAACAACATCTTGTTTGGAAATCAGTTTTCTGGGAAGACTATAACAAAATCAATATTCGCTGGTAAAATTGAATTCACCAAACTCGCTCGGGAGTTAATTTGAGTAGTTGTTTCTGTTGTAAAGTGTAATTTTCATTATTTTAAAGTCCAATCACAAGAAAAACTTATTATGAATTACTCAAGGCTAATCTCAATTTCTAAGTCAAAAAGGACGACACAACTTCTGAAGAATGTTTACCTGGACAAATGCAATGGCTATGGTACTAAAATAATAATTTTCTTACATAGTTAGTCTCAGTCTCTAGAGATGACCATCCTTTTTCAGTCGAGTAATGAGTACTCTTGTAGAACTCGATTCTGTCAGGCTCTACTCCATTTTCAGCCTATAAAATAAAATATTAATATGATGTATAACTAAAATATTGTTAGAAAGAAGAACAAAAATGGTATAACTTACAAGTTCAGCACGAGCAGGTACAAACGCTTTTGACCCCATGAAATGATTAGTTTTAAGCTTACTTCGATTGGCCCTGTTTATGTCGCATCGTTTCTACAAAAACAATATAAATATATGTAACTTAAACAACAAGGAGAATAACATATATAAATTACCTTATGCTCTGGATCAGCCCACATGTCACAAAGCTTATTCCAATTTTCTCGGGTCAACTCTGGCACTTCAATTTTACGAGCTTCTTCCTCGGAACGTGCACTTTCAAATAGCTGTTTTAACTTGTAACGCCATTGTCGGCTTCTGTTTTTCAAAATATCCTCAACACTATCTTTCACGTAATGCTCGTCCAAATCAATTTCAAACTTCTCCTAAAAAAAACAGATATGTTATGAAGAAACACACAAACAATCAAATTCACTTTTATATTAAAACAATAATTAATCATCATATCAGCTAATCCCTTTTATATTTGTTGGCGTTCTCTTAGTGTGTGGTATTAGCACTAGGTGCTCAACCTACTGAGGGATTGCCAATTTATGGAAAGGGTAATGGTTTTCTTGAATTGCAATACTATGTAACTTGGTGCTGCTACAACAACTACAGTGATACACCAGGCATAGTAACTGAAGGCCATACTTAATCTATTTATTGGCTCTTTCTGAGTGTGTGGTATTAGTACTATGTGCTCAACCTGTTGAGAGATCGCTAATTTATGGAAAGAGTACTGGTTTTAGTGGTTTTGATACAGCTAAGGATGGTCAAGTCGTGCTATTATTAAGCAGAAAAAGCAAGGAATCAGAAGAGCTGTTGTATACTATTTTAATATGGCTAAAGACTGAAAGATAAAATATGCAAATACCATCAGAAGTGTAAATCAGGAGAATTTCACTAGGCCTAGGAGGATTTGCAGCAACAACTTCAGGAGAAAAACATTGCAAGATTATGCTAAGCTTGGAAAGACAACAAGAAATGGTGCAACAAAGGATCAAACTTGGGACATCATTTGGAGGATAATGCAAGGCAAGCAGATATGCAGAGGAGCAGAAATCAATATGCAACTGGTTTTTTTCACAAGGAAGGCTATGTATGCAGCAGTTGTCACACACAGAGGCTATGCATGCAAAGTTCCATATCAGCAGTGCAGTTAAGACAAAAACTGCACTGTATAGAAGCAGTTTATGGCCATTTCTTGGCCAAAATTGTTTCAGTTACATGAGTGAACTTACTACTAGATTTCAATGGAGGTAGATATCGCCGATGAGTTCACCAAATAAATAGATGGATGAATAACAGCAATACCTGAAAGAAGAGAACTCACTATAATCACTACCATGTAATAAAATTACAAGATTATAGAATCCTTACGTGGCACCTAATTAGTGCTGCATCTTTGTCCTCTCTTGTGAGTTCCTTCCACTTGTTTGGAAGCGAAAGAAAATTCCTGGCAATTATCCCTAGTTCATTGGATAATTTTGCCAATTGAGTTGGCTTAGTTGGCCTCCCTTTACCAAGTGGAATCTCAATTTTCATCTTGCTTCCCATAGTCTTCCTCATCCTTTCAAGACCTTTCCCTCTAGTCTTGCCACGACCATTCCTGATCTTAGTGGAATCATCTGATGGAAAAAAGTCAGTTCAAAACACCATATATGAGTATGGCACAGGATAAAGACAGAAACAACTAAAAATTTTGCTTCATTTTGTTGTATTTTAACAGACACCAAGTTAAGAAATTCATCGACAAAACAGTAAGAATATAGGAGAGCTAATAGCATGTCCTTTGATCATTCAGATCATAACCAGTGATTATAAATTTCACAGATTACATAAAATATCGTTGGATTTCAAAGGCGTAGATCACAACAACTATTCATTCAGGAAAAGGTTTAAATCGTGCATATTGACAGAGTAGGTACCTTTACATAGATGGTTTCTATATCATGATGAGCAAAGGAGAGCCGGTCAAGAATAAAACAAGTGTAACTAATACAAGTTATCATGAAGAAACTATTACATGTGATCTATGCCAACATTTTCAACTTCTTAGACTCACTTATGTAGCTTATATGACAAAGAAAAATCAATCGCAACTGCTCATACAACATATCCAATGTCTTGCATTTAAAGAAAATATGTAAGATAAAGGGCGATATCATGAAGCACTTCTTTTTAAAATGTTGAAAGAGCATCAAATAACTTTATGAGTTAAATTCACAAATCTTGGGTTGATGATTGAATTACTGAAATAATAGTCAAGATCAACATAAGAATTATTCGAGTAACTCAGAAATGCAAGAAAGATAGGAGAATAAATTAAAGAACACAAAAGAAAGAGCAAACAAAAATAACATGAAATATCAATTTTTTTAAGTTGCACTTAAATGATCTACTTTAAACTAGTAGAAGATGGATAAGCACACTAAAATATTATTACAAATTTAGTACTTTCACTATTTACAACCCTAATTCTGATTTTATTAGCTCTAAAATTTTCTATATTCCACTTATAAAGAAGCTCCATTGTGTATCAAAAAGAATTTCACAGTCCTGTGCAGAATAATCAAAGGTAAATGTTTTTTAATTCCAACTTGGCCAATAACTAAATAATTTAATTCTAATTAATAATAAAACGTATCACCTGTATTAACAGGGGGAGTAACATTATTTGATTCATCCGGCGATTGAGTAGCTCGAATAGTTTTCCCTGTAAGTGTAGTTTGTTTGAAGATATGTCCTCCTGGTGCCATTGATTTGCAAAATTCTACCAAGACACAATATCTAATTTTAGTATGTTCATAAGATGTAAACTCCATTGGATTAACAAACCAATAGTTATATAAAAGCACCAATCATTGAGCCCGTGCCAGCACGGGCCCAACATTGTAATTAAGGTTTAGTATTACAATCAAAACATGAAACAATGAGCAAAACATCGAACATTTACTACTGCTGCTAACTTTTAGGTTCCTCCTACTATCTTACTCAAAGTTATGTTACAGCAGTTTCTTTTGGCAAAGACCAACCTTTTTAACACTAATATTCTCATTTCTAGTCCCTGATTATAAGGCCACCTTAGCTTGAGTTGTAGAAAGAAGAAATTGGAGGTGAATAGCACACTAGTATAGGAAACAGAAAACACTAAGGTGTTGTTTGGCCATAAAAATTATTCACTTTTTTCCGGAATTTTTTTTCACTTTTTTCACTTTTGGGCGTTTGGCCATAAATATTCCGAAATACCAAAAACTCAAAAAACTTATTTTTCAAATTTTTTTCACCTTTTTACAGCTATATTTCATCAAAAACTATAATTTCAAAAACTATGGCCAAACACAACTCCAACTCCAACTCCAACTTCAAAAATTCCAAAAAAGGTGAATTTGTTTTTGGTATTTTTGGCCAAACGCCTACTAAGATGCTCTTACATTCCAATAAACATGTTGTTTTGAATGGGTTAGAAAACACGTCGCAATGGTTAGGCAAATCAAACAGGAGAGGGGGGAAGTAACTAATTTATCACAAAGTGAAAAAAGAACCAGCATTTTTTTAGGCAAAGATTGATAATTCTTGCCACACTGCCTCAATTTCCGCAGTAAAATGATTACTCGGCAAACAAAAGGAAATATAAAACACGAACATCGAGTCTTCCACGCAGGAGCATTTTTCTCCTTTGAAATCGACTAAATGTTGAGCTCGAAGCAGGAAGAAAAAAGATCAAAACACAACAACAAATATGCTGAGAGAAAAATTCGCAGGACCACATAGCAAAGAGGCATGCGTTTTGCACCAACACCTGAACAAAATCTTATTAATGGTACATAATAAGAGTAATGGAGAGTGCAAAGTATGTTTACGCGATTCAACTATCAATTCAATGGGTTTGGATCTACTCCAGTTATAAACGCTCCCGTATATATCAATATAGATTTGGATTAGTGCCACATGCCCCTTTAAAATGGCTTAGATACCTCCTCCTCCACCCTTCTCCTAGAGGCTAGAATCCCCTTTATAACTTAAAGAAAATACAAAACCAAATATATCCTGATTCTTTTTACTGATAGAGAATGTTTTGCCTGCCCTTGCGTTTTTTAGCTTGCAAAAGCAACTTTCTTATTTCTTTCAGAAAGCATAATTTGTTCTAATCACACACAATTAATTCTTCTACTCTTTGTATTCAATTCCACTATAGCATTAATGTTTTCAATGGAGGTTTCATACTGCTAGTGGCAGTAGATTAAAGAGGAGACTGTTCTTTTCTTACTACACTACCCACAAGTGAAATGTTCTTCTAATTTTCTTTCCATAAAGCTAAGTATATCATTTAAAAAATTGGAGAGCTCAAATAGATTATAAAGTGGTCATTTCCAATAATTTTGAGTTTTGAATTTGAGTAAGAAAACTCTGACAGATGAGATCACTTAGTTGTGGAGCTTTGAATTTACTACATAGTATTTCATTTGGGAGATAAAGGATCCAAACGCTTAATTCAATTGATTATGTGTTAATAATAATGAAAAGCAAGCACAAAATAGGGAAATTGAGGTTGAAAATGAAGAGATTGTTTCTATATCCAATTGAATGGTTAATTAAAACCCAGCAAGATTATATCAGCCACTGAAATGCGAAATTAGAAAATTCAAAGAGAACTCAAAAGACGAAGAAAACAGAGAGGAAAATCTGGACAAAAATTAAAAAAGAAACAAACCTATGGCAAGAAAGAACATAAATCATGAAGCTGGAAAGTCTCACGCACATCATTTATTAAGAAGAGTTCACTGCCTTCTTGTCGTATTATTAATTGAACTTTTGAAGCATCACTAGTATACTGAAGAATCAGTATAACATGCCAAAGATATATATTTATGCTAGAAATTTCCAAATTTGAAGGCACAGAAACTTTTCCATAAACATATATAAGCTACAGTGTTAACAAGAGGCTGTGGTCTGATAAATATCGAGCCTTGTGAAGAAATACCCATTGGTTTCAACACAATATTTAGTTAACCTACAGAATATTCATCTCAAAAGATATCAGTTCAATTCATCCGGATTCAATGTGCCATTACCCCATCCGAATTCTAATTATTTGACTCAAACACATGCTTTAACACCATGTTTTCACAATCAATCCTTCACTCGAAACCCGAGTGGAAAACGCCAATATGAACAAAACAGAGGAGAAATTATTTCAATAGATGATTTGAATAATGTCATGCTTCACTAGTTATGTGCCACACACCAACTGTAAATATACACACCACGCGAAACTGTAGTCTACACAGTAAATTAGAGTCTTTTTGTTTCAAAAACTCGCAGTAATTGATTTTCTCGAGCTTCTATATTGATTAAATGAGACAAAGATAAAGCAAGATCAATGGATATTCAACAAATAATCAATGAACAAATCATTCAAGATATGATTGTCACAAATAACTATCTATTTAATCTTGTTTAAAGATAAAGAAGGAGGAATGATACATACCTGTTCTTCTTGCTCAGGTGCAGAAATTCTGCTTCACTTTCCAATGTAACTTCTTCATTTATTTTCTCATATATATGGTGGTTATCCTGAAATTCTTTTGGAGCCAAAATTGTGAAAAAATGTAAGCGCCAAAAAACGGTTTCTTTTTCCATTTTTCAGCTTTCTGTAATTCTCTTTGGTGGGAATTAGAAGGACAATGAGTTTGAAGGAAGTAGTGCTTCTGATTAACCCAAAAACCTAGGAAGTGGAGAAGTGCTCAAACCTAGCACTAGATCTTCAATTGTTGAGCAAGATTTTAGGGTTTTGGTCTTATGACCTGATGCCCTTTCCCCCTTTTTTTTCTTTTCGTTATGTGTTGCTTGAAACACTTCTTTTTTATTACTTGGTTAATATAATAAATTACATACTAAACTTGCTTAGTGGTATTTAACTAAAAAAATATACTCCGTATGAAAAAGGAGATATACAGGGAAACAAATACTTTCATATATGATCTATGAAAATAGTAGCTAGAAGATCAATGCATATTGATGAAGAGAATTTGGAAAGGTTTAGAAGTTTGAAGCCAACCAAATAAGTATAAATACAAATAAATAAAGAGAGCAAAAAAGAAAACGGCTCTTGGCATTAATAATATGACAGACCATTTTTTAGTTATTATAAATGTATTTAATTTTTTATATATTATTAACATTAATTATTTCATTATTTTTTAAAGGGGAGATGTCCATCAATATTTTAGGGATATTTCCGTCTTTCAAATTTAGACTTAAGAGCTCTTGGCATTAATGATATGACAGAGCATTTTTTAGTTATTATAAATGTATTTAAGTTTTTATATATTATTAACATTAATTATTTCATTATTTTTTTAAAGGGGAGATGTCCATCAATATTTTAGGGATATTTCCGTCTTTCAAATTTAGAAAAATTAAATTATAATAAAGTGGTTGATTAAATTTCATTAATTTTTGAATTCTTTAATTTAAAATGTTAATTACATTTCGCACCACTAATCACAAAGATATAAATGCTCTTCCGTTAACTAATAACTCCTAATATTAGATTATTTTAGTTCTAATATATATTTCCATATGTAAAAACTTAAAGGATGTACACCAAAAACAACAATTTAGGATGTGTTCAGTATGGAGGAAAATATTTTCGGGGAAATGTTTTTCAATTTTCTCATATTCGTTGGAAATATTTTCTTTAGAAAACAAGTTCCTCAAAATTGAGGAAAATGACTTCTCTAATGAAACTAGGGAAAACAAGTCCACTAGTGACATTCCACCAACCACCACACCCGACCAAACCTCAACCACCCCACGCACACCACCCCCATCCACTACCCCTCTACCACCCCACCACCTCGCCCCCAACCCCAACACCCCAACACCTCTTCAAAACATATCAATTTTCTTTTTTAAAAATAGACTTTTTTTTTTTATGTTTTTTACACCAACCCCCCCTCCCCCCCAAAACAAAATCACCCCATCCAAAAAAAATGTCTTTTTAAAAAAACTTTTTTTTTGGTTTTCTACACCCACCTCCCCCCCCCCCCCCCCCAGTTAATTTACTTTTATAAAACATGGGAATTTTGCGTGGTTAAATTTGGTTGAGGTTTGGTGGTTGTGGGTAAGATTTTTTTTTCATTTTTAATATTTTTTTTTAAAAAAAGTAAAATAAAATATATGAAATAGAAAATTTAGAAGGGGGTGAGTGGGGTGGTTCGGTGTACCGGTGGTGTGGGTGAGGTGGGGTTGGCATGGGTGGTGGTATAGGGTAGGGGTGGGTGAAGATGGAGTGCATTCGAGGGTGATGGTTGGGTTGCGGTCGGGAGGGGGAGGTGATTGATGGGGGTGGGGGTGGGGGTGGGGCTTGACTAGGTATTTTTCTAAAAATATTTTCTACTAACTAACCGAACTTGATAAAATAAGTAGAAATTCACTTATTTTTCTAGAAAAACATTTTTCGGTTGGATGGTACATTTGGCTGTGCATTTACCACGAGAGGCTATGTATGGGGGACCAGTACAATATCGTTGGATGTACAAAATTGAGAGGTTCTTGTGCAAGCTTAAGCGTTATGTGCGAAACAAGGCACGAGCAGAAGGTTCTATTGCAGAAGGCTATATTATTGATGAATGTTTGACATTTTGCTCTATGTATCTTACCGGCATCGAAACTAGATTTAATCGTGAAGATCGAAATGATGATGGATCTAGCAAGAAAGATGAACCTGTTCTAGACATATTTTCAAAGAGTGCTAGACCATTTGGAGATGGAGATTATTATGCCATACCAAGGAAAGATCTTGATATGGCTCGGTGGTATGTGTTGAATAATTGCGAAGAAGCAGAATCTTTTCTTCAGTGAGTAATTTTTCTATTTTTCTATTGATATTTTTATTTTTTAATACTATTTCTAAATAATTTATTTTTTACATGCAGAGAGCATAAAGAAGAGTTGGTGAAACAAGATGTTGGGAATATAGAAGAGAAACACAGAGAACAATTTCCTTTATGGTTTAAAAGGAAAGTAAGTGATTTTAAGATAATAATCATGTTGTTATGTTTAAATTTTAATCTTTTTCTTCTTTACTAATTGAACACAATATTTTTTTAATCATAGATTTTGAAATTATATAATAAGGACAAGTCAATGTCTATCAAGAAATTCTATCCTTTGGCAATGGAATCTGATGTGCGTGGAAGAAGACATACTGGCTGTGTTATAAATGGTGTTAGGTATCTTATTCAACGACGCGATGAATTACGTAAAAGTCAGAATTGTGGTATAGTTGTTGCAGGCTATCATGAAAATGAGTTGATTGATTTTTATGGTATTATAACTGACATCATTGAGTTAGAGTATGTTGATGAGAATCGAGTTTTTCTATTTAAATGCAAGTGGTTTGATCTTCGCAAGAAAACAAGGATGCAAAAAGATTAACATTTTACGAGCATATGTGTTAAAAGATTTTGGTATGAACATGATTCTTTCGTACTAGCTACTCAAGCAAAACAAGTATTTTACATTGATGACCCGAAATTGGGGGAAAATTGGTGAATTGTGCTCAAATTTCAAGATAGACACTTATATGATGTCCCGGAGAAGGAAAATTCAGAGACAGAAAGTGATGAGTCGCATATTACAAATAATGATGTGTATCAAGACATGTCACTTGAAAGTAATTCGATTGTCAATGATACGGTGGATATGTTGAGTAAACTACATAGAGATGATGTTGAACCGATTACCTTGGCTGCAAATGTAATTGAATTGGATGGTCAAACAGAACCAGAAGTTGAAGTTGATTATATCGAAGAAGATTCTGACCAAGAGGATGACACTATGGTAGAGTACATAAGTGATAATGAGGAGAATGAAGGTAATAATAGGACTAATGACGAAGAAGCTGATAGCATAGGTGATGGCGACGACATTGGCTTGTGATGTAACCTCATAATAGTAAGGTCAGTTACCTGTTAATAGTTCTTCTGAATTTTGTATCTTGTTTAGCGGATTTCAGGGGGATGACTTTCATAAGTTATTTGCAGATTTTGTCTGATTGAATTATGTATATCTTCTTATGTCTGAAAACCTACAAATGGAGAAACTTCTAACTTTTAATCACAGCCTTTTCTGCCTTTCATCTTTTAGAGAACTTAAGATTATTTTGGTGCTTTGAAAAGTTAATAAGCACCTAGCATATGAAAACTGCCACAAATATCTAGACTAGATTATCACATGAAATGCAGGGCCGCTTGAAGATCGCAGACTTTGGGTGGTCTGTACAATCAAGAAGCAAGAGACATACAATGTGCGGAACTCTGGACTATCTAGCACCGGAAATGGTGGAGAAAAAAGCTCATGATTATGCGGTTGACAATTGGACTCTAGGGATCCTCTGCTATGAGTTTTTATACAGTGTGCCTCCATTTGAGGTCGAGAGACAGACCGACACATTCAAAAGGTAACTATTCCTCTGCTTCTATCATCTTTTAACTGTTACTGGAAAATCAAGATAAACTAACTTGAGTAGTATAGAATTATGAAGGTAGACCTCAGCTTCCCTTCAACACCTGATGTATCGGTTGAACCTAAGAATCTCATTAGCCAGGTAAATTGATTAGTACTTGTCTATGCTTTAGTTCTGTAAGAAGAAACTACATAAACTGAAGGGTGGTTAGTTAAAGCACATACAGTGCATATAGAAAATAATACTGGTGTATATAGGTCAAAGAGTTACATTTTAAAACACTTGCAAAATTTCTGGTTGCACGCCTTTTTTCTGATTGTTTCCTTTCTTTTTGCAACTTCTTGTGATGGACTCTTTAAAAATGTTTTCTTTTCAAAAGATCATGGAGCATCCTTGGATAATTAAGAATGTCACATGACACTATAATTTGAGTCGCTTCGCCAATTTTCATCGTTTAGTTAAAGCGCCCTGTCTAGTGAAACTGTGAAAGTAACCGATAACATAAAGTTTTTTTTTTCACCTGCTGGTGTTTCAACTCTTTTTGCTATTACATATGATATGTAAATGTAATCATCTTGGTTTCAATAGTTTGTATCAGATGGAGTGTGAAGCTATGTTGGTGGACATTGATATAGTTTCCTGGAAATAGTTGCATATCATTTACATATGACTTTACTGGATTTTCTATTAGCTTCGAAATTAGTTTCTTACCTTATTCTCATAGTTTACTATTGTTACTCTTTATGATGCAGGATTCTCCCAGTGCAGTTCGGACTTTGGATTTAGATTCAATTCTTGAGGCTAGAACTGGTGGGACACGACCCACTGGTGAAGTTGAAGGAAGCAATTACAATCATCATTCGATCTTGACAATTGCATTCCACTTTGCTTTTGAGAATCACTATCGAGAAAATGTATTCCACTACCAAGATATCCAAGTAACCTGCACAAGTTATTCTAGATTTACGAAGGAAGCAGTAGTATGCATCCTATAGAGATCGCTAGATTTATACTCTTTACTGGGAAGTTTGACAGAGGATAAGCACCAAAGAAAGTGTTTGTTCACCTTATTGTAGCGCTAAAAGTAGACTAGAACTTGAAATGGAAGTATTTGGCAGGCCAGGTAGATTTTCTTGGTTTCATATTACAAGATTGAATTGGACAATGGAGATTATTTCATGTCATTGATTGGGATTATCTGTATACTTACCTCTCAAAATAAGTTATCTTTGCAGTTAATTATAGAATTTTATTTTTTTGCAAAGCGCAGCTACTTTCTTTTTGTAATGAACCTTGTTATTAATAAAATTCGCTGCTAAGCTCACTGCGCAGTGGTATATTAGTTCAGAAAATAACTGCGTATAGGCATTTATCTCTTTTATTATATAATATGGTCTATGTCGCTTATCAGTAGTATAGTCTAGTATTTCAAAAAAAATATGCTTGTGTGGTGTATAATTGCTGATGGAGAAAACTCTTATTTTAATTTTGTTTAAATCGAGATGTATCTTAATCTTTTAATTTATAACTACATATTTTTTGTAGCCAATAATTGCACTATTCAACTATGAAATTTAAGTTGTCACCATTTGAAAATTATATATTTTTTTTGTGACAATTTCGTTGTGACTAAATTGTAGGTTGAGTAGAGACAAATAATAAAATTGTCACTCATTGTTCGAACTATTAGTGATAAAAATTAAAGTCACAATTAAATATAAAATTCTGCGGCTAAAGTTTGGAATGATGAACTACAAATTCTAATTTGTCGCTAATGTATCAACATAGTTTTTGCGACAAAAGTTTTCGTCTCCAAATTTTAGTGGTATATTAGTTAAAAATATGTGTATAGGCATTTTATCTCTTTTATTATGTAATATGGTCTATGTTGCTTGTCAGTAGTATGGTCTAGTATTTCAAAGAAAATTATGCTTGCGGGGTATATCTATTGACGGATAAAACTCTAATGTTTATTTTGTTTAGATCGAGATGTGTCTGAATCTTTTTCTTTATAACTACAAATTTTTTTGTAGCCAATAATTGCACTAGTCAACTACGAACTTTAAGTCGTAGCCATTTCAAATTTATATTTTTTGTGACAAAATTGCATTGTGACTAAATTGTAAGTTGAACAGAGACAAATAATACAATTGTCACTAATTGTTTGATCTATAAGTGAAAAAAAATTAAAGTCACAATTAATTATAAAATTATGTGGCTAAAGTTTACAATGGTTAGCTACATATTTTAATTTGTCACTAATGTATCAACATAGTTTTTGCGACAAAAGTTTTTTGTCTAAAAAATTTAACTTATTTTAGGACGAAGATTAGTTTGTCACAAATTAGGTACATCATTAATGACAAAATAATGTGTCACTAATAACTTTAAATTCGTGACTAATAGTACTCAATAAATGGCGCCAACGCTTTTTTTGGAGGGAAACTTTAGGGGACAAAACTTTACTACGAATCTTTGTGTTTCGTCACTAAAAATATGTGCCTCATGTATTTAAGGACGAAATGGAACTTTTGTCACGAAAAGTGAACATTTAGTGACGAGTTTTGCACCGTAGCTAGTATTTTCGTAGCTAAATATCATATTTCTTGTAGTGCATGTAATTCCCAAAGTATCCCCATTAAGTCAATAATGGTGGGGTCATCGCCACATGCGTATCAATCCATTAGTGGGAGCAAATGAAATTATTGTACACAAAAAATGTGGACCCCATATTATTGCTTTTCTTCAAAAGGTTAAGTAGCCAAACCATACAATTTCCTTTCTTTTCTTATATTATCCTGAGATCTAATCTAGATATTTAACTGTTGTATTTGCTATTCCGCCATGTCATTTATTTGTTATGTTTACTAATATAAATATACTTAAAATATTTATATTTTAAAATAAGATAGAATTTAATTACTTTTTCATTTTTATTCTTACTCTAATAAATGAGGAAAAGAATTTTTGTAATAAAAAATAATAATATTAAATGGAGATCAAATAATAAATAAAGTAAATTAGTCAAATTATAATTCTAATTGACGTTTGCTTAAAAACCGTGCAAAAGACAACACGACAAGTAAAATGAGCTAAACCAGGAATATTCACCAAAAATTAAAAAATAGTAGTTCTTCATTTAAATAGAAAATCAAATTTCTACATTGTTTCATTTTAAACATGTAAAATTAATTTAATAATTTGAACTAATGTAAATTTGACTTAATTTTAGAATTATCCAAATCAAAATTTGATAAAAAATAATAAGTATTGTTTAGGCCCAATCCACATACATTAACAATAGAATATTTTACACCTTTAAATTAATCGAATTAAAATTCAAGTTATCAATTGATGCTTAATTATTGCTATTATTTTTTCTCAAAGAGGGGAAAATAGTTTCCTTTTAAACAAGTCTTCTCTTTTAAAAAGTATTAATAAATTTTTGCAAACTTTGTATTCGTAGCAAACATTAATATAATAAAGTTTTGAATACGGAGCACAAACTACATCATTATATTAATCGTGTTTTGAACATACAACTTATTAGTAATATAAGTACAAAGATTCAAGTGAATTTTTATTTAAAAAGCTGACAAAATAATGAATAAAATAATTGCAATTTGAGAAATTATATAACCAATTAACATTAATAAGAACAAATTTTGAAATAAAAGAAAAATATATGGGTCAAAAAATTAATTCGATGTGTAACTATATAACATAAACTTTAATAGAAATTAAATTAAATTTTAAAGAAAATACATTTATTATGTGAGACTACACGATAATATTTTCAGTAAATTGATATAAATGATAAAAGTACTTAGTAACAATATATCATTGCAATTATGAAAGAAGAACAGAAGCAAATATTGTATCATGCTAACAACTTTTCTGCTATCTGTTGAGATAAAGTACACATTTGAATTATATGCTGAACTTTCTAATTTTTATTTGTGAATGGTAAATAAGAAATGATTGATCTTCAAGATAATAATGTATAATGACTCACGGTTGGTGTATAAAATACAATTCAATCTAAGAAGCAAATATATATCTTTGCAAACCTAATAAATTTATAGCATTAAGCGATAGTAAAAAGCAGATAGAATGTTAGATTTTTTGTGCTTTACAACTTAAGAAATGAATGTGCTCATAATTATAAAATAATAAGTTATGTTACTTTATTAAATTATACTACTAAAGTTTTGGTTAGGACCAGTAGAATGTAAAAATTTCAACGGAACAAAAACTTTGAGATGAAATGAAACCAAATAATTTCCTGTACATACTTCTTCGAACGAAAATGTAGTCATACTAATATTATGTTTGTCGTTAGCCCATATTAGACCTATTCGCACGGACATCAACATCTAGTTAATATATATACTTGCGTACTAGAGATAGCATCTGATAATGGAGGATTTGATTAGTTGTTGATGCTATTGAGTTCTTCGCAAACCCCACCCAAATTCCACATATTTTAATTAATGAGATGGCTATAAAAATTTAGACTATTTTCTTCAGCCCTCACTTCACTTTAAACAATGAGATTTTAAAGGGCGATTCTTTGCTCTACTGATGAATGATTGATAGGAAAAAATATGTGGATTTGAAAGCTTCCTCATCATTTTTTTGCGCGGATTGGCCTTCTTTTGGGGTGGTCTTTAATTTTTGTCCCTCAAATTACTGGTCTTTAATTTTTACCCTTTGCTTAAAAAGGTGGCTGAAAATATCCCGAGGTTCAAGGTTCGAACCCCCGCTTAGTAAAATAAATAAATAAATAAATTCGCAAGGCAAGACTTTTGCAAAAAGTCTGCCTTATGCGGCAGACTTTGCCTTAAGGCATAACTAAAAGTCTGTCTTATAAGGCAAAGTCTGCCGTCTAAAGCATAACTAAAAGTCTGTCTTACAAGGCCAAGTCTACCGTCTCCGACATAAGTTCTATGTAACTTCTCTTGAATAGGCATAGGTTCATAGAAACCTATACATTATAGGGGCAATTTGCAGGATTGTCCTTCGTTGGGGGTGGTCTTTAATTTTTACCCCTCAAAATGGTGGTCTTTAACTTTTGCCTTTCAGGTAGAAATTCTGCCTTAAGACAGAATTTGACCCATGGGCAGAATTTGGGCCTTAAAGTCAGAATTTACACATGGACAGAATTTGCAAAATTCTGCCTTGCGATTTTTTTTTAACTGAGCTGGGGTTGGAACCCACAACCTTGGGGTATTAGGCGAAGGGCAAAAATTAAAGACCACTAATTTGAAGGGCAAAAATTAAAGACCACCCTAAATGAAGGACAATTCGTGCAAAAAAAAGGAAATTATAGCCCAATAACTTTGAATGATCTAGCTTACAAAATAGCCAGCAAATATATTGGGGTATATATATACTATACATAGAATATACATTTACTATACATATAATATACATATCAATCTATAGTCTATTGTCCTTTGTTTCTTGCTACTATATGTGGTTTCTTGTACTTCGATTACCTTATTTATCTGTGGTAGCTGCTGCTCCCTTCTTTCAGACTGCTCTATTTTGACTTATTCGCTTTCTTTAGTTTCATTTGTATTTTGCTTTGAACTGCTTGTGCTTATCTAACCTTTCTGATTGTGATTTCTCTTGAGCCGAGGGTCTTTCGGAAACAGCCTCCCTGTCTTCCGAGATAGGGGTATGGTCTGCGTACACTTTACCTTCCCCAGACCCCACATTGTGGGATTTCACTGGGTATGTTGTTGTTGTTCTATAATTTACGTATTAGTGTATAGGTTTGGTATATTTGGGATACTACCGGTAATTAAGTTTGGCAGAAGGTATATAACTTTCCCCAGATATTAGGCCTTTTGGTTTAAAATTAAAACTGCTCCATCTTCAATTCAAAAACATATAAACCCATCCTATTTCAAATTAGACACCTCCTAAAACAGGTTATTTAGTGTTGGGTTTTATTTTTATTTTTTGGGAGCTTGAAAAGTACAAATCGTAGGAACTTGATAAAAATGCTCAAGAGGTACATGTTAATGATGATGAAGTTGATTCATAAATTAGTTCATGTTAACATTTATGAATTTCATATGTAACTGAAGAAGAGAAGTAGACTCAATTGGAACACTATGAGAGAGAAAGAAGCTTTGTATACTCCCACCGTCCCAACTTATGTTGCATTTTTCGCTTTCCGAGAGCCAACTTGACTAAATGAAATTAGACCAGCTCAATATTTTAAAGTTAAAATTTAGATATTCAAAAACTATACAAAAAGTGCTATAGGTTGCGGTTCTTATCTTATCATGTCAATATTACGAACAATATACTTTAAAATATTTGTCAAAGTTTACATAGTTTGAATATCGAAAAGCGAAAAGTACCACATAAATTATGACAGATGGAGTAGTATTTCTAAAATGGAGCTTAACTCCTAAAATGAACTATAATCGAGATTTATATCTAATGATAATTGTTATCTAAAAAACTAACCCTCTGTTTGGATGGTTGTTTCCTGTGGTTCATTAATGTACAGTATGGTATGGTACAGTATGGTGTTGTATTGTATTGTACTGTATTAATGAATACAATGTTTGGATAGACTGTATCGTTTGTTGTGGTTTAATAACATTTGTATTGTTTAGTTTGACTGTATGGTACTGTATAATAACTTGTAAGTTTACTAAAATACCCTTAACTCTTAATTAGAAATAATTTATATATATTAATAAAACTCAGGTAAAGAATAAAATAGGAACTTTAAAAAATAAGTAGGTAGTGGGTGGGGGAGGGGTGGGTGGTGTGAGGTGGTTGATTGTGAGATGAGAGTGGGGGTAGTGGGTAGTAGGGTGAGGGTGGGGTTGGGTGGTGGTGAGGGGTAGTGGGTAGGGGTGGTGGAAGGGTGGGTAGTGTGGGATGAGGGTGGGGGTGAGTTGTTGTGGGGTGGGGTTGGGCGGTGCTGAGGGGTAGTGGGTAGTGGTTTGGGTGGTGGGGGTGGGTGGCAGAGGAGTGGGGTAGTTGGGGGGTGGGGTGGGGTTGGGGTGAGTGGTGGGGGGTAGGTGGGGGTGAGTGGTAGTGTGGGGTGGGGCAGGGGTGGGGTGGGGGTGAGTGGTAGTGTGGGGTGGGGTGGGGTGGGGTGGTTGGTGGAGGGTGGAGGGTATAATGGAGAAATGAAATACGTAACCACGGAAAAACCACCAAATCCGTGGTTTCAAAAATTGGGGCTTTTCGTGGTTATATAACCATGGAATGAACCACGGGTTTACAACACCATACCACATAATTTTAAGAACAATGGAAACAAACATGGTTTCCTAGAAAACCATACATTAATGAACCACGGAAAACCACCATCCAAACAGGGGGTAAGCTAACTGAGCGAACTTTCTAATTGTGGTTATATTATCACAGTTGCTGTGAGTTAAGCTATTTTAACTGTGATTGAGTCTTCTTCATATACAGCTAAGATATTCAGTGAAATCTGGTGCACTCGACGATCTCATTTACACCCCTCCTCAAACTAGGAGATACAAAAATGTCTATATCCATAGCTTTGACAAGAAATGAGAATGCTACACTATACTAAGTCCCTTGGTTAAAATATCGGTCGGTTGATCTGCACAAGATTTATAAAATTGATATGGTTCAAAACTCCACGAAAATTTACTACACATTTCAAGCTCTAGGAATTTTTCGAATTTCACTTGTTAAAACTTTGAACTTTATTACCCTGTGCTAGAAATTTTTTCATGCTTTAGTTAGGGATATTTTTTCTCAATTTTACTTCCACCTTAAAATGTGTCTACTTCTTAATTACAATTTCAAACAATTTTTTTTTTCTTACCCCTTCCCCTGGGAGCTCCCCCTTTTGGTCACAACCCCCTCTTGACACATTTCAAACAATGGCTAAATAGTAAGAGAAATTGATATAAATAACCGCCCACAAAAATAGTAGTCAGCAAATATATATTTTTAATATATTAATATATAACATACATAAAATATACATTTTTGATACATAATAGTATATATTTTTGGTATATTTAGTAGCGAATGTAATCATTTTTGGCCAACCCGCCAAATGTATAACTTGTCCAAATATTAACAATAGGTTCAAAAACTAATTATTTGTGCTAATTTTTATCATTGTTTAACTCATCTTGACACAACTCATCAAAATCCAAGTACACTTTAGATAACTTGTAATCTAATCATCTATTGATTAAGCCCACTTTAATCCCCAAAATGCCACTTCGCAATCACTTTGCCATCCCTTAACATGGTCTTCTAGTAAAACGCCCCAGTCCAAACTTTCTGAGTAAGATGTTGTTAATGGATAATGATTTTGGTAAATCATTTCATTACACAAAATCAGGAAATTAATATTTCCCTTGTGGTTAGCTTCAGATACTTTCCATCATTACTTCATTTTAATAACAACCCCTTCTGTCAAAATATTGCATTCTAGTTGTACGTATACTTTATTCTTAGCTTCTTACAAGCTCATCATTTGTATTCCTTCGTCATTACATTTGTAATTCAGCCTAGGCTTATTTCACAAAGATAGTATTACACTACATGGAGTTGGACGACAACAATGCAAATATGCTCTCTTTTCTCTCTACTTAGACTTTTGACAGTTTAATATTGTTCTTTATATTTTGTGATTCGCTATTGGCAGCTCATCCCGTAATTATTGTAGAGAATTTTTTTCTTGATAATAAGTTTGAACTACAGGAAACAGTACTGGAATTTCATTTTTATAATATCAATTTTTATATAGCAAGTCTTATTTCAACTTCAGGATTTTTACTGGAACCTCTGGGACGCTATTCTCGAGATTCAATTCTGTAAGTCGAACTTTAGGACACAATCAAAAGTTTTCTTATATAAGTTATCTAGGACAATGCCATGTACTTCGACGATGTACCATGAGTGAAATAATCCTTTAACATTGTTTGAGATACTTATATCATGAGGTACTATGAGCGAAAATATTTTTTTAACATTACTTCCTCATGGAATTCATTTCAAATGTTATATATATTTTATCACGAATGTAAAACTCCGTAAATCTAGGTTAGGTATTAATGTGTTAAATGAGTTTAGTGTGACATTTTAGCTATATGAAGTTCTATGGGGATGAGTTTGCGTGGAAATAGTTCTTTTAAGATCAAGACGAATAGTGAGGTGTATAAGATTCGATAGAATCGACTAAGTTGATGGTAGGTTTGAATTCCAGTCAGTTTACGTGACAATTCGTTGGAGATTTAAGAAAATTTAAAACATAAAAGTTGTAGATCTTTGAAATACCTTTCCAACCTTGTAGAGCCGAGCTCAAACGGAGCTCTGTGCTAGGAGTTATGCCCATTTTACTGAAACTCGCTCGGCAGGCCCCAAAGCTAGATGGGAGCTCGCTGAGCGAGGCCCAGAGTGAGGGGTGAGCTCACCCTGGAGCTCGGTCAGTGAGACCGATAGCGAGGGGTAATATATCTTTGGAGCTTGCTCAGCGAGCCAAGGGGTACTTCGCCCCAAGCCTATAAATACGACCCTTAGACAATTTTATGTCATTTTTCACATTCCAGACTTCGTTCTATACCGACTTTTGGAGATAAAGTAACCCTAAGGCTTCCCCTAAACCTATAAGGCAAGTTATTAATCAAAACCCATGATTATTATCTCAATATAAGAAAGATTAATACTAGAAACCTCATCTATTCCATAGATTGTGAGAATTCGATTCCAGAACAGTTGAAAAAAAGAATCGTTGAGAAGTCATCGTGAGGTAAGTTTATGTAATTATAGTATAGTAATGGGGATTGTGTTGGTTCATATATCATTCTAAATACTTTAGAATCCATGGATGAAGCGTATGAAAGCAAGAACATGAAATTGGCTTAAAACCCTAGTTTTAAAAAAGGGTGGAAATTCAAGAGAAAAGTGTAAAGCTCTAATCTTTATCATCTAAATCAATTGTAGTGTGATTGTTGAACCTCGAAAAATCCGTTTGGTAGCGATATAGTGGGAGTACAGGTATGTCTCTTTTCAAACATACTTTTCAACCTTAAAAAATGGTTTGTTTGGCAATGTTTGTGTGTGTGAGGGACAAGCCCGCATTGGACCTTATGTGTATTATATTATCTATATGTATTCATCATTTTACCTATCAAGGGATGACTGAAATTAATTATAAAGCCTCGAACTTTGAACATGCTTTACCCCTATAAGGGATGACTTAACTTGATTTTGAAAGAGATGATTTTCGAACCATTTTGACCCTACTCTGGGATGATCGAATTTATTTCTAAAGCGATAATCTTTAAATGTGATTTCCCCTACTATGGGATGATTTAACTTAGTTTCAAAGCATGGGTCTGTAATGTGTTTTTCCCTATGAATGAGTTTTGGTGAGTTGAAAGTTGCTTAATAATTGAACATGGTTTCTAAACCGAATAACGACTTAATATACCCTATTAATGGGATGATGAACATAATCCATAATGAATAATTTTTCTATCACGATATGAATTGTGGTTCGGCTTCCATGCCATGATTTGAGATTCGTCTAATATGTCATGATTTCCATTTGTTGTGTTTGGCCTAGTTAGTCGGGAGGAAGGGTAGTCACTATGGATCCTAGTAGGGTTAGCCTTTCCTTTCAGGAGGAGGAGTGGCCATCGAGGGTTGATAGTACCGGTGTGGTTCATGCATAGCCATTCGGGAGGAAGAGTGGTCATCGAGGGTTGATAGCCCCGGTGTGGTTCATTCCAAGCCACTCGGGAGGAAGAGTAATCATCGAGGGTTGGTATTCCCAGTGGTCTTTGCCTAGCTATTCGGGGTGGAATGGTAGCCATCGAGGGTTGATAGCTCCGATATGGTGCTTCTATGTAGTTTAGGGAACCTTAAGTGGTCATCTCTTCGTTATATTGATTTGGGCTTGTATTGGCATGTGTTATACGTTGGTTTCCTGTGAGTGGCTTGTTGATGATCTCGGGTTCGTAAGTGAAAGACTTAATATGGTCAATGATAAATGAGTTGAACTTGATGTATTTCCTCGTTATTGGATTTTACTAGTAATTTTACAAAGGTTACTGGCTTACTCTATCTCTGAATTTCATAGTGTTTTTGAAAGAAATTAAGGTAATGAGAACAACTTAAGATTTCAAAGTGATTATTTTTCATCATTGACTTATATTGGATATTCATGATATGTTATCATTTGTTTGAACTGTTTCTCAATACTGTTTTTTTTATTTCACTTATTACTTATATATTTTGCTATTAACTATTGTCCGGGAGACACTCACCGAGTACCCAATACCTAGGCATACCATTGTTGTTTTTGATGGTATGTTAGGTAACGAAGAAGAGCAGGTTCGTGGTACGCGTACGGAGTAGGAGAACTGGCTACTTTCTAGACTTTTTGGTGAGCCCACACCCTTGTTCGTGGGACTCCCCATCTATCTAGTTTTATTGTTTTAGTTTCCGAATTGCATACCTGTCACGCCCCAAAATCCACCCTAGACGCAACAGGCATCCGATGCTCTGAACAACAACGGAAGCAACTTATATAATAAATGAATAATATCTTTTAACACACTTTCATCATTTACTTAAACAAGTCATTAAGGTTAAATGAAAACATACTCACATTAATAAAAAAATCAGCAGAAGTCTAATATAAATAACTAGTCATAAACGTGGCAAACGCCCCAACAAGTCATACGAGATTTCGACAACTCTGACAACTATCTATGGAGCTTATAAGATAAATAAATGAATAGACTAACTTCGGGATGCAACCCGAAAACTAAAAGCAACAAACTAAGATCGAGGCGTGCCCTACGAACGAGCGTGTGGGCTCACTAATATGTCTGGAAAGCAGTAAGTTCTCTTACTCTGCACACATATCATGAACTTGCACTTCTTCGTTATCTAACATACCGTCAAAAACAACAACAATATGCCTGAGTACTGGGTACTCAGTGAGTGTCTAAGGGGCAATATTTAATAAATAAAAAATAAGGTAGTTGCAGCAAAACTTGTGAATCAATAGTAGTAAAACAGTTTGAAAGTCAGAGATAGAGCAAACGTCATCAACCTTAGTAGAACTTTCTGCGAAAAACAAAATAGAAAAGAGGTATACCAATTTGCGTCAAACCTTTTATCACATTAAGTCTTTTAATCAAGAACTCACGAGCATCACAAGCTACTCACATGCAACCAAAAGATCAACACATGACGACTCAAAAGTGAACAATCATTCGATATACCGGGGCTATCATCCACGAAGGCTAATCGTCCTTTGTACTTGTTATATCCCGCATTTTGT
The DNA here is from genome assembly GCF_019175385.1 of Lycium barbarum. Lineage (NCBI taxonomy): Eukaryota > Viridiplantae > Streptophyta > Magnoliopsida > Solanales > Solanaceae > Lycium > Lycium barbarum. The sequence continues at coordinate 87,049,780 of NC_083341.1, forward strand.
ACATTCGGATGATTCAAGGTAATCGCGGGAAGTTAGAAGCAAGGCCATATTTTTATTTTGTTTAGCACACAAGTTGCTTATGAAAATTTTTGAAGTGGAAATATTAAGAAAGGTTAAGGGTAAAAAGGAAAATTCGCAATATGACTCATGGAAATATGGAGGAAGACTAAGGGCAAATTTGGAATTTGGAAAAAAATTAAATTTTCATGAAGTGCAAAACAAAAAAAAATGGGCTTGGAAATTAAAGGGGGCCATTTGGGCCGTCCATAATAGATGGGCCAAAGCCCATATGGGGACAAAATTAATAAGTCCAAAAGATGACTTATTAGTCATCTTATTCATTTCATTCCTAGAAATTTCAAGAAGCTTAAAGAACAAAAGAGAAGGAGAAAAAAGCCAAAGGCCATTCGGCCATGTCCAACTCCAACAAGAACCTTGGAAATGTTTTATCAAAAATTATTTCCTTCTAGCTAAACAATCCATTGAGGGTCCTTAGCAAAGTGAAGTGGTTATTGGAGCAAGAAAAACATATATTCATACAAGTTGCAAATTCTAGCCAAGTGAAGAATCAAGGAAAAAGGTAAGGTTTAATCCTTTTCTTATATGTTATGGATGATTATGTATGTTGTAGTATGTGAAAGTGGATGAAATTCATGGAAATATGGACACTTGTTGTGGCCGTGCATGTATGTCTGTGTGTAGGAATAATGATTTAATTATTTTATCTAGTGTTTGGTTGTTGTTGTTGTGGATGCTATGTTGATAATGAAAGTTGGATGATTCTAGTGAGGTTGTGATGGTTGGAGAGTTGTTTTAGAAATTAGTGTGATTTGAAAATAGTCTTCTTGTATTTATGGAAGATAATGTTGTTAGTGTGTAAATTGTTGGGTTGTTGTGATTGAATTTGAAAGAAGGAATTAGGTTGTTATTGTTCTTATTGGAGTTGAAAGGTCTCGGGGAAAATAGTATGTTGATTGGGTTGTTTGGAATGTTGTGTGAATTGTTGAAGTATTTTTGAATCATGTTAGAAAGATTTCGGATTAATACTTGAATGTGGGATCATTGGTGTTAGTTGGATTATATGTGATTGAATTGAATATAAATGAATTGCCGATGAATTGTGTGACGAAGGTTGCTAATGTTACAATATATTTTGGATTGATTGTTGAAGTTGTTAGTATGATTGTTGGTATTGTTGTTGATAGTTTGGCCGAGTTAAATTCTCAGATTGTTGTTGATAAGAATTGGCAAAGTTAGATTCTCGGGGATGGTGTATTTACAGGGGAAATGCTGCCGAAATTTCGGTAGATAAAGTGTTAGTTAGGATGAGATTCTTGGAATATCTATAGCTAATGTTTGTATTCATTAACATTGTTATAGATTTTGGGAAGGCCAAGAGTTAAGTTGGATTGACTAAGGAAGTGGACAAGGTATGTTAAGGCTCGTCCCTTTCTTTCAAAGGCATGATCCCGATGTTATGATTTCATAAGTGTTCCCATATTTTCCTTGTTTTCAAAAGTTAGATGTTTATGACTCTAAGGCATGATTCTCTTCCTGATAAACCGTAAATGTTTTTCAAAAATGTCCGTATTTTTCCAAAACAAAGGTTTATGGTATTGTAAGCTTTTATGACAATAACGATGGATATGTTTTACAACGACATTGATGATGTCGAGGATAAGAATATTTCTATGATGGCTATGATAAGAATGGTTTCATGTTTGAAAGGTACTTGATGTGATCATTGCTTGATTTTCCAAAAATGGCTTCTGAAAAGTTCGTAGAAAGTTCTGTACTTCAAACGTCCATAACTTTTTCATACTAACTCGGATTAACTCAAAACATGGTTATGATCTTATTCTATGTCCTCTTAACGCTGTTATTCGTTGCTAGTCTCATCTTATGGTAATCGTTCCTTCAAGGTGAGACAAAGTCATGATGATTGTTCCATAATATATTCGGAGGTTACCGACCTTACGTCACTCCGATAGATACACGACTTTCTTTGGGCTCTCATGCATGCTGCTTATATGATATATGCATATGACACATGGACATGATATATGTATATGTATATGTATATGGGGGATATGGGGAAAGGGACATATGTTGCGCTATAGACGCATTGCCACCTGGTCAGCTGGCGTAACTCATCCCGGACGCGGGATGCCCGGACGCGGGACATATGTGGGGGAGCCGACGTTATTCGGCGCTATGACATGATGATATATTCTATTTTCTATATATGGACAAGAAATGTTTTTTTTCAAAGGAAAGATAAGCATGCATGGCATCCGTCCTAAAAGGCACTCATATGTACAGGTTACTCTCTTATCTCACTATATGCTCTATGACCCTATGATATTGTTATTCATACTTTATGTTCCTTACTATGCTGCTTTTCATGCCTTACATACTCGGTACATTACTCGTACTGACGTCCCTTCTCGCAGACGCTGCGTTTCATGCCACGCAGGTAAGCAGGTAGACGGGTTCGATTCCTAGGAGCTCCACCAGCGGTACATTGAGAGCGCTCCAGTTGTTCCAGCGCTTCAGTTTATTGGTACTACTTTTGTGTACATACTCGGGCACGGCAGAACCCGGCCCTCCTTGTGATTATATGCATCTTGTTTAGAGGCTCGTAGACAGATATGTACAGTCAGATGTTTCGCAACCTTGTTTGTCCTTGTCGCTGTATAATATATTAGTAAAGTTTATTACCACTTGTTTACGAGTATGCTATTAATGATGGTGTCGAGTAAAGAAATGACGATATTGTTCATACGGCCCACTCAGTAGTAAGAATAAGATGCGAAGTAAGAGGTGCTCGGTATAGTAATATCGGGTACCCGTCGCGGCCCCTAGTTGGGTCGTGACAGTACTAGCACAATAGTAGATGCACCGGGCTACATGACTCTGAAGTCAATCGTTGTCACACCCCGATCTTACTAGGGTGTGATGGGCACCCGACCCCATATTCGGAGCCGAGCGAACCCGCTGACTCTTATTACACACATAGTCTCTTTGAACTCTTAAATCAAATAAAATGAAATACATAATGGGAGCTTTCAGAAATATTCTTTTTCGTTGCTCTCAACCAAACAAAATCTGAAATCATATGGAATTTAGCACATAACACAGAATGACACATCAGCTGATGGAGCCGGTTACAAAACTGACGTTCTATACCCACGACTCTGTCTGCAAAGTCTTTGTCATCAATCAGAAATCATAACATATAAACTCTGACTCGGCAACACTCCGAAAGGAAGTGGAGCTCGCCAATCCAGCTGAAGCATCTTCTAGCAATGTCCTCTACTCATCTGGGTGTACCTGCGTGGCATGAAACGCAGCCCTCGAAGAAAAGGGGTCAGTACGGAATATGTACTGAGTATGTAAGGCATGGAATACAGAAAACACAACCATAATTGAAACAAGCTGTACAAAAGGTAAGTACATTAGCCAAAACACCAGAGTGCTTATCTTGCGAACGCAAATCATGTATACCGATCTCATATGTCAGAAAAGTACAGAAAGTAAGTAGATCATCCAGAGTGCCACAATGCTTGCTTTCCAAACTCAGACCATGCATGCTTAGTGCTGCGGAACGTGCAGCCCGATCCATATATATATATATATATATATATACTATATTGTCGCGGAACGTGCAGCCCGATCCATTTATACATTATATTGCTGCGGAACGTGCAACCCGATCCATATACATATATTATATTGCTGCGGAACGTGCAACCCGATCCATTTATCCATATATCCCTCGTCCGGGCATCCCGCGTCCGGGACGATATCATATAATACCAACTGATCAGGTGGCTATGCGTCTATAGCGCCTCACCTTTCCCCTTGCCCCATATACATATACATATACATATACATATACATATACATATATCATATAAGCAGCATGCAGGAGAGCCCAAAGAATGTTATGTCTTTATCGGAGTGACGTAAGGTCGGTAACCTCCGAATATATTATGGAAGACTCGATGGACAAGTATACTTACCGACACCTGAAGGCTCAGAAACAAGTTTCGAGTCAATCCGATTTAGTATAAGAAAGTTATGAGCGTTTGAAGTACAGAACCTTTTATGAACGTTTCAGAAGCTATTTTTGGAAAATCAAAGCAATAATCATGCCAAGTACCTTTCGAATATTGCTATGGATCAAATCAACATAGAAATTTTGGAACCATATGTACATATCAAAATGTATCAAGACTCGATGGGATCATCAAACGTGCTATCATTTGAAAACCAAGACATTAGTCATATCAATTATCTCTCGAATGCCATTCAGAAACATATCAACCGAACTTTGGACATCATGGATAGGCATCAAAACTATATGAAACAGCTTATGGAAATCAAGAACGTTAGCCATCCTAGTGGCTCTAAGAATAGGAGTTTCTTTGAAATCATACATATACTTTGTCATGTTGGTTTCACAAAGATCATGCCAAAAGAAGGAAAGAGTAAGCCTTACATACCTGCTCCACGTTCTATTAGCTACGCTTATTCGTCCAAGCTTGCTAGTCTACATTCAAGAAGATTCACATAATCATTAGATTCGTCGTCATACACTTGCTTTAGTTCTTCAAATGAATTCATTCATAATCTGCCGAAATTTCGGCAACATCTCCCCTGTAAATACACCATCCCCGAGAATCTAACTCGGCCAATTTATCAACAACAATCCGAGAATTCAACTCGGCCAAATTATCAACAACAATACCAACAATTATACTAACAACTTCAACAATCAATCCAAAATATACTCTAACATGGTTCAAGAACTTTCAAACAATTCACATAATGTTCAAACAACCCAACCAACATGCCATTTCACTCGAAGCCTTCCAAATTCAACAAGAACGATAACAACACATTTCCTTCTTTCAAATTCAATCACAACAACCCAACTTACAATCTTCCAAACACATGTCTCCCTTCCAAATTCATGAATTATATTTACAACCTACACATTAACAATATCATTCATACAATATAAGAAACCATACTAATATCACATTAACTTCTTCAACAATCCACAAACGATTTCCACTTCATTTCAAACCACTAAATCCTCATTTTACATCATAGAATCTACCACAACAACACTTAAAATACTAAGTAAAATCAATTCATCACATCTCACCAATTCAACCCCTACTCGGCCACATCTCCACACACACATATTTCATGAATTTCATCCATTTCTACATACTATAACATGCACCAATCATCTATAACATATGAAAGAAGGGGTTAAACCTTACCTTTATTCTTTGACTCCTCTATTCGGCTAGAGCTTCCATCTTGCACCATGAATACTTTGCTTGTTCCAACAACCACTCCATGTTAATTAGGGCCTTCAAATTAGTTGGAATACTAGAAGAAGATATTTTTTCTTGATCAATTCCATGGACAAAATTTTTTGAGCCATGGCCGAATAGCCCCTACTTGTTTTCTCCAAGTTTTCTTCTCCAAGCTTCTTGATTTTTCCAAGTGGTGAATATGAGACATATGACTAATTAGTCATCTTTTATACATATGTAATATGCCTCCATGTGGGCCAAGGCCCACACCTACCTTGGCCGGCCACTTGGGCCTTTTAATTCAAGTCCATGTTTTTTTGTTTTGGAATTCATGAAAAATTATTTTTCCAATTTCCAAATTTGCCCTTAGCCTTCCTCAACATTACCATGAACCGTCTTGTAAATTTCCCTTTTTTCCCCTAGCCTTTCTTACTATTTCCACTTCAAAGATTTTCATAAACAACTTGTATATTAAACAAGATCAAGATGTGGCCTTGCCCTTAACTTCTGGCAATTATCTTGAATTATCCGAACGTACAAAATACGGGCTATAACATCCTCCACCCCTTTAGAACATTCGTCCTCGAATGTTCAACTGATCTTATGGGGTCTTATAATATCTCGGGAGGGTCCCTCTTATAATTTGTCCTTTTCTTCATGCTCGTTCCTTATCTTTCACCCTATTTCCTTTATAATCAAACTCCTTGGTCTTTACATGAATCCTCATTCCGTGTCATGGGTTTTCCTAATCCACTGCGCCAACTTATTATCCTTGTCCTTCCCAGGTCATCTCTTCTCTGTTATTGTTTCGTCACAACACCTTAACAGAAGCCACGTCTTTGGTACGTAATCTTCACTTGTCGATCCAATATGGTCACAGGCTGTTCCTTGCCCTCATATTCCTCGACACAAGTATACTTGTTTTTGATTTCTTCATATTAGCAACCACTTCGTCAGTCATCATTCCGTGTTAGCTCTCCGGTGTGGACTTCTTACAATTATAATTGGGCATAGCTTCACGTTAACAGTTCATATAATTCCATAGCGTATACCCTCATGTCTGCCTCATGGTACAATTATAGTCATTTCACTTCTATTTCTTTCGGGTATCCTTCTGATGTGTCGATATGCTTTGAACTCTGGTTCCAAGCTAAATTTTTTTTCCTTTTCTGGAGCCTGAAAATGTTGTGATTCCTCTTAGGTCTAATATAATATGTTCCCCCCCCCCCCCCTTTTAAGGGGCTCCTTGTACGTCAACAGCCTCCGAGTGTCTAAGGGGAAATAGTTTATAAATAAAAAATAAGATAGCTACAACAAAACTTATGAATCAATAGTAGTAAAATAGTTTAAGTAAGAGATAGAGCAAACGTGATCAACCTTGGTAGAACTTTATGTGAATAACCAAATAGACAAGAAATATACCAATATCAAACCGTCAAACCTTTTATCACATTAAGTCTTTTAATCAGGGACTCACGAGCATCACAAGCTACTCACAGGCAATCAAAATATAAACACATGCCGACTCCCGGGTGAACAATCATTCGATACACCGGGGATATCATCCCATAAAGGCTAATTGTCCTTTGTACTAGCAAAGATGTAGATACACCGGGGCAATTTTCTCACGGAGGTCAATCGTCCTCGGGACTGACACATCAATACTCAAAAGTGATATGTTAGGATCCATAACGGCTAATCGTCCTCTGGACTAGCACAACTGGCCATACAGGCCCAAATACAACGAAATACATATCATGACATATCAACCGAATCATCAATCATGGCTTACAGACAAATTCATTTCTCATGTCATCTTCTCACAAAGAGGTATTGCAAGTCATAATAAATTTAGAAATTGATGTCCAAATCATCCATTCAAGTTCAAGAAACCCATTCAAGGAAAACATGTTTAAAGTTCCAACCTTTAGATAATTATGTTTAATCATCCATATTAAGGAAAAACATGCTCATCACAATAGTATAATTCGTATAAGGTTCGATACGGGCTTGACCCTACGCACGCGCATGACCTTGTTCAAATGTCATATTTTATTTTGAAAACAAGTTCAACAAAGAATAACCTCCAAACTAGGGTTTTAATTAGTACAAACAATCAAAGTAGAATTCTCAAACATCAATCATGCTTTCACAACGTAAACGTACTTCAAAGAAGATTTTTGAGAAATAGACAGACATCCAAAACGTTTTTTAAAAAAGTAGACATACCTAAAAATTCCCGCTAAAATCTTGCAAATGGGTTTTTTCGAGGTTCAACAATCACTCTACAATGGATTTAGGTGAGAAAGATTAGAGCTTTACAATTTTCTTTTCAATTTCCATCTTTTTTGAAAACTAGGGGTTTTAAGCCAATTTCTGATCTTGCCTTGTGATTCACCCATGGATTCTAGCGGTATATAGACGATATATAAACCCAAAACAATCCCCATAACAATACTTAAATTTCAGAAAATTACCTCACAACGAATTCCCAACAACTTTCCTCTTCTATCGTTCTTGAATAGAATTTTCACAATCTATGAAATATGTGATGTTTCTAGTGTTAATCTTCATTAGATTAAGGTAAAAATTCATAGGAATTGATCAAAAACTTGCCTTAGATGTGTTGGGGAAGCCTTAGGATTATTTGCTATAAAAAAGTCATCCTTTAAGGGTTTTCTGCGAAGTTGGAATGTCTGATAAATGAAATTTTGAGTTAAGTGTTGAATTTATAGGATGGACATTTTGGACCCTACACCTTGCTGAGCGAGGTCTATAGCATGACCCTATATCACTTTGAGCTTAGCTCAGCAAGCTCTTAGGTTCATTTTTTACTTGGCTAATTTTTCTCAAAATTTTCATTTTGGACCCTACACCTTTCTGAGCGAGGTCTATAGCATCGCCCCATCTTGCTTTGAGCTTAGCTCTGCGAGGTCCTACATCCATTTTAACATTTAGTCAAAATTTCACATTTTTTCTACTTTATCGACAGTGTCCAGTAAAATGGGCATAACTCTTAGTACAGAGCACCATTTGAGCTCTACTTTATGTGGATGGAAAGGTATTGCAAATATCTAAAACTTTCATTCGTTGAGTTTTCTCCATTTCCTAGTGGAACTACTCGAAAATTAGGCATAAGTGTGGAATACCGCAGACTTAGATGATCTTAAGAGGTTTTACGAACTTCACTCTTTGGTTTGAGTTCAAAACGACTATTTTTCACCCAAATTCATCCCAAAAGGATTCACAGAGCTAATATTTCACATCAACACTCGTTATACACAGTCACACCTAACCCTGATTTACAGAGTGTTACATTATCCCCCTCTCAGGATCATTCGTCCTCGAATGAAAGTCATGGCCTAAATTTTTTCACTAAACCTCAAATTTTTCAGAATTTCTAGAGTTCTTTTGCAAGACGATCTATCTGGAAAGACAACATAATAACCAACCACCCAAAGAAAATGACCTGACCCTCACAAGGATTCCCACAACTAGATCATTCAAGCCTACCAAAAAAGAAGGAATTGATACCTCTAGTCTACACCTTCGCAAGAATTCAATAACCATATGGTTCAACGCATACATGCTTCACAAGGGGACACGCAATATATCAATCTAAATAATATTCTCCGGCGTGGAGGCTAATTCAACAACACATGATTCAAGCCTAACTTACGTTACTTCCAGTTCTCTTTCAATTTGGAAAGCACAAGCATACCTATAGTTGCCAATAAGAGGGAGCATCAAATATTCATATATTCTCCTTTCTTTATCTAAAGTGGCTCATTCAGATCTTAATTCCGCCCTTATCAAAATGCACCCTCTCACATCATTCCAAATCTTATCACCGCTCTATGTAGGTGTCGTACTACTATATTCCACATATCATAGACCTTTTAAATCATACAAATTTTGAAATTACCCGGAGTATATCCCTTAGATGTTGTCCATTGGCCTCTTTGTAAACTTTTATAACTCTAGTGACCTGGTCTCTAAGGCTAGATACATTATGACACCTTACCCTTTTGGCCTTGTATTCTAATATCTTTAGCACAACCATAATCTCATTAGTAATAAAAAAAAACAACATTACTTTCCAAACATAATAAATATATGTATATGGCATAACTATTGTTCGCGCGTATGTGATTCCTCATATGGTTTCTTTGAGAAATTTATGACTACCTTCAACATATACTATCTTTGTTGCATAACAGATCGGTCTTAAACCAAATAACTTAGTATTCATAATATGATATAACATATTTCGCGAGTTCATGACTTACCTGCAACATTATCGTCACCCTTAAGATGCAAGAATTTATTTAATCTTAGTTCTATAAAATCTCAACTCGACTCTTAAGGAATCCATAATATATATTTAGTGTCTTGCCACTTTTTGCAACTCCAGAATACTAATTTAGACTCACATAGTGAATAAGCTTAACATGTGATTTTGCAACAACATTCCTCCGTGGGCATACCATCTCATTCTTGTAACTCTTAAGGTTTCCTCTTTATCTAATGCATTAACCTTCATTCACTTATTTATCTAAAACCCACATATATCTTACTCACACCTTCACACATGAAATAGATTATTAACTTGGGTTCTTGTATTCTCTATAGGAAATATACTAGATCAAATTTAGTCTTTACCACTCTCATACTGTCATTCTTCCACCAATGTGATTATTTTTGAGTTTCAAAGCTAAAATATAGTTCTTCCGCCAAACATCAAAATAGCACAGATCCTTTAACCAAATGAGAACATAACCTTAATGTACAATAATTTTTAATCCACTACGAGATGTCCTAAAATTTCTCTTCATCCTAATCTCCAGTACACTAAACCTGTCAGGGTATTTATGCAGATGATTGAAACATACAGACCACATATAGTGACCAAGATAGTGAGATGGAATTTCCCTATGCCAGGGTGGTTTAAGTGTAACCCAGATGGTGCTTTTAGAGGCAATCCAGGGCCAAGGTCAGTGGCATTTTGTATTAGGAACTCTGAGGGAGACTTGGTGCATGCTGCAGCCAGAAGAATATCAGATGGATCAAATTTAGTTGCTGAAACAATGGCATTACAGGAGGGGATTAAATACTGTGTGACAAATGATCTATTGCTTGTAATCTTGGAGACTGATTCAATGACTCTTAAAATGATCTTGTCAGGACAATGGGAAGTACCATGGAGTATCTCTTTGATCATAAAGGATATTACAAGGCTGAGGAGGGATAAGGAAGTGAGAGTGGAGCATGTACTGAGGGAAGGAAATGGATTGGCAAATTTTTTGACTAACTTTGTTTTTGATTTTACAGGTGAAAATCATTTCAATAGTTACCAATCACTTCCAAGGAAAGCAAGACAGATTTTGAATACTGAAAAAGCACAGATGCCATACATCAGCATCAGGCAAGCCAAAGATCATCAGATTCCAGGAGAGTAACACATGCAATGAGGTTCTGCAGGATGTCAAAACTGCAGTAATCAGGCCTAGAACAGATTTAGCAGATTGAATATAAAGACTTTTAGACAGGTTACAACTGTGGTATTAGTGTGATTACATGCTCATTCTGTTGTCACATGTCCAAATGATCCTTTTTATACAATCATTCTTGAAGGAGATGGTCAACACTACTAAGAGTATCGATAGTAAAATATGACGGGACAGGGCCCCGCCGTACCCCTAGATAAACATATATATACATCAAAAGATCTGTACCAAAAGTCTAGGCTCCGGAACAATGGAGCTCTCCAAGACAGCTGAGTAGAAACCCTAAGCTGGAGGATCACCAAATCAAGTATCTGTACCTGCGGGCATGAAACGCAGCCCCCCGAAGAAAAGGGGTCAGTACGAGATATGTACTGAGTATATAAAGCATGAAATACAATAAAGAGGATCATGACTGAAATAGAGATCACAAGAGACAAGTATGACATTCGAAATACCAATACACTTGCCTTATGAAATGTAAATCATGCATATCAATATCATATATCATACCCGGCCCATTATGGGACTCGGTGAATAAAGTCATCACATGCCATCCTTGGTGCCATAATAACATCATCATATCACCATATCATCATATCATCACATCATCATATCATCATATATATATGCCGAACCCGGCCCTCTAGTGAGGGACTCGGTGAACAATGCAGTGATACTGTGCACGAAAACATACCTGGCCCGGGACTCGGTGAAAGATATATTGAGGCATGCACGAGCAGAGTAGTGGGCAACCATATGCAAACTAAGTCATATCTGAGACTCAATAGAATAATCACGATGAACCATCATTTGATAATCAAGACAACAGTCATATCAAGTACCCTTCGAATGTCACTATGAATTATATCAAAATAGAACTTCTGGAATCATAGACACGTACCCTCGGCGACCAATGCAGTGATACTGTGCACGAAAACATACCCGACCCGGGACTCGGTGAAAGATATATTGAGGCATGCACGAGCAGAGTAGTGAGCAACCATATGCAAACTAAGTCACATCTGAGACTCGATAGAATAATCAAGATGAACCATCATTTGATAATCAAGATAACAGTCATATCAAGTACCCTTCGAATGTCACTATGGAATATATCAAAATAGAATTTCTGGAATCATAGACACGTATCAAGACACAATGAAATAGATTCTGGAAATCAAGAACATTAGCCATCCTAGTGGCTCTAAGAATAGGATTTTCTTTAAAGTCACATGCTCGTCGTCTATTTGTTTATAAAGATCATGCCAAAAGAAAGAAGGGTTAGCTTTTCATGCCTTTGGCACTTAATCCGTGACTCGATATGTATACGTTGCCCAAAATATTTCAACCTATATTAAGACGTCAAGACTATGGTTAAGCTGCGAAAAGGCATAAAACGTACTTCAACGTTAGTAGCTTATTTCAAGATAGTTGGGCAGCACTTCCCCTATATTGCTCAATTTCTTCACATTTACGCCAACTATACAACAACCAACATAGCAACAACCAAAGCACGTCTAAGTTATCGCATTAAGAACTAGTCGAAAGAAGATCCGAGGATACTCCCAAACAGCCCACATAACATTCCAATCAGCCCACATATTACAACATTCAATAATCGTTAGCATAACGGCTACGACATATTCAAGTTGCTCCTAATAATCTACAGCCACCATACTTCATCGAAATGACTTTATAATAGTCCAACAATTACAACTTCAACTTGAACTATCAAATTCTTCCGTTTTCATTATATAATCAATGACAACAATAACAACAACACTAATTAAAATTAATTCACTATTTCTAGATTAAGGCAGCCCCTGTACGACCCAAACAAAGTCTCAACATCAATATACACAGTTCTTGCATCCAATTCCACATCCACCAATTCATACAAAGACCAAATCATCACTAAAACATGTAAGAGGGAATTAAACCTTACCTTAGGACCTTGATTTTTCTTGCAACACTAGAGGTTGATCAAGGGCTTCCATGGCCGTGAGCTTGGCAGCCATGGCTGGTCATATTCCCCTCTTCGATTCAAGATAAGATAGAAATTTTAATGGTGTAAAACAGCAGCTGGCCGTGAGCTCAAGGGGCTACTGCCATGGCCGTGGCTCTCTCTCCCTCTCTCTCGCTTAGAGCCTCTCTCTCCTACTTAACTTTGTGAAGATGAAATGAAGTATTGTTGATGAATTAGTCATCAAATTGGATTATATAGGCTGCCTAACATATTGACACATACCCCCTCCACTTGGCATGTCCTCATTCATGCTATTTTCTAATTATTAAATCGGGTGGGGCCCATTCATGGTGTAATTAACTTAATTTATCATTAATCCCCACTTAATAATCTAATCATGGTTAATTAGTCCCTAATTTCCACTAATATTTCCATACTAATTGGAATTTACAAGAAAGTCGTGCCATATTATAAATCGGGATTAAAAGTCCTTGTCACATATCCCAAAAGTAATCTCGTCCTTGAATTCGTGTCGATTAGCTTACGAATAATCCAACGTACTAAAATACGGGGTATAACATCCTTCCCCCCTTTGGAACATTCGTCCTCGAATTTTAAACTAATCCTGCACTCCCAATACTTCCTTAAACGTTCTTGTACTGAATTATACCCTTCACATGCCTCTTTCATTGGTCGATTCCCTTTAATTTACTATAACGCATTCCAGATCTCTACGTAGCCATTCCCGTAATGTTTCCTCTTGCACTTGCCTCACGAGGTGATAATTCCACGTCGTTGTCTTCACTCTCCTCGTCATCTCGCAGTTGGTTGACAGTTGTATTGCGCGCTCTTCTACTGAAATCTTACTCTTATCTCTGGTGCACTTAGTCATAACTCGACTCTTTCTTCTTCTATAAATTACTTCCTTAAGATGTATCGTTCACTTCATCTTACCTCTTGCGCGTAGACGTCCCTCGTTGATTTATTAGAATCCCTGGAGTATTTCATGCCTCTGGTAACCTGTAGACCTTTCGCAGATTCTACGAATAAGACGAAATTTCCCAAGATGTAATATTATTTTACTTCAATAACCTTACATCGCTCTGCTGTTACAGTCCATATTCTGAAATCTTCAGCATCATGTATCACTTCTCGACTTTGTTTTTTAAAAGATTTTAACTGTCGCTCTACTTTTTAGCTCTTAATCTCAATCCTTAGAGTTGGATATCAAGTAGCGCGGGGGTTTCCTCATATTATAACTTTACATAGCTGCTCTATGATCTGTCTATTATTAATTGGTATCATTGTAAAAGAGTTCTTGATTTGACATATAAATTCACTGTCTTCTAGTAACCAGCTCGTTCTATTTGTCTCGCTTCAACCACTTCGCAATTTCCCTTGATCCAACTTGTAACGCTTTAGGCATATCATCTCGTGTCGTTTCTTTATCTTTAATTCAAACTCTTCTATTGCCTCTTTACCCAGGTCTTGTTCTTAGTTCTCTTTTTCTATCTCACATTATGTTGCAATCTTTTCAGAATATGCAAAGGTACTCAAATTAGCCTGAGAAATACCTTAGCATCGTTTCACTAGCCTTCATACTTTACCTTTGTATTTTCCTCTCGTATCTTACAATCGGTATCGAGATAATCTTTGGCTCAATCATGGCCAGGCCTATTTTCCCTCAGCACTACTTCTATCTCAGTAATTTGGCTTAAACCATCTTTACATCTTGCCTTAATGCATCCAAATATCACAACCGCATTGATATTACTGAATCCTTACTCTTCTTATCAAGTACTCACTTGGTCTCATTCTTAGCATACAAACATCCGTAAGTTGTATAATTATTCCTGTACAACTTGTATAAAATACATCCAATCTTAGTCGTAGCCTTTCCTTCTCTTGGTTCATTCTGCTTTACATATCTCATCCGTACTAAAATTCGCTCATAGCCTATCTTGTCATACTCCTTTCCCTTGATTCATCCTTTGATTTTTCTCATATCCTATTATAGGAGATTTTCTGTCCCTTCCTTTTGCTACTTATAAGTCGCAACATCATTAGCGCACAACTCTATTACCAACATCTTAGCCTTTAATCTAATATAGCATTGCTATCTTTTATAATATCTCTTAAGTTACTCGTTACCATTCTTCTGTCGTACTCTTTCTTTTTATAAGCACCCACTTGTAATGCCATATCATTCCGGATCTTTACAAATTCTTCTCCGTACCATCTCAAATACCATCCTGTCTTCTATCCATTCATTGCTGGCTTTCAGATCTTACTAACTTGTCCCAGCGAGGGATCTCACTTAAAGCTTAAGCATTCATATCCAATGTGTTGTAGTGTCAATTGTTTCCATCTTACACTCGCATTGCTCTCACCCGCTTCCCCCTTTCAGGGTGTACTTATACCATTATCCGTTTATATTCTGCTCTATGTCCCTATTTCAAATCTCAATTTCACCCGATCCTTTTTCCAATTCACTTGGTATACTGTACCACACTCATGTCTTTCTTTGTAATTTATAAATTTTTTATCCATGTACGAAACCCTAATCAAAATCAGGAAGTGACGGGAACCTTTCGATATATAGTACCTGTAGTCATTCCAAATTCTCAATTAGGTAGCACTTATATTCTGATGATAAGTGTCCAAAGCTCTCTTATAACGGTATCTTTATCCCAGCGGATATAATTTGTTTTCTCTACTAAATTTACAATACCTCAGTTGTTTCTTAAATCCACAATCCTTGTCCTTTAAGGATTTCACTATTTCCGAGGTGAAGTCATATATACGTAGTACTCCTTTATGCCTTATGCTCTTTCACCCTTGTTGTGTACCTAACACTGACTTCTAACTTACTCAAAATCATATCAAATTCGTCTTAATAATGGTCTTATCTTATCACCTTTTCGTCGTATTACACATTTAAGTTCGTAGCTATGTATTTCCCTTTTATTTTTCACTCGTACTCAATTAATTACGTCTATCTTGGGTGCTTTCTTTAGTATTCCTTCCCATTTCTCCATTCTACGTCCATCTTTTATTCTGTGCACGAGGAATCTCTTGATACTCCTGTGTCCTTCGGAAAACACTACTCCTACATAATCCCTTTCTTTTTTTCAAAGTGTATTCTGTTCATCCCTATTTGTTCTTATCATCCCAGTCATTTTCTGGCACTCATTTTGCTTCGTTGCTCATCTCTTTATAGTTTTAGTCTTTCACAGTTCTGTCACTTATATTACTCGTGTCCTCAGCTATACATGTCATAACCTATTACTGCAGGGTTATCTCGCTCGCTTCCTTCTTATTTCCTTCTTTTAATTACCTTCTTCTTTTCTTGTGCTCGCTTTCATTTCCGTTATCGCATAATCTTTATTCTGAACTTTCCCTATAGAACTTTATAAATCTTTCTCATTCGTTCTATACCCTGCCTTTCCATTTCACATTTTCCTTTATACTTTAGTCACACAGATCACGTCATATCTTTTAGTCACTTCCTCACTGGGCTTTACTTATTCTCACAACAATCCTCCAAACCACCACAAGAAGAGGAACTAGAATCCAACAAGCACTACGGGGCTCCTAATGCTTGATTCACATAGTTTACCTCCAGATTTGTTCTTGGGTCGTGAACGAACTATTTAGTTCATAAACTACTCGCTGTAAGCTTTGTACTCTTCAAATAAAAATGAAACTTAATTGCTGGACGTTTTTGCTCTTCAACCTGAGCTTTTTCTAAGGTAATATGTGGCTGGAAAGTATTCTGGTCCGTTCAAATGAATTCCAAACTTTGCTGCTCATATTTGCTTCTTCAAAATCAAATTTCCCAAATAAGAATGATGCCTCTTACGGATGACATGGAGGATATCTCTTAAAGCTTTAATCCAACATGATAAATTTACCATATCGATGTCGACCTCATAATTACTATTACTATCGATTCAACAGTTAACTTTATTTTTCGAAGCCAGACTTGCAACTTGGTCAAAATCCTGCCATTACTGTTGACACAACCTTTCAAGACATATTACGAACTTATAGCTCATTCGCTTTTTATTTCTAGGAAAAGTTTGGCAGAGTTTCCTCTGTATTTCTTACTATCTCAAAACCTGCCCGCAGGAAATACCAACAATGCCTCACAGGGCCAACATATGTATGTATATATTATATCGTATCATAGCCGCACAGGGCTCCCCATATCAATAACAGTATGAAAATGATGAACGTACCTCGTATGTCCAACTCGAACTGTACCTGTTACACTTTCCTGTTCACTTCCCTTTCAATCTTTAACTGCAGGTTTCAATCATACCTGCAACATTCATACCGTATCTGGCATATACCCTGCTTACCTATCTTTTTTTTATTGATTCCTTCAGCTTCTTCTGTTCACACTTTATAACTGAACTTATCAACAATATATATTCATTCAACCCGTTTTCTTACTATACTTCAATAACTTACCTTGATGATGGCCAGTTTTCCATTCTGTACATACAAATTCTCATAATGTAACCTTGATATCCACTTTCACCTGCATGTATAGCTACATTCAATCCTAGATTTCAAAATTCCCATGGTAATGGGAACACCTTGGTCGCTGTTACTTATAAATACTTAGTTGTCGGCCCCTTTGATTTCCGCTTGCCGCTATTAGTTAATAATCTATAGCAAATGTACATACACAGGAAATTTCAATAAGGCCTCATATACCTATATCGATCGGTCTCTAGTCTGATCTGGTTATCTATAAGGTGGAGTGTGCTCCTCGTCATCATCTGCCCGCCATCTACTCGTCTGGCCTTCATCGTCTTCCTCATCTGAGTCCGAGGAATGTAGATAACCGGGCAACTCCTGGTTTACCGATGGCCAGGATAGGGGGCTGGAGCACTCTGTAACACTTACCGGGGTAGCCGGTCTAACGTGGTGCTCTGCCATAGGAGCAACTGGTACGGCCTCGGGGACTGCCTCCCTGGATATTAGAAACTCTGGAGGAATTGTCGCTGGGTCCTCCGAGGGGTCAGTCTCGATAGAATAATTGAGCCTGGGGTCCTGTACTTACTCTAGGGGCATTCTTAGCACCCCCACTATCTAAAGCTGACCTCTTCATCTCTCGCCAATCTGCACCTACCTACAGGAAAAGAGGTCAGAAACAATCCTTCCTAGGTTCTGGCTCTATCGCACGATCTAAGACAGAAGAAAAGATAACATCCTAAATGTCCTGTAGCTTCCTGTTTATAGATGTGGTGCACAACACACCGATAAACAAGACTCTACTAGACACGGTCTGTAGACACTCCGAGGATGAACTGCTCTGATACCACTTTTGTCACGACCCAACTCCGTGGGCCATGACTAGTGCCCGAGCTGGACACTCGTATACGCACCTGTTAGATATAGTCAAACTAGACCTAAGGACAATATGGAAACATGCAAAATAACTCCAAAGGTTCATAACGTCATCATATATATATATATATATATATATATATATATATATATATATATATATATATATATATCTCGATAACCTGTCTCCTGAGGAGTCACAACTAATCAAAACATAATATGATACGCAAGCCGACAAGGCTGCCACTACATGTCAATATGATACGCAAGCCGACAAGGCTGCCACTACATATCAATACCATACGCAGGCCGACAAGGCTGCCACTACAGACGAACATATCCATAGCACATCGTATAGACACAGTTGAACAAAACTTTTACACAACCCACACATATGTCTATAGACCTCTAAGAGTATCGATAGTAAAATATGACGGGATAGGGCCCCGCCGTACCCCTGGATAAACATATATATACATCAAAAGATCTGTACCAAGAGTCTAGGCTCCGGAACAATGGAGCTCTCCAAGACAGCTGAGTAGAAACCCTAAGCTGGAGGATCACCAAATCGAGTATCTGTACCTGCGGGCATGAAACCTAGCCCCCCGAAGAAAGGGGGTCACTACGAGATATGTACTGAGTATATAAAGCATGAAATACAATAAAGAGGATCATGACTGAAATAGAGATCACCAGAGACAAGTATGACATTCGAAATACCAATACACTTGCCTTATGAAATGTAAATCATGCATATCAATATCATATATCATACCTGGCCCATTGTGGGACTCGGTGAATAAAGTCATCACATGCCATCCTTGGCGCCATAATCACATCATGATATCATCACATCATCATATCATCATATATATATACCGTACCCGGCCCTCTAGTGAGGGACTCGGTGAACAATGCAGTGATACTGTGCACGAAAACATACCCGGCCTGGGACTCGGTGAAAGATATATTGAGGCATGCACGAGCAGAGTAGTGAGCAACCATATGCAAACTAAGTCACATCTGAGGCTCGATAGAATAATCAAGATGAACCGTCATTTGATAATCAAGACAACAGTCATATCAAGTACCCTTCGAATGTCACTATGGATTATATCAAAATAGAACTTCTGGAATCATAGACACGTATCAAGACACAATGAAATAGCTTCTGGAAATCAAGAACATTAGCCATCCTAGTGGCTCTAAGAATAGGAGTTTCTTTAAAGTCACATGCTCGTCGTCTATTCGTTTATAAAGATCATGCCAAAATAAAGAAGGGTTAGCTTTACATACCTTTGGCGCTTAATTCGTGACTCGATATGTATACGTTGCCTAAAATATTTAAACCTATATTAAGACGTCAAGACTATGGTTAAGCTGCGAAAAGGCATAAAACGTACTTCAACGTTAGTAGCTTATTTCAAGATAATTGGGCAGCACTTCCCCTATATCGCTCAATTTCCTCACATTTACGCCAACTATACAACAACCAACATAGCAACAACCAAAGCACGTCTAAGTTATCGCATTAAGAACTAGTCGAAAGAAGATCCGAGGATACTCCAAAACAGCCCACATAACATTCCAATCAGCCCACATATTACAACATTCAATAATCGTTAGCATAACGGCTACGACATATTCAAGTTGCTCCTAATAATCTACAGCCACCATACTTCATCGAAATGACTTTATAATAGTCCAACAATTACAACTTCAACTTGAACTATCAAATTCTTCCGTTTTCATTATATAATCAATGACAACAATAACAACAACACTAATTAAAATTAATTCACTATTTCTAGATTAAGGCAGCCCCTGTACGACCCAAACAAAGTCTCAACATCAATATACACAATTCTTGCATCCAATTCGACATCCACCAATTCATACAAAGACCAAATCATCACTAAAACATGTAAGAGGGAATTAAACCTTACCTTAGGACCTTAATTTTTCTTGCAACACTTGAGGTTGATCAAGGGCTTCCATGGCCGCGAGCTTGGCAGCCATGGCTGGTCATATTCCCCTCTTCGATTCAAGATAAGATAGCAATTTTAATGGTGTAAAACAGCAGCTGGCCGTGAGCTCAAGGGGCTGCTGCCATGGCCATGGCTCTCTCTCCCTCTCTCTAGCTTAGAGCCTCTCTCTCCTACTTAACTTTGTGAAGATGAAATGAAGTATTGTTGATGAATTAGTCATCAAATTGGATTATATAGGCTGCCTAACATATTGACACATACCCCCTCCACTTGGCATGTCCTCATTCATGCTATTTTCTAATTATTAAATCGGGTGGGGCCCATTCATGGTGTAATTAACTTAATTAATCATTAATCCCCACTTAATAATCTAATCATGGTTAATTAGTCCCTAATTTCCACTAATATTTCCATACTAATTGGAATTTACAAGCAAGTCGTGCCATATTAAAAATCGGGATTAAAAGTCCTTGTCTCATATCCCAAAAGTAATCTCGTCCTTGAATTCGTGTCGATTACCTTACGAATAATCCAACGTATAAAAATACGGGGTATAACAGAGAGCTTGAGGTGTCAACATGGTATCAAGTCAAGGCCAAAGGATTTGCAATAGACAAGCTTTTAGACTTTCTTTAGTTTGGATTCATGTATTATATTCCTTTATTTTCTACATTTTTAGCTTTTGTACAGAACTTGATTTTTAATAAAGCACTATCAGGGCCATCTGCTTGGTAGTTTTGATTCAAAAAAAAAAAGTACACTAAACCTGTCACATCTTAATATGTCTCAATGGCATAAAATATATAGAACCTTCTATTCAAGCCAGTAGAGAGCACAATAGCATCATAACACAGTTCAAATATATGCCATCATAACACTGTTCAGAAATATGCCTAAGGATATAGCTATTAGATTCTTCACCTAATAAATCAATGACACTCAGCTACATACTTCCATCTATCACTAGATGATACTTTGGCTACTATATCTCCTTTTCGTAGCAGAGGTTATGTCTGTCGCACTGAAAATTTTCTCCATCTTAACAATTCTCGTAGCTCTACCAAGATATCGATGGAGTTTTCCCTGTAATTCGAACTACAATTGTTTCTATACATGTCTCAATTTATCAACAACTACACCCTATAATCACTATATATATGCACCTACTATTGAATCCTAAGTGACTTCGTACCGTGTATCACACTGTATATTACGACCAATGTAGACCGCATAACACCATTGTTCACATAGTTAGCAGTTGCAGCACAAGTTTAGGCCATTTCCACGAGGCACGATATCAAATGCGCCTGAACGATCCTAAAGAGAAGTTCAAGCTCTA
This sequence comes from Lycium barbarum, assembly GCF_019175385.1. Classification (NCBI taxonomy): domain Eukaryota; kingdom Viridiplantae; phylum Streptophyta; class Magnoliopsida; order Solanales; family Solanaceae; genus Lycium; species Lycium barbarum. The sequence goes on from NC_083341.1 coordinate 87,071,277, forward strand.
TAGCACAATCTAGAATCAAGAAGAGTAATAAACACCTATCATGTCTTAGTAGTCATATATCCATATAGGTGTCCAGTCTGCTTGAAGAAGGATCCACTAGGGAGAGCTCCATAGACAATCCTAGGACACTTATAAACCTAGAGCTCTGATACCAAGCTTGTCACGCCTCAAAATCCACCCTGGGCGCAACAGGCATCCGATGCTATGAACAACACCGGAAGCACTTTATAAAATCAATAAACGTCTAATCTCTTTTAACATTCTTTCAGCATTTACCTAAACAAGTCATTAAGGTTAAATAGAAAGATATTCACACTAATAAAAAAATCAGCGGTAGTCTAATATAAATAACTAGTCATAAATGTGGAAAATGCCCCCAACAAGTCTTACGAGACTTCGACAAGTCCTAAGATAAATAAATGAATAGATTATCTTCGGGATGCAACCTGGAAACTAAAAGAAACAAACTAAGATAGAGGTGTGTCCCGTGAACGAGCGTGCGGGCTCACAAATAAGTCTGAAAAGCATCATATTCTCCTACTCTGAACGCATATCATGAACCGGATCTTCTTCGTTACCTAACATACCATCAAAAATAATAATGGTATTCCTGAGTACTGGGTAATCAGTGAGTGTCTAAGGGGCAATAGTTAATAAATCAAATATAAGATAGTTACAACAAAACTTCAGAATTAATAGTAGTAAAACAGTTTGAAAGTAAGAGATGGAGCAAATGTCATCAACTTTAGTAAAACTCTCTGTGAACAACCAAATAGACAAGAAATGTACCAATTTCAAACCGTCAAACCTTTTATCACGTTAATACTTTTAATCAAGAACCCACGAGCATTACAAGCTACTCACAGGCAACCAAAATATCAATATATGCCGACTCACGGGTGAACAATCATTCGATACCCCGGGTGTTACACCTTGAAAAATTTCCCGTTAACGTAAAACGAATAGGTTAGCGAAGAGCATGATGTATACGATGTTTCGATAAGTGAGAAATAGAATTTGATGATCTTAATCGAGATTCAAAGACATTTGACGTAAAGAAAGAAGTTTGTCAAAGAAAGCAACGGATATGTTGCGTGTCGGGTAAGAATTATGGGCGATGAGTAAATGATGGTGTAATGACGTCTTAGAGAAGAGTGATAACGTCCCTTAGATTGGTATTGGGATGTTAAACAAGTGTCAAGAAGGTTCCATAAGGATTGGATATCAAACGAGTTGACGAAAACGAAATCGGAACAACTGGGCATTATACGGCCCAACATACTGGCCGTATAAATTATACTAGCCGTATGTTAGGCCGTATAATTAGCCAAGAGGGACATCATTCTCTGGACCAAACATACGGCCATACATACGACCCGTATAAAATGTATGGACCGTATGTTGGTCCATATATCTTGGTCGGGACAAAAATTAAAATCATATAAGGACCATTCCTTCATTTCATTTCCACTCTCCTCTCTTCAAGAAACCTCTAGAATATTCTCCATCACTCATCCATAAGAAACCAAAGGTAAAACCATGATCAATTACATCAAACCCACGAAATCAAGTGTATGAAACCTAATAAAAGTTCATCAAGACCGAGGAAACTCAAGGGAAGTGAGTTAGGGTTTTGGTGCAAGAAGAGAAGCTTCACTCAAGTGTTGTTCATCCATCATATAAGGTGATTTTTATGATCATTCTTTATTGTTTAAGGTGTTGAAAGTTAAAAGCACATAGATTGTAGAAAGACATAGAAAATGGGTCATAAATATGGGAATAGTGACATTGTTGGGTAAAGGTTTGGATTGAGTCATGATTATCGATATGTTGTGATTGTAAATATGTTATTAATGACATTTAGACCATGGAATAAGTATTATATATGAGAAAACGCGATAGTGAGCTATAACCATAATTGTAGAGAAATTGAAGGGAAATGGTAAATTGTGGGAAATGTAGATGAATGACGATTGTTGTTTGCGATATTGTGAATGTTGTTATAAACGTTTAGGAGTTGATATAGAATATGGTAAAAGTAGTAGAAACAAAGGAAATGCTGCCCAATTTTCCCTAGAAATAGTAACACGTTCTTATAGCCGATTAACTAATGTAAATGCGAATCCTCTTGAAGGTAAAAACGTGGGCATCGGAGGAGATCAAGCAAGCGATAGATTAGTTAAACGTAAAAGGTATGTAAGGCTAGTCTTTTATTTCTATGGCATGAATCCTATAGCATAACTTCTCCTTCCTCTCCATGAATCTCCTACATTCCGAAAAACGATGAGTCTATGTTCATAAATAGCTATATGAGGTAAGAGATATATTATGAGCCTAAAAATGATGATGATGAGCTTGAGTCTAAAGATTCTAGAGTTTATGATATGATGTTCCTATAAAGTTAACGATGTCATTTATTGCATACACTCACCTTATATACTATTTCCTTCAAGGTAAGGCAAAACACTTATAAACGTTCCATAATGGAGTCGGGGGTTCACGACCTTATGTCACCCCGATAGAGTATAATTGTTTTAAGTTTCCAGTCATGCATTATGATAATAGCCTGATGAGAATATGATGAGTCTATCACACCGCGCCTATATGGCCAGGCAGACACCGCTAAGGCAGACAGCTATATGTATACACCATGTCCAGATGACATGGGCAGACACCAGTAGTGGGCGGCATGAGATGGTACCCCGGACGCGGGAGGCCTGGTCGCAGGCTAATGATTATCACACTGATCCGATATGGACGGGCAGCTTATACATTTATGCATACATGATATGATGATCATTATGAGTAAGACAACATGTGGTATTTCTTTATAAGTGATAGTTATATATACAGTTGCTCCTTATTGATGCTTTCTTTATCTCATTGACGTATTGTTGTTGTTTATGCCTCTCATACTCAGTACAATGTTCGTACTGACGTCCGTTTTCTTTGGACGCTGTGTTCATGCCCACAGATAGACAGGGAGGGGATCTTGATCCAGACTCATAGGAGCTAGTAGCTTATTTGAGAGCACTCTATTGTTCTGGAGGTGTCGTGACTATTCTTTTGTGTATATTTTGGGCACGACGGGATCCTCTCCCGTCCTTATGTCTAGCACTCCAGTAGAGGCTCGTAGATACGCAGTGTGAGTTATATGGTCTCACGAGGTTGCTATTATGTATGTATGTATGTATTATTTTGATGGCCGAAAGGCTTATGTATATATAAAAGAATTTATGTTCTCAAAAGAAAAATGTTTTTCTTATGATTTGAGTATGAATTGGATAAAAGAATGATTAATGAGCATGATAAGTAGTAGTATGAGTGGTGCTCGGTGGTTAGCCCCGGGTACTCGTCACGGCTCCTAGCCGGGTCGTGACACCGGGGCTAGTATCCCACGGAGGCTAATCGTTCTCTGGGCTAACACAGCAATAGAAGAACCAGACAACATGCCTCAGAGGTCAATCATCCTCTGGACTGACACAATAATAGATACACCAGGGCTATTTTCCCATGGATGTCAATCATCCTCTGGACCGACTCAACAATACTCAAAAGTGATACATTAGGATCCATAACAGCTAATCATCCTCTGGACTAGCATAGCTTGCCCATACAGGCCCAAACACAATCAAATACATATCATGACATATCAATTGAATCATCAATCATGGCTTATAGACGAATTCATTTATCAAGTCATCTTCTCACAATAGAGGTATTTCAAGTTGCAATAAATTTCGAAATTGATGTCCAAATTATTCATTCAAGTTCAAGAAACCCATTCAAGGAAAACATGTTTAAAGGTCTAACGTTTAGAGAATTAATTTTAATCATCCATATTAGGGAAAAACATGTTCATCACGATAGTATAATTCGTATAAGGTTCGATGCGGGCTTGACCCTACACGCGCATGACCTTATTCAAATGTCATCTTTTATTTCAAAAACAAGTTTAACAAAGAACAACCACCAAACGAGGGTCTTAACTAGTACAAACAATATAAGTAGGATTCTCATACATCAATCATGATTTCACAATATAAACGTACTTCAAAGAAGATTTCTGAAAAATAGACATACATCCAAAACATTTTTAAAAATAGTAGACATACCTCAATCCCAGCTAAAAGTTAGCAAACACGTTTTTTCGAGATTCAACAATCACTGTAATCGATTTAGCTGAGAAAGATTAGAACTTTACACTTTTCTTTTGAATCCCCGCCCTTTTTGGAAACAAGGGGTTTTAAGCCAATTTCTGTTCTTGCCTTCATGCGATTCACCCATGGATTCTAATGGTATATAGATGATATATAAACCCAAAACAATCCCCATAACGATACTTAAATTTCAAAAACATACCTCACAATGAATTCCCAAAAACTTTCCTTTCAACCATTCTCGAATCAAATTTTCATAATCTTTGGAATAGTTGCGGTTTCTAGTGTTAATTTAACGACTCGTTTGGTCGTTATAGTGCTTTTGACCCATTTACCCCTATTGACCCTTTATCGATCCTTATTAGTATGATTTTGACCATCGAGGATAGGATACAGGGTTCTCGAGGTAGTTGGGCGAGTGTTATGATGACTTATGAGAGATATAGTCTCAAAGTGAAAAACGGTTGGCTGATAGTTGACTTTTGGGTAAAGGACCTTTTTTAAAAATCCGTCTATTCCGAAAGGTCCGGATGGTCGATTATGACTTGGTAGGATATTCAGTTCGATTCTCGGCACTCAGGCACATTTTGGGATATTAGTTGGAAGGTTGATCTTTGTCCATGTCACACCCCAACCTTGGTAAGGCGTGACTGGCACTCGGCACCCTACGGGAACCGAGTTAACCAAACTGTAACTCACGTTTTCTCTATCTCGAAAGGCAACATAGGACCAAGGTACTATAAGCCATAGGAGCACAAACTCAAAATATAACATACTTACGTCTTCAAACTAATCTCGAGTGTATGTGCCGGTAATGCTATCCATAATAATGATACATCATAGTATAAGTCGAGATAATTATAAGATATCTAACTGTGCATATCTTTCTATGAGTCGCTACAAGAGTACATGACATAAAGTGGATGGAATAGGGCCTCGCCATACCCATGCAAATGTGTATGCAGCCATGATGACTCACAGGGCAACTCCGAAGCAAGTGGAGTGCCACGACTCTGCCTGCTGAGCTAGTATCCTTACTGAAAGATCCGTCAAGCTGTATCTCAAGACCTGCGGGCATGAAATGCAGTGCCCCCAACCAAGGGACGTCAGTACGAGCAATGTACAGAGTATGCAAGGCGATAAGTGCAACAAAATAGCCATATACTAAAGATGAGAAGAATAAGAATCAACCTGGCATTTCTGAACTACCGATGGAAATCTAGCATATATATACCTACCTCTTCATCTTTTTGCGATCTTTACTAGGTCTTTATACCCTACCATAGTCCTGGTTACCTTATCATCAAACGTTATCTGAACATGTGTTGCGGCGTGCAACCCGATCCATATATGATACATGTCTCTCTATATTCTCACATGCTTAACCATATCTATGTACAATACTGTGCCTTTATCTTACTAATCATCTTATACTAACTGCCGAACTGATCAGTGGTAACTGCCCGACCGGCTGCAGTCCAGAGGTAATAACTGTCCATCCGATTATCGCCCAACGGTAGAGCGCAACTGTCCGACTGATCAGCGGTAACTGCTCGACTGGCTGCAGTCAAGTGGTAAATATATACATTTGCCCAACTGGTCGTAAACCAGTGGTAATTATAATCAACATCATGACTAAACTTCCACAAGTAATCTCTATGCACTTCCCGTGGTCATCACTTAACCGGTAGGGTCTATATAATCACATAAGACTTATAAGCACAGCTCAGGCCATTAGTACTTCTTCCCGCTTGAGTAAACATTAACTAAGTCCTAAGATACAACATAAACCTCTCTTCGAACACTAAATACCTCATTAGGGATCCTCTACTAACACTCTATTCATGTCCTATAAAACATCCCTTAAGAACCTTTTTTTTAATATAAATTGTGTTCTACCAGGCCAAGCCTGTTAGAACTTTTTATTGATAAATGAATAATGTAAAAAAGCAGTCTATTACAGCATGTCTATAATATGAACTAGCTAAAATTTAAAAACTAAGAGACTGTTCTCTAGTTCTATCCTGTATGCCTAAACTAGTATGTCCTCTGTGATCATGTTGAGTCAGCTTTGATGATAGCCCATGTCTGTGCACACACCATATGATTATCCATATATGTAGCATCATTGTTGATGATCAAGCTGCTGAATCCTCCTTGTTCTAATCCTCAGCTGAGGCAATTGTAATTTTTCCATATTGAGAATTCTTTTTCCTTCTGATGGCATGAGTATAAAGTCATGTACTTTAATCCCTGCATGATCCAAAGCCTGATTTGCTAGAAAGTCTGCCAAACTGTTGCCTTCTCTGAAAATATGACTAATCTGTACCTGCATTGCTCTCATATCCTGTTTGATCTGTTCAATCTGATTCCTCAGTACCCATGGAGTGATCCATGTATCTTGTAAGATTTTTAGGAGTACAAGTGAATCAGTCTCCAATTGAACCTGTTGAAAGTTGTGTTCTTTACAGAACTTCAATGCCTGTTTTATAGCCTCAGTTTCAGCTTCCATGTTTGTTGCTATTCCAATTTGTTGTGCTTCAGCATAGACCAAATCCCCATTGCTATCTCTGATGCAGAATCCATATGAACTGAGCCCAGGATTGCCTCTACTTGCCTCGTCTGTATTGCATTTTAATCTCCCTGGAAGTGGCATTCTCCAAACAACCTTAGCATAATAAACTTTTGGTTTATATCTACTAAGGTGGTGATTCATAGTTTCCCAATCACCAGATACATTCTGCAGCCATGGGAATCTCTTCCTTGTCAGTTGATGTAGTATGTGCTGTACTTGTTGTTTTAGTCTGTAGAAGGACACTGATCCTCCATGTTTAATGGAGTTTCTTCTCTTCCATAATGTCCACATGATCACTGCAGGCATTGTTCTATACATAGGATGCAATTTTGGCTTTATCTCAGCAGACCACCATGCCATGATCATTTTATGTAGACCAATTCCATCTGTGGGTTACCTGCACAAGAAGCAAAAAACTTCCATAACTTGACAGCTATGGAAGATTTTAGAAATAAATGGCCCACAGTTTCCTCCTGATGCTCCTCACAGCACCAGCATCTTGATGGTATATTGATCATCATCTTTTTTAATATGCCATCTGTAGAGATTCTCCCTTTCCACACTCTCCACATGAAAAAACTTATTTTTATTGGTAGCCCTTTCTCCCACATGAACTTATAACTGGTTTGTTTGCTCTCTCTGTGTCTGAGAAACTCCCATGCAGATTTAACTGAAAATCTGCCATTTGTTTCCAGCATCCAATATGGTTCATCATCTTCTTCTTCAACTGGTACTTTGATATTTTCCTTCATAAGCCAATTCCTGATCTAGAGTGACTGTTAACAGTTCCATGCTCCATTTCCCATTCTGCACAAACTGTCTAACCTCTATTTCTTCTTCTCTAGCAGCATCAGGAATGATATAATATAGTGCCCCCAGCCTTGTCCAATTCTCATACCAGAAACTTGAAGTTCCATTTCTTAAATACCAAAATATCTGTGGCTCAACTGCATTTCTTATATTTACAATTTTCTTCCATGTGTGAGATCCTCCTCTCTCCAATGCCATAGTAGGATGCCATTTCTTGCAGTATTTGTTCAGCATGTAGCTACCCCATAAGCTTCTTCCACATCTGAAATTCCATCACAACTTAGCAAATAAAGCATTAGATATATCAGTTAGTGATCTAAGACCAATTCCTCCTTCATCTTTTGGTAGACATAATTTGTCCCATGCCACCCAATGTTTGCTTTTCACCCCTACTGTATTGCTCCAAAAGAATTTGGCAAAAATCTTGTGCAGTTGCTTTATCACCCCAGAAGGAGGATTCATAGCTGATAGTAAATATACTGGCATGGTTTGCAACACATGATTGACCAACACATATCTACCTCCAAAAGATAACAGTTTGTTTTGCCAAGACAGAATCTTTTTCATCACTTTTTTGATCAAATCCTCATAATATATCAATCTCCTTCTTCCATAAAACACTGGACAACCTAAATATGTGAAAGGAAAGGATCCATGTCTCATCTTAGTATGTATTTTAATCCTGCTATTAACTCTGGCTGAGACCTTGTGATGAACATAGTAACAACTTTTATCAGTATTGACCAGCTGTCCTGAAGCCTTCTCATAATTCCTCAATCTCCTCATCATTATCTTTAAAGAATATCCATCCCCAGAACAGAATAATATTGTGTCATCAGCATATGATAGGTGATTGATTTGAGGACTCCATTTTGGCATTCCATAGCCTATGAAACTTGGCTTCTCATGTAACTTATTCAGACGACTTGTTAAGACCTCTGTTGCTATAATGAACAATGTAGGAGAAAGTGGATCACCTTGCTTTACCCCCCTACTTGATCTGAAAAAACCATGACTTGGACTATTGATTAATACTGAATACCAGTTGTTTGAAAGCAATCTCCATACTAAATCAATGAGAACCTCTCCAAACCCAAACTGTCTCAATACTTTAGTCAAAACAAATCCAGGAGAGTCTATCATATGCCTTTGCCATGTCTAATTTGATCACCACATTATTATGTTTAGCTCTCAAGTTAATATCTCTGATGATCTCATGTGACAGTAATATGTTTTCTGCAATGCTCCTTCCTTTCACAAATCCTGTCTGATTGTGAGAAATAATATTAGGAAGAACCTTTGCCAATCTATTCTGCAGTATTTTTGATAGTATCTTATTGGAGAAAGAGCTGAGACTGATAGGCCTCATATCACTAAAATGTTATGTCCCGTGTTTTCGTATAACAGGAAATCGAGAAATAATTACGATTTGTGTGTTATAAGGAAATATTTTGATTTTAGTAAGTATGACTATGTTGGTTATGGAATCATTAATGTTAGGACACCGGGGAAGGCCGAGGGTAAATTTGGAATTTCAGAAATTAGTTTCGGGAATTACAAAACGGGACTTTTCATGAATTGGGCCAAGAAAAATACAACACAATTGAGGCCCAAAATTTGTGAGGGTGGCCGGCCTTAGCCATGGCCCAAGCCCATCCTTTTAATGTCATGTGCTATGCACATGATTCTTAAATGGATATATATCATCTACACTTAGTAATTATCAAGAAACAAAGCAAAAAATTCAAGAACACCACAAAAAAAGGGGTTCGGCCGAAGGAGAGAAAAGGAGAAAGAAAGAAATTCCCAAGCTTTGTTGTTAATCCAAAAATATTAGTTTCTACATAATTGTGAAGTACTCAAGACCCTCTTCAACGGGGTATAATTAGTTTGACACAAGAACTCCCTTTACGACAAGTTGGGTTTTCAAGAAAAGGTAAGAATTTTGCCCCTTTAATGTTATAGAATTGATATGAATTTGTTAAGGATTGAGAATAGACGAGAATCCCGTAACCTTGATGTATATAAAAAGTCGTGGGTGTGTGTGTGTTTGGTGTTGGAGCCGTGGCACTTATGTAGTGTAAAGTGATATGAATTGATCTTGTTTAGTTTGTATAATGTGTCGTTGTGACCTTTATGTCGTAAATGATTGATTGATGAATTGGATTGGCGTTGGAAAATGATTTCGGAACGTTATCGGAAAGTGTATACCTTTGGTATAGTTGTGTATATCATTGTATGTCTAAGGTGCTAAAGACTTTAAATATGATTTATGGTTGATGTTAATGAATTCGGAATGAAACGACGCAAGTTAGAATGTTCGTCGTGACTTTTGGTGTTTTGAAAGAATTATGGAAAGTAATGGATTTTGGGCAATTTCGTGTATGGCTTGGAATGTATTTGGAATGTGATGGCATAATCTTGAGTGAGTAAATGAATACAATAATATGGATATAGATTTGGAATTTTGAAGTTTGAATGAAAGATTTCCAACTTGCGTAGTAAGGTAGACTTTTGAAGTTTGAATATGGTTTATATTGTTTGATGATGTTTGGGTTGTTGTTGTTGATGTATTTTGAGCCGAGCTGAGTCTCGGGGGTGTTAGATTTATAGGGGAAATGCTGCCGAAATTTCGGTAGACAAAAATGAAGTTAATGGCATTTTTAAGCCTAAGAATCTCAATTGGTAACTTTGACCATTTGCAGATTTCGGACGAAACGGGACTTGACTTTTGGGAGAGCATACGACGTCTGTAAGGTATGTAAAGCTTCCCACTTCTTCATTTGGCATGTCTTAGTGTGATAGGCGAATATTGGAATTTCCGGAGCATTTCTGCTCCTCGAAACCCGATCCACAGAAAAGTTACTATTCATTCAATTCAATTGAAGCCTAAGGGCTCTATTTTGGCTAGGATGCCACCAATCGTCCGAAACCTATCGAAATGTGGTCAGGTAACTTAGAAATGATTATGTATGACCTTTTGGCCCCTAAATGTTCGTAAATTATGTTCGCCACCTCAATTTGACTCGAGGTGGCCCGTTAACCCCGAGACGCCCTATTTGTCTTATTGGGCGGTCCTTTTGAATAAAGTTTGAAATGATACCTTCGATTTTGGAACTTCCTCCTACGGGATGTGTTTTGAATATTACGATACGCTAAGTTACGTTTTGAGCTATACATACTATTTTGGAAACGTTTTGTGAAATGAAACCTTGTATCGACTAAGTATTCGATTATTTCGTATTATGAAATGACTTATCGGATTACTCTGTTTTGAAAGACTATTTTAAAGTATGATTTGCATTTGTTTGCTCACGACTCCGCTCGTGCCTCATTATGACTTCGCTCACCGGTTCCCGGGCCGGTTTTGATTCGTAGGCCTTATAATAATTCGGCCGTATGCTGTGTTACGGTTCCCGAGGCTTCGCCATAGGGCCGGGTTCCGTTTGGAGTTATGCTGTGATATGGCTCGTGATGCGATACGCTCACCTATGATTATGTTTGTGTTCGGGGATGTACGGAGATTTGAAACCTTCTGGTGTTATGCTGTGTGTGGCGCCAGCGTCGGAGTGGCGACCATGTTCCTAAGCGTTTGCATGATTTCGTTTGCATTATATATACGTATATGATTTTGATACGGATTTTGACATACCGATTCGTATTCCACTTTGTCCTCTGGTTTGCTTTCGGTTTTGATCCATATTTCTGTACTCCGTGCTTTACATACTCAGCACATATTTCGTACTGACCCCCTTTCTTCGGGGGCTGCGTTTTATGCCCGCAGGTGCAGAGATCGGTGATCCTCCACAGTAGGCTTCACTCCTTGCTATTCCGGAGTACTCCTCTTTGATCCGGAGTCCACTTCTGGTACAGACTCCTTTTGCTTTGTATATATTCGGTATATTTGACTATTTGGGTACGGCGGGGCCCTGTCTCGCCATATGTCTTTGTTTTGAATTCGTAGAGGCCTGTAGTCATATATGTGGGGTGAGGGTCCTGTATATGTTGGTTTGATTTCGTTTTCTGGTGTTAAAGCGGTCTGTTGGTTATGATGGCCCCAAATGGCCCTTATGCTTATGTTTGCACTTTTGACCGGCGATGTCTATTCTGCCGCTCAGTTTGTATTTGATATGGCATTTTGATTTGGTGCGACCGCTTAAGACATATTTTGATATAAATTACGTTTAATATGATTTCGAAAAATTCGAAAATAAGTTTGGAATTGATAATGAATGTGTGATTCGGTCTGGGTACCCAGGTAGGGTGCCAGTCGCAGCCCACGGGGCTGGGTCGTGACATAAAAGTAGTGATCACCTCCTTCTTTGGTAACAAAACCAAATTAGTATTGTCACGACCCAGCTAGGGGCCGCGACGGGTACCCAGAGAAATTACCGAGCACCGCTTACTCTACTGCTTGTCTCGCTCATTTAATACTCTTTTATCCACTTTTACATACCAATTGTAGGAAAATCATATTTAATCAAAATATAAATACTTTATATACATTTTCCCCTTGGCCATCAAAATAATATACCTACATATGAAAACATCTTGTGAGACCATCTAACCCACTACGTATCTACGAGCCTCTACTAACATAATGAATACATAGACGGAACAAGACTCCGTCATGCCCAAAATATGCATATATGAATGTACATCAAAAGAATAGCCATAAGCACCTCCGAACGATGGAGTGTTATCTATCAGCTGACAGCTACTGAGGACCTGGGCCAAGCTCTCCTCCGTGTCTACCTGTGGGCATTAACACAGCGTCCGAAGAAAGGACGTCAATACGAATATTGTACCGAGTATGAGAGGCATACATAATGAAAGGAAACATCAATAATATGAGGATAATATCAACATGAGACATCTGGATCTGACTGATAATCATAAATGAAGTAATGCATGCTATCTTACTCATCATCATAACATGTATGCATCATATGCAAGCTGCCCGTCCATGTCGGAACGGTGTGATAATCAATAATATTAGCCCGCGTCCAGGCCTCCCGCGTCCGGGGTACCATCTCATGCCGCCCACTAGTGGTGTCTGCCCACGCCCGTAGGTCGTGGTGTATCCGTATCGCCGCCCGCCGAAGCGGTGTCTGCCCGGCCAAATAGGCCCGGTGTGAATGCAATCATGACATGCTTAACGTAAATACTCATAGTAATATGCTTATCATAAAATACTTATCTTATCATAATGCGTATATAAGGCTCATGATCAACTTTACTCTATCGGGGTGACGTAATGTCGTGATCCCCCGATTACATTATGGAACCATCATGGACATTCTGCCTCACCTTGAAAGGACTAGTACATAAGGTGAGTGTAGGCAAGGAATAACATTATCATCATTCTAGTGTCATCATCTCGTATAACTTATCTCATATAGACATTCATAAGTATGAGCTTTTAACTTCTTAGAATGTAAGAACTCCTAAAAGGAATAGGGATTCAAGTTAAAAGATTCATGCCATTAGAAAGAAGGACTAGCCTCACATACCTTGGTCGTTTAGCTAAGATATCTCTCACTTGTTCTCCGTCGATATCACGTCGTTACCTTCATAAGAGAATCCGTATCAACATTAGTAACTGACTATAAGAACGCGTCGCTAATTCTAGGAGAAGTCAGACAACGTCTCCTTGGCTCATACTACTTTTCTCACGTTCTATATCAACTCCCAATATTCATAATATTATTCGCAATATCATAATCGACAATTGTCATTTACGTACATTTGGCAAAATCCACCATTTTCCTACAATTTTCCCTCATATTTCTACTTCTAGCTCATCCTTGCGTTTTCATGCATTTAATTCTTGTTTCATGATATAAACATCATTTATAACGTATTTGTAGTCACAACACTTCAATATTCATAGTTCAATTCCACTATCATTCATTTATGTCACTATTCACTCAATAATGACCCATTTCTATGTTCTTCTACATTTCAAGTGTCTAAGCTTTCCAATACTTCAAAAAATATGGAATAATCATGAAACGTACCTTGGAGGATGGTTGAACAATCCTTAAGTTGAAATACTTCACTTAGCCAAACCCTAGTTCCACCTTCTTGGGAATTTCTTGACTTAGAAGATCCTTTGATGCGTTCTTACACTTGATTCCATGAAATTAGTGTTGTTGTTCTTGATATTCCCTTTAATTCTCTTGAATTCTTGTGGAGGAATTATTTGGAATGTTCTAGAGGTCTCTTGAGTTGTTGGATGAATAATGAAATAATATGAAGTCTAAGTCCCTTTTTAAAATCACAAAATCTGGTCTTTAATGAATTCTTGTCAGGATGAACAGTGGTCGTAAACCACCATATACGGACCGTATTTTGATTTACGATCCGTCCACTGTGGTCGTAATTAACCATTTCAAGGACAGAAAGTTTTGGCTGATGGACATGGTAGTTTACGACCTGGTTTACGGTCCGTAAACCAGTTTACGGGCCGTAGACTGGGTCGTATTTAACCATATTCAACATTTACAGAAAGTTGGAATTTTTGACAAGCTAGGGGAAGATTGCACTATACGGTCCGTAAACTACTTTACGGGCCGTATAGTGCCATATACGACCACTGGGCTGAAAAAATTTTCGCGACTTTCTTATTTCCAAAAATTCTTAATTAGCCATTGTCGACTTAATAAAACATCATTCACTCAACTTTTCACCATTCCACTCATCATACAAGTACGGAGAAATTTCTGAGGTGTAACAAGTATGTGTGATGAATTGTGGTATCTCATATCCACAAAAGAAGGCTCTAACCATTTGAATCACATCCAGCTTGATAACCTCCCAACACTTCTGATAAAACTGTCCTGTGAATCCATCAGGCCCACTAGCACTGTCCCCATTGAGTGAAAACACAGCCTCCTTTACTTCACTTTCAGATGGCAACTCTTCCATATTCTTTTGCTTTTCTTCAGTTATCAATTTAGGAATATTTTTCAACAATGCATAATCCGCTCCTAAATTTTCTTCACTAAACTATGACTCAAAGAACCTGATTTCCTCAGAAGCAATATCTACTTCATTTTCCAACCATGTAACAGAAGGATATTGTATTCTTTTCAGAGTTAGTTTATTCCTCCTGCCCTTCACATATGAATGGAAGAATTTTGTATTTTTGTCTCCATCATTGAACCATTTCATACCAGCTTTCTGCTTCCAATACTCTTCCTCCAAGTGTAAAAATCTGGTTAGTTCAGCCTGTGCTTGATGTAACAACATTCTATTCTCCCTTGAAGCATTATTTTCAAATTGCAACTCCTTCACCTTTATAGTATCTTTAATAGTGGCAATCTGCTGAAATATATTCCCATATGTGCTCCTGCTCCACTGAATCAGTTCTCTTTTAAGTTTCTTCAACTTGTGATGAAATACATTGAATGGATTTCCACAGAAATCAGCAGTCCAATTCTCCCTTACCACCTCCATAAATGTATGATGCTTTGTCCAGAAGTTAAGAAACTTAAAAGATTTGACAATAGGATGTGCATTGCTGTTACACTCAAGATGTAGTGGTGCCTGATCAGAACCATGTCTAATCATATGAGTCACTGCTGTGGATGGCATGATATCTAACACTTGCTGATTCACTAGTATTCTATCTAACCATTTGAATATGTAATCTTCTTCAGTCCTCCCATTCCACCATGTGAATTTACTTCCACTGAATCCTACATCAATCAAACCATAACTTTGTATACAGGTAGAAAAATCCAAAGTCTCATTGGATGAGACTAGAAGGCCACCTTGCTTCTCCTCATCAGACACTATGACATTAAAATCCCCTCCTATTATCCAAGGAAGGTCTTGTTGATTTACCAAGTCTACCATATCATCCCACAACTCCTCCCTCTCCAATCTATCACATTTAGCATAGACTACTAACACCAACACTGATTGATTTAAGGATGAGTGAATTAGTTGCAAAGTAACCTGCTGTTCTGATTCAGATATAACTACACCAAGCCATTCATCTATCCAAAAAATCCAGATTTTTTCCTGAACAATTCACCTTGCAATTTTGAAAGACTAACTTCCTTCTATACTCTTCAATATCAATAGGATCTTAAAAAGGTTCCATTAGGCCTATGATAGAATAATGAAATCTCCTCTTTAGTTCAATTAACCTCTCAAAAGATTTTTGAGTGTTAACTGACCTAATATTCCAAAATAAAGCTTTGTCTATCATTGAGAATTGTTAGTTTTGTTTTTACTCCTCCTTGTTGAAACTCCTGCCACTAGAATACTGGTACTTCTGACAGGTTTTTGTTTATTTGTTGCCTGTTTCAATTTCTGCACACTTCTAGGGGATAAATCTGCCTCTTTTGCTATATTCTCAATGTTCTGAGCTAAATCTTCCTCATCTTGGCTATTGAAATCAGCTTGGGCCTGTATCTCCTCTTGCTTTCCATGTTGTGAAATCTCTACTTGTTCCACAGGAAAGATGCCAGAAATATTACTCTCTGGTGGCCTTGTACCTTCTTGTCCTTCTTTTCCTTGATTATCCTCCACTTCCTCCTCTGATATTGGAGTCCTATCATGATCATCATCCTCCTGCAATACATCACCTAACCTGTTTTGCTGTACTGTAACAATCTGATTTAGAGCATCAGACATCTTTACTACAACACCTGAGGATTTCTGCACATCAGTCACATCTACTATATCCTCATCTGTATTCTGCAATGCTGCATATTGATTATTTTGCAGAGTTTGATTCTCCTTTGGTTTCCAAGCATTTTCATCATATTTACCTCTATGAAAGTGCTTGTTATTCCGTTGTTTTCCTTTCTTCTCCTTGAATCCATCATCATTATTGCCCTCTGCAGGCTGTACCTTGTCTGCTATTTCCTTCCCTTTCATTATGTTACCATTTGTCCCTTTGTACTCCTTAATATCAGATCTGCTATTTTTTGCATTCTTTTGCTCCTTATTCTTCCTTTGATCTGCCTTACTATTTTCCTCCTGTTCTTTGTCTAAGCTTTGTTCTTCATCCTTGGGATACAATTCTGGATGAATGACATAACAATCTTGCTCATTATGTCCTTGAAGTTTGCAGTTTTTGTAGTACTTAGGAACATAATCATAATTGATCTTTATCCATTTATCCACAATCTCCCCAGTACTCTTCTTCTTCATTCCTATATTGATTCTCTTTGGGAATTATCCAAGCAAGTCTACTTCTACCTTCACTCTCGGACAACTTGGCCTGGTTTTATTAGTTGTGGCCATATCAACTTGTAGGGGCTTTCCACCAGCAGAGGCAAGTGAAAAAACTGCTTCTTTCACAAAATAGTTAGGAGGTAGTGACGGGAATGATATCCATGTAATTGCAATCTTCGTTTCCTCCTATGGATCAAACCATGGATCCCATTTGAAAGTAAGCATGGGATAGGACCAGTTCTTATGCATAATGTAATATGCAGGTTTGGACAATAAGGTCACGTAATCTTCTAAAGAAGAAGCACGTATTAGTACATATCTATTGCTCAACAAGCCGATAATAGACTCTCCTTTCAAACCACATTGCTTTGGAATTAATGTTCTCAAATATTTCACGTCAGGCCAGCTATATGAGAATTTCCCCACGACAGCATATTGTAGTTTTTCCTTAATAATCATCTTCTCAATCTCCTCTTCATCCCATACTACCATGGGCTCTCCATGCAAATATGTAATAGTCTTCATGGGTAAAGTAGGGCGGTACGTAGTAGTAGAATTATTAGGGTTAAGGGCTGTTGCATAAGTTTGGTTCGGTAAGAGGTGAGTAGGTTGTGTAGGTACTATTGTGTTAGTCTGGACAGCCATAATAGGCGGTTGTCCAGTTGCCGGAGAGGCCATTGTCGCCGTTAAAAGGTTGGAAGTAATTAGGGTTTCGGCTAGGTTTAGGGTTTCGTCTTAGAGAGGGAATTTTTATCCCTTAAGAACCTGTTCCTAAATTCATTGGATTATTATTATTGAACCGTCATCATGGACACATCTCACCTTGAAGGAACAAAGTCATAAGACGAAGTCAACATCAATGAATAACAACAATAGCCATGAAACAAGCTCAAGGATATCACAAGAACATCGGGAACTGTAAGATTTGGTACTTTCAGAAAACGGGTTTATTGAAGATGTCACATATAGGTTCACAACAAAGGAATCATGCCTTAAGAAAGAAAGGTTTAGCCTTAATATACCTTTCGATCTTCTTAGTCACCCAACGTTTATTCTCCCAAGCTCGTATGTCTACATATAAATCATTTATACTATCATTAGACTCGTTGCCACACACTTGTCTCAAGCATTTAAATGAAACCCCTTTTTGAATCTGCCGAAATTCGGGCAGCATCTCCCCTGTTTATATGCCTAGCCCAAAATCGTAATTCAGCAACCAACAACAACAACAACAATACCAACATCAATAACATCATTTCCAACACCAATATGTACCATAAAACAGCCCACACGCTGTTTTCCAACTTCCATAACTAACCAACTTACCACACAATTATTTAATGACTTTGTCTCCGTAAATAAGCCTTAAATAATACCAAAAGAGAAATATTCATACATTTTTATTGTTAAGACAGCAATATCCACGCTATGATCACCGCAAAACAATACTAGAATCACAACCATGCATTACCCGGACATAAACCACTACTCCGTGACTTAAAAATTGCTCACTTTTTGTTTCTCTCTCTCTCTCTCTCTTTAATTTTTTGAATTTTCCAGGAAAATCTGATGAAAAAAGGGTGTTATTACCCTTTATATAGGGGTCAAATTCGGGT
Organism: Lycium barbarum; assembly: GCF_019175385.1. Lineage (NCBI taxonomy): Eukaryota > Viridiplantae > Streptophyta > Magnoliopsida > Solanales > Solanaceae > Lycium > Lycium barbarum. Next base: position 87,089,633 of record NC_083341.1, read on the forward strand.
CGGGTTCACTGTAGCAATTTACTGTAGCTACTGTAGCAGCGTTGTAGCACGCGTTTCTACTTTGTCAGCTGAACTTATAACGTCCATAATTCTCTACTCCGATGTCCTATCGAAGAGCGGTTTGTTGCGTCGGAAACTAGAATCGACGATCTTCCTTTTATGCTTTTGTTTCACTAAAAAACTGTCACGACCTAACCCCGTAGGCCGTGACTACTGCCCGAACTGGGCACCCGAACACACTCATCCAATCCGACTCACATACAGATAGCGTATACAGGCACAAATATCACACACTGCCTCAAATTATATCAACTGTCTCAGACACATTTCAACACAACCATATATATATATATATATATATATATATATATATATATATATATATATATATATATATATATATATATATATATATATATATATATCAGAAGCCGACAGGGATATCAAATGGCGCAACGGACCAAAACATATACAAGTGCACGCCGACAAGGCTGCCATGGCGAGTGGGATCTTACAAACACACCTGTACAGAAGTAGGCACAACCCACATATACGTCTACAGACCTCTAAAAAGACCAACCGAACCATATGGCGGGACAGGGCCCCGCCGTACCCCTGAACAAATATATAAATATGCAACGAACGAGTATATATACCAAAATGTAGGCTCCGGAATAAGAGGAGCACTCCAAACAGCAGAAGAGGGTGTCCTAAACTAGTGGATCGCCAAACTGTGCGTCTGTACCTGCGGGCATAAAACACAACCCCCCGAAGAAAGGGGGGTCAGTACGAAATATGTACTGAGTATGCAAAGCAGAAGATACAGAAAACAAATCTGAGGCATAAACGAAATAGAAGTACAGAAAATAAGTGCAAGCCCAAAATATCAAAATGTTTACTTGCGAAATATAAGTCATGCGTAGGGCACAGGAAATATGGTCGCCCGCCCGTCGATGGCGCCATAACACTGCATAACACCAGAAGGTTTCAAATCTCCGTATCCCCGTCACACATCATAGCACAGCATGACGCCATACACAGCATAACGCCAAATATAAGTGGAACCCGACCCTCTAGCGAGTGGCTCGGTGAACCATAACACAGCATAACACCGGAGTATATCAAAGTGCGCACGACAACAAAACCGGCCCGGGACTCGGCGAAAGATATAACAGAATGCACGAGCAGAGTCGTGAGTAACCATATGCATAAAATCATTATCATGGACTCAAATATAAGTAAAATGACCATACTTGAGAATCGAAATAATAGTCATACCAAATTCGTTCAAACGTCTTCCGAATTACATAAAGGAAAGTCGCGGGACCCACGGACGGGTGTTGACCCGAGCCGGGCCCGCCTATGGAGAACATACTCATCATACGCCATGCAAACTCTTACGAAAATATCGGCGCAATCCGAGCCTTTATGTGAAAGATACGGCGCCCATAGTTACGAAATTCTTTAAAACAAAACTTTTTGTGCAACATTTGGAAATCAATTATTTCGAAGACATAAGGGTTCATATTTCATCACATCAAACATACGAATGCCAAGAAATATATATAAGAGTCATAACGTGCTCGGATTTCGAATTTAGAATTTCCTCGAGGCTCGTGACATAATCTATTTATAACTAAGGCATGCCAAAAGAAGGAAGGTTTGAGCTTTACATACCTCGTACGCACTCCAAGCTAGCCCAACTCAAGCTAATCCCAACCTACGCCTCGGGCTCCCCAAGGTCTACAAATACGTCAACGAATATCAAACATTAGACATAGGCACTTAGGCGATTTATTCCAAACTAACACTCAATTCTACAGAAATTTGGGCAGCATTTCCCCAGTAAATAGGCCAACCCCGAGAATTTAACTCGGCCAAATCAACAATCACAACAACAATAACCAGCCTAACAACCCCAATGACCAATCCAAAAGGCAATATAACGTTAATAACTCTCGTTTACATCATTCAACAACATTCATAATATTTAATTCGACGGCTTACATTCAAGCCACATTACCGCTCATACATTCAATTACCAACCCGAACCCATACCAACAATATTCAAGGACATTTTAAACAATTTACACAATATTTCCAACAATCCAACAATCGCTCCAATTTTCCCGAAAAACAATCCCAAACCCGAGAACACAACCATAACCCATTCTTGTCATGAAATATGACCTACATTCGGCCACACTACACATATACATATATTGATGATTTGTATTCTTTTCTCCACATTACCCAACTAAATATGCTACATAGAATCAATTCATCAACCCAATCACAACACACACATCTACACGACCATACACACCCTACACGACTCACCTCCAACTTACTATATTTCACAAATTTCATCTATATTAGCATACTACAACATGCATAAAACATTCACAACGCATAAAACAAGATCAAATCTTACCTTTCTTCTTCAACTCCACAAATAGGCTTGGGTTTGCGATCTACTAGACGGATGGCTTGATCGCTCCAACAACACTTCCACGCTACTTAGGGACCTCCAATTAGTGGATTTACTCCAAAGAAATATTTTTGGAATGGCTAAAATTGGACATGGTTTTTTCTTGGTTTGGCCGAGAGGTTGGATTTGTTGTTCTTCAACTTCTTGATTTTTTTTTCTAAGTGTATAATGCTAGAAGATGACTTAGAGGTCATCTTTTAAGCTCCTAAATGAACTCTCCATGTGTCCATGGCCCACACATGTGTTGGACCACTTAAAATTGGCCACAAAATGTGTGGGACCAATTTCAAGCCACACGGCCAAAGGGCCTACTTTTGCAAGATTTTTAACTTCCAAATATATGACTTTTGGTCCCAACTTTTCCTAAGTGTTTCATGCCAACAATTTCATGTACAACCTATGTCTCAAAATGAAATCAAAGGTCAAAAGTCCCGGCTTCAAGTCCCGGAATGGTCTTGGCCCTAACTTATCATAGTTAATCCGGATTGTCCCAATGCATAAAATACGGGACATAACATCCTCCCCCCCTTTTGAACATTCGCCCTCGAATGTTGGACTAATGTACGGGTCTTACTAAAAATTCGGGGGAGTTTCTTTTATAGCCATCACATACAAGTCATTCACAAATCAACATAGTTAGATAAAGGATTTGGATTACCTGTAGGTACTGGAAATAGGTGAGGATACTTTTTCTTCATCTGCTCCTCAGCTTCCCAAGTCATTTCTTCTCGGTTATTATTCCGCCACAGCACTTTAACAGAAGCCACATCTTTATTCCGCAATTTTCTTACCTGACGATCCAATATGGCTATAGGCTGCTCTTCATAAGATAGCTCCTCTGTGACCTGTATATCACCTGTAGGAAAGGTTCTCGAAGGGTCACCAATACATTTACGAAGCATAGAAACATGGAATACCGGGTGCACCGCTCCCAAATCAGCTGGCAGATCCAATTCATAGGCCACCTTGCCTATTTTACGAATAATCTGATAAGGCCCAATATATCTCGGACTGAGCTTTCCTTTCTTGCCAAATCTCATAACACCTTTCATAGGTGACACTTTCAGGAACACCCAATCGCCAATCTGGAACTCTAACGGTCGACGTCGTTTATCAGCGTAAGATTTCTGTCGACTCTAGGCCGCTAATAGTCGCTCTCGAATCAGTTTCACTTTATCGACTGCCTGCTGGACCACATCTGGACCGATTAATTGAATTTCACCCACGTCAAACCAACCGATCGGAGATCTGCATTTCCTGCCATACAAAGCCTCATATGGTGCCATCTGAATACTGGAGTGGTAACTGTTGTTATAAGCAAATTCAACAAGCGGCAAATGATCATCCCAGCTACCCCTGAAATCAATAACACAGGCACGCAACATATCTTCCAGCGTCTGAATAGTGCGCTCGGCCTGTCCGTCGGACTGAGGATGAAATGTTGTACTCAGACTCACCTGGGTCCCCAATCCCTCCTGAAATGATCTCCAGAAATTAGCTGTAAACTGGGCACCTCTGTCGAAGATAACAGACACTGGAACTCCGTGAAGTCTCACAATCTCCTTAATATATAGCCTGGCATAATCTTCAGCTGAGTATGTAGTCCGAACTGGAAGAAAATGGGCTGATTTTGTCAGCCGATCAACGATAACCCATATGGAGTCGTACCTCCGTGGAGTGCGAGGCAAGCCTACAATAAAATCCATGTTAATTATCTCCCACTTCCACGTCGGAATCTCCATCTCCTGCAATAATCCATTGGGCTTCTGATGCTCAATCTTTACCTGCTGACAATTTGGGCACTGGGCAACGAACTCTGCTATATCCTTTTTCATACCGTCCCACCAATACAGGCATCTAAGATCATGATACATCTTCGTCGACCCTGGATGAACAGAATATCTGGCATAATGTGCCTCGCCCATAATCTGTCGCCGCAGCCCCGCAACGTCAGGTACACATAATCTGCCCCTGTATAACAATACTCCATCGGATGAAATCTCAAACGGGGTCTTCTCCTTTTCACGGGCTGCGTCTCTGTACTGTATCAGAACAGGATCCTCATACTGACGCCGCTTTATCTCACCCAGAATAGAGGATTCGGCCATTCCTCGAACAGAAATCCCAGCATCTCCAAAAGCGGCCAAGCGGACTCCAAGACTAGCCAGCTGATGGTTATCGCGAACCATTTCTTTCTTTTTTGAAGGCGTGTCCGCTAAACTGCCCATGGACTTACGGCTGAGTGCATTTTCCACGACATTAGCTTTCCCTGGATGGTATAGAATATCAACATCATCATCTTTCAGCAACTCTAACCACCGCCTCTGTCGCAAGCATCAGACCACTGAAACTTAGCTCCCTTCTGAGTCAGCCTTGTCAAAGGCGCTGAAATTGAAGCAAATCCCTCTACAAATCTCCGGTAATAACCGGCCAACCCCAGGAAGCTACGCACCTCCGTAGGCGTCGTAGGTCTAGGCCAACTCTTTACGGCCTCGATCTTCTGGGTATCCACCCGGATGCCATCCGCTCCAATAATATGCCCCAGGAATGCCACTGAAGACAACCAGAATTCACATTTAGAAAATTTAGCATATAAATTCTGGTGCCGGAGTGTGCCAAGTACCATCCTCAAATGATCTGCATGCTCTGCTTCTGATCGTGAATAGACCAAAATGTCATCAATAAATACAATCACGAACATATCAAGAAACGGCCGGAATACCCGATTCATCAAATCCAAGAATACCGCTGGAGCATTAGTCAGCCCAAAAGACATCACTCTGAATTCATAATGCCCGTAACGGGTCCTGAATGCTGTCTTAGGAATATCAGCCTCTCGTACCCGCACCTGATGATAGCCTGATTGCAGGTCTATCTTCGAAAAACACCTGGCACCCTGCAACTGATCAAACAAATCATCAATCCTGGGGAGGGGGTATTTATTCTTGATGGTTACCTTATTCAGCTGTCTGTAATCAATACACATCCGCAGCGAGCCGTCTTTCTTTCTCACAAATAATACCGGAGCTCCCCAGGGAGATGTACTGGGCCGAATAAAGCCCTTCTCTAATAAATCTCTCAGCTGCTCCTTTATTTCATTTAATTCAGCAGGTGCCATTCTGTACGGAGGAATAGATATAGGCTGAGTATCTGGCAACAGATCAATAGCAAACTCTATCTCCCGCTCGGGGGGAAGACCTGGAAGCTCGTCTGGGAATACATCTAGGAATTCATTAACCACTGGGACTGACTGAAGAGTCGGTGCCTCTGCCTCTAAATCATGTACGCGGACCAGATGATAAATATAGCCCTTTCTGATCATTTTTCTTGCCTTGAGGTATGAAATAAACTTACCCCTCGGCGATGCTGTATTACCTGCCCACTCTACAACTGGTTCACCTGGAAACTAGAAACGGACTACCTTCTTTTGACAGTCAACATTAGCATAACAAGAAGCTAGCCAATCCATACCCATAATAACGTCGAACTCAATTATATCAAGCTCTACCAAACCTGCCTTAGTGCAGCGGCCACAAATAACCACCGAACAACCTCGATAAATCTGTCTGGCTATAACAGAATCCCCTACTGGTGTAGCTACCTCAAAAGGCTCTATCGGCTCAGATTCTATCCCAATTTTATTAGCAACAAGTGGAGCGATATACGATAAAGTAGAACCACGATCAATCAGTGCGTATACAGATCGGGAGAAAACCAGTAAGGTACCTGTAACAACATTTGGTGAAGCCTCCTGATCCTGACGGGTAGCCAATGCATATATGCGGTTCGATGGACCGCTAGAACCTGAAACACTGCCACGGACTCGACCGTGGCGCGCTGGTGCCGGTAAACCTCGCCCCACAGGGCGTATAGCTGAGGGAGTAGAAGATGAACCCGCGGCTGATCCCGTCGGCTGAACTGTACTACTAGAACCACTCGCCATTGGACAATTACGCATAACATGCCCTTGACGGCCGCAAGAAAAGCAGGCTCCGGTAGCTCGATAGCACTCCCCTGGGTGCGATCTCCCGCAACAAGAACAACGGGGCCTGGGTGGTCTGGACTGGCTGGGACCCCTGGCTGTCTGCGAACCTGATGCCCTGGAACTCTGACCGGCCCCAGATGGTCCTGTACTGTCAAATCGTCTACCGGCGGACTGTGTACCCCGGCCTGATGGAGGAGGATATCTACCTGACTGCTGCGACTGAGGCTGCCCGCCTCGAAAGTCTCCAGAATATCCCGCGGATCTGGCCCTCTTGGGCGGCCTCCTGTCACGATCTCTGCCCGACCGGTCCTCTTTGTGCCTGTCCTCCATACCCTGCACGTAGGCCTGTAACCGGGCGATGTCCATATCAGTCTGCGATGCCATCGCCATGCAGCTGTCAACTAAGTAACGATCCAGCCCTATCACGTACCGGTGCATCCGGTCAGCCATGTCAGCCACTATAGCAGGTGCATATCGAGCCAAAGAATCAAACTCCAAATTATACTCACGAACACTCCGACCTCTCTGCTGCAGCTGAAAAATCTATCAACCCGCGCCCGTCGTAACTCCGGGGGCAAAAAGTGGCGGAGAAAAGCGGCCACAAACTCATCCCAAGTAGCTGGGGGAGCACCCTCACCTCTGGACAGCTCCCAGGACTCATACCAATTAGCCGCAACATCTCGTAATCTGTGCGAGGCTAACTCAACGGACTCGGTCTCTGAAGCCCTGACCAGTCCCAATGAGCGCCTCATCCCCTGAATGAAGTCGTGGGGGTCATCCTCGGGCTTCGACCAGAAAAACTCTGGGGGACAACATGTCAGAAAATCACGAACCCTCAGGCTATCACGCCTGTCATCATCATCATCACCTCTCAGCCCGTATCTGCGAGTCTGTCCCGCTACCAAAGTCGTCAGTAACTGTACGACCTCTCTCAACGTCCTATCCTCCGCCCCTAGCTGAGGTGCTGGAGGCTCGGGCGCTGGAGCGTCTGGAGCTAATGATGGATCTGCTCCAGGCTCCTCCGGTGGTGTAGCAGAACCCTCCGACTGGGGCACAACATCGGGCAAATCCTTAGCACGAGCCCGGGTAACTCTCTGCACCTGACTAGTCTCTCCTACCACCGCCTTGCCCTTCTGGGCAGCCGTTGCCTTCTTTGGAGGCATCACTGAAAAACACAACAACCGGTCAGGAAAAGAGTCATCCTAATAGCACAGCTCTATCGCACGATCTAAGATTCAAAGAAAAGTAACACCCTAAATGTCCTGTAGCCTCCTATTTATAGATGTGGTGCACAACACACCGATAAACAAGACTCTACGAGACACGGCCTGTAGACATTCCGAGGACAAACCACTCTGATACCACTTCTGTCACGACCCAACCCCGTAGGCCGTGACTAGTGCCCGAACTGGGCACCCGAACACACTCATCCAATCCGACTAACATACAGATAGCGTATACAGGCACAAATATCACACACTGCCTCAAATTATATCAACTGTCTCAGACACATTTCAACACAACCATATATATATATATATATATATCAGAAGCCGACAAGGATATCAAATGGCGCAACGGCCCAAAACATATACAAGTGCACGCCGACAAGGCTGCCATGACGAGTGGGATCATACAAACACACCTGTACAGAAGTAGGCACAACCCACATATACGTCTACAGACCTCTAAACAGACCAACTGAATCATATGGCGGGACAGGGCCCCGCCGTACCCCTGAACAAATATATACATATGCAACGAACAAGTATATATACCAAAATGTAGGCTCCGGAATAAGAGGAGCACTCCAAACAGCAGAAGAGGGTGTCCTAAACTGGTGGATCGCCAAACTGTGCGTCTGTACCTGCGGGCATGAAACGCAGCCCCCCGAAGAAAGGGGGGGTCAGTACGAAATATGTACTGAGTATGCAAAACAGAAGATACAGAAAACAAATTTGAGGCATAAACGAAATAGAAGTACAGAAAATAAGTGCAAGCCCAAAATATCAAAATGTTTACTTGCAAAATATAAGTCATGCATAGGGCACAGGAAATATGGTCGCCCGCCCGTCGATGGCGCCACAACACAGCATAACACCAGAAGGTTTCAAATCTCCGTATCCCCGTCACACATCATAGCACAGCATGACGCCATACACAGCATAACGCCAAATATAAGTGGAACCTGACCCTCTAGCGAGTGGCTCGGTGAACCATAACACAGCATAACACCGGAGTATATCAAAGTGCGCACGACAACAGAACCGGCTCGGGACTCGGCGAAAGATATAACAGAACGCACGAGAAGAGTCGTGAGTAACCATATGCATAAAATCATTATCATGGACTCAAATATAAGTAAAATGACCATACTTGAGAATCGAAATAATAGTCATACCAAATTCTTTCAAACGTCATCCGAATTACATAAAGGAAAGTCGCGAGACCCACGGACGGGTGTCGACCCGAGCCGGGCCCGCCTATGGAGAACATACTCATCATACGCCATGCAAACTCTTACGAAAATATCGGTGCAATCCGAGCCTTTATGTGAAAGATACGGCGCCCATAGTTACAGAATTCTTTAAAACAAAACTTTTTGTGCAACATTTGGAAATCAATTATTTTGAAGACATAAGGGTTCATATTTCATCACATCAAACATACGAATGCCAAGAAATATATATAAGAGTCATAACGTGCTCGGATTGCGAATTTAGAATTTCCTCGAGGCTCATGACATAATCTATTTATAACTAAGGCATGCCAAAAGAAGGAAGGTTTGAGCTTTACATACCTCGTACGCACTCCAAGTTAGCCCAACTCAAGCTAATCCCAACCTACGCCTCGGGCTACCCAAGTTCTACAAATACGTCAACGAATATCAAACATTAGACATAGGCACTTAGGCGATTTATTCCAAACTAACACTCAATTCTACAGAAATTTGGGCAGCATTTCCCCAGTAAATAGGCCAACCCCGAGAATTTAACACGGCCAAATCAACAATCATAACAACAATAACCAACCTAACAACCCCAATAACCAATCCAAAAGGCAATATAACGTTGATAACTCTCTTTTACATCATTCAACAACATTCATAATATTTAATTCGACGGCTTACATTCAAGCCACATTACCGCTCATACATTCAATTACCAACCCGAACCCATACCAACAATATTTAAGGACATTTTAAACAATTTACACAATATTTCCAACAATCCAACAATTGCTTCAATTTTCCTGAAAAACAATCCCAAACTCGAGAACACAACCATAACCTATTCTTGTCATGAAATATGACCTACATTCGGTCACACTACACATATACATATATTGATGATTTTTATTCTTTTCTCCACACTACCCAACTAAATATGCTACATAGAATCAATTCATCAACCCAATCACAACCATACACACCATACACGGCTCACCTCAAACTTACTATATTTCACAAATTTCATCCATATTAACATACTACAACATGCATAAAACATTCACAACGCATAAAACAAGATCAAATCTTACCTTTCTTCTTCAACTCCACAAATAGGCTAGGGTTTGCGATCTACTAGACGGATGGCTTGATCGCTCCAACAACACTTCCACGCTACTTAGGGACCTCCAATTAGTGGATTTACTCCAAAGAAATATTTTTGGAACGGCTAAAATTGGACTTGGTTTTTTCTTGGTTTGGCCGAGAGGTTGGAGTTGTTGTTCTTCAAATTCTTGATTTTTTTTCTAAGTGTATAATGCTAGAAGATGACTTAGAGGTCATCTTTTAAGCTCCTAAATGAACTCTCCGTGTGTCCATGACCCACACATGTGTTGGACCACTTAAAATTGGCCACAAAATGTGTGGGACCAATTTCAAGCCACACGGCCAAAGAGCCTACTTTTGCAAGATTTTTAACTTCCAAATATATGACTTTTGGTCCCAACTTTTCCTAAGTGTTCCATGCCAACAATTTCATGTACAACCTATGTCTCAAAATGAAATCAAAGGTCAAAAGTCCCGGCTTCAAGTCCCGGAATGGTCTTGGCCCTAACTTATCATAGTTAATCCGGATTGTCCCAATGCATAAAATACGGGACATAACAAAAACACTTCATATGCTAAGAGATATTCGTCCCTCAAGTTGGAACAAAATTTTCACACAAAACATTACCCATCCTTTTTTCCAAAGTCGTACTACTCCATTTCTTCCACCCATTTCCTTATAAAACCTTATGGTATACCTTATATACATCCTTCACTCATTAATATACTTAATACTGCTTGCTCCTTATATTCCAAAGTGGTTTTACTTAACCATAACTCAACGTACTTATGTTTCAAATTTACTAAGTGTTTCTTTGAAAGTACGGGGTGTGACATTCTCCACCCTTTATAAACATTCGTCCTCGAATGTTAAACTCTCAGGGATCTTATGAAAATTTTGGCAGAGCTTTCTCTGTAACTGCAATACTTTCAACCTGTCTTGCGGTAAACCAACAGCACAATGCCACACAGGGCTACAACAATCAGTAATAACACGACCCCAATAATAGTAACTGGAAATATATATGCATACCTGAAGGCCATGGCGTCTCTATTTGAACCTCATTTGGTAATAGAAACAAATGCAGCTATATGAACCTCATATCTCTGTATACTATCCTTGCCAATATAGTCTATACAATAAGGAAGACCTCGTCAATATCTAGCTTATTGAGTGATGTGCATCGCTCTTTTACCTTATCTAACAAATCATATCCCTTTTGAAGGAGTCATCGTCAACCTATAAAATAACAGATGTTGGGATTGAGGATTTACACCCTATGACTCAGCTCTATAGCACGATTTAAGATACAAAGAAGGGTAACCATCCTGAATGCCCTGCAGCCTCCTGTTTATAAGTGTGGCGTGCTTCACACCCATAAACAAGAATCTACTGGACATGACTCGTAGACCAACCCTAGGACGAACAGCTCTGATACCAATTTGTCACATCCCAACCTTAGTAAGGCGTGACTGACACTCGGAACCCTACGGGAATCGAGTGAACCAAACTGTAACTCACGTTTTCTGTATCTCGAAAGGCAACATAGGACCAAGGTACTATAAGACATAGGATCACAATCCCAAAAGATAACATACTTACGTCTTCAAACTAATCTCGAGTGCATGTGCCGGTAAGGCTATCTATAATAATGATACAACATAGTATAAGTCGAGATAATTATAAGATATCTAACTGTGCATATCTGTCTACGAGCCTCTATAAGAGTACATGACATAAAGTGGATGGAATAGGGCCTCGCCATACCCATACAAATATGTATGCAGCCATGCTGACTCACAGGGAAACTCCGAAGCAAGTGGAGGGCCACGACTCTGCCTGCTGAGCTGGTATCCTTACTGAAAGATCCGTCAAGCTGTATCTCAAGACCTGCGGGCATGAAACGCAGCACCCCTAACAAAGGGACGTCAGTACAAGCAATGTACTGAGTATGCAAGGTGGAAAGTGCAACAAAATAGCCATATACTAAAGATGAGAAGAATAAGAATCAACCTGGCATTTCTGAACTACCGATGGAAATCTAGCATATGTAGACATACCTCTTCATCTTCTTGCGATCTTTACTTGGTCTGTATACCCTACCGTAGTCCTGGTTACCTTATCATCAAACGTTATCTGAACATGTGTTGCGGCGTGCAACCCGATCCATATATGATACATGTCTCTCTATACTCTCGCATGCTTAACCATATCTATGTACAACACTGTGCCTTTATCTTACTAATCATCCTATACTAACTGCCCAACTGATCAGTGGTAACTGCCCGACCGACTGCAGTCCGGTGGTAATAACTGTCCGTCTGATTATCGCCCGACGGTAGAGCGCAACTACCCGAATGATCAGCGGTAACTGCCCGACTGGCTGCAGTCAAGTGGTAAATATATACATCTGTCTAACTGGTCGTAGACCAGTGGTAATTATAATCAACATCATAACTAAACTTCTACAAGTAATCTCTATGCACTTCCCGTGGTCATCACTTAACCCGTAGGGTCTACATAATCACATAAGCCTTATAAGCACAGCTCAAGCCATTAGTATTTCTTCCCGCTTGAGTAAACATTAATTAAGTCCTAAGATACAACATAAATCTCTCTTCGAACACTAAATAACTCATTAGGGATCCTCTACTAGCACTCTATTCATGTCCTATAAAACATCCCTTAAGAACCTGTTCCTAAATTCATTGGATTATTATTATGGAACCGTCATCATGAACACGTCTCATCTTGAAGGAACAAAGTCATAAGATGAGATCAACATGAATGAATAACAACAATAGCCATGAAACAAGCTCAAGGATATCACAAGAACATCGGGAACTGTAAACTTTGGTACTTTCAGAAACGAGTTTATTTAAGATGTCACATATAGGTTCACAACAAAGGAATCATGCCTTAAGAAAGAAAGGTTTAGCCTTAACATACCTTTCAGTCTTCTTAGTCACCCAACGTTTATTCTCCCAAGCTCGTATGTATACATATAAATCATTTATACTATCATTAGACTCGTTGCCACACACTTGTCTCAAGCATTTAAATGAAACCCCTTTTTGAATCTGCCGAAATTCGGGCAGCATCTCCCCTGTTTATATGCCTAGCCCAAAATTGTAATTCAGCAACCAACAACAACAATAACAACAACAGTACCAACATCAATAACATCATTTCCAACACCAATATGTACCATAAAACAGCCCACACGCTGTTTTCCAACTTCCATAACTAACCAACTTACTACACAATTATTTAACGACTTTGTGTCCTTAAATAAGCCTTAAATAATACCAAAAGAGAAAGATTCATACATTTTTCCTGTTAAGACAACAGTATCTTCAATATCCACGCTAAGATCCACCGCAAAACAATTCTAGAATCACAACCATATGTTACCCGGACATAAACCACTACTCCGCGACTTAAAAATTGCTCACTTTTTTGTTTCTCTCTCTCTCTCTCTCTCTCTCTCTCTTCAATTTCTGGAATTTTCCAGGAAAATCTGATGAAAAAAGGGGGTTATTACCCTTTATATAGGGGTCAAATTCGGGTCGGGTTCACTTTAGCATTTTACTGTAGCAAATCGGTTACTGTAGCTGTTACACCCCGTACCTCGGAGAAGCACTAGTTAAATTTGAATGTAAGTATATCGAGTTACGACTGGGCAAAATAACTTTGGAGTATGAGGAACGAGACATTATTAAGTATATTGTTTAAATAAAGGATGATTACTATCTCGTAAGCCGTAATCGGGAAGGAGTATTTTGAAACACGAGAACATGGCCATTATTAGTATAATAAGTGAAAAATATCATGTATGTAGAGTTTCAGAATATTTTGAGATCGAGCAAATTGAAGAAAATAAGTTCGACAAAAATTTGAGAAATGCTGGAAGGATTTTTAGTCAACTTTGGAGGGGTATATCTCCATGTATATTTGGAGTTTTAAGGTGTTTTAAAATCATAAAATGAAGTTCGTCGAGTCTATTATACTGCAACAAACCTCTTGTTGATAGGACATCGGAGTAGAGAATTATAGACGTTACAAACTGATCTGTCGCGCAGAAACAGGACGCTACAGTACTGCAACATTACTGTAGCTACAGTACCGACCCAACTTACTATAAAAGGGGTAAAACCCCATTTTATTCATCCAAAATGTTCCAGAACACTCCAGAAAAATCAGCAAGAAAAAGGGCCCTTAAAACCCACATAAAAGTGAGGATTTTGAGTGAATTTTGAAGCTACAAGTACTAATCGAAGTCCGGGCAACGCATAGTCACAAATATGATTTCATTTTGGAGTTGGAGGAGCTTGGGAGCAAGTGAATTTTTTTTTGAATATCTTGTTACTTTGGTAAAAATAAGGTATGAATCTTCAAATCTCTCTCTTTATCAAGTTTGATTAAGGAATAATTGCAAGAATAGCGTTGTAGGTTGGTGTTTTGATGTTGTTGAATTATGGATTAAGGTTTGAAGAAAATTTTGGATAAAATATGTATATAATCATCTTGTAGGATGTTGAGGATGTTGTTATTGATGTGTTAGTATTAATTTCAATTTCCTTACGAAAGTAAAGGTTATTAAATAATCGTATCACAAGTGGGTTGGTTGAGAAATTTGGAAAATAGCGTGTGGGTTGTTTTATGGCTTATGTTGGTGTTGGAAATGATATTATGACTATTGGTATTGTTGTTGATGTTGTTGGTTATTGAATTGGAATTTCGGGCGAGACATATAAACAGGGGAAATGCTGCCCGAATTTCGACAAAACCTTAAAAGGATTTTAATTAAAGTTTCGAGTCGAGCGTATGATGATGATTCTAATGATATTATGAATGGTTATATATGTAGATTACGAGGTTACGAATAATTCTTAAGAGAGGTGCAAGATGGGAAGTAAGTTAGAAGGCATGATCTTTAGTTTATGGTTTCATAAATGTTTCCGTATTTTCCTCGACATCAATAGTTAAATGTCCCAGATTCCAAGGCATAATTTCCTTCTTGATATTCCAGAAGTGTTTTCCAAAATATTCGTATTTTCCAAACCAAAGTTTGTGATTATGTGAGATCTTATGATAACGGCAAAGGCTATGTTTTTCAATGACAACGATGATGTCAAAAGTGAGAATATCATTTTGATGACTATGATGAGAATGATCTTATGTTTAAAGGTTTCAAGTTTATGATTTCAATGACGATATGAGAATGTCGAGCTATTTATTGATTTCTCAATCTATTCATGAATGGTGACTTTATTTCTAAATCTTCCAAAGTATATGAATTGATGCCTTATGAGATTTACGATCCTATTCTATGTTTTCTCTTAATTCTATTCTTCATCGATAGTCTCACCTTAAAATAATTGTTCCTTCAAGGTGAGACAAAGCGACGATGATTATTCCATAATACAATCGGAGGCTACCGACCTTACGTCACTCCGATATAGTTGTGGCTTTTGATTGGGATCTTATGCATGCTTTATATACATGTATGTATTTTCTCACACCGCGCCGCGCTATAGTCGGCCGGGCAGGCACGTAGATGTGCACACCACTGCAGTGGGCATGTTATGATATTGCCCCTGACGCGGGAGGCCTGGACGCAGGCTAATGATGATAACACCGAGCCTTAATGGCCGGGCATGTTACTATGTATATGTATAAAAATGTTTTTTTTAAAGGCTAAGAATGCATGACATCCGCCCTACGAGGCACTCAAATGTACAGGTTATCTCTTATTCCTTGTTACTTTTCATATCTATGTTGTATTGTTACTCATGCCTTACATACTCAGTACATTATTCGTACTGACGCCCCTTCTTGTGGGCGCTGAGTTTCATGCCGCGCAGGTGCATACAGATGAGTAGAAGACATTGCTAGAAGATGTTCCAGCGGGATTGGCGAGCTCCATTTCTTTCCGGAGTGTTGCCGAGTCAGAGTATCCATGTCATGGTATAATGATTTATGTTAGAGACTTTGCAGACAGAGTCACGTATTTAGCCTGACAGTCTTGTATGTGGCTATATAAGCCGATGTATTCATTATGCATCACTTTACAGATTTGTATGATTACAAATTTTATTTGATTCGAGAAAGATAAAAAGAATGTTTTTGTTAAAAGTTGTCCCTATGCATTTCAGTTCATGACTTAAGGATTATGAGTACAGTGAGATCCAGCGGGTTCGCTCGGCTCTAAGTAAGGGTCGGGTGCCCGTCACGCCCTATCGGGATTGGGGTGTGACAGTAGCAGTACTGTAGCATGCGTTTCTGCTCTGTCAGCTGAATGCTCTGTCAGCTGAACTTGTAACGTCCATAATTCTCTACTCCGATGTCCTATCGATAAGCAGTTTGTTGCGTCGGAAACTAGACTCGAAGAGGTTCCTTTTAGGATTTTGTTTCACTTCAAAATACTTCATATGCTAAGAGATATTTGTCCCTCAAGTTGGACCAAAATGTTCACCCAAAACATTACCCATCCTTTCTCCAAAGTCGTAATACTCCATTTCTTCCACTCATTTCCTTATAAAACCTTTCGATATAATTTATATACATCCTTCACTCCTTAAATATACTTAATACTTCTTGCTCCTTATATTCCAAAGTGGTTTTACTTAGCCATAACTCAACGTACTTATGTTTCAAATTTACTAAGTGCTTCTTTGAAAGTACGGGGTGTAACAGGCCATTGGGTGTTGAGCCGGTAAAATAGACCTCCATTGGGAATTTCGAGACCACGAGTGAGTCCGCAGCATGTGATTATGTATGTTTTTATATCTAGTTAACATTTGGGAGATCTTGGGTGATTGTCGGGTTTTGGGAATGAGATAGTGAAGAACTAGCAATCCGCTGGTGTCTGTTACCTCACTGCGGCGCGGCCTGGCCGCTGGCGTGAGCTGAGGGGATTCGTGGGAATCGGATCTAGTGGATGGAGCTCCGCTGGAGCGGACACACTGTGGATGTCAGGGTCTCGCGGGAGCGGTCCCGCTGTAGTGGTTCCATTACCGCCGTGACAGGAAACGCAAATGCGAATCCTTTTTAATGCTAAGTAAAACCCTTCATTTCCAATTCCTACATTTATTATTCCTAAGTGTCTTTAAGGAGAATTGAAGAGGTTCTAAGTAGATTCTTCTTGGGGGTAAGTCCTCTAACCTTGATTTAATTTATTTACCTTTCTTAAGCATGAATCCATGGTAGAAAATCTATAGAACTTAAGGAAGAAGATGGGTTTTGATGTTTACTCTATCCTTTGATATTTAGTCTTCTAATATGAGATTTGTTGATAGATTTGACTAATATAAGCATGGAATTTGATGAATTGGTGACCAATAGGCTTGAATCATCCATTATAGTTGATGAATTGAAACATTGAAAGTTAGGGTTTATACCCAAATTGGGGGTTTTGACTTGAATGGTGAAATTGATCAATTATTGAGTTTATTTAGCAATCGGAGAGTAGAATTGAACTTCTAGAATGTTGGATTACCTATTCCATCTTTGAAATACCAGTTTTACCCTTGTGGGCCCATTTTCCCCTTTTTTCTTTGATGTTTTCGATTCGAACGATAGTATAGCAATATGGGTATTGTTGTTTCTTATTTCTAACTTAGAATTTTATAATGGATAGAATTTGAGTACTTGGAGGCTCTCCGGAAAGGCAAGGCGCAAATTTGATTATTCGTGGCTCCAGCTCGGTAGTCAGGTAGGTTACGGCTTACCTTCTGGTTAAACTTCGGTTAGTGAAGCATATGTAGAGTTATCTACTGTTGAAGAAAGCATATCACGCCTTCGGGTATGAAGTTGGGATTGATTACTTCAGTTTGGTAGTGTTGACTGAATTGTGGGCTTGGTGCCTCCTTGTGATTTATTAGCTTGTTTCCAAGTGTGTGATACTGGATTTGTACTTAGTTGCCATATTGTGATTATGATACTGTTGTCTCTTACTTGTCTTGGCATTATCACGAATAGAGGAAAGAACTTGACTTAATCTGGATATTGTGATATGTGTCCATGTATGGCACGATTGGTGTTGATATGACTTCACTTGGCATTGATATTGTGCATGGAACTCATCCTCATTTTACATGATATATTGGCATGAGTTGTGACTTGGTATTGGTGATGATGAGAGAGATGAGTGTCCAATGCCTGAGGTCTTTTCCGGGATCGTGAGAGTGGTACATGGACTTCGCAGGTCCCCATGGGTCATAACTATCGAGGCGTGGAGGTATTCCTTCTGTAGCATTTGTATACGAAAATTACATTTGGACAGTGCATTTCATTGCATTGCATATGAATTGATTACTATATTCACATATTTCTTGGATTCTGACTTGATACTACTATACTTGATTTATTGTTCTTGGGCTGTGTTGTGTTTGTACTTGATTGAGAGCATGTCTATTCTTCATTTTCTTTCGTTATATATGTTAACTAACTATTGTTGGCCTATGATATGTACCAGTATATAGTGTTTGTATTGATAGAACCTTGCTGTATTTTTTTCTGTGTGCAGAGTACGTGACAGGCTCTACTTCTACTCCTTATGACTGATTCTCGAGGCCCTGCTTTCGAGCATCTAGGGTGAGCATCTGATGAGCTGCTGCCCGGAGACACATCTATCCTGCCTTTATATTCTTCCATTCAGACAGTTGTTTTTGACTTACAGACTTGTATATTTAGACATTTACGTAGTTCCTCTTGCACGAGTATTCTGCACTTATGTTTATTTATGTTTTAGACTCCTACTTCTTCTATCTTTATTTACTTTATTATGGGTTGAGTTAATAGTTGAGGGACGGGTTCGCCTACCAATGTGGGAAAGGGTAGGTGCCCGCACGACTGGTGGTTTGGGTCATGACAGTTAATCATTGTTAGATTAAGGTAAAAATTGATAAGATTTGATCAAGAACATACCTTAGATGTGTTGGGGAAGCCTTAGGGTTGTTTGCTCTCAAACAGTCGTCCTTCAAGGGTTTTCTATGAATTTGGAATAATTAATAAATGAAATTTCGAGTTAAGTGTTGAATTTATAAGATGGGGCATTTTGGACCCTACACCTCGCTAAGCGAGGTCGATAGCATGACCTTATCTCCCTTTGAGCTTAGCATAACGAGCTCCTAGGTCCATTTTATACTTAGCAAATTTTTTCTGAAATTTTTCATTTTGGGACCCTACATAACGTGAGCAAGGTCTATAGCATGAACCTATCTCGCTTTGAGCATAGCTCGCTGAGCTCCTAGGTCCGTTTTCACACTTAGTCAAAATTTCACATTTTTTCATCTTTGTTGATAGCGTTCAGTAAGATGGCCATAACTCTCAGCACAGAGCTCCGTTTGAGCGCCAACTTATATGGATGGAAAGGTATTTCAAAGATATACAACTTTCATATTTTGAGTCTGCTGAAATTTGTAGTGTAACTACCTGAAAACTGGGTATAAGTCAGGACTACCACAGACTTAAATGATTTTAAGAACTCTTATGAACTTCACTATTTGGTTGGACTTCAAAATGACTATCTTTAACCCAAATTCATTCGGAAAGGATTCCTATAGCTAATATGTCACATCAACACTCATTATATACATTCACACCTAACCATTATATACATCAACACTCATCAACACTCATTATATACATTTTCTCCGACACTAGAATGACAATAACAACCTCATACGACATCCAAATTCGATGATTCTTTTTGCTATGGTTCCGTAATCAGAATACCGGTCTAATGGTTCAATTGAAAAACGATTAAGAGCTAATTTTCTGAATGACACTCTCTATGCCCAAAGAAACGACGTCGAAATATCAAACACGAGCGCTACACTACCCGAAACCATAAAAAATTCATCGGAATCTCACTAAAACTTGCAGACAAGTTAAAATCATCATACGAACTTGATCAAACTCTCAATACATCAAAATAGGATTGTTTTGACGTGATGTTGACCAAGGTCGATTCCAAATCTTCAGATTAGTAGTGTCTTAACCAATGACCCAAACACACCCGAGCCCCCTTGGGGCCCGAACCAACTAGACTAAGTCATAAATCATGTTCCGAACCTAATGGAATCGACGTAACATTAAAAAAAGACACATTTATCCCCTGCTATTGACTTTGGTCAAACTTTCTCATTTCCTTAACTTAAGTACTTCCAATTTTGCTAAAACTGATTCAAAACTCACCCGATTGCCTCGGATAGGGCGCCACCATCCCCGCAAGTCATAAATACCAGGATATAATTATAGGAAGGCTATTTTGGATAAAAACAAGTCTAAAAGCTCAAAATGACCAACTGGTTAAACATATGTTCGTCCTCGAATGATAAAGAAAAGTATGAAAGCTAAAGAGAAACAAAAGAATCTCCATTATAAACCTCATGCAAGCCTCCAAAGAAAGAATTATGTCTATAGCACAACATGTTCACTTTATCAGTCAAAACTTCCTTTAACTTAGCTAAAAAGACCATCCATTTTTTCATACCAGAAACTTCTTCTGTTGGGTTGCGTGACCTACTTCCTATCCTATGCAATATCCAATTTACGTCTATAGGATGTAACATGTTACTCTACCTGTTCTATGCTAGCGTCTTGTAGAATTTAAATTGCAGGTAAGTAAAGAATAATGATTTTTACGTGGAAACTACTCGGCTCATAAAGGTGATAAAAACCACGACCTATTCCTCTGTAGGATTTTCCCCAGAACTCCACTACAACAATGAGCCTCTGCAAATTATAGTTACAATCCCAGTAACCTAGGAACTAACCTCTAATCCCTATCTCACTAATCTCTATAGATGTCATGCCCCAACTAGGGAAAATGTGCGGGCACCAACCATTTCCTACCTCGGTAGGAGAACCCGTTCCTTATTCACGACCAAAAAATAATAAATATAAATCCAATCACAAGAATTACATAATACGTCTAAGATAAATAGATAAATACAATAAGTACGGAAGATACATCAAATCCAAAAATCTGGTCTGAATAGTACAAGAGCCACTACATAATGTCTAGGCAATATAAGTCTCAAATATCCATAAATAGTTGTCTAAATGATAGAATATAAAGACAGGAATAGATAAGAGTCATCTGGGCAGTGAATCCATCCAAGTGCTGACCCTAGAATCCTCGTCAAACAACCTCGGGTCTCAATCACGAAGCGGAGAAGTCAAACCGATCAAGACCTCTGCACTTAGAAAAGAATACAGCAAGGTAGAATCAGTACAACAATACGTACTAAGTAGGCATCATAGGCCGACAATAGTTAGATAACATATGCATAAGAAAGAGACTGAAAAAGTAAGCATGCTCACAATCAGATATAACTCAACATAGTCCAAAGTATCAAATCCAGTACCAAGTTACCAAGTCTAGCATAGCTCCTCAAAATCCACTATAAGTCTGAAGCACAATCTTAAGAACCACAATCAAGTACACGTATCACCAAAGATCGACCAACAAGTCCAATACAATGCCATATGTAAATATGGGATGAATACAATGCAAAAGCAGTGATACACACATGCTTCAGGAGGAATATCTCATCGCCTCGATAGTCATGACCTATGGGGGACCGCTAAGTCCATGTACCTGCTGTGACACACAGCCTGATCCAATAGTCAATATTGCGGAACGTACAACCCGATCCCAGTCAGTGTTGCGGTATGTGCAACCCAATCCAAGTAAGTGTTGTGGCGCGCAACCCGATCCCAATATATGTATAAATGAGTGAATGCATGATAACAATGCCAACAAGAATATATGAATCAATGGTGCCACACGTGGACATGTTTCTCAATCACAATATCAATATCATAACCTTACTTTTCTTTCCAACAACCTCAACCATGATAAATATGCTCTCCGAATCATAAGGTAATCACTAAGCATCAATTCTAGAATAAATCACCTGGCGACAAGCCAACACCTCACAATAAAGCAACAATTCAATAGAACACAATAAGGCGACAAGCCATAGTAAAAAACAATACCAACCTAAGTATTCCATTAAAAACTCCATACCTGAAGGTTTACATGCTTTCTCCAACAATCACTAATTCTACATATGATTTGCTAACTGAAGTATAACCAAAAAGCCGAACAGGAACCACGAACCGTCAAACCTTGTTCTTGCCCTTTCTTTGCGCCTCCAAATACTCATAGTCTAAAGATATTCTAGTCTTACATTAGAAATAAAGAAGAATGATACCCATATTACTATACTTCTAGTTAGGTCAAATTCTAACTCATGGATTTGAAGAAACGGACCTACAAGGGTAAAATGGGAAATTGGAAGGTGGAATATGCAATTCATGCTCTAGATGATCAAACTCACTATTCAATTGCTAAAACAACTCAAGATTAAGCCAAATTCCGATTTAAAGTAACACCCCCAAATTTGTGTATGAACCCTAATTCCTTAATCCTCAAATTAATCACTAATAATGGAAGAAATAAGCTTAAAGACAATGAATTCATCAAATTCTATGGTTATACTAGTCAATTTCATCATCAATTTCCTTTTAGGAAGTCTAAACCCATTTCAAGAAATTTATCATAAGAATCATCTTCCCCACTTTGATTCTAGTGATTCTAAGCATGGATAAAGGATCTAGGAAGGTACATGATAAAGTCTAGGGTCAACGATCTTACCTCCAAGAAGATTCGGTCCAGAGGCTATTCAATTCTCCTATAGTTTGCTTAGAAAGTGATGAAGGGAAATGATAGGGTTCAAGGGTTGTAACTTAAGGGAAATATGGAAACACTGCACGTCACCCGCTGCAGCGGTAAGGTTATCCGCTGCAGCGAGCTCGCCACGGTGTCCATGTCATGACCCAGCCCCGTGGGCCATGACTAGTGCTCGAGCTGGACACTCGTATACGTACCTGTTAGACATAATCAGACTGAAACTATAAACAATATGGGAATTGGCAAAGACCCAAAGTTTCACAACGTCACATATCATGATAACCTGTCTCCTGAGGAGTCACAACCAATCACAACGAAATAAGATACGCAAGCCGACAAGGCTGCCACTATATACCATTATGATACGCAAGCCGACAAGGCTGCCACTACATGTCAATATACTACGCAAGATGAAAAGGCTGCCACTACATATCGATACAATATGTCAGCCGGCAAGGCTACCACAACAAACAGAAATATCCATAATAAACCATATAGACACCTGTAGCAAGACGACACTCCCCAAAATAGGGCCTACCACACCGAGAACACCGAGGCAAAGGCGGCCTCGACTGACTCAACCCTCTTTTCATCTGCGAACCTGAAGCTTTGGAGCTCTGACCGGCTCCCGAATACCCTGTGCTGTCAAATCTCCTGCTTGTAAACTGTGGGGGTGCACTCCGTGCTGGCTGGGAAGGATATCTACTACACTGCTGAGGCTGCCTGCCTCGAAACTCGCCAGGATAACCAGCCGATCTAGCCCTCATGCTGACCTCTGTCATAATCTCTATATGGTTGACGTCCTGTATGTCGATCCTCTACCCCCTGTGCATATGCCCGTATCCGAGCAATATCCATACCTGGCTGAAGAGCCACCGCCATACAACCATCAATCAAATAGCGATCCAGGCCCATCACATAACGATGCACTCTATCAGCTACAATAGTAGGCGCATATCTGGCCAACGAATCAAACTCAAGACTGTACTCTCGAACGCTCCTGCCACTCTGCCTCAGATGTAAGAATCTATCAACTATAGCTCGTCTCATCTCTGGAGGCAGGAAGTGGCCAAGGAAGGCCTCCACAAACTCATCCCATACTGCTGGAGGAGAATCCTCGCCCCTAGATAACTCCCACGACTCATACCAATTAACAGCTACATCATGCAACCTATACGAAGCCAACTCAACAGACTCAGTTTCAGAAGCCTTGATTATTCTCAATGTACGCTGCATCTTCCGAACAAACTCCTGCGGATCGTCCTCGAGCTTTGACCTGAAAAATTCTGGAGGATTACAACTTAAGAAGTCGCGGGCCCTCAAACTGTCATGTCTATCCGCATGGTCAATTCCCAATCGTTGCCTGCGAGCCTGCCCTGCCACTAATCTGGTCAGCAACTGAACTGCATCTCTCATGGCCCTATCCTCCGCCCCTGGCTGAGGAGCTGGAGGCTCAGGTACTGGGGCCTCAGGGGCTGGCGGTGGAGCTGCCCCCTGATCTGGAGCTGCTGCTGCTCTAGGTTCCTCCGGAAGTGGCGGTGTAGCAGAACTCGCCGACTGAAGACAATCTCAGGCATAAGCTAGGCACAAACCCTAGTAACTCTCCGAGTCTGGCTAGTATCTCCTGCTACCGATTTGCCCTTCTTGGCAGTTGTCGCTTTCTTTGGAGGCATAGCTATAAACATAATAACCTGTTAGAGAGGGATTATCCTGATAATATAGCTCTATCGCACGATCTAGGATAAGAAGGAAAGATAACATCCTAAATGTCCTGTAGCTTCCTGTTTATAGATGTGGTGCACGACACACCGATAAACAAGACTCTACTAGACACGGTCTGTAGACACTCCGAGGATGAACTGCTCTGATACCACTTTTGTCACGACCCAGCCCCATGGGCCATGACTAGTGCCCGAGCTGGACACTCGTATACGTACCTGTTAGACATAATCAGACTGAAACTATAAACAATATGGGAATTGGCAAAGACCCAAAGGTTCACAACGTCACATATCATGATAACCTGTCTCCTGAGGAGTCACAACCAATCACAACGAAATAAGATACGCAAGCCGACAAGGCTGCCACTACATACCATTATGATACGCAAGCCGACAAGGCTGCCACTACATGTCAATATACTACACAAGCCGACAAGGCTGCCACTACATATCGATACAATATGCGAGCCGGCAAGGCTGCCACAACAAACAGAAATATCCACAACAAACCATATAGACACAGCTGATCATAATCTATTTACAACCCACACATATGTCTACAGACCTCTAAGAGTATCAACAGTGAAACATGACGGGACAGGGCCTCGCCGTACCCCTGGACAAACATATATATACATCAAAAGATCTGTACCAAAAGTCTAGGCTCCGGAACAACGGAGCTCTCCAAGACAGCTGAGTGGGAATCCTAAGCTGGAGGATCACCGAATCGAGTATCTGTACCTGTGGGCATGAAACGCAGCCCCCCGAAGAAAGGGGGTCAGTACGAGATATGTACTGAGTATGTAAAGCATGAAATACAATAAAGAGGATCATGATTGAAATTAGGATTACAGGCGACAAGATTAATATCCAGGATACCAATACACTGGCCTTATGAAACATAAATCATGCATGTCAATATCATATACCATACCCGGCCCTTTACGACACTTGGTGAATAAAGTCATCATATACCATCCTTGGCGCCATAATCACATCGTCATATCATCATATCATCGTATCATCATATCATCATATCATCATATATACATATATATACCGTACCCGACCCTCTAGTGAGGGACTCGGTGAACAATGCAGTGAAACTGTGCAAGATAACATACCCGGCCCGGGACTCGGTGAAAGATATAATGATAGTATGCACGAGCAGAGTAATGAGTAACCATATGCAAATGAAATCATCATCTGAGACTCGATAGGGTAGACAGAATGAACTAACACTTGAATATCAACGAAGGCAGTTATGTCAAGTATCCCTCGAACGTCATTATGAATTATGTCAAATGGGACTTCAAGAATCATAAACGTGTACCGAGACAATATGAAATAACTTATGGAAATCAAGGACATTAACCACCCTAGTGTCTCTAAGAATAGGAGCTTATACATTCATCGTTTGTTCATTTCATATAAATCATGCCAAAAAGAAAGAAGGGTTAGCTTTATATACCTGTTATAGGTTAATCGTAACCAAGTTCGCTTCGTCGCCCCTTTAGCCTATTTAATATGAAAGTAACGCTATCGTTAGTAAACTATACTTTCTAGCTTATAAATCTACAACCAATCACTTATCAGAATCATTCTTTAGTTCATACTTTCTTGATTAGGATTTTGGTTAGTTAGGAACTTAACAGAAATCAGGCAGCATTTCCTCTATATAACTCGCGTAACCCGAACTTCCAATTAATCTCCTGTTATCACAACAATACCAACAACTACAATAATAGAAATATTCATATCAAATCCTTAAAATCCAGCCCATAAACTACTCAAATAACCCAATAACCTTTCTTAATCCTTTTCCAATCAAAATCATTAACATCTAAGATTATACACCAAACAGACCAACATACGCTTTGTATACAATACGTTATACACTTCTTTCTTCCAGATTTAGAAGCCACATCACCAACCACACGACAACAACAAGAACAACAACACATGAACATAAAAACACACTTTTAATCTTTCAACTCAACAATTCCATATACCAACTACATCTTTTATTATCATAATTCCTTCACTTTTAACACACAATCAATGACACCATTAATCCAATTATACCATAAAATGAGAAGATCTTAACTTAATTTAATTGGAGCCGATTCTACACTCGCTTGCACCAATTGCACTATTTCGTCTTCCTCAATTCAATACTCAATGTTGCTATCACCTCCTTTGGCGTGCAAACTACCTTGGAATTAATCTAAGCAAGATTTTTTTTTAAAGACCATGGCTGGCCGAGAGCTTGGCAGCCATGGCTATGCTCTTCTTTCTCTTTCTCTTAAGATACACTTTGCAAAATGAAAATGATAGCTAAAATTGGTCATTGACATAGATATATATATATGGTGTCCCTCCATAAGACACGTGCCCCCCCTAATGACTCATCAATTTATTGTTTTTTTTAATTAATTTTTTTATTTTAAAAATGGTGAGGCCCACTTTAATTATCTAATTAGCTAACTTAATTAATCATAATTAATCACTAGTCTCCACTTAATATTTCTATACTAATTGAAATTTATAAACAAATCGTGCACTAATTAAAATTGAGGATTAAAAGCCCTTGTCTCTTATCCCAAAAATAATCTCGTCCTTAAACTTATGTCGATTAGCTTACGAATAATTCGATGTACAAAAATACGGGATATAACAGTCCAGGGGCCCGCTGTGGCGCCTCACGCTAAATCTCACCTCACCGTTATGGTGACGACATTCTCGCTACAGTGAGTACGCCTTAGCGTATACCAGTTCACTGGGGCGAGTTACCACGAAGTCTCCTCACCCGCTGCAGCGGTCTCTCCCTCGCTACAGTGGACACCAAACACCTGATTTTTTTTTAATTTTTGACAATCCTCAACCCGAAACCTGACAATCACCCAAGGCCCCAAAGATATAAAAACGCGTTACGAATTCATCCAAGATTGAGAATTTCCAACGGAGGTCTATTTGACCAAGTCAACCCCCAATGGCCTACAGCCAAGTTTCCAACCCAAGACTCAAAACGCTCCCAAGTGCATTGGAAACTGAACCAAACATACTACCAAGTCCCAAAAGGTCATCCGGACCTCTTAGAATCGACGGAATACCGAAAAAAGTCCATTTTCTCAAAAGTCAATGATTGGTCAAACCTACCTTTCTTGAAGTCTCAAAATACCAAGAGTCACACCAAACCCACCC
Source organism: Lycium barbarum (assembly GCF_019175385.1). Lineage (NCBI taxonomy): Eukaryota > Viridiplantae > Streptophyta > Magnoliopsida > Solanales > Solanaceae > Lycium > Lycium barbarum. Next base: position 87,117,297 of record NC_083341.1, read on the forward strand.
GATGACCTCGGGAAAGGGTCAACAGGGGTAACATTGCCAATAGTAATATAACGACCAATCGGGTCGTTACACCAAATGCCAATTAAACAGTCGCTCGTCCTCAAGCCATAAGGAAATAAAAATGGGGGAAAAGTACCTGAGTCAGCAAACGACTGGGGAGATCTCTCACGCATATCAAACTCGGTCTCCCAAGTTGCCTCGTCAATAGGACGATGCTTCCATTGAACCTTAACAAAAGCAATCTCTTTAGACCTTAGCTTCCTAACCTGCCTATCTAGAATTGCCATAGGCTCCTCTTCGTAAGACAGATTCTCATCAAGAAACATCGAATCCCAACGAACAATATATGAACCATCCGAATGGCATTTCTTCAGCATAGACGCATGGAAAATTGGATGAACACCTGACAGGCCCGGTGGCAAGGCCAAATCATAAGAAACATCTCAAACTTCACGGAGAACCTCAAATGGGCCAAGATACCTCGGGCTCAACTTGCCCCTCTTCCCAAATCGAATAACACCCTTCATGGGTGAATCTTCAGAAGCACCTCCTCGCCCTCTATAAACTCTATGTTTCGAACCTTCTAGTCCACAAACATCTTCTGTCGACTCTGGACTGCTAGAAGCTTTTCCTGAATAAGCTTCACCTTGTCGATAGATTCTCTCAACATATCTGTTCCCCACGGGCGAACCTCAAAAGAATAAAACCACCCAATAGTAGAATGGTACCTCCTACCATACAAAGCCTCGAAAGGTGCCATACCAATGCTGGAATGGTAACTGTAGTTGTACACAAACTCCACTAAGGGAAAGAACTGGTCCCATGACCACTAAAATCAATGACGCATGCTCTCAACATATCTTTGAGTACTTGGATAGTCCTCTGGGACTGACCATAAGTGTTACATCTCTCATTTTTGTCGCAAGCGATCCTTGACTTATGAGTGGTTGTTACCCTTAGTATGGAGATTCACATCCAAGTTTTTGAGAAATTAAGTGCTTTACCCCGCGTGTACCAAATTGTAAGTATACGTTCCTTGCGATTTGATAGGATTTGAAGCTAAACGAATCGAATCAACGCAGGCTAAAGCGACTTAGGAGATTCTGCAGAACTCAGTCACCATCGATGGGCTGTCGACGCGTTGATGAGCCATCGTGGTGCACCGTCCCTGCTCTGCCGCCTCTAAAGTTTCAGGTGGCAGGTCGACGGAGCACGTCGACGAGCCGTCGACCCGCACCACTGGAACTTTCTAGTTTCCTATATATATATTTGACCCTCACATCTTGTTCTCATTATTTATCATTTCAAAAATCAGAGAAAGGCCTAGAGTATTCCTCTCAATATTTTCCAACACCATAGTGAAGATTTAGCAAGATCCGAGCCTCGTAGACCCAAGCTTTTAACGGGAAAGTTGCTCTTAGGGTTCTATTGGAGTTGTTAAGCTTTGGGATTGGAGTTGGAGTTTGATTCTTGGAACACTAGACTCCCCAAGGTATGTATATGATTTATATCTTTGTGTTTAAGTTAATTATCAAGAGTTTTAGTGGCTTTAAACAAAGGGAATTATAGTTATGAGAGTTGTAAGTTGAATAAGAGTAGAGTTGGACTTGAGGGTTATTTTGAGGGATGATTTGGGGTAGACTTGATTATATTTTGTAATGTAAGTATTGATATGGTTGATGTTAGTATTGTTGTTGATGTTTTAGTTAAATTGGAAGATTGAGGACTTAGCGGGTTATGAAGGGGTTATCGTTTGAGCCTCGTCAAGTCCCCTTTTCACTTGAATTAGATGGTAGTGTTATAAGGGTCTAATCGTGGCCTATGTTATCTTGGTTGTAGACTTACGAGTTCAAGAAGTAGACGTTGGACGAGTAGATACATTTCAAGGTATGTTAAGGTCGTCTTTTCCTTCAGTTTGGCATGATCCTTATTAGTTGAATGAACAAGTAAGCGAGCGAGTTCCAAAGACTTTACTATTAGATGGTACAGGATTCATCATACTTTTGATTCCTTATATTCATGTTCATGACTCTTAGAGATCTCTGTTATCTAGAGCATGTCCTTCAAGAGGTTTCATGCATTATATATATATATATATATATATATATATATATATATATATATATATATATATATATACATATGTGTACAACTATTTTTCTCACACCGTGCCTACATGGCCGGGCAACACCACTACGGTGGGCGGAATATGGATGATTACAGCACCACTAGTGGGCGACATGAGATGATTATCATCCCGGACATGGGATACCCGGACGCGGGATTAGATGAGATATGTATCGGGCCGTACATTCCTCGGCACTATTATATGATTTTTACAATAAGAGCATGCATATTATACAGTATTTTCAGTCATACAGATGCATTCAGATAGTCGGTTTGTTTATGAGTTTCAGATTCCCTCCATGATCCTTATGTATATGTTTCTCTTATGCCTTACATACTCAGTACATAGTCCGTACTAACTCCTCTATTGTTCGGGAGCTGTGTTCATGCCCACAGGTACAGGTAGACAAATAGGCGGTCCCGTTCAGTAGGGCATTCATCCAGCGGTGGTCAGTGCGCTCCACTTGATCCGGAGTAGCAGTTTATTTTGGTATGCTACTTTTGAGATATAGACATGTACATGGGTATGACGGGGCCCTGTCCCGTCCTTTCTCCAACTTTTATTCCATTAGAGGTCTGTAGACAGTTATGTGTAGATGACATGTGACGTATCCTTGTCGGCTCCTATTCTTTTGTGTATAGATTATGTGGTAGCCTAGTCAGCTAGAATGGTTATCATCAGTGTATATACATGTACATATGCATAGTCTTTGGTGTTATTCTTTCGTGAGTCATATTAGCCCAGATTGAGTTGCTAGTGGGCCCTTGGTATGCAGTGTTATCTAGATACGAGTGTAGGGGTGTTTGGTTACTAGAGATCAGGCACTCTTCACGGCCCATCGGTTTGGGTCGTGACAGAAAGTGTGGGGATAAAAATCTAATGTCCAACTGAGTACCCAACTCTACCTGAAAAGCCCTCCAGAAGTTGGAAGTAAACTGGGTACCTCGATCAGAGATAATAGAGATGGGGACTTTGTGCAATCACAGAATTTCACGAATGTAAATCTTGGCTAACTTCTCCGCAGTAGAAGTGACCTGAACTGGGATGAAATGAGCGAACTTTGTCAACCGATCAACAATAACCCAAACTTAATCAAACTTGCCCAGGGTCTTCGGAAGACCTAAAACAAAATCCACAATACGCATCTTATAGAGCCTCTCATGCATCTCCGTGATGAAATCATACACATCCTCCCTACACAAGCCAAAGAACTTGGGTGGCTCCATCTTCAGGAACCTCTCAACAAGCTCCTGATCCTCAACGGTCACAGGCTGGACTGCCACGGGTCTAGGAGCACCCTCAGGGACTTGAATACCACCTAAACGCAGGGCCATGGTAGCAGCAAGATTCATCCCCGTACCTCCTCTCGAGTCTGGGAACCACACTCGGTAGTGGAACAACCTACGACATGCTGGCTGTTAAGATGTAGAAGTACACGGGCCATGATATCTTAAAATGCCTGATCAGACGTGGCATCGGGATGAGTCTGGGCTGGTCCCTCACCTTCCTCTGCGGCTGTACTCTCTCGGGCTGACTCTCTGGAGAAGCTATACATGCTCATCTCTGCCCGGCCACAGAGGCCTCACCCCTGGCCAGTGTAGCTCCACGGCCTCTAGCTCGGCCACGACCGCTTGCCTATCCTCATCCTCTGGTGCCAGCCCCAGCAGTGGGCTCTGGCACCTCGCCCCTCACGATGGTAGCTCGTGTCCTCACCATCTCTGAGAGAATAGAAGTGGATCAGATACCAATTTGAATAAAGTAGCATGAAGGAATGAAAGAATGTGAAGTTTCCTAAATGCCCTATAGCCTCTCGCAGACAGGTATGAAGCTCATCGTACCGATCCGTAAGACTTTACTAGACATGCTCTTATACTTATAGACCGGGTAACCTAGAGCTCTGTGATACCAACCTGTCATGCCCCAACTAGGCGAAATGTGCGGGCACCTACCATTTCTCACCTGGTAGGCGAACTCGTCCCTTATTCACAACAAACAATAATCAATATATATCCAATCAGCCAGAATTACATAATAATTCTAACACAAATAGATAAATATAATAAGTACGAAAGATACATCAAATCCCAAATTTGGTTTGAATAGTACAAGAGCAACTACATAATGCCTAGGAAATATAAGTCTCAAATATCTATAAATAACTGTCTAAATGATAGAATATAAAGATAGAAATAGATAAGAGTCATCCGAGCAGCGAATCTATCCAAGTGATCACCCAAGAATGCTCGAAAAATAACCTCGGGACTCAGTCAAGAAGTGAAGAAGTTGAACCAGCCACAAACTTTGCACTCAGAAAAGAACGCACAAGGTAGAATTAGAACAACAACACGTACTTAGTAGGCATCATAGGCTGACAACAGTTAGATAACATATGCATAAGAAAGAAACTTAAAAAGTAGACATGCTCACAATAAAATATAACTTAACACAGTCCAAAGTATCAAATCCAGTACCAAGTCTAGCATATCTCCTTAAAATCAACTATAAGTCCCAAGCATAATCTCAAGAACTACAATCAAGTACACGTATCACCAAAGATCAACCAACAAGTCTAATACAATGCCATATGTAAATATGAGATGAATGCAATGCAAATGTTGTGATACACACATGCTTCGGGCGGAATATCTCGTCGCCTCGACACTCATGATCCATAGGGGACAGCTAAGTCCATGTACCTACTGTGGCGCATAGCCCGATCTAATTGTCAATGTTGCGGGACGTGCAACTCAATCCGAGTCAGTGTCGCGGTAGATGCAACCCAATGCAAGTGAGTGTAGCGGCGCTCAACTCGATCCCAATATATGTATAAATGAGTGAATGCATGATAACAATGCCAACAAGAATATATGAATCGGTGGTGTCATACATGGACACATGTCTCATTCACAATATCAATATCATAACCTTACCTTCCTTTCTAACAACCACAACCATGATAAATATGCTCTCCCAATCATAAGGTAATCACTGAGCATCAACTCTGGAATTAATCACGTGGCGACAAGCAAACACCTTACAAAAAACCAACAACTTAATATAACATAATAAGGCGACAAGCCATAGTAAACATACTAACCTAAGTATTCCATTCCATACTCCATACCCGATGGTTTACATGCTTTCTCCAACAATCACTAACTCTACATATGATTCACTAACCGAAGTCTAACCAAAAAGGTAAGTCGTAACCTACCTAAAAAGACAAACTGGAGCCAACCGTCAAACCTTTGCCTTGCCCTTTCTTTACGCCTCCACATACTCAAAGTCTAAACATATTCTAGTCCTGCATTAGAAATCAAGAAGAACGATACCCATATTGCTATACTTCTAGTTAGGTCAAATTCTAACCCATGGAATTTGGGAAAACAAACCTACAAGGGTAAAATGGGAAATTGGAAGGTGGAATATGCAATTCATGCTCTAGATGAACAAACCCACTATTTAATTACTAAGACGACTCAAGATTAAGCCTAATTCTGATTTAAAGTAAAACCCCCAAATTTGGGTACGAACCCTAATTCTTTAATCCTCAAATTAATCACTAATAATGGAAGAAATAAGCTTAACGACAATGAATTCATCAAATTCTATGGTTATACTAGTCATTTTCATCATCAATTTCCATTTAGGAAGTCTAAACCCATTTTAAGAAATTTATCATAAGACTAATCTTCTCCACTTTGATTCTATTGATTCTAAGCATGGATTAAGGATCTAGGAAGGTAAATGATGAAGTCTAGGGTAAAAGAATTTACCTCTAAGAAGATTCGGTCCAGAAGCTATTCAATTCTCCCAAAGTGTGCTTAGAAAGTGATGAAGGGAAATGATAGGGTTCAAGGGTTATAACATAAGGAAAATATGGAAACACTGCCCGTCACTCGCTGCAGCTGTAGGTTACCCACTGCTGAGAGCTCGCCACGGCATCTAGGAGCCCGCTGTGGCGCCTCACGCCAAATCTCTCCTTGCCGCTATGGTGGCAATATTCTCTCTACAGCGAGTCTGCCTCAACAGATACTAGTCCGTTGGGGCGACTCACCATGAAGTCTCCTTGCTCGTTATAGTGGTCTTTCCCTCGCTACAACGAGACCGCTGTGCCGAGTCGTGTGCCACTGCAGTGGAGACCAGACACCAGATTTTTCTATTTTTTTGACAATCCTCAACTAGAAACCCAACTATCACCAGAGGCCCCACAAATACAAAACAAACATGCATACACACATAAAAACGCGTTACAAATTCATCCACAGCTCGAAATTTCCAGCGGAGGTCTATTTGACCAAGTCAACCCCCAATGGCCTAAAGCCAAGTTTCCAACCTAAGTCCCAAAATGCTCCCAAGTGCATTGGTGTCACGACCCAACTGGAGGGCCATGACGGGCACCAGGAGCTAAATTACCGAGCACTGCAGAACATACATGCTTCACATAAGCATACCTGAGTGGGCAATGATGCTAACTATTGTCTATCATAAGTTGTGAGGGACACAAGCCCCAAAAGATATATGTATAGATGCATAACCGTCTTGAACTACGATATACAAACCGATAAGGCTATCACACATACTGTCTACAAGCCTCTGCTAAAATACATGACATACATGACATAATAAGGATGGGACTGGTCCACGTCATTCCCATGCAAATGCATATATATCCATGCTGACTCACATGTCAACTCCAGAACGAGTGGAGTGCAGCACACTATCTGCTGAGTTGAAATCCTACTGAGAGGTCCATCAACCTGTATATCAAGACCTATATGCATGAAATGCAGCGCCCCCAAAAAAGAGATGTCAGTACGGATGATGTACTGAGTATGTAAAGTATGAAAAACAACATAATAGAGAAATGAGAGTAACATGAAACATAAGAGAGAATAAACATGTTCATCTGAACTGTCTCCGAGGTTAATGGTATGCATAAGTATTGTACATGCATGCATGAGGTCATATATATATATATATATATATATATATATATATATATATATATATATATATATATATATATATGCATATATAATGCCTGTCAAGCCTCTCTGGGCATCCCATTGTATCGGCCTCTGTGGGCATCATTATCATCAACATCATGATCATCGTCGTATCATCATATGACCAGTTGATCAACTGGTAGTGCGTATATAATGTCGTCACCTTCCCCATGCCCCATACATACATATATATATATATATATATATATATATATATATATATATATATATATATATATATATATAATACATAATCTACGCATATATAGCGCCAGAGGGGTCTCGGGTCTAATTATACATATGTATATATGAAATGCAATGCAATGCAAAACATGATAAGAGTACAAGTAATGTTAGAGACCATACTGGATCTGAGAAAGACTTTTGAAGATAACATTATGAATACATGAAACAAATGGATCATCTCTAACTCTAAGAGTAGAGCCATTATGGATAACGTTACGTGTACTTCTTTTTCATAAGGATCATGCCAAAAAGAAAGAAAGGGACAACCTTAACATACCTCATCTTCTACTTAACCTCTCAATGTCTATCCTCCCGAGCTTGAAAATCTACATTCAAGATGATTCACGCTAACGTAAAATCGTTGAAACACTTATAGGATCAAACTGAAGTAGTTGGTGAGCTAACGAAAATTGGGCAGCATTTCCCCTATATCACCTACTTCCATAAAACTCCAAAACAACTCCCAAACATCGTTAAAAACATGAACAATACCATATCCTAGAGGTTACATTAAAACTAGACTCAAATCCATCCAAAACGTCCTTTCAAATTCAATCCATAGCCAAAACTTCAACACAACATCCTATGACCTCTCTACCATGATTTTCTTCACTTTTATGACTTTCTTAACCTTCAAATCAACTCAACATAAGAAAAACGATGAATAACATACCTTATAATTGAATAACTTCAACTCACACAACTAACTTCAAGGTCAAATCCACCACAACATCAAGTAGAAGCAAGAACAATCACTTTGTATGAACTAGTTGCGGATTTAGAGCTTGATCTTCTCTTGTGATGGCTTGGGATGATTTATGGATGATGGAGAGAGCTTAGAGGGCCACTAGGGATATTTTTTGGTGAAATATGAGCCCCAAGTCGTGCCCCTTTAATTTATAATCAAGGAACAAAATCTCCACCGCCTCAATTTCACGGTACACTTTCACGATAGTGAAATATTTCACTGGCCGTGAAATCTCTCTAGTGGCTCCTCCCCACTGTCACTATTTAACGGTGGCCAACCACCATTTTCACGGCTCGTGAAATTATTCACGGTCCATGGGAATTTCCATGAAATAGTCTCGGTCTAATTTTCTGACGAAACATATTCTTTCGGATTCGTTTATCTTTTAACCTTTGTACTCTTTTCCAACATGTTTAAGAACTTATATATCCCTGAGATACACCCATAGTCCTCATACACAACTTCCCAAATGATTTCCAATACGAACTTACAAGAACCAACTTAAAATGATACTTTAACGTACGTGAAAAATGAAGTGTAACATTCTTCCCCCCTTAAAAACATCTGTCCTCGAATGTTAAACTCTCAGGGGTCCTATAGTAATTTTGGGAGAGTTTCCCCTATAACTGTACCACTACGAATCTGTCACAACAACCCAAAATATACAACGCCACATAGGGCCACAACAAGCAATAATAATAATGGCCTCGCAGGACTAGAAATCATAAGAAATTAAACTATACGGACCTGAAGGCAATGATGTCTCTGTCTGGACCTCCTTCGGGAGTGGAAACGAGTGCGGATACCTGGATCTCATATGTTCTTAGCTTCTCAAGTCATCTCCTCTACCTTCACATTCTTTCATAGTACCAATACCGAGGCTACATCTCTAGTTCTCAATCCATGATCCTGGAACTTAGCGATCTGAAGGAATAGTAGGAACTTTCTCGTACGGTGACTGTTTTGTAATACGAATGTCATCAATGGGTACAACTGTGGGGAATTTATCAACACACTTGTGAAGCGTAGACATGTAAGAGACTGGATATATATATACAAATCTAAGGGTAAATCACGTAGGCCCTTCGGCCCATCCCGCGTATAATCTTGTGAAGTCTAAAGTATCCAAGGGCAAACTTATCCTCCTTATTTCATGTTATATCCCGTATTTTTGAACCTCGGAGCATCTGCTGGGGTGGGGCCCACATACCGAGATTTTTTTTGGAAAATCTGAAAAGTCATATGAATCACATATGTAAAGTTAAACACAACTCATGAAGTACCTTTGGACCAAATCAAAGTGGAAACCCTCCAAACGAATATTTTTAAGAAAACGTTTTCGGGTGACCTGACTTTGGGGGGCAAAAACTGTATTGTAAGTTTGGAATTTCGAAAATACCTTGAAATAAAAGTTGTAGATAATTGAATTAGCTTTCCATCCATAGGTCGTGGGTTCCCAGGTGACGTCGGTACAAGGAGATATGAACGTTTTAAGGTCGAAAGGTCAGTGGGCTAGGCCCAACTCGGGACCAACCGAGTTGGCCAAAACAATGAAAAAACAAATTCAGGCCCAAGTGAGGAGCCATTCGGCCATGGTCCATAAAAAGGATCCAAGCCCATGGAATTAAGTCATGTGGTCAATCAATAAAAGACCACTTAATCATCCAAATTCCATAGAACTTTCAAGAGAAAGAATAGGAGGAAAAACAAGAACAGAAAGAGGGCATTTCGGGTTTGGCCATAGAAAAATCACCCCTCAAAATCTTGCCTCTAAAATTATTTTCTTGTTGAATTCCTACTAAATTAAGTGTCCTCTACAACTTGGTGTAATTGTTTTGGAAGAAGGAGCACTTATTTCTTCAAGTTGACAACTTGTTCAAGTGAAGAAGTTTGTAGAAAAAGGTAAGAATCAATTCCTTTTTCTTATGTTATGAAGGTTTGTTTATGTTGTGGTATGTGGAAATGAGTAGAAATTATGGAAATAAGGAAGTTTGCAAAGTGGGTATGTATATATATATGTAGCCATGGGTGTATATATGTTGTATACATATATGAGTTGAATTTTATGTTGCATTCTAGTTGTGGTTATGATGGAAATTATATTGGGAATGAAAGTTGAATGAATTTTGGTTGAAGTTGGAATGTAGATGATTATGTCACTTTAGAATAATTTTGTGATATTATTGACATGAAGTTGTTAAGATGTGAATTATGATTATGGTTGATGAATTTGGAAGTTGGAAACTTGTTATGAAGTTGTATGCCAAAGATGTGATGTTTTGCATAAGTTATGATTTTGGCGGAAGATTGTATATCATGTATATCGAGTGTATATCTTAAGGAAAACGATATGAAATGTTTCTAGAACTATATGGTGATGATCATGATGGTTGTTGAATATGAAATTATTGATCTTAGTTGAAAGTTGGGTTGAATTGAAGATTATGTCAACTTGTGAGAAAAATGACTAGTTGAAGGATATTTGTGTTTTTAATGTTCATTGTTGATATTGTTGTTGTCGTTTGGGTTGTTGTTGATGATTTATAGCCGAGTTGAATTCTCGGGGTGTCATATGTATAGGGGAAGTGCTGCCGAAATTTCGGTAGCCAAATATGCTTAAAGTTGAAATAATGGCATTAATAATTCACAATTGGTAAACTTGACCAATTGCAGTTTTTCGACGAAACGGGAAGTGAGTTTGGAAAGGCTTAAGGAGCGTGAAAGGTATGTAAAGCAACCCCAATTCTTCCCTTGGCATGCCCCTAGTGTGTTAGGGTCGGATCCGGGCCTCGAAGGACCTCTTGGCCCTCGGAATCCGCAAGACAAAATTTCAGTTTTTCCTTCAGTAGAATTGAACCATTTTGATACGCTTTTTCTGAAATTATGCAATTTTGCTCTAAATTATTCAGAAAATCATAGAATGTTTGTATAACCTTTTTAGGTGATACTATATGCTTAGAGGGCACAATTTGAGCCCGCCGCCTTGTTTGTCCCAAGGCGGGCCCGCTATTTACGGTTTTGCCCCTAATGTGTTAAAGCTTCCTTTTTAAGCGATTTTTGAAAGAAATGTTTTAATTACCCTACTAATCGCTTAACGAATATTATTTTAAATATTCTGTTAAATATTATAAATTATTTTGACACTCGGAATGACTTCGGGAAAGTTATACTTCTGTAATTTATTATGATATCCGAAATACATTTATTATGATTCCGTCCGACCCCATTGGATTTGTTTGTCTTTGATACGCTTCATCGAGTCTTTGAAAACATTTATTATATTTTTAAATTGCATTAGTCTCTCACTACTCCATTCGTGGATGTCCCAATGTTTCCCACACTGAGCCCGGGCCAGGATATGTTGTCAAGCGAAATTCTCTGCATTGTTCGCCGCGTCCCGATGTGAGGGGGCAGGTATACGCGTACATGGGTCTGTGGAGTATGATGTGCCATGTCCGCCTATTCTGATCTGATCTGTATGGCCATTTTGATATGAAATTATATGATACGGGGCCACGCCCCTTTTTCTGATTCCTCTGTATAGTGGCACCAGCGTCGGGAGGGTGGCCACATTCTGTCTGCCGAGTCCCGTGTCAGGGACCGGATATGATATGATATGACATATGTTTCTGTACGCATTCTGTCTATTTTGGAAATATGCATTTGACACTCTGGATTCTGTACTGATTTTCTGTAACCATTATGATTTGACTTCTGTGATTCTGCTTTACATATTCAGTACATATTTCGTACTGACCCCCTTTCTTCGGGGGCTGCGTTTTCATGCCGCGCAGGTACTGACGACAGGTTCGCTGATCCACACGTTTAGGATCCTATTTCTGCTATTTGGGGCGCTCTCTTCTACAGAGCCCATCTTTTGGTACAGTCTGTCACTGCTATCTGGATATGTACTTTGTTCAGGGTATGACGGGGCCCTGTCCCGTCTTATGATTATGATATGTTCTGTAGAGGTCTGTGGATACATCTGTGTGGGTTCTGTACATATGTTTGGGATATTCTGTTCTGTGATGGCCTTATCGGCCTATGTGTGCCAAGTCTGCTTTTCTGCTAAATTCTGTAGCGACCACTAATATTATTATTATATTATTATTCTATAGTTAATATGCTAATTTGGGGTATCGGGTACGTATAGGTGCCCAGCTCGGGCACTGGTCGCGGCCCACGGGGTTGGGTCGTGACAAAAGTGGTATCAGAGCGGTTCGTCCTCGGAATGTCCACAGACCGTGTCTAGTAGAGTCTTGTTTATCGGTGTGTTGTGCACCACACCTATAAACAGGAGGCTACAGGGCATTTAGGATACTACCCTTCTTTCTGTCTTAGATCGTGCGATAGAGCTGTGTTATCAGGATGACCCCTTCCTAACGAGTGGCTATATTTGCAGATATGCCTCCAAAAAAGGCGACAGCGGCCCAAAAGGCCAAGTCAGTTGCCGTAGGGGAGACTAGCCGGGTCCAGAGGACTACCAGGGCCCAGGTATATATTGCTCCGGAGACTTTGCCCCAGACAGAGGGTTTTTCTACACCGCCACTCGTGGAGGAGATTGGGGCAGCCGTAGCTGCAGATCGGGGGACGACTCCACTGCCAGCTCCCGCAGTTCCAGTACCTGAGCCTCCAGCTCCACGGCCAGGCACTGAGGATCAGTCTATGAGGGAGGCAGTCCAGTTGCTGACTAGACTTGTGGCAGGGCAGGTTCAGGGGCATGGACTGGGAGGTGACCTGGCAGTCAGGCGTGATAGTTCGAGAGCCCGTGAGTTTTTGACTTGTAACCCTCCAGAGTTCTTCGGAACAAAGCCCGAGGAGGATCCTGAGGAGTTTATTAGGAAGATGCGACGCACTCTAGATTTGATTAATGCTTCCGAGACAGAGTCAGTCGCGTTAGCTTCGTACCGGTTATATGATGTGGCGGCAAACTGGTACGAGTCATGGGGGCTATCCAGGGGGGACGGCGCTCCTCCAGCAGTTTGGGGCGATTTTTCTCAGGCATTTCTTGGACACTTTCTGCCCCCAGAGTTGCGACGAGCCAGATCTGATAGATTCTTATTATTGAGGCAGAAGGGCCGCAGTATTCGGGACTATAGTTTGGAGTTTGATTCCTTGGCCCGATATGCACCTACTGTGGTGGCTACTATGGCGGACCGGATGCATAGATATATTATGGGGCTGGATCGGTATTTTGTTGATAGCTGCTTAGTATTGGCTGCTCAGCCCGGTATGGACATTGCCCGTATCCAGGACCATGCCCAGGGCATGGAGGATCGGGGCAGAGGAGGACACCAGCCTGACAGGGGCCAGGATCGGAGACAGCCCAAGAGGGCCAGGTCATCTGGAGACTTTCGGGGCAGACAGCCCCAACAGCCGCAGCAGCCTAGCAGATTTTCATCTCAGCCGGCGCAGAGCGCGCCTCCCCAGCCTGCAGGTCGCAGATTCGATAGCCCAGGGTATTCAGGAGCAGGCCAGAGCTCCAGGGCTTCAGGTTCGCGGACAGATAGGGGTTCTGGTCAGATGAGGCCACCCAGGGTTCAGTGTTCTTTTTGCGGCAGATACCATACGGGAGAGTGCTACAGAGCCACCGGTGCATGCTTTTCTTGTGGCCGTCAGGGCCATTCTGTGAGAGATTGCCCGTATAAGGGTAGTTCGGGTGGTGCAGCGCAGCCTACCGGATCAGCCGCTGGGTCTTCATCTTCGTCAGTGGCTATACGCCCTACGGGGCAGGGTATTTCGGCACCAGCGGGTCGCGGCAGAGGCCGTGGTGGAGCTTCTGGTATTAGCGGTCCTTCGAACCGCATTTATGCTTTGGCCAGCCGCCAGGATCAGGAGGCATCTCCTAATGTCGTCACAGGTACTTTATTGGTCTTCTCTCGATCTGTGTATGCACTAATTGATCCAGGTTCGACTTTATCATATATTTCACCCCTTGTTGCCGGTAAAATTGGTATTATGTCTGAACCTATAGAGCCATTTGAGGTAGCCACACCGATAGGGGATTTTGTTGTAGCGAAACAGGTTTATAAAGACTGTTCTGTGATCGTTTGTGACCATGACACTAAGGCAGATCTGGTAGAGTTAGATATGACTGAATTTGATGTTATTATGGGTATGGATTGGCTAGCTTCCTGTTACGCTAATGTTGACTGCCAGAATAAGGTAGTTCGCTTCCAGTTTCCCGGGGAGCCAGTTTTAGATTGGGCTGGAAATACAACATCGCCGAAAGGTAAGTTTATTTCATACCTTAAGGCAAAGAAAATGATTAGAAAGGGTTATATCTATCATCTGGTACGGGTGCAAGACTTGGACGCAGAGACGCCGACACTTCAGTTAGTCCCCGTGGTTAATGAGTTTCCAGATGTTTTCCCCGACGAGCTTCCAGGTCTTCCTCCAGAGCGGGAGATAGATTTCTCTATTGATTTACTCCCAGACACTCAGCCTATCTCTATTCCTCCGTATAGAATGGCGCCTGCAGAATTAAAGGAGTTGAAGGAGCAGCTGAAAGATTTGTTGGATAAGGGCTTCATCAGACCCAGTACTTCGCCTTGGGGAGCCCCGGTATTATTTGTGCGTAAGAAAGACGGGTCGCTGCGTATGTGTATTGATTATCGGCAGTTGAATAAGGTAACTATAAAGAATAAATACCCCCTCCCCAGGATTGATGATTTGTTTGATCAGCTGCAGGGCGCTAAGTGTTTTTCGAAGATAGATCTTCGATCCGGTTACCACCAGGTGCGAGTACGAGAGGCCGATATCCCTAAGACAGCTTTCCGGACCCGATATGGGCATTACGAGTTCAGGGTTATGTCTTTTGGGCTTACTAATGCCCCCGCAGTATTCATGGATTTGATGAACCGGGTATTCAGGCCATTCTTGGATATGTTTGTAATTGTATTCATTGATGATATCCTGGTTTATTCTCGGTCTGAGGCGGAGCACGCAGATCATCTGAGATCGGTATTAGGGGTACTCCGGCATCAGAAATTATATGCGAAATTTTCTAAGTGTGAATTCTGGCTGTCTTCAGTGGCTTTCTTGGGGCATGTTATTGCAGCTGATGGTGTCCGGGTGGACACACAGAAGATTGAGGCCGTGAAGAATTGGCCCAGACCTACGACGCCCACAGAGGTACGCAGTTTCCTGGGGTTAGCAGGCTATTACAAGAGATTTGTGGAGAAGTTTGCATCGATTTCAGCGCCTTTGACAAGGCTGACTGAGAAGGGAGCTAAGTTCCTATGGGCTGACGCTTGTGAACGGAGCTTCCAGTTGCTGAAGGAGAAGCTGACTACAGCCCCAGTTCTGACTCTTCCAGAGGGACCGGACGGGTATGTTATTTATTGTGACGCTTCTGGCATGGGGTTGGGCTGTGTATTGATGCAGCATGGCAGAGTTATAGCGTATGCTTCCCGGCAGCTCAAGCAGCATGAGAAGAATTATCCTACCCACGATCTGGAGCTCGCAGCGGTAATTCATGCTCTGAAGATATGGAGACACTATTTATATGGCGTTCATGTGGATATCTATACTGATCATAAGAGTCTCCAGTATATTTTCAGGCAGAGAGAGCTTAATTTGCGACAGCGGAGGTGGCTGGAGCTTCTGAAAGATTATGACGTGGATATTCTGTATCATCCGAGTAAGGCTAATGTTGTTGCCGATGCGCTCAGTCGGAAGTCTATGGGCAGTTTGGCCGATTTACAGCCAGACAGGAGAGAGATAGCCCGTGATATTCAGCAGTTGGCTAGTCTCGGGGTTCGTCTGGCCGATTCTGGAGATACACGGATTTCTGTTCGAGGGGTTTCTGAGTCATCCCTCAGGGACGATATTAAGCGGCGTCAATACGAAGATCCTGTCTTAGCTCAGTACAGGGACACAGCCTATGATAAGGAGAGGACTCCGTTCGAGTTTTCACCGGACGGTACTTTGTTATACAGAGGCAGGTTCTGTGTACCTGATATTGCAGGCCTTCGGCAGCAGGTTATGAGCGAGGCACATTATGCTCGCTATTCGGTCCATCCTGGGTCTACGAAGATGTACCATGATCTTCTATGCTTATACTGGTGGGACGGCATGAAGCGGGATATTGCAGAGTTCGTCGCCCAGTGCCCTAATTGTCAGCAGGTCAAGATTGAGCATCAGAAGCCGGGTGGACTGTTGCAGGAGATGGAAATCCCGACTTGGAAGTGGGAGGTTATTAATATGGACTTCATTACAGGTTTGCCTCGCACTCCACGGAAGTATGATTCCATCTGGGTCGTTGTTGATAGGCTGACGAAATTAGCCCATTTTCTTCCCGTCAGGACTACTTATTCCGCCGAGGATTATGCCAGGCTCTATATTAGAGAGATTGTGAAGCTTCACGGAGTTCCTATATCTATTATTTCTGACAGAGGCGCCCAGTTTACGGCGCGTTTCTGGAGGTCGTTTCAGGAGGGTCTAGGGACTCAGGTGAGTCTGAGCACAGCCTTTCATCCTCAGAGCGACGGACAGGCCGAGCGCACTATACAGACGCTGGGGGATATGTTGCGGGCCTGCGTTATTGATTTCAGAGGCAGCTGGGATGATCACTTGCCATTGATTGAGTTTGCATATAATAACAGTTACCATTCCAGCATCCAGATGGCTCCGTACGAGGCTCTATATGGCAGGAAATGCAGATCGCCGATTGGCTGGTTTGATATTGGCGAGTCAGAGTTGATTGGTCCAGATATGGTCCAGCAGGCCGTGGACAAGGTAAAACTTATTCGGGAGCGACTGTTGGCAGCCCAGAGCCGACAGAAGTCATACGCGGATAAACGGCGTCGACCGTTGGAGTTTCAGGTAGGCGATTGGGTATTCCTGAAGGTATCGCCTATGAAAGGCGTGATGCGGTTCGGCAGAAAGGGTAAGCTCAGTCCGCGTTATATTGGTCCTCATCAGATTGTTCGGAAGGTTGGAAATGTCGCCTATGAGTTAGATTTGCCATCTGATTTGGAAGCGGTACATCCGGTATTCCATGTGTCTATGCTCCGCAAATGCGTTGGTGACCCTTCCAGAGTATTCCCTGCTGATGATATTCAGGTGACGGAGCAGTTATCGTACGAGGAGCAGCCCGTATCTATTTTGGATCGTCAGGTAAGGAGGCTTCGGAATAAAGATGTAGCCTCTGTTAAGGTACTGTGGCGGAACGATAATAGGGAGGAAATGACATGGGAGGCCGAAGAGGAAATGAAGAAGAAATATCCTCATTTGTTCTCTATACCCACAGGTAACCTTAAATCCCTGCTTTAATTTATTCCAATATCAATCGTGTGTCATATGTGATGTCTGTAAACATGAACTCTCCCAAAGTATTTTCAATCCCTATGAGATTAATTTAACATTCGAGGACGAATGTTCTAAAGGGGGGGAGGATGTTATATCCCGTATTTTTGAACCTCGAAGCATCTGCTGGGGAGGGGCCCACATACCGAGATTTTTTTTGGAAAATCTGAAAAGTCATATGAATCACATATGTAAAGTTAAACACAACTCATGAAGTACCTTTGGACCAAATCAAAGTGGAAACCCTCCAAACGAATATTTTTAAGAAAACGTTTTCGGGTGACCTGACTTTGGGGGGCAAAAACTGTATTGTAAGTTTGGAATTTCGAAAATACCTTGAAATAGAAGTTGTAGAGAATTGAATTAGCTTTCCATCCATAGGTCGTGGGTTCCCAGGTGACGTCGGTACAAGGAGATATGAACGTTTTAAGGTCGAAAGGTCAGTGGGCTAGGCCCAACTCGGGACCAATCGAGTTGGCCCAAAAAAATAAAAAATAAAAATTCAGGCCCAAGTGAGGAGCCATTCGGCCATGGTCCATAAAAAGGATCCAAGCCCATGGAATTAAGTCATGTGGTCAATGAATAAAAGACCACTTAATCATCCAAATTCCATAGAACTTTCAAGAGAAAGAATAGGAGGAAAAACAAGAACAAAAAGAGGGCATTTCGGGTTTGGCCATAGAAAAATCACCCCTCAAAATCTTGCCTCTAAAATTATTTTCTTGTTGAATTCCTACTAAATTAAGTGTCCTCTACAACTTGGTGTAATTGTTTTGGAAGAAGGAGCACTTATTTCTTCAAGTTGACAACTTGTTCAAGTGAAGAAGTTTGTAGAAAAAGGTAAGAATCAATTCCTTTTTCTTATGTTATGAAGGTTTGTTTATGTTGTAGTATGTGGAAATGAGTAGAAATTATGGAAATAAGGAAGTTTGCAAAGTGGGTATGTATATATATATGTAGCCATGGGTGTATATATGTTGTATACATATATGAGTTGAATTTTATGTTGCATTCTAGTTGTGGTTATGATGGAAATTATA